>NC_138210.1:29679492-30279492 GCF_964194415.1 Vipera berus | reverse complement strand
TCTAATAATATCTTGTTGATAAACCTTTTTACCTTTATATTCTATTTTCTCTATCGTCCGAGACTTTTCTTTTTTCCTTAAACAAGTAAGCTAACCATCTACCTGGCTTATTAGCGTTATAAAAAGTATTATGTTTAGTGTATCGTATGTTGGTTGCCACCTGGTCTGCTATCAACATATTAAACTGCCCTTTCAATAAGTTAATTGTTTCTTTCACTTTCTTATCAGCTGGGTTCAACATAAATAACCTCTCCTTCATCTTTATTTCCTCTTCTAACTCCTTTCGCTTTTGTTCCTTTTTACGTCTATACTTGTTATTCAAATGTATTAGGACTCCTCTCATATAAGCTTTACTTGCATCCCAAACCATTTCAATCGAGGTGCCCTTATGCATATTCATTACAAAAAATTCTCTCATTTGTTTTCTACATTCATTCACAACTTCCTCATATCTAAACAAATTTTCATTTAATCTCCAGGATCTTCTATCCCTTTTCTATTGAACCAGTTCCATTCACACTGGACTATGATCTGTTAATGTTCTTGGGCATATCTTAATTTTCTTCACCCTAGAAAAAAATCATTGGTAATTAGTATAAAATCAATCCTTGAAAAAGATTGGTGCCTATCTGAAAAAAATGTAAATGTAAGATGGTCTCACGAGGTCGATGATTCGTTAAGGTGCTTCCAAGCAAAAGGCATCACGCAGGAATGCTTTATTTAACAATAAAGTAAATAGAAAGAGTTCCCTGGCATGGAGGCATCCATGCCTGGGTTGAGCTCATGGATTAGCAAGCAAGCAAGCAGAAGAAAGAACAAAGAGAACAGAGAGAGAGCAGCCCCTGAGCAGAGGTTTTTATGGGGGGTCTCAGCCCCTCCCTTACCATAAAACTCTCGCCAATGGGGCTGCAGGGGCCGGGGACCCCTGACCCACCAGTGGGAGCAAAGAAGCCTTTTTGCTCCCATCTGATGACCTTTTTGGGGAACTGCCATGGCTGGCACAAAACATCTAACAATTCCCCTTCTTGCCAGCCAATGACAGGGACCAGTGAATGTATGTGAGGGGGCGAGCAGGTGTCATAGACATGCATATACACGTTCAGAAGACCAAACACAAACGCTTACACAGAAGGTTGTGCTGGTCAATGGGAACAGGTTTGGTGAACAGATCAGCTATCTGGTCAGTTGTGTTACAATGCTCAACATGTATAAACCCCTCTTTGGTAAGCTGCCTGACATTTTTATAGCGTATGTCTATGTGGCGGGACCTAGAGCCCACTGCATATGCCCCTGAGATTGCAATTGCAGCCGTATTGTCCTCTTGAATTTGGATGGGCAGAGGGGGAGATGCCCAGATGCTCGTTATCAGAGCATCGAACCAAATCAAATCATTGGCCGTGTCCGACAGGCTGGCATATTCCGCCTCGGCCGTGGAGCAAGAAACAAATTTTTGCTGCCTAACATACCAATGGATAGGACAGCCATTTAGCAATATGAGGAAACCAGAGGTGCTCCGTCTACTCTTGGTGTCGCCAGCCCAGTCTGCGTCTGAGTAAGCGGAGAGCTGGGCCGTCTTCCCCTTCTCTGGTTCCAGCACAAGGAGAGCATCGGTCGTGCCCCTGAGGTACCTAAGTACCCTTTTAACGGCAGTCCAGTGGAATTCTTTTGGGTGTTCCACATGCCTGGACAGTAGATTCACGGCTAAAGCTATGTCAGGCCTGCTCCAATTGCTGATATATAGCAAGGAGCCGATCACAGATCTGTAAAGCGTATTATCTGTGAACTCAGGACCGTCCTTGTGAGTGTGATTGTAATAGTCACTTTGTATCGGGCTACGTGTTGGGTTAGATTCTGCCATTTTGCATTTGGCCAATAACTCCTCTATCTTTTCTTTCTGAGATAGGGCGAACCCCCCCCTTAGTGGCCAAGATGTGTACACCCAAGTACTTGTCAACCCGCCCCAAAGATTTCAGGGTAAACTTTTCCCCCAGGGCCTTGGCAAATTCGTCACACCCTTCCTTGTCAGGCCCTACATATAGGAGGTCGTCCACATAAACTAACACCCATTCTGTGGTACCCTTGGAGTTGCATGTGAAAACACATTCATCTGCATGGGATGCAGTGAAACCAACTCGTTCTAAACTTTTTCTAAGGCAGTCGTACCATAGTTTCCCCGACTGCTTAAGACCATATAACCCTTTGTGGAGCAACCATGTATATCCCCCTTCCTGCTGGTAGCCAGGAGGGGCCCTCACGTAGATCTGCCGGTCTAAGTTGGCGTGGAGGTAAGCCGTCTGGATGTCGAATTGGAAGACTTCCTCCAGCAGAGCAGCTGCAGTTACGAGGGCGGCCTTGATGCTCTCTGCCCGGACGGTTGGAGAGTAGGTCTCCCCGTAGTCCTCCATGTAGCGCTGAGCGAACCCCTGAGCTACCAAACGGGCCTTATACAGGTAGAGGCCATTGGCAAGTGGTTTGGCCTTGTAAACCCACCTTGTGCCAATGACTTTCCTCTCCTTTGGTGGCTGCTGGGGGGTGAAGACCTTGAGTTTCTTCAGGCTCTCCATTTCCTTCTCCATCGCGAGCTGCCATTTCTCCTGTTCTTCGATGGGCAGCTCCTGGATGTCAGAGAAGGATTTTGGTGTGACCACAACGCTGTTGACAGACGCGATGTGCCCAATGTCGATTCTCTTTGGCGGGATCCCTTTGTTGGACCGCTTTGATCTCCTGACCTTCTGCCACTCACCGCCCTTTTCTTCCGCGGGTCTCTGAGGCGTCGCTGGGGGTGAAGACGGTGTGTCTTCCCCCTTGGGACTGGACGGCTCATCCTCCCCATCTGATCCAGGTAGGATGACATCTTTGTCTTGTTCCTCACTTTCGTCGGTGGCAGGGTATGTGGTTGTCTCAGGTGATGTCGTGGTCGGTGTGTCCTTGCTGGGTCGGTTGACATATGGGCTCAGATCATTCGAGTGGATCTGGGTCCAATTGGAGTCCTCTTCGAAGGAGGCAGATTGGGAAGTCACAGTCCTGCCCCCTTCTCCCAGGAAACGGTAGGCCTTGGAGCCAGGAGCATAGCCCAAGAACCTCAGTCTCTGGGAGACAGATCTCCCCTTCTTCCGCAGCTGCTTGGGGATGTGCACCCAAGTGTAGGAGCCAAACACACGCAAGTGTCCCAGACTTGGTTTCCTACCGTGGACCAGGAAATATGGGGTCTGGTCCACAACACTGCTCCAGGTGCAGTTTAAGGTGTAATTGGCGTAGTGCACCGTCTCTACCCAGTATGATTCTGCGACCCCAGCGTCTGCAATCAGACTACGCATCATAGTTTGCAGGATTCCATTGTTCTGTACCACCCTGCTACCGGCCCTGCAGAAAAGGCAGGGACAACCCCTTTACAAACGGCAAGAGGCTGAAATTACGCCTGCCAAATTTATAGCTACAAAAACAAACAAGACACGAACCAAGAAACAGGAGCTTTAAGAAACACGAACTATCCAAGCGGTTGCCTTCAGCAAACCAGCCCTCCCCACACATTCCCCTTATATAGAGTTCAGGGCGTGGCTTCTCTCTGCCTCCTTCCGAGAAGCCCCATTGCCTTCCTCTGTTTACTCCTAATTGACTGCCTCCTGCATCGGGCGTCCTTGAACAGGGCCAGCTGTGGGTCATCTTCATCCACGCTGTAAGGTTCACACAGCTGGGTCTCCGTGGTGACCAAGTGGGAGGGGCCTGGCTGAGGGCTCTCATCAGCAAGATCTTCAACCCCCTGAGCAAGGTCTTCAACACCCCCCTCCTCCTCCTCTGAGTCGTCCGACCCAACTGCCGAACCCACAGGCTGACCCTAAATCACAACATCCATTTCTTTTCTCTGCCACGCCATTTTGAGAGGGAGTGAATGGCGCGGTAAGAAAATGGCAGATGCCCTTACGCCTTACCCAGTCCTGGAATTTTCGGGACATGAACTCAGCCCCGCGGTCGCTCTGCAGTTGTGCGATCTTGGTCTTATACTGGGTCTCTACAAAGTTGTACAGTGACTTTATGGCGTCAAAGGCTTCAGATTTTTCTGTGAGGGTATACACGTGGCCGTATCGTGAAAAATCGTCAACGGCAGTGAGAAAATACTGTCTTTTCCCTAGGGATGGTGTGAAAGGCCCAACCAAATCAACATGTACTAGTTGGTACGGGTATTGGGTCTTACGCAGTGACACCTTAGGGATGGGGGCAGCCTTCGTCTTTGTCCTCTTACAGATGGCACAGTCCAGGAACACCTCACAATCCTTGAGCTGGACTCCCTCAGCAAACTCTCCCATCTTTTTAACCACAGGGAAGCTCACATGACCTAATCTTCGGTGTAAGAGATGGGCACACTTATCGTGGAGCGGCTTCCCCACTGACACCCTCTTGGCTCTGGTTGCCTTGAGCGGTGCTGTAGGTGCCTGCTGAGATTCGGGTTTCTTGTCCACACTGCCCTTGGAAAGTTGTGGGGCTGGCTGAGGTGGCTTGGGTGCAACCACTTCGGCCTTGCGCTCCTTAGATAGCCTTGGGGCTGGCTGTGGGGGCTTTCTCTTTTTCCGTGTGCAGGCCCCTTCTGAGGTGGCACCCTGTGGACTGTCCTCTGTGGCTGAGTTCTCAGGGGAGAAGTATGGCAAACCATTTATGATGGCAATACTTCCAATGACCCTCTGGTTCCGGGTGACATGACCTCCCCCTTTGCGAAATAAAACTTCCACCCTGTCATCGTCACATAATTTGATAATGCTTAATAGGTTGTTGGCAATGGAGGGAGCATGCAATACCCCTTCAATTTTTCCTAGTCCGGGTACAGAGACAGTGCCCTCCCCAACAACCAAAGCCTTATCACCATTGGCCACCTTGACAGATGAGTTAATTTTCTTTAACCTTTTAAACCCTTGTTTCATATTGGTAATGTGAGATGAAGCTCCAGAGTCCAGTAACCATAAGTCAGTGGGGCTATCAGCCTTTGTGGTGGGGGTGAGAGGACAAGTATGCACAAAATTGCCCTTGGCACTACCTTTGCCCCCGCCACGCCCCCTACCTTGCCCCTTGCCCCTTCCTTGATTGGGACCACGCTTGGGGTCTTCTTGGTGATGGGGGCAGTCCTTCTTCAGATGCCCCTCAGAGCCACAGATGAAACACTTAAGTAGAGCATTAACCTGCTCTGAGTTGTGGTGCCTCCTGCTGGCTCGCTGGGTGGTGACTCTGGCGTATTCTCCTGCATCTCTTCGTCTCCTATCTTCCTCAATGAGCCTCCCTGTGAGGTAGGACAGAGTCATGGCTTCCTTCCTGGTCCCCTCCAGTGAAACAATGAAACTGCTCCAATTTTTGTCCAGGGAAGCCAGAATGACAGCGACCATGTTCGCCTCAGGTACAAGGTAGTCTCTGTACATCAGTTCTGCTCTGAGCGCCTTCAATTTTCCCAGGTGCTCGGCCATGTTAGCTCCAAATCTGAGTCTGGTGGTGTAAAACTCAGTTGTGAGTCTGGTGAGCGAACCGATGCTGTTGCTGTTGAATAAATTGTATAATAACCGCCAAACTTCACCAGCTGTGAGCCCATCTGGAATGCTGGAGTACAAGTTAGTATCCAGTGAACTCAGTAGAGTGGTATATGCTTTCCTATGATACCACTTTTCTTGGGGTCCCCAGGGAAGAGGTGGGGGATCCAGAACCATCTCTAGAGTCCCTTGCTCTAATAGATACATCTGCACTTCTTTACTCCATCTGCTGAAATTTCCCCCCCCCAAGTTGCAGTTTTTCAAATTTATTTAAGAATGCAGGAGCAGATGAAGAAGAATTCTTCTTGGCTCTATATGCATTTATATAGATCTGTGAATTTTCCATTGAGGTGAATGGAAGAGGGACCCCTCTGCTGGTAGATGGTGGTATTTTACTCTGATTTTTGGATGGCCCCGACTGGGCATGATCAGAGCTCATTTGGGCCTGGGAGGCGGAGAGAGTGGATGTCTGTCTCTCTGCCTCTGGACTAGGCCCAGTCCTGGGCCTGTAGGTCGGAATTTGGGCTTGAAGAGGGGCTGAAGGCCGCAGAAGCCACGAAGATTCCTCCTGAAACCCCCCCGGCACTGGAACACTCACCGGGGGGCGAAGGCCGCAGGATGGGGGCTGGATGGCACATGGATTGCCTGGATTGCTCGGATTGCCCGGAGGAGCCCATCGCTGGTCCTGAAGACCCTGGAGGCGGCTGAAGACGGCGCTGGAGGAGGGGGCCTCATCTGGAGCCCCCCCGAAGACCATCTGGCAAGCAGGGCGTCTGGGCGGCGGCACAAAGTAGGCTGGAGGGCCCGGGGGTTCACTGGGGGCCCTCTGGGGTTGCAAGACATAGTTGGGAGGCTCCAGGCCGGACGCCTCCTGGCAGTTAGGCCCCAGAGAGAGGGTTGGAGGCCTCTGGGGGTAGCAAGGGAGGCTGGCTACCCCCAATGTCAAGGCCGCGGTCCTTTTGGCTTCCAGGGCCGCAATCAGGGCCTGGATGGCTGCTTCAAGCCCTGCTGTAGCAGTCTCGGCTGGGCAGGCTTAGATGCTATCATAGGCCTTGAGGCTTTCCGGTGGGGAGGACCAGGGGGTTTCCATGCTGCTTTGGCTGGATGCCACCGATTGCTGGGCCTCGAGGCTTAGCTGAGGCCTATCAATATCAGGCCATGTGGGTGTCCTGGGGGCCGCCATCTTGCTTCCGGTTGGGGCCGGAAGTTGCAGATTAGAGTTTGGCGGGAGATTTCGCGCCAAAAGCTCCGGGGTCCCGGGGTCACTCAGGGTGGCCGGTGCCATGTTAGGGGGCCTCGTGGGCGCTGGGGAAGGACTTACCCAGTGTCCAGAGCCCCCCTGCGCTGGCATCCCCCGTGGAGAGGCTTGTGACGTCCTTTGTGCTGCAAGAAGCGTTAGGAGCAGCTCTTCGCGTTCCTGTTCAGTCATCTGGCCCACGCGGCGCTTGTCTTGGGCCCAGGCCGCTTCCGCTGTGTCTGGGCAGTCTTGGGTAGACTGTAAGCCTTCCATGCTTCCCTCTGTGGCTTGCAGCTGTAGGGAGGCATGCGAAGGGGTCCCTGGCGCTGAGCTTGCGTCAGGGGCTGGATGCAGGGCTGCCGTCCTGGATTGAAGACTCCTGGTCACAATCGGGGATCTCCTGCCATCCGTTTCAAATGGGTTCTTGCTGAAACCTCCAGGCATCTTGCAGTAGACGCTGGCTTGGAAGCATTGCCTTAAACCATCCTCTTGCTTCCAATTTGTAAGATGGTCTCACGAGGTCGATGATTCGTTAAGGTGCTTCCAAGCAAAAGGCATCACACAGGAATGCAATCATTCAAAGCTTTATTTAACGATAAAGTAAATAGAAAGAGTTCCCTGGCATGGAGGCATCCATGCCTGGGTTGAGCTCATGGATTAGCAAGCAAGCAAGCAGAAGAAAGAACAAAGAGAACAGAGAGAGAGCAGCCCCTGAGCAGAGGTTTTTATGGGGGGTCTCAGCCCCTCCCTTACCATAAAACTCTCGCCAATGGAGCTGCAGGGCCGGGGACCCCTGACCCACCAGTGGGAGCAAAGAAGCCTTTTTGCTCCCATCTGATGACCTTTTTGGGGAACTGCCATGGCTGGCACAAAACATCTAACAGTAAAATCCCTCTCTTCCATATTTCGCTCTCTCCAAATGTGTCTCAATTCCAGGTCATCCATAAGCTCAAAAAAAGATCTAGGCAGTTTCGCACGGTTTGATATTCCATTAGAAGACCTTTTTTTGTCTTTTCCTGTGTCCAGGACTCCATTCCAATCTCCCATTGGGTTATTCTGTCATGTAAAAGTTTATAAAATTTTTCTTGATGTTGATTTGGTGCGTATATTCCAACCAAAAGTATTATCTTTACTTCTAAGTTCAATTGCAATATATCGTCCTTGTGCATCTGCCTCAATTAATTTAGCAGTTAGATCTTTCTTTAAGTATATAACTACTCCATTCTTCTTATCCGGGGCAGATGCAACAAAATGTATTCCCAATCTGGAGTTTGTCAAATACTTTTGGTCTACTACTCTAATATGTGTCTCTTGCAAACAAATAACATCATTTTTATATTGTTTCAAATAATGAAATATTTTTTTCCTCTTTTGTGGTGAATTTAAGCCATTAACATTCCAAGTTAGAAACTTGGTCGCCATGTTTCGTGACTAGAAGCTTTTGGAACAATTCCTGCAGATTCATATGAACCTGTTGCTTTGGTCTTGCCCCTCCCACTGCTTCCGTTTTAGTAACTTCTTGAGTTTTAATTTGATCTTGCTGTTTCTGCTGTTCTTGCGCTTTTCGACTGGCTGCTGCTTGCGTCACTCTTTGACCTCTAGGTTCCTCTATTGATTTCAAAGGCTGGTCCATATCCACAACTAATTGTAGTTCTTCTTCAACCAACAAATTCGAACCTTCCGCATAAGTCTGCTTCTCTTCCATTTGAGCCTGTTTTTTCTCTCCTCCACTTCTTTTTTTTTCAGGAAATAGTGGCAAATCTGCTTTCAGTACATTAAAATAAAATTCTTTTGCTTTCCCTATTGTATTAAGACGATATCTAGTACCTAAGTAGTTAACCACTATTCCAGCCGGTATATCCCATCTGAACTGATGCTGCCTTTTTTTCAATTAATTTACCAGAAAAGCAAACTCTTTCCTTTTTCTTAAAATTTTTGGAGGAATTTCTTTCAATATCACAAGTTTGGGGGGGGGGGCATTAAAGCCTGTAAGTTTGATTGCTGTGCTGGCGAAGTCCCTGCACTCCTGGGGGCCCCAGGTTTTGACGATTTTAATGACATCTTAAATCAATTTTATTCTCTGTATTTAAAAAGATTAATCAAGCCAAAATGTTTGTAGTCTTGCTGTTCTCTTCTTAAAATTCTTTTAGGTTCTTATAATTTTCTTATAGTCTTTACAGTGTTCAATATCCAAACAGCCACTTTCACTTTCAAAACACTTTCGATTCTTTGTTACAAAGAATCATTCAGGCGCCATCTTCCCTTTCTTTTTAAAACGACAGAAAGAAAGTTGAGATTCCAGAGTTAAAGTCTTATACTCAGTGCTTTTTTGTAAAAGAAAAAGGTGCCGGAACTCACACATGTCATACAACCCACCTTGCCTACCCTACAAGGTTCCATCCAAAAAAGGTGCCAGAACTCCGTTCTGAGCGTTCCATGAGAAAAAAAGCCCTGCTTATACTTGCTGTTTATACTGCTCCCGCATCCGCTCTGCCTGCGTTAATTCCTCAAGATAACAATCAGATCAAGTCAAGTCCAGCAGGAGTGGATTCAGCATCTTGCTCTGCTTTAAAGCAGAGAAATCCTCCGCTCTGGAGTGTTTCCAGGTTTCGGGGGAGCTCTCACCCTCCAAGGCCCAGAATAAACACTCTGGGGCTCTAGGGGAGCTCTACCCCTACCTGGAATCTCCCCTTCCCCTCTTCGCCTGAGGGGAAGGGTTTTCAGCTGCGGAGCAGCTGATTGTCGGCTTCTCCGTGGCTTTTACGGAATCAGAGGGCTGGCGGTCGATTTCAACCATCCTCGCCACTCAAGCGCCACCCGGAAGATCTTCATGTGATCCAATGACCAGACGCAGGGGCTGAGTGGCAAATTTGATGGGTCCTGCCACCAGCTCCTGCCCATCGATGGTTTCCACCCTTAACAGGGGGTCTACTGGACACAAGGGGATGTTACACTGGGCCGCAAAGGCCTGGTCCATAATGTTTGTGGTGGCCCCTGAGTCCACCAGCGCATGCACCAGAATACCCCCTTGTCGGTTTGACATGAAAACCTGGGTAGCCAGGATCAAATGCCAAGGGGGGCCAGAGTCCACATCTGCCATGTCGGGTGGCAAACTGGTACGTGCCCGGCCTAGGGTTTCCCTTAGACTGGGCCTGCCCCATTTCCCGATTTGTTTATCCTAGTTCGGGGCTCGAGGCCAGGCTTTGATGCCCCACCTTTATTTTGTGGATAGGAGGCAGCGAAGTGTCCAGGTGTGCCACAATACAAGCACAACCCCCCCTGGCGTCTGCGAGTCTTTTCCTGGGCCGTCAAGCGAGGTCGAGCTGCTCCCAGCTCCATCGGTTCTTCTGCCATAGCTACAATGCTTGGGATGACTCAGGGTGCCACCAGTACAGGGCGAGAAGCAACATATACCCCATATGGTGCAGGCAGCAGCTCTGGGGCCATCCATCGACTTTTCTGACACTGCAGGCGTGTGTCAAGCCCCGCCGGTCCGCCGCCCGCTCGGGCCTCGACATTGCCACCGTCGGGCCCCGGAACCTGCCATAATGGGCGTGGCTTCCCCCAAGCACCGCGGAGCGCGCCGCAGCTCCGTCGATCAGCTGGCCGGCGCCCAGCTGATCGGCGCACCCCCTCCGGATCGTTGGGCCCCGGGCATTCGGTCGATGGGCGTGGCTTCATCTGCCGCCACAGCATGCCGCCGCAGCCCCGCTGAGCAGCCAGCCGCTCCCCAGCTGATCGGCGCGCCCGGCTCGCACCTTTCCGGACCCCAGCTGATCGGCGCGCCCGGGCAGCACCTTTCCCGGACCCCGGACGCTCATGTAGAGGGCGTGGCTTCGCCCGGACTTCGCGGAGCGCGCCGCCGCAATCCCGCCGAGCAGCTGGCCGGCGCTCAGCTGATCGGCGTGCCTGCTCCCAGACGGCCGGCGGGCGCGCGCTCGCCTCATCACCGGGGACAGCGCCGGGCGTCCACCGGTCTGGCGCTGACGTTTGTTTCCCGGTGGCTGGACTCTGGACTGCGGATGGCGCCCGGGCAGCAACGGGCTGAACCAAGCGGGCAGTTGGACACGCTCCAGCAAACTGTGGAGGGGGGGTGTGGCTGTGCCCATTTCGCCACCCTCTGTTACTGGACTCGGGGGGAGTTTAACGCCCGCAACACCAGCACGGACTGGGGCGCGCGAGGGAGCGAAAGGGCAAAACTCACCTGGGAGGGGCTTTGACGGGCTGCAGCAGTGCACACGATGGGTGGTGGCTATGCACGGTGATGGGTGGGGTGTTTATGGGGAGGCGGGCGGATGCCGGTTTGCTTTGAAGGGGTGGGGTTAGGGTGTGGTAACATGATAAAAGAGCGTTGATGCTAGGTGCCTCAACGCTGACTTTATCGCGGTTTGCTTTGTGGAAGAAATAAACCTGGTCACCCGTTCCTTTTGGAGTGCTTTTGTTTCCTGGCAGAGGACGTCGTGACAGTAAGTCAGCGTTGTTCCAGGATACCTACTGCTGTTACTCACGCTTTGGGCATGGCAGAGGATCCATCGGGGCTTGATTTGGCAGCCGAGGAGGAAGGGGCTGTTGGGGCTGCAGTTGCTACTCCACCTGATCCTGGCGTGACAGAGGGGCCAGCAGCGCGGCCGAAGACCAAGGGGGTTATGGCCTTGGCTGTGGCTGGTGATGGTTGGGAGGAAGGGTCTCTGGCTCAGAGTGGGGAGGGGTGGCAGAGCCCTCCCTTGGAGCGTCTGGACCAAGTTCGTGGAGAGGGCCGTTCACGGGCCTCAGTGTCGGCTTGGAGGGAGCGGCGGCTGACGGAGGAGGAGGGCGAGGAGTGGAGCTACTCTACGGCCCCAGGGGCCTATACAATGGATGTGTTGCGGGATCGTTTTGGGGAGTTTGGATATCAGGACGCTGCACCTTGGTCGCCTTCGGGACCGGCTCAGGAGACGCGGCGATGGTCGCTACAGAGGTTGACACCTGGCCAGTCGGGCCAGCCCGGTTTCCGCCTGGCAGGCCCAAGGTTTCGGGGCCCGTCATCACGGCTGACGGAGATGGGAGCTGCTCAGGCCGACCGACAACACCCCGGGGCGTCAGACCAGGCAGAGGCCACCAGGTGGGCAACAACGGCCGGGGCGTCCGCCAGGCCATGGAGCGGGCGGCACCAAGCACCAGGTATAAGGGAGCCCAGGGCCCAGGGGGGCCCCTGGGGCCCGGGATTTTTCTGGGGCCCTCCACCACTGCCAGTTACGTACGACGGCCACCCTGACCGGCTCGCCATGTTCCTAAGCCACACCATTCACCATCTGGATCAGTACGGTGCAGCCTATGCCTCCCAATGGGCCATGGTGGTGGCCATCACCGCAAGCTTGCAGGGAGAGGCTGCAGCCTGGGCAGCTGACCTGTACGGCGAGCATGCCCGGGAGTTGGCCGACGTCGGACTGTTCCTAGAGTCGCTGCGGACGCAGTTTGAGGACGTGGCCCGCACCCATAGGGCTGAGGCGGAGGTGGTGGGGCTTCGACAACAAGGCAGGCCCGCTGCGGAATACGTTGGTGAGTTCCGCAGGGTGGCTCGTAAGCTCCGCTCCTGGCCAGAACGCTTGCTGGTACACCATTTCCAGTCGGGGTTGGACGGTGCGCTACGCAGGGCATGCGTGGTGCGTGGAGTGCCTGAGCGACTACTGGAGTGGTACCGGGTCGCCGTAGAACTTGACGTTCGGCTGCGCGAGTGCAGGGGTAAGTCGGAGGGGGTGGTCGGGGCCCGCAGAACCCCTGAGAAGCCAAAGGAGGAGGAACGGAAGGCCGTGGCTCCAACGGCGAACCCACCTGTGACGCTTCCGCGATCAGCCATAAGATGTTTCCGGTGCGATCAGCCGGGGCACCGAGTGGCTACCTGCCCTTTGCCGGCACCCCGTGCCGCCGCAACAACTCCCGCTGGAAAGGGCCCCACAGCACGAAAGTCGGTGGAGCGTTCCAGAGCTGCTCACCAGTTGGCGACCCTGATGATGACACCAGCAATCGGCGCAGAAACATCCGAGGTCAACGACCCAGAGCCCTACGGGAGCCAGGAGGAGGAGGAGGATCCCATGGTGAGTGACCCAGTGGTACCCTTCACAGTTCCAGTCGTGCTCATCAACCTGCGAACGGGACGTAGGGAGGCCTGCCCAGCACTGATCGACACAGGCAGCACCCGGTGCCTTATCAGCCAAGCGGTGGTTGCCCGACTGGGATTGGAGGTGCGACGCCTGCCGACTCCTCTTCGTTTCCAGCAGGTGGATGGGTCCCTTTTGGGGGGGGCTCCGGTCACCCGGGTGACGAGACCTATTCGATTAGAAATGGGGACCCATTGGGAGACTTTGCGATTCCTTGTTGTTCCATCCATGACGGAGGCAGTGATTCTGGGGTTGACATGGCTCGACAAGTGGGGACCCACGATCTGGTGGGGGGAGGGCTGTCGGCACCTACGGTTGGGGACAGGGCCACAACCACCACCACACGCATATGTGGGACCTTCTGGACAGCTAGATGGCGAGCAAGCTCAAGGGGCTGAGGGGGTGGAGGAAGCCTGCTTTCCACAGGAGTACGCCGACCTGGCAGAGGTTTTCGACGAGAAAGAGTGTGATGCTCTACCTCCACACCGTGCGACGGACTGCGCCATCGAGCTCGAACCGGGAGTAAAGCTGCCGAAGCCACCGGGAGTAAAGCTGCCGATTGCGGACGCGGCAATCCGGGGAGAAGCCACGTCCAGGGTTGAAGCTGGCATGGACCACCACGTGTCAACAGGCGTTCGAGACCTTGAAAGCCTTGTTCGCTAGGGAGCCGGTGTTGGTACACCCCGATCCAAACCGTCCGTATGTGGTCCAGGTCGACGCCAGTGATGTCGCGGTAGGGGCTGTATTGCTGCAACGGAACACGAAGGGCGTGCTGCAACCGTGTGCCTACTCATCCAAAAAGCTGTCGCCGACAGAGCGCTCGTGGGCAATTTGGGAGAAGGAGGTGTTCGCCGTGCGTACAGCCTTGGAGACGTGGCGTCATCTACTGGAGGGGGCTGCCCATCCCTTCGAGGTCTGGACAGACCACAAAAACTTAGAGGTCCTGCAGTCCCCAAGGAAGCTGGCGCCCAAGCACGTCAGATGGGCTCTCTTTTTCCGGCGGTTTAACTTCGTCCTGAAGTACGTACCGGGGGGGCGGAACTTTCTTGCTGATGCACTCTCACGGCTGCCGCAATACAACACCAAACGAGAAGCAGTGGTGCAAGAGCTCATCCTGCCCGGCGTATCCCCGAGTGCGACCCAGGCAATTTGCAGTGTGGGGGACGATTTGTCCCGTGCCATGGGTTAAGCCTTAACTACAGACTCCTGGCTGAAGGAGCATCCTGGTCTTCTAACTATACGTGACGGCTTGGCCTGGCACGGGGATAGGCTGTATGTGCCCCAGGCGCTACGCCCCGCCATTCTGCACCGATGTCACGATGCCAAGCAGGCCGGTCACTTCGGCTTCCTGAAGACCTTACACTTAGTACGCCGCCAATTTTGGTGGCCGTGCATGAAGGCGGACGTAGAACAGCACGTCCGGGACTGCCACGTGTGTGCCACAGTAAAACCCCGCGTCGGGAAGCCATTAGGTCTGCTACAGACAGTTTCGGACCCCGTGCGGCCATGGCAAGACATTGCCATGGACTTCATCGTCGGGTTGCCGGAAAGCAGGGGTTACACGGTAATCTGGACAGTCATCGACCTTTTCTCCAGACAAGCACACTTCGTCCCCTGCAAGGGGTTGCTGTCCGCCAAACGGCTAGCACAACTGTTCCTGACTCACATCTATCGGCTGCACGGGGTCCCCCGACGGATTATTTCAGACCGTGGAGTCCAGTTTACAGCACAGTTTTGGCGGGAGTTCCTGCGGCACATTGGGTCTACCCAGGGACTCAGCTCCGGTTACCACCCGAGCACTAACGGGGCCGCAGAAAGGGCCAACGCCACGGTGGAAAGGCTCCTCAGGAGTTATGTGTCGTACCAGCAAATGGACTGGGTAGACCTCCTGGTATTTGCTGAAGTTGCTCACAACAACGCCGTGCATAGCAGCACGGGGTTGACACCGTTTCAGGTGGTGGCGGGGTATGATTTCGTCCCCGTCCCTGAGTGTGGACAGGGATCGACGATACCCACCGGGTTTGGGGAGTGGACACACCACTTAGGGGCCGCTTGGAAAACCGCTAGGGAGGCGATGGTGAAAGCCCAGGCACGGGTGAAGGAGCAGGCAGACAGAAAACGGGAACCCTTCGACACCCCCAAGGTCGGGGAGTGGGTGTACCTGTCGACCAAGTATTTGCAGTTACGGGTACCGAGCAGGAAGCTAGGACCCAAGTACCTTGGCCCGTTTCAAGTGGTCCAAGTAATCAACCCTGTGACTGTTCGTCTACGATTGCCAAAATTCCTGGGGAAGATCCACCCTGTCTTCCATAGTAGCCTACTAAAGCTCGCTAGAGGAGTTCCAGGGAAGGCGGGTGGGAATGCTCCGGGACCTGTTCACGGGGACCGGTACGAAATACAGGCAATCTTAGATTCTCGGGTACGGAGGGGGCAGATACAATACCTCGTGATGTGGAAGGGGTATCCACTGGCAGAGGCCTCATGGGTGGAGAAAGGGGATGTGCAGGCATCTCGCCTGATCACGGCTTTTCACCGTGCAGATCCGTCCAAACCGGGGGGTAGTGCTGGGGACTCAGCAGCCTGTCTTCGCAGAGGTCTATCCTGTTGTTCTTCTTTTGCAGGAGGGCAGGTGGTAGGGGAAGCCGACTGTCAAGCCCCGCCGGTCCGCCGCCCGCTCGGGCCTCGACATTGCCACCGTCGGGCCCCGGAACCTGCCATAATGGGCGTGGCTTCCCCCAAGCACCGCGGAACGCGCCGCAGCTCCGTCGATCAGCTGGCCGGCGCCCAGCTGATCGGCGCACCCCCTCCGGATCGTTGGGCCCCGGGCATTCGGTCGATGGGCGTGGCTTCGTCTGCCGCCACAGCATGCCGCCGCAGCCCCGCTGAGCAGCCAGCCGCTCCCCAGCTGATCGGCGCGCCCGGCTCGCACCTTTCCGGACCCCAGCTGATCGGCGCGCCCGGGCAGCACCTTTCCCGGACCCCGGACGCTCATGTAGAGGGCGTGGCTTCGCCCGGACTTCGCGGAGCGCGCCGCCGCAATCCCACCGAGCAGCTGGCCGGCGCTCAGCTAATCGGCGTGCCTGCTCCCAGACGGCCGGCGGGCGCGCGCTCGCCTCATCACCGGGGACGGCGCCGGGCGTCCACCGGTCTGGCGCTGACATTTGTTTCCCGGTGGCTGGACTCTGGACTGCGGATGGCGCCCGGGCAGCAACGGGCTGAACCAAGCGGGCAGTTGGACACGCTCCAGCAAACTGTGGAGGGGGGTGTGGCTGTGCCCATTTCGCCACCCTCTGTTACTGGACTCGGGGGGAGTTTAACGCCCGCAACACCAGCACGGACTGGGGCGCGCGAGGGAGCGGAAGGGCAAAACTCACCTGGGAGGGGCTTTGACGGGCTGCAGCAGTGCACACGATGGGTGGTGGCTATGCACGGTGATGGGTGGGGTGTTTATGGGGAGGCGGGCGGATGCCGGTTTGCTTTGAAGGGGTGGGGTTAGGGTGTGGTAACATGATAAAAGAGCGTTGAGGCTAGGTGCCTCAACGCTGACTTTATCGCGGTTTGCTTTGTGGAAGAAATAAACCTGGTCACCCGTTCCTTTTGGAGTGCTTTTGTTTCCTGGCAGAGGACGTCGTGACAGCGTGCATCAATCCAGAGACACTGAACCACCAAGGCATCGAAGGTTGGGGGGACCTCGACTCTGGCCAATTCATCCTGCAGTTCTTCCGACAGGCCATCTTGGAAGGCATCCATTAATGCCGCCGCATTCCAGGTGGAGTCTTGAGACAGCAGTCGGAATTCTGTGATGTAATCCTGCAGGGGGCGCCTCCCCTGTTTAATGTCCCTGAGGCGCCTCGCCATGGTCTGTGCCCTAATGGGGTCTTCGTACATTTGCTGCAGGTAGCGCAAGAACCCCTGGCAGTCTGGCAGAAGGGGACTATTCTGGGCTAAGAAGGGCATGGCCCATCGAGCAGCAGAGTCAGAAAGAAGACTGATGATGAACCCCACCCTAGTTCCATCATCTGGGAAGTCTTCTGCTCTTAGGGCCATATACAGTTGGCACTGCCCCATGAACGCTGAGAACATGTCCGGCTGCCCAGTGAACTTATCTGGCATGGCTACTGGACATTTCCGACGTGGCTGGTGAGGGGCAGGCACATTCAATTGAGCCACTTGACCAGCAAGCTGTGTGACTTGCTGGCGTAGCAGTTGGTTCTCAGCTAGCAACTGCTGTTGTTGTTGGGGGTCCATGTTGATTTAAAGGTGGCTTGTTATGGGGTGGTGGACAGGTTTGTTCTGTCCTCTCCCACTGAGTAGCCTCAAAGAGGCTCAAAAGTCCAACAGAAGCCAACCATAGGCTGAACAAATGAAAACTGGACGTCTAACGGTTAACTCTCTCCAAAGTTTATATCAGACAGCAATGTTGTAATTACCGGGCAATGTTCCCAGGTTCTTGGCAGAGGGCCAGCAGCTTCAGAGCCTAGATACGGACAAGCAGACACGCTACAAAACTCAAATGCCAACAAATTGTCCACCACGCCTCTCCTGCGCAGCCACACCCCTTTTATACTCTGTAGGGTGTGGCCCTACGTCTCCCGGCCACGCCTCTTGGGACGTTGCAATAATTGCTGCTGTTGTTGATGACGTATTCTACGTCTCTCCCTTGCATCCAAAAGGGGCTCTTCCTCGGTGCTGCCGGCCTCTGCCTGCTGTTCTGCCTCCCCCTCTGTTTGGCTGGGGTCCATAGGCACGTCAGCCACAGTCAGTTCTTGCTGACTCACCAGGGGAGTCAGCCCCTCTGGCATGCCGCTCGTGCCAGCTTCCTCCTCCTCCAACTCATCCTCCAAGTCGGAATGCCACGATAATGCACCCTCCGGGGCCGGGGTCACAACACCCACCAAGGGTCTTTCATCGAGGGGGATTTCAGCAACCTCAAGCCCAGTTGCCTGGTTTACTGCAGGCTCTCTGGGACCGACGACGTGCAGATCCACCCTGCCTCCTCAAGCCCACTTTTGATGGTGATCCCGAGAAGGTGACTATTTTCCTGAACCAGGTGTGGTCTCATGTGAATCGTTACGGCCATGCTTATTTAGATGATGCCGAAATGGTTGATTCTGTAGCCACAAATTTGGAAGGGGAAGCCATGGAGTGGATGGCTGCCCTACGTGAGGAGCAGGCACCAGAGCTATGGGATTTCGATCTATTCACGCGCAGGCTGAGAACCAGGTTTGAAGATGAATCCTAGGCTGTGCAAGCAAAAAGGACATCCACGATGTGAAGCAGAGGGGTCGGCCTGCAAGAGACTACGTAAGAGAATTTCAAAAGGTGGAGGGATGGATCAGGCAGTGGCCTGAACAATCATTGATCCACTACTTTAAAGCGGGGCTGGACCATGATCTGTTCCAGAAATGCTACAAATTTGGATATCGAACTGACCCGGTACCACAAGCCTGCAACTTCAGGAGCCTGACCAAGGCGAGATCCGGTGAGGCACCAACCGTCACAGCGTTCCCACCTGCCACAGCGACTGGATCCACTAGGGCTCCCACTGTATTCCAGATCAAGTGCTTCAGGTGTGGGCAACTTGGGCATCGAGCAGCGGACTGTCTGGTCCCTTTCCCTCCCCTGAAAAGTGCGACCACAGCTCCCACAAAGTCAAAGAAACAACCTCAACCAGCGCAAGAGAAGTCAAATTGAGTCAGCCAGGGGCAAGTTGTATAAGTCACCTCTCCTCCCCAGGAGAAGCAAGAGGATTCAGCTGAGCGACTGCCCGCACCTGATCCATACGACAGCGATGATGCAGGAGAAGACGACCCAATGGTGAGGCGGCCTATCCCACCTTTTGCCCTTTCTGCCAAATATTTGGTACCTAAGTCATGGGTTCAGATGGATCTGAATGTTTTAGTTGATTCAGGCTGCACCCGATGCTTGATCAACCTCCCCACAGTACTTGAACTACACATTAGGGCAAAACTGCTGTCTCTACCCATGAGATTTGAGCAGACCAATGGATCTCTCATAGGAAAAGCCCCAGCCACTCACTTGACTGAGCTAGTGTGCCTAGAGATAGGAGAGCATTGGGAGCTAATCCGTTTTGTGGCAGCAGCAGTAATTCTGGGGCTAGCTTGGCTTGACAAATGGCACCCAATGGTCTGGTGGGAGAATGGACTGAGGACTTTTAAGACTAGCAACTGGACCTTCACCTCCTACCCCAATCAGTAGCCCATGTGAGAGCCAAGGGCAACACCTGGAGACCTTGAAATCTGCTATGAGTTCCCCCGCCAGGAGAGCCACTCATCCCAAGTGAATATAGAGACCTAGCAGAAGCATTCAGCGAGACAGAATGCAATGTCCTGCCCCTCCACAGAACCACTGACTGCACTATTGAAATTTTACCAGGAGCCAAACTTAGCCAGAGGATTCATTCAGCCAGCAAAATCCCGAGTAGCCACCCCTGTGCTTTTCAAGGAATAAAAAGGATGGGTCAATGAGGCTGTGCATAGACTATAAAGGGTTAAATTGTGTCAGCATGGAGATTATATACCCCCTCCCCTTGATGAAAGACATGTTAGCCCATTTGGCAAAAGGAAAAGTTTTTACCAAATTAGATCTAAGAGAGGCATATTACCAAGTAAGGATCAAGGAAGGAGACAAGTGGAAAACGGCTTTTAACAGCCCCTTCGGGAGCTTCCAATTCAATGTTATGCCTTTTGGCCTGCAGGGGGCCCCTGCTGTGTTCATGCAACTGATAAATCAAGTGCTGCATAATCACCTGTATAAGGGGGTTTTAGTCTACCTTGACGACATCCTCATCTACACAGAGACCATGGTGGAGCATGTCAAATTAGTATGTGAAGTGCTCAGAAAACTGCTGAGCACTAAAGTTTACGCAACGCTCTCAAAATGTGAGTTCCATCAAACACGCCTGGATTACCTAGGATATAGCAGAGATCTCCAACCTTTTTGATTTGGCAGCCCAGAAAGGGAGGCAGGCACCGCTATGTGCACGCATGCATAAATGGGCTGCACGTGTGCACATGCAAAAATAAGCCCTGTGCATGCATGCACAAATGGGCCACGTATGAGCACATACACTCACACAAATGGCCGTGAGCACATGTGCACATGCAAATGGGCACACGTGAGCGCATACACACATGCAAACGGGGCTGCATGGGTGCAAGTGCTGCAAATGGGGTGGTGCTAGCATTGGCAGGACACTGGGCAGCACTAGTGCCAATGGGATACTCTGGAATGGGGTGGTGCTAGTGCTGGCAGGATGCTTGGGGCGGTGCTAGTGCCAATGGGACGCTTGGGGTGGGAGGTGGCGCTAGCACTGGCAGGATGCTCGGGGCAGCACTAGTGGGAGTGTGCGCATGCACTGTCCATCCCTTCACGCGGCCCAGTGGACAAGTGGCTGCGGCCTGGTAGTGGGCCACAGCCCACAGATTGGGGACCCCTGGAATATAGGATTTCCAGTGAAGGCATTGAGATGTATCCAGCTAAAGTGAAAGCTGTACTGGAATGGCAACCCCCATGGACCCATAAGCAACTCCAGAGTTTTTTGGGGTTCACGAACTTCTACTGGCAATTCATCCCCTCCTTTGCCGAGATTGCTTTGCCAATTACTGAACTGTTAAAAACAGGGAAAAACGGGGAGAAGCCGTGACCCTGCTAGCCAATGACTTGGTCCATAGAATCCGAATCCAAGCCAATGCCAGTGATGTGGCTGTGGGGGGCCATTCGTTTGCAAAGGAATGAGAAGGGGGATTTGCAGCCCTGTGCCTACACCTCCAAAAGGTTAACAGACACTGAACAAAGGTGGGCAATCTGGGAGAAAGAGGCTTTCATGGTGCAGTGGGCTCTGCTCACTTGGTGTCATTTCCTTGAAGGAGGCGACTTGCCTTTTGAAGTATGGACTGATCACAAAAATCTAGAGGCATTAAAAAAACCCCGTAAGTTACCTCCTAAACAAGTTCGACGGGTGCAGTATTTTAACCATTTCAATTTCACACTAAAATACATCCCGGGAGGAAAAAATTTCCTAGCTGACGCCCTATCCAGACTGCCCCAGTACAAAAGCCGTTGAGAGGAGATTGTGAACTCCATCATTCCGCAACCACAGTCAGTCTTTCAAGTAACTACAGGGGGGCAACCACGGGCAAAACCACATGAACCTGATAGCCTGTTGATGAAAAGACTAAAGGAGGAATTATTTATTTATTTTATTTATTTATTTATTGAATTTCTATACCGCCCTTCTCCCAAAGGACTCAGGGCGGTGTACAGAGCAATAAAATACATGTTCTGTACCAGCCTACTACCGGCCTTGCAGAAAGGCAACCCCTGTACAAACGGTAGAGACTGGAAAACAACTGAGGCTGGAAGGCGTCTGCCAAGTTTAATTCACAAGCAAAACAACAGAACAAGAAACAAAATACCGGAACTTTGATCCTCAAACGGAGCGGTTGCTTTCAGCAACCAGCCCTTCCCCAAACACTCCTTTTATTAGAGTTCAGGGCGTGGCCTCCCTGTGCCTCCTTCCGAGGAGTCCCACAGCCTTTCTCTGCTTGTTCCTGCTTGACTGCCTCCTGCGTCGGGCGTCCTTGAACAGGGCCAGCTGTGGGTCATCATCATCCGCACTGTCGGGCTCGCGCAGCTGAGAAGAGGGCCCTGGCTGGGGGCTCTGCGAAGCCTCCAAGCCATCATCAGCAAGTTCGTCTTCAACACCCTCCTCCTCCCCCTCGTCTGAGTCATCCGAGACATCCGAGCCGGCTGCCGGACCCACAGGCTGGCCCTGAATCACAACAATACAACATACACAAGTTAAAAGTAAAATTAAATTAATTTAGCCCTAACAATAAATAGTTAAAAATAAACCCAAACCCTTAGTCCAGGCTGGCCTGTTCAAACAACCAGGTCTTCAGATCACGGCGGAAAGAGCGAAGGTCGGGAGCCATCCGGAGCTCAACAGGCAATTGATTCCAAAGGGCTGGTGCGCCCACAGAGAATGCTCTCCCCCTGGGGTCTGCCAGCCGGCAGTCCCTGACTGACGGCACCCTGAGGAGGCCCTCTCTATGGGAGCGCACAGGACGAAGGGAAGTTGATGCCGGCCGCAGGTGCTCCCGTAAGTAATCTGGACCCGTGCCATTTAGGGCTTTATAGGTCATCACCAGCACCTTGAATCTCACCCAGAGGGCAACTGGAAGCCAATGCAGCTCACGGAGAAGAGGTGTTAAATGGGAGTATCGGGAAACCCCCATCACAACTCGCGCGGCCGCATTCTGCACCAGTTGAAGCCTCCGAGTGGTCCTCAAGGGCAGCCCCATGTAGAGAGCATAGCAGTAGTCTATCCGAGAGGTCACAAGCGCATGGGTGACTGTACGCAGGGCATCCTGGTCCAGATAGGGCCGCAACTGGTGCACCAGGCGAACCTGGGCAAAAGCCCCCCTGGCCACAGCTCCTACATGGTCTTCCAGACTGATCTGTGAGTCAAGGAGGATACCCAAGTTGCGAGCCCTATCTACGGGGGGGTAACACCTCACCCCCCATAATTAAAGATGGAATGAACTGAATTTCCCGAGATGCCGGTACGTACAACCACTCAGTCTTGTCGGGATTAAGCCGAAGCCTGTTCCTCCCCATCCAGACCCGAACCGCCTCCAAGCAATGGGACATCACATCGAGGGCATCACTGAGGTGGTTTGGGGTAGAGATGAAAAGCTGGGTATCATCAGCATACTGATGATACCCCACTCCAAAACCACGAATGATCTCGCCCAACGGCTTCATATAGATGTTGAACAAGAGAGGCGAGAGGACCGACCCCTGAGGGACTCCACAAACGAGAGGCCTCGAGGCCAACCTCTGCCCTCCTGCCAGCACCGACTGTGAACGACCCAGGAGGTAGGAGGAGAACCACTGCAAGACAGTGCCACCCACTCCCAACCCCCTGAGGCGCCGCAGTAAGATACCATGGTCGATGGTATCAAAAGCCGCTGAGAGGTCTAATAGGACTAGGACAGAGGAACAACCCCTGTCCCGAGCCCGCCAGAGATCATTCACCAGCGCGACCAATGTCGTCTCCGTGCTGTACCTGGACCTAAAGCCCGATTGGTACGGGTCTAGATAATCAGCTTCCTCCAGGAACAAAGGGAGCTGATGCGCCACCACGCTCTCAACAACCTTCGTAAGGTTGGAGACTGGACGATAATTGTTCAAAATAGCTGGGTCCAGGGCAGGCTTCTTGAGGAGGGGCCTCACCACCGCCTCCTTCAAGGCGGCGGGAAAGCTACCCTCACTCAAAGAAGCAGTTATCACTGCTTGGAGCCAGCCTCGTGTCCCCTCCTGAGCTGCATAAACCAGCCAGGAGGGTCACGGGTCCAATAAACACGTGGTGGAGCTCAGCCTTCCCATGATCCTGTTCACATCTTCTGGAGTCACAGGATCGAACTCTTCCCAGATAATATCACCAAGACCGCTCGTGTCACCTCTGTCAGACTCTGCCCAGTCGGAGTTAAGACCGGTCTGAATCCGAGCGATTTTGTCCACCAGATGTTGGCTAAACTCCTCGGCATGACCCTGCAAGGGCTCCTCCCTCACCTCCTGATTGAGGAGGGAGTGGGTCACCCTGAACAGGGTGGCCGGGCGATTATCTGCGGATGCTATGAGGGCAGCAAAGTGGTTGGACTTCGCCGTCCTCATCGCCGCAAGGTAAGACCTGGTAAAGGTTCTTAGTTGCAATCGGTCAGATTCAGACCGGCTGGATCTCCAACAGCTCTCTAGGCCCCATCTCTGACGCTTCATCTCCCAGAGCTCCGCGGAAAACCACGGAGCCCACTGGGATCTGTGCCAGGTCAGGGGCCGCATGGGCACAATGCGGTCAAGTGCCTCCGTGGCTGCCCTTTCCCAGGCTTCCACCAAGGCATCGGCCGGGCTGTGAGCGAAGGCAGCAGGCGGAGACCCAAGCGCCACCTGAAACCAGGGTCCATTAGGCGCCTAGGGCGGAACCATCTGGTCGGTTCCGTGGCCCAACGACGGGGGGTGGTGAAACGGAAGGCCAGCCACAGGAGATGGTGATCGGTCCATGACAGGGGCATAATAGTTGGAAATCCCCCACCCAGATCATCTAACCACCGTCCATATAAAAAAACAAAATCGAGCGTGTGACCCCCCCATGAGTCGGGCCCTGAATTACTTGCATCAGGTCCATGGCCGTCATGGAAGCCATGAACTCCCGAGCCAACTCTGATGATCCCCCCAGGGATGGCAGATTAAAGTCCCCCAAAATCATAAGTTTGGGGAACTCAATCACCAACCCCGAGAGGATGTCGAGAAGTTCAGGCAGGGCTGCTGCTACGCAACTAGGTGAAAGATACACCAGCAGCAAGCCGAACTGAGCCCAAGGCCAGATCTCAGGAGGAGTGACACACACCCGAATATCTGGACAACGGTGGCCTCCCGCGGACATAAGGCCTCCCTCACAATCACTGCCACACCCCCGCCCCTACCCTGAGCCCGAGGCCGGTGGAGCACCCAGAAAACTGGTGGGCAGAGTTCAGTCAGAGGGACACCGCCCTCTGGGCCCAACCAGGTCTCCGTAATGCAAGCCAGGTCCGCATGCTCCTCCTCAACGAAATCTCGGATGAGAGGAGCCTTATTAACTACAGACCTAGCGTTAAAATACAAAAGCCTAAGCTCAGGTGACTGCTCACCCTTCCTCCTGGAACCACGGGTCGAAACCGGAGAGTCGGAGCGCATCACCGCTTGGAGACAGCGGGAACGCGCTCCCGGATGTCGATACGGCCCTCCGTGGAATCGCCTGCTGCCATTCCCAAACGTTGTGGGGATCTGCAAATCCCACACCCCGCTCCGGAGCTCCGGAGGCGCCCGACTCAGGCCCCATCCCACTGTGATCTGTCCCAAACCTGGACTGAACAGCGGTTGGTGGACACCCCCCAAGTTCCAACCAAGACCGTGATCCCTTCCCCCTCCCTAACCCTTTAAAATATCTGGATAAAAAACAAACCAGAGGCCTCTTCCTAAATTTATACCGGAGGCTCCTATCCCTGCCCAACCATCTCTCAGGGTCCCAACAATTGGGCCTGTCATCAAAAGAAGAAGTAAAAAAGAAGGTGGGTCGCACCCAGGAAGGGGGGGGGTACCCCTGAGAGCGAATAAATCCGTGCTAGAGTAAAATAGGCGAGTCATAATTGTCCATGTAGTTCCAGCAAAGGCAGTCTCATGATCAATAAGGATGGTCCAAAATCAGAAGGTAGATAGACATCCAGTCCGCCAAACCAGCTCCACTCTCACTCGAGCTAGATAACCTCCGAAGCAGGTCGGCCACTGTCCTCTCACGACAGTAACAGGCCTGATCGGGGAAGCGGAACGGAATCAACGTCCAGGGGAAGGCATACCCCCCATAGATCTCTCACCTCCAGGGAGGGTAGTGATGGTACATCTGAGCCACCCTCTCACAGCGACTCAACTCCCGGGTCCTTCTGAATCCTTTGGGATCACGGAAGACAGAGGCACTAAGCAGCAATTGTCCAATGGCATAAAAGCCTTCTGATAACATAATAGAAAAGATGTCCCGGCTGCAGAAAAGTCCTTCTCCGTAGCAGGGAAGGGTCAGGCAACAAGCGGGTCCAACACCGGCCAATGGAATACAACAGGCCTGAGTCCAGCACACCCTGCCACACCAGAAGGAGCCATGGAAAACCACAGCTCCAAAACGCAGTTGGCAGGCCAATGTAAGCCTAAACAGGCCAGCACTCAGTCCGCCTGACCACGCATCCATGATTACCTTAGGGCAGGTGGGGGAAAAATTAAAATTAAAATCCCCACAAATCTTCCGCCAGGCCACAAACTTGGTCTGACTGGCTTCACAGAATGCGGGCGACACGAAGATGGCCTGTGCCGCCCAACAGCCAGCAACACAGACCATTAGCACTCCAACTCCGGGCCGTAGGTCCCCACGTCGGAACGGCCGCGGCACTCCGACTCACCTCCCTGCCAGCCGTTCCTGTCGTTCCTGCCATTCTTCCGTTCCTGCCGTTCTTCCACCATTCCAAGCTAAGCAATTTTAAGCCGCGGCTGTATCGGCTCCGAAAATCAGCTGGTCGGAGCCCTGCAAGCTGGGCTTTTCCGGCCTTGGCCTCGGCCCCTCAGACGGTTGTAGGAACTCACAGGAACTCACAGGACCCATTTCCTGGTTCGGAGGGCTATGCCGCCGCAAAAAAAAACGGCAACGTCAAGCCATCCGTCCATCCGTCCCAGCCCTAACACGGAGGGCAAAAGCACTGCTGTAGGGCTCCCAGGGCTGCAACAATAGCTGGAACTCCTCACGGAGCTCGGCCAAGCACGTCCGCCATCTTGGGATAGATAGAATTGAAAACTGATTCCTGGTTCCTGGAAAACAAAACCATACCGATTTGTCGGGACAGGTTGGCTTGGAAGGGGTCGAAACTGTATCTACCAGAGACCCTTAAGTTCAGGCCCTCCAACACAGCCATGATAGCAAACACGCAGGTCACTTTGGATACCTGAAAGCTTTGCATTTCATTCGACAGCAATTTTGGTGGCCAGAGCTAAAGAAAGATGATGAGAATTATGTGAAAAGCTATGCAACTTGTGCAACAATGAAAAAACATCCAGGTAAACCCCCTGGATTATTGCAGCAAGTTGCAGATCCTTCCCAACCCTGGGAGAAGATTGCTATGGACCTTATTGTGGACTTACCAGAAAGTAGGGGGAATACAGTAAAATGGACTGTGATTGACCTTTTTTCAAAGCAAGCTCACTTCATTGCCTGCTCCAGTCTTCCCTCTGCAAAGAAACTAGCAAGAATGTTTCTCAAACATATCTACCGACTCCATGGAGCTCCAAAGCGGATTATTTCAGATAAGAGAGTGCAATTCACTGCAAAGTTTTGGAGAGACTTTCTTAAACTTATTGGGTCCATGCAGGGACTGTCATCGGCTTTTCATCCGTCTACAAATGGGGCTTCTGAAAAAGCTAACGCTATAGTGGAGCAATACATTAGGTGTTATGTTGATTACCAGCAAACGACATGGGCTGACCTCCTCCCCTTTGCTGAGGTGGCTTATAATAACAGTGCATAGCAGTACTGGACTCACTCCTTTTAAAATAGCTACTGGTAGGGAATTCATTCCCATGCCTGAACTCCCTCAGGACCCTCCCATTTCTCAAACTTTAGATCAGTGGGTGATGTCATGTTTCTGACAAATGCAGCACTTCAAAGAACTTCAAGTCATTGTTTACCTTAAAGAATCTTTTAATATAGTTGCATAGCTTCAGCACGTACATATTGGAAGCCAAGATCTGAATTCTCCTCCCCTGAACACATCGTATCAAGCACAATTCCCTCCCTTAATTAAACGTTATACAGGTGAAACTCAAAAAATTAGAATATCGTGCAAAAGTTCATTTATTTCAGTAATGCAACTTAAAAGGGGAAACTAATATATGAGATAGACTCATTACATGCAAAGCAAGATAGTTCAAGCTGTGATTTGTCATAATTGTGATGATTATGGCGTACAGCTCATGAAAACCCCAAATCCACAATCTCAGAAAATTAGAATATTACATGCAGTCAATAAAACAAGTAGTGTACATAGAACAATATCAGACCTCTGAAAAGTATAAGCATGCATATGTACTCAGTACTTGGTTTGGGCCCCTTTTGCAGCAATTACTGTCTCAATGCGGCGTGGCATGGAAGCTATCAGCCTGTGGCACTGCTGAGGTGTTATGGAAGACCAGGATGCTTCAATAGCGGCCTTCAGCTCTTCTGCATTGTTCGGTGTCATGTCTCTCATTTTTCTCTTGGCAATGCCCCATGGATTCTCTATGGGGTTCAGGTCAGGCGAGTTTGCTAGCACGTATGCAGCGGGACAACGGTAGAGCGGAGCTGACGGAGAGTATATCCGAATATTTAATAGGAAGCGCTTGAGAAAGAGGTACTGGTCTGAAGTGGGTGCTGTTGTGATTCAGGGTCAGCCTGTGGGTTCGGCAGTTGGGTCGGATGACTCGGATGACTCAGACGAGGGGGAGGAGGGGGGTGTTGAAGAAGAACTTGCTGATGATGGCTTGGAGGCTCCGCAGAGCCCCCAGCCAGGCCCCTCTTACTTGGTGGAGACCCAGCTGTGCGAGCCCGACAGTGGATGAAGATGACCCACAGCTGGCCCTGTTCAAGGACGCCCGACGCAGGAGGCAGTCAAGTAGGAGCAAGCAGAGAAAGGCTGTGGGACTTCTCGGAAGGAGGCAAAGAGAGGCCACGCCCTGAACTCTTATAAAGGGAGTGTCTGGGGGAGGGCTGGTTTGCTGAAAGCAACCGCTCCGATAGAGGATCAAAGCTCCGGTATCTTGTTTCATGTTTTGCTTTGTTTGTGTAATAAATTTGGCAGACGTATTCCAGCCTCTGCCGTTTGTACAGGGGTTGCCTTTCTGCAAGGCCGGTAGCAGGCTGGTACAGAACAGGTGCCTCACGGAGAGGGAATAAGCGGCGATAGAAGTCTCGAGGGAGGCGTTTGGCAAAAACAGCAAGGAAAAGAAATTCGAAGACTATATGACTGCATTCTAGCTGGAGATAAATTACAACAGGTCAAAGTCTGATCTTGGAGCCTTGGAGACTGTACTCTGGATTGTCGGGCGTGGAAAGCGATCAGCTTGGTTTATCCTGGTCCATCCTGGTAAATTTTGAACTTTTGAACTTGTGAAACTTTTGAAATTTTACTCTACTTGTCACGGGCGGCCATTTGACATAGCAATTTAGTAATTGGAGGTTTGTTTAGTGGGACACCTACTGGTCTTTGACAGTAGAGGAAGACGGAAAAGGTGTCAACCTCTGCGCCGGAAACGGGGTAAAAAAAAAAAAAAGAATGTGACTTTGAATATATCCAGACATATATATTATAGAATTCTATTATATGCTTAGTTGGTAATAGGTATCTGGCTGTAACTGTTATATATACTTTTTGTCATAGAGTTAAAAGGTTTATATAAGATTCAGGGTATTACATATTGATAAAACGCGTGTTACAACCGGGAAAACATGACAAGTATTTCGGGAGCAACTAAGCCTAGCGCTGGCAAAAAGGCGGCAACACAGGGACAAGGGATGGCCTCAAGTCCCTCCAATCAGAAATCTATAGAGGATATGCTGCAAAGGGAAAGATCTAACTCAAATTCTTTTAAAGATTTACATGCCCTTTTGCAAAACTTACACGAGGTAATGGCCAAAAACCATGAGGAGATGAAGAGAGAAATAGGCCAAATAAGAAACGACACTGGTGAATTAAAGGGGAAAATCCAAGCGATAGATGATAAATTTGTAGGGATTCAACAACAATTAGTCAAAAATGAACAAAGACTTCAAGATATGGAAGCTAGAATGGAAAAAGAGGAAAAGAGAGTAGATGATTTAAATGAAACACTTCTTCAGGCTAATAAGGAGTTAGAGACAACAGTCATTTTTCTGGAAGCAGAAAAGGCTGCTCATTATCTACGCTTCCAAAATGTTCAAGAAAAAAGAGGGGAAGATTTGTTGGTCATGATGGCAGAACTGATGGCAAAGGCACTCGGTGTAGGGAAGGAGGAAATGCTGCCGGAAATTGATGAAACATACAGGGTTCAAACTAATTATGCAAGAAGGCACAACCTCCCAAAAGAAGTACATGTAAGGCTAGTTAAAAATCAATTCGGGATGAGCTCCTGCATAGATCTAGAGAGGAACCATTAGAATTTCGGGGCCAACCAATTACCATCCTTAAACAGATACCTAAAAGGATGAGGGATCTGAGACGTGGCTATCAATTCTTAACATCTAAATTAATTAGGGAAAATGTAAACTTTAGATGGCTAACCCCAGAGGGTATTCTAGTCACGTGGCAGGATAGAAGGCATAGACTGGACACGATAGAGAAGGCAGAAGATTTTTACAAACTCCACTTCCATAGCCAAGAGGAAGCAGATTTAGAAGATCAAGATGGAAGGGAGGTAAGAGAAAGAGATACAATACGAGTGGCAATGGATGGGAAGGTCTTAGCAACAGAGGATAGAAGGAACAAATCTGGAGAGTTAACAGAGAAACATGGAGCCAGAGACAAGGAAGAGAGAGAGCCCCGAATCACGAGATCCACAAAAACCAGAAATAAGTAAGATGAAGGGAGGTGAGTGTAGTATTATGTCTGTGAATATTAATGGACTGAATTCGCCAGTGAAAAGGCGGAAATTTTTTAGTAGGCTTATTCACCAACAATTGGATATTGTGGCAATACAAGAAGTCCATATAAAGGAACAACAAAAATATTTGTTAGTACAACCAAAAATAGGGAATCTATTCGTTTCCTTAGACCGACACAAGAAAAAGAGAGGAGTGGCATTATATGTAAACCCAAAATTGATAGCAAAACAAATCTATAACAATAAAGAGGGTAGAATACTGATAGTCGAGGTTGTAATAAATCACAGGAAGGTCATGATGGTAGAGATATATGCTCCAAACCATAACCAAGAACAATTTTTTAAAACACTTCACAATAAGATATGTAGCATTGATTATGAGGAGATCTGCTTAATAGGAGACTTTAATGCTATCCTAGATGTAAATTTGGATTATATGGGTAAGACGCTTAGGAAAAAGAAGAGAAGAACTCTACCGAGATCTTTTCTCAACTTGGCTAATGACCTAAATATCCAAGATGTCTGGAGGGAAAGAAATCGTAAGGTTAGACAATATACATATTATTCCAATCGACATAACTCATGGTCTAGAATAGACATGGTATGGATGACGAAAGAAATTAGTTCTGAAATAGACGAGGTGCATATAGCGACAGGTACTTGGGCTGATCACAATCCTATTAAACTTAGCTGGAAAGGCTCCAAAAAAATACCCAGATGGACGCTACAAAGAGCAATTTTAAAAGAAGACGAATTCAAATCTAAGATGGAGAGAGAACTAAGTTTTTTCTTTAAGGAAAATAAAGCTATAGACACCTCGGTACAAAACAATTGGGATACAGCCAAGGCAATGATGAGAGGGGTAGCGAGGGCATACATGGTATACAAAAACAAGGGGAAAAGACAACAACGGGAAAGATTAGAAGGGGAATATAAGAGTTTAGAAGTTATACTCCAACAAGATCCACAAAAAGAGAATATCAAACAATCTATGGACTTGATTAAACACAAGCTTAATATTTTAGACAAAGAGAAATTAGCACAACAACTGAGAAACACGAAACAAAATTTTTTTGAAAACGCAAATAAACCGGGCCGTTGGCTCGCATATAAATTGGGAAAACAAAAGGGAAAAAACTGGATTCGCGAACTACGAGATGAGGAAGGGAGAATATTCCACCAGGAAGAGGGAAAAAAATCATAGCCCAGGAATTTTATGAGCGTTTATACAAAGAAGATAGCCAGGCAAGTGTGGAGAAAATGGAGGAATATTTTCAAAAAGCCAAATTACCCAAGGTCACAGAAGATACCAGAAATATGCTAAACGAGGAAATTCGGCTATCTGAGGTGATAAAAGCTATCAATGCACAAAAGAACAATAAAGCATCGGGCCCTGACGGTCTCCCGTCAGAAATCTATAAAGAACTACAAAATATCTTAGCACAACCCCTAGTGGAGGTATTTAACGCAGTATTAGAAGGCGCAAGAACGCCTAAATCTTGGTCGGAGGCAAACATAACCCTTATCCCGAAAGATAATACGGACCACACATTAATCCAAAATTATAGACCCATATCACTTCTTAATTCGGACTACAAGATATTTACATCAATTATAGCGGAACGATTGAAACGATTTCTGAACGATTTCATACACGTAGACCAGAATGGTTTTCTCGCTAAGAGACACACTAAGCACAACATTAGAATAATATTAGATACGTTGGAGTACTATGAATTACATAGTGGACAACAGATGGCATTACTTTTTCTAGACGCCCAAAAGGCATTTGACAATGTTAAATGGTCTTTTTTGCACCAACAACTTAGCTTCATGAATATGGGTGAAAAATTTATAAATATAATTAGGGCAATTTATGACAACCAGGAAGCAAAAATAATTATTAATGGGGAAGCATCTGGGAAGTTTCAAATTCAAAAGGGAACACGGCAAGGCTGCCCCTTATCACCATTGCTGTTTATATTGACACTTGAAGTATTAACGAGAATTATAAGAAACGACCCAAAGATAAAAGGATTAACCATTAAAAAGGAAACCTTTAAACTTCAAGCTTTCGCGGACGATCTGGTTTTTATTATGGAGGATCCATGTCAGACGGGACCAAATGTATTGGAAGAACTATCTAAATTTGGTGAGGTTGCCGGACTGCGAATAAACAGAAATAAGACCAAGATGATTGTTAAAAATATGACTAATAAACAAAAAGAAAATCTGGCTGGAATCATGGATATAGAAATAGTCAAGAAAATAAAATATCTAGGGATTAATATTACGGCTAGATGTACCTCACTCAAAAAAGATAATTATGATAATGTAGTGAATCAAATAAAAGGTGATCTGGAAAGATGGGGAAATCTAAAACTCTCATTATTGGGAAGAATCGCTGTCATTAAGATGAATATTCTGCCTAAAATCCTGTTTCTGTTTCAGAATATCCCAATACAACTCGATTCTAAGTTTTTTCGAAATTTGAATAAATTATCATTAAATTTTGTTTGGCAGGGGAAAAAACCAAGAATTAAATTGAAATATTTACAGGGCACGAAGGAAAATGGGGGTTTTGGATTGCCAGACTGGGAATTATATTACCACGCCGCGGCTCTGAGTTGGATTAGAGAATGGGTAATTTTGAGAAATAGAAGACTATTAACTTTAGAGGGTCACGATTTGCAATATGGCTGGCATGCTTTCCTATGGACGGAGAAACAAGGTCTTTTCTCACATTTTCAAAAACATCGGATCAGGCAAGCGTTACTTAATACCTGGAAAAAAATTAGATCTCATAATTACACTAAAGTACCGGTCTGGCTATCCACCCTTGAAGTGATTGTTTACCCAAATCTATTTGATTTGGGTAACATAATTTCATACAAGGATATTCTGAATGAGGAGGGGGAATTGAAACTTAGGAATGAACTAGAATTACAAGGTATAAAACTCGATTGGTGGGCCTACTTACAAATCCAATCAAGATTTAGGAAGGATAAAAAAGAATGGGGGATATATACCTCTGAAACAGCATTGGACAAAATATTATTGGGACCAGACTCCAAACAAATAAAGAATTTATATAAATTGCTTTTGGGATATAAGCTGTTTGAAGAGCAAGTGAAGGATCCCATGTTGATCTGGGCCAACAATTTAGGACATAACATTGACTTAGGTACTTGGCAAACAATTTGGGACAGAAATAAAAGGATAACACTGGCCTCATCGTATAAAGAAAATTTATTTAAAATGTTTTATCGATGGCATCTTCCCCCAGCCCGTCTAGCAAAAATGTATACAACAGCATCTCCCAAATGTTGGAAGTGCTCTGAAGAGATAGGCACATACTTCCATACGTGGTGGTCTTGCAGTAAAACACAAAAATTTTGGAGAATGATTTGGATTTGGCTGAAAGAAATATTAAAACAAGATATTGAGTTTAGTCCAGAACTTTTCTTGTTGGGAATTACGAAAGAGAAATATCCTAAAGATGTGCTATATTTAACGATCCATATTATCACAGCAGCTAGAATGTCATTTGCGCAAAAATGGAAAAAGAATGAGATCCCAGGAGAAAAAGAGGTTATTAGGAAAATTTGGGATTGCGCAGAAATGGACAAACTAACTTTGGAACTAAAGAATAAAGATCAATCAGACTATTATAGAATTTGGAACAAATTGTATCTTTGGAGGGATAAAAAGAAAGGTCTTTAATAGGTTTTACAGACTAGCTCATTGTCTTAAATATTCTGTTATTTTACTGATTTGTAACTTAAGTGTATTTAAGTGTATCTTTGATGTACATATATACATATATATATATATATATTTGAACATTGTAGACAAAAAGGTTTGTCAGCCCGCTGGTACTGTGTCCAATGTTTTTAAACAATAAATTTAATAAAAAATTTAAAAAAAAATAAAAATAAAACAAGTAGTGTACATAGAACAATATCAGACCTCTGAAAAGTATAAGCATGCATATGTACTCAGTACTTGGTTTGGGCCCCTTTTGCAGCAATTACTGTCTCAATGCGGCGTGGCATGGAAGCTATCAGCCTGTGGCACTGCTGAGGTGTTATGGAAGACCAGGATGCTTCAATAGCGGCCTTCAGCTCTTCTGCATTGTTCGGTGTCATGTCTCTCATTTTTCTCTTGGCAATGCCCCATAGATTCTCTATGGGGTTCAGGTCAGGCGAGTTTGCTGGCCAATCAAGCACAGTAATCCCACGGTCATTGAACCAGGTTTTGCTGCTTTGGGCAGTGTGGGCAGGTGCCAGGTCCTGCTGGAAAATGAAGTCAGCATCCCCATAAAGCTCGTCTGCGGAAGGAAGCATGAAGTGCTCCAAAATCTCCTGGTAGACGGCTGCGTTGACCCTGGACTTAATGAAGCACAGTGGACCAACACCAGCAGATGACATGGCTCCCCAAATCAACACAGACTGTGGAAATTTCACACTGGACTTCAAGCATCTTGCAGTGTGTGCCTCTCCATTCTTCCTCCAGACTCTGGGTCCTTGGTTTCCAAATGAGATGCAAAAGTTGCTCTCATCAGAAAAGAGGACTTTGGACCACTGAACAACAGACCAGGTCTGTTTTTCTTTAGCCCAGGTAAGACGCTTCTGACGTTTGCTGTTCAGGAGCGGCTTGACAAGAGGAATACGACATTTGAAGCCCATGTCCAGGATCCGTCTGTGTGTGGTGGCTCTTGATGCACTGACTCCAGCCTCAGTCCACTCCTTGTGAAAGTCCCCAACCCTTTTGAATGGCCTTTTCCTGACAATCCTCTCCAGGCTGCGGTCATCCCTGCTGGAGTTTGGCCTTGGAGTACAAAATGAAGCAGGGCACAGGCTGATAGAATTTTGTCAAGAGAATATGATGGTCATACCAAACACTTTTTTCCAACAACCCAAGAGACGGCTCTACACATGGACATCACCAGACGGTCAACACAGAAATCAGATTGACTATGTGCTCTGCAGCCAAAATTGGAGAAGCTCTATACAGTCAGTAAAAACAAGACCAGGAGCTGACTGTGGCTCAGACCATGAGCTTCTCATTGCAAAGTTTAGGCTTAAACTGAAGAAAGTAGGGAAAAGCACTAGGCCACTCAGGTATGAATTAAATCATATACAGTAGAGGTGGTGAAAGGAAAGTCCGATGCTGTAAAGATTCTTTCTCCATAGGAACCTGGAATGTAAGATCCATGAATCAAGGAAAGCTGGACGTGGTCAAACAAGAGATGACAAGACTAAACATCGACATCTTAGGTATCAGCGAACTAAAATGGACAGGAATGGGTGAATTTAATTCAGATGACCATCAGGTATACTACTGCGGGCAAGAATCCCTCAGAAGAAATGGAGTAGCCTTCATAGTCAATAAAAAAGTAGGAAAAGCAATACTGGGATACAACCCTCAAAATGACAGAATGATCTCAGTTCGAATCCAAGGCAAACCATTCAATATCACAGTAGTCCAAGTCTATGCCCCAACCACCAGTGCTGAAGAGGATGAAATTGACCGGTTCTATGAAGCCCTACAGCACCTTATAGAACTAACAGCACCTTATTAACCACGGACCTGGCATTCAGGTACACCAGCCGGAGCTCAGGAGGCTGCACATCTTCGCTCCCGGCACCTCGGGGAAGAACCAGAGGGTCGGAGCGCCTCACCGCTTGTAAACAGCGGAGACGGCCCTCCCGGTAACGATACGGCCCTCTGTCCATACGCCTGCTGCCATACCCCAGTGTCGTGGGAATCGGTAATCCCACGACCCGCTCCCGAGCCCCAGATGTAACCACAACCCGCTCCCCCCGAACGCCGTCAGACCCAGGCCTGGCCTGCAACACGGTTGTATGGCCACCCCCCACAGCCAGACAACCATTACCCCCCACCCCCCTCCCCAACCCCCTAAAAAATTTGACTAAAAAATTAACCAGGGGCCTCTTATTAAATTTATATCGAGAGCCCCTGGCCTTACCCGGCCATCTCTCAGGGTCCCAATAATTGGGCCCTTCATCGAGACTGGGGATAGAAAAGAGGGCGGGACGCACCCAGGAGAGGGGGGCACCCCTGAGGGCGAGCAAGTCCGTATCGGAATATCGGTACATACAGTCCGAGCAAATCCAGAGAGGGCAGTCCAATAGTTAAAAAGTCCAACAGGAGGTTCGAAGGTAAGGAGTGGAACATTTGGGCCATCCACCAACCTACTGCCACTCGGTTGGATGCTCCCAGGGGCAGCCCACAACCCGTCCTCTCACAACGGGGCGCGAGCCTGCTCCCGGGGATGGTCCGAAATGCACACCCTGGGTGGGGCAGCACCCATAGAGCTCCCACCTCTATGGGGCTGCCGATGTCCGTGGTTAATAAGGCTCCCCTTGTGCGGGATCTGGTGGAGGGTGAGCATGCGGACCTGGCTTGTATCACCGAGACCTGGTTGGGTCCAGAGGGTGGGGTCCCTTTGGTTGACATTTGCCCACCAGGTTTCCGAACGTTACACCGGCCTCGGGCTCAAGGTAGGGGCGGGGGAGTGGCGGTTGTTATTAGGGAGACCTTATGTCCGCGGGAGACCACCGTTCTTCAGATAGTCGGGTGTGAGTCTCTCTTTTTGAGGTTTGGTTCGGGGGCGCAATTGGGCTTGCTGCTGGTGTACGTTTCGCCTAGTCACACAGCGGCAGCCCTGCCCGTACTACTCGATGTCCTCTCCGGTTTGGTGATTGAGTTCCCCAAACTTCTAGTTTTGGGTGACTTCAATCTGCCATCCCTGGGAGGGTCATCTGAGTTAGCCCGGGAGTTCATGGCTTCCATGACGGCCATGGACCTGACGCAGGTAATTTCTGAACCAACTCATGAGGGAGGCCACACCCTTGACTTGGCTTTTTTATCTGGACGGTGGTTGGATGATCTTGGTGGGGGCTCTCCATTTATTATGCCCCTGTCATGGACCGATCATCACCTCCTGCGGCTGGTCTTCCGTCTTGCCACCCCCCACCGTGGGGATGTGGAACCAACTAGATGGTACCGCCCCAGACGCTTAATGGACCCTCTCGGGTTCCAGGCAGCGCTGGGATCCCCACCTGCCTCCGTCGCTCACAGCTCGGCGGATGCCTTAGTGGAAGCCTGGGAAAGGGCAGCCACTGAGGCACTGGACCGAGTTGTACCCCTGCGGCCCCTGACCCGGTGCAGATCCCATCGAGCTCCATGGTTCACCGCGGAGCTCCGGGAGATGAAGCGTCGGAAACGGGGCCTAGAGAGCTGCTGGAGGTCCAGCCGATCCGAATCCGACCGGTTGCAGTTAAGAACCTATATTAGGTCTTATCTCGCAGCGATGAGGGCAGCGAGGTGTAATTACTTCTCTGCCCTCATCGCGTCCGCAGATAATCGCCCGGCCGCCCTGTTTAGGGTGACTCGCTCCCTCCTTAATCAGGAGGTGAGGGAGGATCCCTTGCAGGGTCGTGCCGAGGAGTTTGGTCAACATCTGTCGGATAAAATCGCTCGGATTCGGACCGGTTTGGACTCCAGCTGGGCAGAGTCTGACGATCAGGACACGGGCGGTCTTGTCAATGTTATCTGGGAAGAGTTTGATTCTGTGACCCCTGATGAAGTGGACAGGATTATGGGGAGGTTGAGCTCCACCACATGTTTATTGGATCCGTGCCCTTCCTGGCTGGTTTATGCAGCCAGGGAGAGGACACGAGGCTGGTTCCAGGCGGTGATATCTGCTTCCTTGAGTGAGGGTAATTTCCCCACCGTCTTGAAGGAGGCGGTGGTGAGACCTCTCCTCAAGAAGCCTGCCTTGGACCCAGCTGTCTTGAACAACTTTCGTCCAGTCTCCAACCTTCGCTTTCTTGCGAAGGTTGTTGAGAGTGTGGTGGCGCATCAGCTCCCTCTGGTCCTGGATGAAGCGGATTATCTAGACCCGTACCAATCGGGTTTCAGGCCCGGGTACAGCACGGAGACGGCATTGGTCGCTCTGGTGAATGATCTCTGGAGGGCCCGGGATAGGGGATATTCCTCTGTCCTGGTCCTATTAGACCTCTCGGCGGCTTTCGATACCATCGACCATGGTATCCTGCTGCGGCGTCTCAGGGGATTGGGAGTGGGAGGCACAGTTCTTCGGTGGTTCTCCTCCTATCTCCTGGGACGTTCGCAGTCGGTGTTGGCAGGGGGGCAGAGATCGGCCCCTAGGTCTCTCGTTTGTGGAGTTCCTCAGGGTTCGGTTCTCTCGCCTCTCCTGTTCAACATCTACATGAAACCGCTGGGTGAGATCATTCGTGGTTTTGGAGTTGGGTATCATCAATATGCTGATGATACCCAACTTTTCATTTCAACCCCAAACCACCCCAGTGATGCCCTCGCTGTGATGTCCCGTTGCCTGGAGGCGGTTCGGGTCTGGATGGGGAGGAACAGACTTCAACTCAACCCTGACAAGACTGAGTGGCTGTACATTCCGGCATCCCGGGACATTCAAAACGTTCCATCACTTTCTATGGGGGGTGAGTTTTTACCCCCCGTAGATAGGGCTCGCAACTTGGGAGTCCTCCTGGATGCACGGCTTACCTTAGAAGATCATGTAGTAGCCGTGACCAGGGGGGCTTTCGCACAGGTTCGCCTGGTGCGGCAGTTGCGGCCCTATCTAGACCGGGATGCCCTGTGTACGGTCACTCATGCGCTCGTGACCTCTCGTCTTGACTATTGCAATGCTCTCTACATGGGGCTTCCCTTGAAGACCACTCGGAGGCTCCAACTGGTACAGAATGCGGCCGCGAGAGTTGTCTTGGGAGTTTCCCGGTACTCCCATGTTACACCTTTGCTCCGCGAGCTGCATTGGTTACCAGTTGTCTTCCGGGTGAGGTTCAAGGTCTTAGTGATGGTTTTTAAGTCCTTACATGGCATGGGTCCGGAATACCTCGGGGACCACCTGCTGCCGGCGTCGACTCCCCTCCGCCCCGTGCGTTCCCACAGAGAGGGCCTCCTCAGGGTGCCTCCAGTCAGAGAATGTCGACTGGTGGCCCCCAGGGGGAGGGCCTTCTCTGTGGGCGCTCCGGCTTTGTGGAATCAGCTGCCGGTTGAGCTCCGGATGGCACCGGATCTCGGCTCCTTCCGGCGCGGGTTAAAGACCCATTTATTTGAACAAGCTGGCCTGGCCTGATGGGGAATTACTTAGGGTTTTAATATTTATATATATATTTTATTGTTTTTATTGTGGGCAATAATTTAATTCTTTTTTAACTTTTGTACTTTTGTAGTTTTAAGATATGCCCTGTTCACCGCCCTGAGTCCTTCGGGAGAAGGGCGGTATAAAAATTTAATTAAAATAAATAAATAAATAAATAAAAAATAACACCCAAAAATGATGTCCTTATCATCATGGGAGATTGGAATGCTAAAGTAGGAAGCCAAAAGATAACTGGAATAACAGGCAAGTTTGGCCTTGGAGTACAAAATGAAGCAGGGCACAGGCTGATAGAATTTTGTCAAGAGAATACGATGGTCATAGCAAACACTCTTTTCCAACAACCCAAGAGATGGCTTTACACATGGACATCACCAGACGGTCAACACAGAAATCAGATTGACTATATGCTCTGCAGCCAAAGATGGAGAAGCTCTAAACAGTCAGTAAAAACAAGACCAGGAGCTGACTGTGGCTCAGACCATGAGCTTCTTGTTGCAAAGTTTAGGCTTAAATTAAAGAAAGTAGGGAAAAGTGCTAGGCCAGTCAGGTATGAATTAAATCATATCCCTGTTCAATATACAGTAGAGGTGACAAATAGATTTAAGGAATTAGATCTGATAGACAGAGTGCCTGAAGAACTATGGACAGAGGTTCGCAACATTGTACAACAGGTAGCAACCAAAACCATCCCAAAGAAAAAGAAATGCAAGAAAGCAAAATGGCTGTCTGAGGAAGCTTTGCAAATAGCTGAGGAAAGGAGGGAAGTGAAAGGCAAGGGAGAAAAAGAAAGATATGCCCAATTAAATGCAGAATTCCAAAGAATAGCTAGAAGAGATAAGAATGCCTTCTTAAATGAACAATGCAAAGAAATAGAAGAAAACAATAGAATAGGGAGGACCAGAGATCTTTTCAAGAAAATTGGAGAAATGAAGGGAACGTTTCATGCAAAAATGGGCATGATAAAGGACCAAAATGGCAGGGACCTAACAGAGGCAGAAGAGATTAAGAAGAGGTGGCAAAATTACACAGAAGAACTATACAAGAATGAGCTTAATGTCCCTGATAATCACAATGAGGTGGTCACTGACCTCGAGCCAGACATCCTAGAATGTGAAGTGAAGTGGGCCTTAGAAAAGCTGAGCAACAACAAAGCTAGTGGAGGTGACAGTATTCCAGCTGAGCTATTCAAAATCTTAAAAGACGATGCAGTAAAAGTGCTACACTCAATTTGCCAGCAAATTTGGAAAACTCAACAGTGGCCACAGGATTGGAAAAGATCAGTTTACATTCCAATTCCAAAGAAAGGCAGTGCCAAAGAATGTTCAAACTATCTCACCATTGCACTCATTTCTCATGCTAGTAAAGTTATGCTTAAAATTCTACAAGCTAGATTCCACCAGTATGTGGATCGAGAACTACCAGAAGTACAGGCAGGATTTCGAAGAGGCAGAGGAACTAGAGATCAAATTGCTAACATACGCTGGATCATGGAGAAAGCTTGAGAGTTCCAGAAAAACATCTACTTCTGCTTCATTGACTATGCTAAAGCCTTTGATTGTGTGGATCATAACAAACTCTGGCAAGTCCTTAAAGAGATGGGCATACCAGACCATCTTATTTGTCTCTTGAGAAACCTATATGCAGGCCAAGAAGCAACAGTGAGAACTGGACACGGAACCACTGATTGGTTCAAAATTGGGAAAGGAGTCCGGCAAGGCTGTATACTGTCACCTTGCCTATTTAACTTATATGCAGAGCACATCATGAGAAAGGCAGGGCTAGATGAATCAAAAGTTGGAATTAAGATTGCCGGAAGAAACATCAACAACCTAAGATATGCAGATGATACCACTCTAATGGCAGAAAGTGAAGAGGAACTAAAGAGCCTCTTGTTGCGAGTGAAGAAGGAGAGTGCAAAACTTGGGTTGAAACTAAACATTAAGAAAACCAAGATCATGGCATCTGGCCCTCTCAATTCCTGGCAAATAGATGGGGAAGAAATGGAGGTAGTGACAGATTTTATTTTCCTGGGCTCCAAGATCACTGCAGATGGGGACTGTAGCCAAGAAATTAAAAGACACTTGCTCCTGGGGAGGAAAGCCATGGCAAATCTAGACAGCACACTAAAAAGCAGAGACATCACCCTGTCAACAAAAGTGCGTATAGTCAAGGCTATGGTCTTCCCAGTTGCAATGTATGGCAGTGAAAGCTGGACCATAAGAAAGGCTGAGCGCCAAAGAATTGAAGCCTTTGAACTATGGTGCTGGAGAAGACTCCTGCGAGTCCCTTGGACTGCAAGGCGATCAAACTGGTCAGTCCTAGAGGAGATCAACCCTGACTGCTCTTTAGAAGGCCAGATCCTGAAGCTAAAACTCAAATACTTTGGCCACCTAATGAGAAGGAAGGACTCACTGGAGAAGAGCCTAATGCTGGGAAAGATTGAGGGCAATAGAAGAAGGGGACGACAGAGAATGAGGTGGCTGGATGGAGTCACTGAAGCAGTAGGCGTGAGCTTAAATGGACTCCAGAAGATGGTAGAGGACAGGAAGGCCTGGAGGAACATTGTCCATAGGGTCGCGATGGGTCGGACACGACTTCGCAACTAACAACAACAACAGTAGAGGTGACAAATAGATTTAAGGAATTAGATCTGATAGACAGAGTACCTGAAGAACTATGGACAGAGGTTCACAAGATTGTACAACAGGTAGCAACCAAAACCATTCCAAAGAAAAAGAAATGCAAGAAAGCAAAATGGTTGTCTGAGGAAGCTTTGCAAATAGCTGAGGAAAGGAGGGAAGTGAAAGGCAAGGGAGAAAAAGAAAGATATGCCCAATTGAATGCAGAATTCCAGAGAATAGCTAGAAGAGTTAAGAATGCCTTCTTAAATGAACAGTGCAAAGAAATAGAAGAAAACAATAGAATAGGGAGGACCAGAGATCTTTTCAAGAAAATTGGAGAGATGAAGGGAACATTTAATGCAAAAATGGGCATGATAAAGGACCAAAATGGCAGGAACCTAACAGAGGCAGAAGAGATTAAGAAGAGGTGGCAAAATTACACAGAAGAACTATACAAGAATGAGCTTAATGTCCCTGATAACCACGATGAGGTGGTCACTGACCTCGAGCCAGACATCCTAGAATGTGAAGTGAAGTGGGCCTTAAGAAATCTGAGTAACAACAAAGCTAGTGGAGGTGACAGTATTCCAGCTGAGCTATTCAAAATCTTAAAAGACGATGCAGTAAAATTGCTACACTCAATTTGCCAGCAAATTTGGAAAACTCAACAGTGGCCACAGGATTGGAAAAGATCAGTTTACATTCCAATTCCAAAGAAAGGCAGTGCCAAAGAATGTTCAAACTATCGCACCATTGCACTCATTTCACATGCTACTAAAGTTATGCTTAAAATCCTACAAGCTAGACTCCAGCAGCATGTGGATTGAGAACTACCAGAAGTACAGGCAGGATTTCGAAGAGGCAGAGGAACTAGAGATCAAATTGCCAACATACGCTGGATCATGGAGAAAGCTAGGGAGTTCCAGAAAAACATTTACTTCTGCTTCATTGACTATGCTAAAGCCTTTGATTGTGTGGATCACAACAAACTGTGGTAAGTTCTTAAAGAGATGGGAGTACCAGGCCATCTTATTTGTCTCTTGAGAAACCTATATGCGGGTCAAGAAGCAACAGTGAGAACTGGACACAGAACCACTGATTGGTTCAAAATTGGGAAAGGAGTCTGGCAAGGCTGTATTCTGTCGCCCTGCCTATTTAACTTATATGCTGTTGTGACTCAGGGCCAGCCTGTGGGTCCGACAGCCGGCTCCGATGTATCGGATGACTCAGATGAGGGGGAGGAGGGAGACGAACCGGCTGATGATGGTTTGGAGGCTTTGCAGAGCCCTCAGCCGGGGACCTCTTCTCAGCTGCGTGAGCCCGATAGTGCGGAGGATGATGACCCACAGCTGGCCCTGTTCAAGGACGCCCGACGCAGGAGGCAGTCGAGCAGGAACAAACAAAGAAAGGCTGTGGGTCTCCTCGGGAGGAGGCACAGGGAGACCACGCCCTGAGCTCTCAATAAAAGGAGTGTTTGGGGAGGGGCTGGTTGCTGAAAGCAACTCTTCCGCTTGAGGAGACAAGCTCTAGTGTTTTTGTTAATTGAGTAATAAATCCTGGCAGACGCCTTTTAGCCTTGGACGCTCTCCAGTCTCTTCTTTCTGAATAGGGGTTTGCCTTACTACAAGGCCAGAAGAGGGCTGGTTCAGAACATATGCAGAGCACATCATGAGAAAGGCAGGGCTAGATGAATCAAAAGTTGGAATTAAGATTGCCGGAAGAAATATCAACAACCTAAGATATGCAGATGATACCACTCTAATGGTAGAAAGTGAAGAAGAACTAAATAGCCTCTTGTTGCGGGTGAAGAAAGAGAGTGCAAAACTTGGGTTGAAACTTAACATTAAGAAAACCAAGATAATGGCATCCGGCCCTCTCAATTCCTGGCAAATAGATGGGGAAGAAATGGAGGTAGTGACAGATTTTATTTTCCTGGGCTCCAAGATCACTGCAGATGGGGACAGTAGCCAAGAAATTAAAAGACGCTTGCTCCTGGGGAGGAAAGCCATGGCAAATCTAGACAGCACACTAAAAAGCAGAGACATCACCCGGTCAACAAAAGTGCGTATAGTCAAGGCAATGGTCTTCCCAGTTGCAATGTATGGCAGTGAAAGTTGGACCATAAGAAAGGCTGAGCGCCAAAGAATTGAGGCCTTTGAACTATGGTGCTGGAGAAGACTCCTGCGAGTCCCTTGGACTGCAAGGCGATCAAACTGGTCAGTCCTAGAGGAGATCAACTCTGACTGCTCTTTAGAAGGCCATATCCTGAAGTTGAAACTCAAATACTTTGGCCACCTAAAGATAAGGTTGGACTCACTAGAGAAGAGCCTAATGCTGGGAAAGATTGAGGGCAATAGAAGAAGGGGATGACAGAGAATGAGGTGGCTGGATGGAGTCATTGAAGCAGTAGGCATGAGCTTAAATGGACTCCAGAAGATGGTAGAGGACAGGAAGGCCTGGAGGAACGTTGTCCGTAGGGTCGCGATGGGTTGGACACGACTTCGCAGCTAACAACAACAGTTCCAGAAGAGGAGCAGCTTAAAAGTCCGCTCCCCCCACCAGCATTTAAGAAAGAAAGTTTTTTTTTCCTTTTACAGTCTCTTAATCATCTCACCCAGGCGATCCTCCAATTTTGCTTTCTGATTCTTCCAGGTGGTCCCCCTGGCTTGTTATGGCTTGCAATGGCCATCTGACAACTGCTGGTCTGGGAAGCTTCCGTCGGCTCTCCAGGAGGTTGCGATTCCTCCTTGTTAGGCATATGGTGTTAGCCTACAATGTTGGGTTGAAAATATATTAACCATGATGTTATGTCTTTAAGATGTTAATTGGCCAATGGGTGTGTAAGTGTTCTCATGGCCATAAGAGGGAGCTAGTAACGTAGCTTCTCTCTCTGAATCCACTGCTCTCTACTATTACTGCTTTTGCTCTGTTACCTGAACTTTGTATTGACCTCTGGACCGGTAAGAAGACTTTGTATTTTGGATTACTCCTTGGACCGTTGCTATTGTGTATGACCTGGACTGTTTATTTTTGACTGTGCATTTTTGTTTTTACACCACCTCAAAAGTAAACTACTTTTTGCTTTTACAACTCAGTGTACTCTTGTGTTTACTGTGTGACTCTTCCTGCTCTCAGTACCCTTCCTTGTCTGTGCAACTCTTTGTTAGTACAACGGGCAGTGGTGTGCGCGCACCTCTCCAAGCCGCCGCCGTCTCGTCCGGAGACCTGCCGCGTTCACGGCAGCTGTGCAAACGGGATGGCAGCGGTTTGGAGAGTGCGCGCGCACCTCTCCCAAGCCGCCGCCGTCCGGAGACCTGCCGAGGTTTGGGGAGGTGCGCGCGCACCTCCCCAAACCTCCCCAAACGTCGGCAGGTCTCCGTACTTCCGCGCGAACGGGCAGCGGCCCCGCTTGTTGCGAAAGCTGCCGCGGCCCGTCTGCAAAGCTGCCGAAAGCGGCAGCTTTGCAGACGGGCCGCGGCAGCTTTCGCAAGAAGCGGGGCCGCTACCCATTCTGAGAGGTGCGCGCGCACCTCCCCAAACCTGCCGATGTTTGGGGAGGTTTGGGGAGGTGCGCGCGCACCTCTCCAAACCTCCCCAAACGTCGGCAGGTCTCCGTACCTCCGCGCGAACGGGCAGCGGCCCCGCTTGTTGCGAAAGCTGTCGCGGCCCGTCTGCAAAGCTGCCGAAAGAGGCAGCTTTGTAGACGGGCCGTGGCAGCTTTCGCAACAAGCAGAGCTGCTACCCATTCCGAGAGGTGCGCGCGCACCTCCCCAAACCTTTGGAGAGGTGCGCGGGTACCTCCGCGCGAACGGGCAGCGGCGCCGCTCTTTGAGAAAGCTGCGTCTGCAAAGCTGCCGCCTCCGCTCCCTTCCTTCGCCCGGCCTGCTTTTCCAACCTCACTTCCCTCCCTGCCAAAGCTCCTCCTTTTCTACTCAAACCGATTTTCGGGGTTGCTCGGCTTACACCCAAACGTCCCTTTCTCGCCGCTCCTCCCTCCCTGCCCGCAGAGGCTCCAAACGTCCCTTTCTTGCCACTCCTCCCTCCCTGCCCGCAGAGGCTCCAAATGTCCCTTTCTCGCCGCTCCTCCCTCCCTTCCCGCAGAAGCTCTTGCCCTCCCCTGGCTCGTTCAATGGGGGGGAATAGGTCAGGTACCCCTTCCCCCCCCGAGAACAACACGTGTAAATCTCAAAACAACCCTGGCAAGCTTCACGCAAAGCCGCCAGGCAGACCCGCAAGCTGGGGCTCAGAGCCAGCAGCTGGAGGGGAAGAAAAAGACGGCGCCGTCTGAAGAGTCTCTTCTTCGGCTATCTTGCTCTGCCCGTCTCCCGCTTGAAAAAACCTCCTCAGCGGATCGGTGCGGTGAAGAGGCCGGGCTTCCTTCGGGGGGCCTTTCATTCCTGTACAAGGGGGAAGGGGAACTCTGTGCTTTTGTGTGTGCGTGCGTGTGTGTGTGTGTGTATGTAAAGCACGAGAGAGGGAGGAAGAGGGGGGGAAAGCGAGATGTCAAGCCCCGATGTCGTCGTCGCCATCTCCGCTGAGCAGCGCCGCTTGGAAGAGAAAAGGAGCAGGACAGGCACGCTCGCTCCTGCCCCACCCCTGCGCTCTTCCTCGGCCCACTGCGTCGGCGCTGGGTCATGTCAGCCGGCTGCGCGTTTCCACGGCTGTTTCCCGGCCTGCCGGAAGGCCCCGGTAGCTGCTGGGGCATCGAGAGAGGCCCCGGTGGCTGCTGGGTTGTCCCGGCGGCCGTGCTCTTCCCCGGCTCGGTGGAAGGCCGCAGTAACGTGGGGGCTGTATACAGACGCCGGCAGCTGGTCACGGGGCCCGGTGAGTCCCTCCGTGGCCTCACCGGGTGTCGGGCGTGTCGAGCCCGACACCGGGCAGTCTCCCTGGCGGCGTCGGTCGATCGGAGGATGCAGCTGGCGTGCGGAGGGCAGGCCCCCAACACAAGGTGGGCCTGCGCTAGTGGTGTGCGAGGATGGCGGGGGTGGCTCTCGTGGCGAGGAGGGCGTGTCCGTGGGGGGTGAGGGCCTCGCGCTGTGCTGCGAAGAGGGGCCCTGACGAATGTCGCGCCCATAGGCCGCAACAGCTGCCGCGGGCAGCCTGCAAACGTGCCGCAGCAGCTCCCCCAAAGAGGAGGAAAGCCGCCACGGCCCGTTTGCAGGCCGCCGCCCTCCTCTCTTTGGGAGAGCTGCCGCGGCACGTTTACAGGTTGCCGAAGGCGGCGGCGCCGCTGCCACTTGGAACCGGTTCCATCACACACACAGGAAGGTGGCAACCGCGGGCGTCTGCGCATGCACAAGAAAAAACCGTTTTGCGCATGCGCAAGACATTTTTTGCACATGCGCGTGCATGGACGCACGCATGCGGCTCCCACTTTTTTGTGTGTGTGATGGAACCGGTTCCCAGTGGCTCTTTTCCTTTTTCGGGTTGCCGACCCCTGGGCTAGAGGGCATATAGCCAAATTCTGTAGAAAGGGTAAAAAACAGAATGTAAATAGCAGTGGGAAGGCTAAGAAGAGCATTGCTTTGGCTGTTTCTGGTGAACCAACATCCAGAAATAATGAATTGTGGGTTGTTGATAGTGGGGCTTCACAATGCATTACTAAAGAGAAAAAGAGGTTTATTAATATGAAAAACAGCAACCAATATGTTTCACTGGCAAATGGTTGGAAGATGAAGGCCTCTGGTGAAGGTAATTCCTATTGTCCATGCATTAATGAACAGTTACCTATGTTATTTATACCTAAACTAAGATTCAACCTGTTATCTGTAAGGGAATTGGTTAAAGTTTGGTTTGTGGTAACATTCAGAGGGGAGCAATGCACTATTGAAAGGAATGGAACCTGTGTAACTGCTAATTTGAAAAATGTATTACAGATACTACTGTTATAGATATTAAGTTGATGTTGAATTTAATTACGGCAGTGAGACTTTTAGTAGCGCAATATTGGAAGAAGGAAAAACTGCCGACTATAGAAGAGTGGACTTTAAAAGTTTCTAACTTGGCGGAGATGGCAAAGATTTCAGCGTATTTGAAAGACCAATCGCAACAGAGATACATTGTGGAATGGAGGAGATGGATTGATTATATTCAGAATAAATATGGGACTAAAAAGTTTCATTTAGCATTTGAATAAGTAGTGGATCTATATGATGTATAATTAGTTAGTAGTTTTTATTAATATTTTGATGATGGCGAGTTAAAGTGCGATAGAATTTAATGTTTTATTGTTGTTAGCATATTTTAGATTATGTTTGTTTGTATTTTTATACCCTGTATTCAGCTCTGGGAAGTCGGGGAGGGGAGAGGGTAGGGTAGGGAGGGGATGGGGAGAGTGGAGGGGGAGAAGGTTTTTTTTTGTATTCAAAAATGTATTGTAAAACTTTTCAATAAAAAAAAGAAAAGAAAAATGGTTTATTCATTGAGCACGTTGGTTGGGATAGGTTAGAGCAAGAAAGTGTTAATACTGATCCTCTAGTTTTTGAGGACTCCTCTGATAACATAACTAGTAATGATAATACATCTCCTGTAAATATAAAAGATGAAGAGGAGATAGGGGAGATAAAAGATGAATCAGAGGAAGGAGAGGAGTCAGAAATTCAAAGCCCTGTAATTCCTTGGCGTTCAACGTGAATCAGACGTCCACCTGATCGCTATGAAGCCAGTGTAATATGTCAAGTTAGTTTAGAGCCTTCTAACTATGATGAGATCAGGATGTATCCTGAAAAGGAACAGGCATCATGGAAAGCTGCAATGAACAGGGAGTTGAAGTCTTTGCAGGATCTTAAGGTCTGTGAGAAAGCAAAACTGCCACCTGGTGAGCAAGCTATAGGTTGCAAATGGATATATAAAATAAAGAAGGGTGTAGATGGGACTGTAACCCATAAGGCACATTTGGTTGCACAAGGTTTTGCCCAAACTACTGAGGATTATGACGAGGTGTTTGCACCCAGTCTGAGGGCAACTACTTTGAGAGCAGCTTTAGTATGGGCGGCTAAAAACCAATATATGGTTAACCATGTAGATGTTGAAACTGCATATTTACATGCTCCATTGCAACATACTATTTATTTAAGAATACCACCAGGATTGACCAATGATAGAGACTATGATTGTTGGGAATTAAAGAAAAGCCTCTATGGATTGAAACAATCAGGCTATGAGTGGAATAAATGTATAGTTAATGAGTTGAGTGCATTAGGTTTTGTAGCCAGTAATGCTGATCCTTGTTTGTTTAGAAGAGAACACAATGGAGTGTTATCTTTTCTTTTATTATTCACAGATGATATTGCAATAATAACAAAAACTGATAGTTAGAAGCACGAACTATCATTTCAAGATTGCAAAATAAATTCACAATTAGGAATCTTGGAGAAATAAGCCACTATTCGGGGTTAGATATTGTGAAAACGAATAGGAGTTTTAAGGTGTCACAAGCCAGTAAAATTTCTCAGTTATTAAAGAGATACAATATGGAAATGTGTAAATCAGCAAAAACTCCGATGGCTATGGATTTTAAGGACACTAATGTTGAGAGTCCTGTATTTGATAAGACTATGTACCAATCTTTGATAGGAAGTCTTATGTATCTGAGTAATTGGACTAGACCTGATATTTCTTACTGTGTAAACCAATTAGCTAGGTACAACAATGAACCAACTGTTAGACACTGGCAATCAGCTAAACGAGTATTAAGGTATTTGAAGCAGACTATTCACTACTCGTTATATGTAGAGCCAAATCGTGAGTTAATCCTCACTGCATATGCAGATGCGAGTTTTGCCTCTGATACAAACACTCGTAAATCTACTTCAGGGTTGGCTATAATGTTGGGTGATTCTTTGATTGGATGGAAGTCCATTAGGCAAAAACACATAAGCTTATCTACAATGGAGGCTGAATTTTCATGTCTATCAGTGTTATGTACAGAACTGCTAGTGTACAAACAATTACTGTTGGATATGGGTTTAAATGTAACTGATCCATTCATTGTATATGAGGACAATCAAGCTGCGATACAGATGGCTAATAATGCTGCAGTAAGAACAAGATCCAAACATACTGATCTTCGTAATTTAAATGTCAGACAATGTGTCAAAGATAAATTAATACAGCTAGAGTATTGTTCATCTGATGTAAATATTGCAGACCATTTTACGAAGGTACAAAGTGCTGTGAAACACAATGCTAATTGTGAAAGAATGTGCATAAGATTGTAAGGGTTATATATTATTCTACCCAAAGGGGATAATGTTAGGCATATGGTGTTAGCCTACAATGTTGGGTTGAAAATATATTAACCATGATGTTATGTCTTTAAGATGTTAATTGGCTGATGGGTGTGTAAGTGTTCTCATGGACATAAGAGGGAGCTAGTAACGTAGCTTCTTTCTCTCTCTGAATTCACTGCTCTCTACTATTATTGTTTTTGCTCTGTTACCTGAACTGTGTATTGACCTCTGGACTGGTAAGAAGACTTTGTATTTTGGATTACTCCTTGGACCGTTGCTATTGTGTATGACCTGGACTGTTTATTTTTGACTGTGCATTTTTGTTTTTACACCACCTCAAAAGTAAACTACTTTTTGCTTTTACAACTCAGTGTACTCTTGTGGTTACTGTGTGACTCTTACTGCTCTCAGTACCCTTCCTTGTCTGTGCAACTCTTTGTTAGTACAAGGAGATCTCTGCAGAACAAATTCCTTAACACTCCTGTGCTGCCAAACTATGCTTCCCTGTTTCATTGTCCCTAGAGGACGGCTCTTGTCTATCTGGAACCCAGGCAGACCCCCCCAAACAGCTGAAAAGCGATGATCCTTCGGGAGCCCCCAAAGGATCCATCGTACCGCCGTGGCACTGGCCCCTTCCCTCCCCATCCAAACGTTCCCTGAAGTGATGGACTATGGACAGGCCACCTCTCTATCTGACCGGCTATCTTGCAAAACTCTCGTACATACTCCAGGGCAGGCCGGCCGGCTTCCTTTATCTTATGGATTTGTTCTTCTGCTTTGAGGGCAATGGATGGGTCCTCAAATCTTTCTCTCAGTCCTAGGAGGAAGAGGTGGGGGTCCTCCAATTCAGGGGCTTGCTCATTGTATAAATTATTCAGCCATTCAAATGCCTCTCCCTCTAGACTGCACGCAATCATGTCGACCATAGCGGTTGGGTCTGGGTAGAGGTAGGCACAGGGGTTCAAATGAGAGCGCACTTGGTTGAGAAAAAAAAATCAGCTTCTCTGGGTCCCCATTGAAGGTTGCTCTGAAAGGTGGATCAAAAACTGGTTGCTGGGCTGCCCACTCTGACAGTTGCATCCCCCAGTTGCTGCTGGTCCCATCCTGACTGCTGCTGCATGCCCAGGGTTTGCACATTCAGGGGCTGTGGCCACACCCCCTGCTGTGGTTGTAATATCTGCAGTTGCAACCTCCTGTGTTGCCAGGGGTCTCCCAAAGACATTTGCCTGGGTGGAGGCTGTTTTTGAACTTCCTGCTGCTGGTTAGCATAGAGTTGTGGTGCCCTCTGCTGCTGTAGATCCCTCAATGGTTGCTGAATGGGTGGGGATTGCTGCTGGATGTCAGGTTTCCGACGTATGGGCTTTTCAAGTGACTCTGAGGCATTGTTTACCTTAAAAGTCCTTTATTAGCCTAATACACCGGCAAATGCTTGCTCGAAGGAAGCTGGAATCTGAAATCTCTGCCCCTTGCACAATATATTAAAACACAATTCTCCACCTTTCTAATTTTGTCATTAATCATATTCTCCAATTAATTTAAAGAATCAGTTTCCCTTCCGTTAGAAAACCCACCAAGGTCTTATCTTCTTTAGTTACAGATGGCCTTGAAGGTGTAATCCTACTTGTCCCCCCTCCCAACCTTAAACTAAATCTCTTAAAGCAATACACAAGTTTAACATATGAAATGGCTACTTCTTCATCTCTTGTCAAGCAATAACATTCGGTGTTAGCAGCGTTGACACTGGATCTCCCTCATTTGTGGGCCCCTCAGCGGTTGCTGTATGTTCAGGGGCAGTGACCAATCTCCTTGCTGTGGTCGTCCTCCCACCAGCTGCTGATCTCCTGGCTTCTGCACCACCCCAAGCTGTTGCAAGGCCTCTATTAGCTGTGGCAAGCTCAGAGGCTGCTGACCATCTACCTGCGGGGGCTGCCAAACTCCCCATTTCTGCAGAGGCCTCAGACTAGGGTTCTCTCTCTCTGTAGGGCTGGAGGCCCTGGCAGGAGAAAACATGGTCTGGAAGGCTGTCTGATCTGCAATGAAGGGGCTGTAGGCTCCTTTCAGTAGGAGTTGATTTCTGCTTCTCATCTCTAGCTTTTCAAATCTTTCCAGTGACTCACCCGAACCTTCAGTGGCAGACGATTTGGTAGCTCTCCACTGGTCTGCTTTTGAAACCTTTGAGGGTGGCAAGGCAGTCTCGAAGTGTCTTGAGTCTCCACTAGGTTGGGCCTGCTCTGACGGCCAGTTCAGCTCTCCTAGCTGGGAGACCTGCCAAAGTTTTTCTTCTCCCGGCTTGTTATCTGTTGCTTCCCACCCCCCCCGGGATAACAGCCACTGCCGGGTTGCTGGCTTCAAGCAGTTTCTCTTTTCCCATGATGAAATCTTATCTTGAATCTCTGCCAGCTCCCCTCAAGTCTAGAGCGAGCGGTTGGGGTTCAAGACCCCTAAATAGTTTGAAAAGTTGCAGATCTTGGCTAATTTCATGGTTCTGACAAATGCAGTACTTCAAAGAACTTCAAGGCATTGTTTCTTATAGAACCTATTAATGAGTCTGTCAGCTTTTACATCACTAGATTTCACCCAGGTGGCCTCAGACAACGGATATCCCTTCCATTGCACTTAGTACTGCAATTTCCCTTTAAAAATTCTTGAATCAAGAATACGCTTTACTTCATAGTGAGTCTGTCCTGCCACTATGAGGGGTCTGGGTGCCTTCTTAGGGGGAGGTCTTAAGGTGGAACCCCGTAAAGGGTTCAACAGGCTACAATGGAAAACAGGGTAAACTTTTCCTAAGAGCCTAGGAAGTTTTAATTCCACTGTGACCGGGTTAATGACCTTTACAATGGGGAAGGGTCCTAAGTACTTCGGTCCTAACTTCTTACTAGGTAACTTCAGCCAGTGCTTTTCAACCTTTTCACCCATGGTACCACTTTTAGGATATGGCAACATCCGAGTACCACCAGTCGCCTAGCAAGGTGTCAAAAACTTGATGACCAAAAAAATAAAAAAGGAAAAAAGTGATAAAGTACAGGTAGTCCTCGACTTACAACAGTTCACTTAGTGACTGTTCAAAGTTACAATGGCACTGAAAAAAGTGCCCCCCAAGCCACAGCCAAGCAAGACACCTGCCTGCCCGTCTGGCGGCGCTCTTCCTCCTGTCCAAGGTTTTCATTGTTATGAGCATTTCTGTTGAGGATTGGCAGTGGGGATGACATGAGGGGGTGTTTGGTTTTTATTCCCCCCATCTGCTGGGTGGTTGCAGAAGGTTTTGGTCACTTCACATGACCCTGGGACACTGTGACCATCTTAAATATGAATCATTTGCCAAGCATCTGAATGTAAATCACAAGACCCTGGAGATGCTGCAACATTCCAGCTGATCGGCACTTCTTTTGGGCTCAGCAGAAGCACCAAGATCAGCACTAAGCTCCAGCTGGAGCCCGGCGCTGATCCTGGTGCTTCCGCTGAGCCCTGACAGCCACGAAGAAGTGCCGATCAGCTGAAAAGCGGCACTGATCCTGGCACTTCCGCTGAGCCCTGACAGCCCCGAAGAAGCACCGATCAGCTGAAAAGCGGCACTGATACTGGCACTGACAGCCCTGCAGCTCCAGCCATCTCTCGCTCAGGCTTGTGCGGTGCTGCCAATGGTTCATCTCATTCCCCTCCCCCGCTACCACTTTTCTAGGATGGTCGCGTACCACCTACCAGGTGTCAATGTACCACAGGTGGTACCCGTACCACTGGTTGAAAAGCCCTGACTTAAGCCATAAATATTTAGTTGACAGATAAACCTTTTCCCCAACTTGGAATTTTCTTTGAGAAGCCCTTTTTTTATCTGCCCGGTTTTTGTATGTCTCGGAAGCCTTTTTCAAAGCAGTTTTTGTGGTTTTCCAGACTTCCTCCCACTCCCTCACCCATTGATCAAGAGTCTGGGAAGCAGAGGGTGCTTGGGGTTATTCGGGTATTGGGCTGAACTCTTTTCCTGTGGCCACTTTAAAAGGCATGAAGCCGGTGCTGCTGTGAACAGAGTTATTGTAAGCCACCTCTGTGAAAGGGAGATCAGTCCAGTTCATTTGTTGATAATCCACATAGCATCGGAGATACTGCTCTACCATTGAGTTTGCAGATTCAGCCGCCCCATTGGTAGATGGGTGATAGGCCGATGATAGTCCTTGAGATGAGCCAATTAGTTTAAGAAAACTCCTCCAAAACGTAGCTGTGAACTGCACCCCCATCAGAGATTATTTGTTTAGGTGCGCCATGCAGTCTGTAGATGTGTTTCAGGAACATCTTGGTTAGTCGTTGGGTGCAGGCAATGAAGTGAGCCGGCTTTGAAAACAGATCTATCAGAGTCCAGATGACTGTATTTCCCCTACTTTCAGGTAGATCTACTATAAAATCCATAGCAATTTCTTCCCATGGTTGGGAAGGGTCCGCCACCGGTTGCAATAACCCAGGGGGTTTTCACGGAATTCTTTTCATGGTGGCACATACAGAACTCCGGACATAGTTTTCCACGTCCCATTTCAATCCCAGCTACCAGAATTGACGGTGGATGGGATGTAGTATTTTTAAATATCCAAAGTGCCCAGCCTGTTTTATGTCATGGCCATGTCAGAGCGCATTAAGGCGGAGGGTCTCTGGCAAATATAGCTTTCCTCCCTTATAAGCCAAACCATCCCTGCATGTTAGGGAGGTTTGATTGTCCTTGAACCATTGGCCGGTGAGGAGCTCTTGTTTTATTTTCTTTGCCCCAGGGTCATTGGGGATAGGGGCTCTTGAAGGTGGGACTCTGTGTGGCATGAGTTGAGAAGCAGTTTGTGGATTGGAGATAATTGCCTCATTAACCTCTTCACGCTGGCTTTTGTACTGGGGCAGTCTGGATAGAGCATCAGCTAAGAGGTTTTTTCCTCCCGGTATGTACTTTAGGGTGAAATTAAAACGGTTACAGTACTGCGCCCATCGTACTTGTTTCGGGGACAATTTGTGGGGAGTCTTTAGTGCTTCTAGGTTTTTGTGATCAGTCCATACCTCGAAAGGTACCTTGCTCCCTTCTAGATAGTGTCGCCAGTTTAATAGAGCCCAACGAATCGCAAAAGTTTCCTTCTCCCACACAGCCCACCTCCTCTCACAATCAGTGAATTTTTTTGTGGTGTAGGCGCAAGGTTGTAGGGTCCCACTCTGGTTCTTTTGCAGTAGCACAGCTCCGACGGCCACGTCACTGGCATCAGCTTGAATCACAAAGGGCTTCCCTGGTCAAGGATACTTTTAAGACCGGTTTAACCGCAAATAGACTTTTTAAATTCTCAAAAGCAGTTTGACAGTTCATAGTCCATGCTAGTGGTTGGCCTGGATGCGGCTTTCCTCCCTCTTTGCCTGTTTTTAGAAATTCCATAAGGGGTAGGGCAATTTCAGCAAAGGAGGGGATGAATTGACGGTAGAAGTTGGCGAATCCCAGAAAGCACTGGAGTTGTTTGTGAGTGTTTGGGGGCTGCCATTCAATTACGGCTTTCACTTTGGTCGGGTCCATTTCAATGCCCTCGCTGGAAATTCTGTAGCCAAGATAATCTAGTTGGGTCTGGTGAAACTCACACTTTGATAGTTTAACATAAAGTTTGGTGTTCAACAGTTTCTTTAGCACTTCTCTCACTAGTTTTACGCAGTCAGCCATATTTGTGCTGTATATCAGGATGTCATCAAGATATACCAAAACCCCTTTGTATAAATGGTTATATAGTACCTGATTAATTAGCTGCATGAAGACAGCTGGAGCCCCCTGTACTCCAAACAGCATGACTTTAAATTGGTAGCTCCCCATGGGACAGTTAAAAGCAGTCTTCCACTCATCTCCCTCCTTTATCCTCACCCGGTAATAAGTCTCTCTCAAGTCCAACTTAGTGAAGACTCTCCCCTTTGCCAGGTGGGTTAGTAAGTCCTTCAGGAGGGCGAGGGGGTATTTATTTTCCATGCTCACCACGTTCAGACCTTTATAATCCATGCAGAGATGAAGCGACCCATCTTTTTTTTCTTTAAATAACACTGGGGCGGCCATGGCAGACTTGGCCTGTTTGATAAATCCCCTCGCTAGGTTTTTGTTCACATGCTGCTGCATCTCCTCCATCTCAACGGGGGGACATAGCATACATTCTTGGTTGTGGGAGTTTGGCTCCAGGTAACAGTTCGATAGAGCAATCATTGGGTTGGTGGGGAGGCAGAGTGTCACATTCTTTCTCACTAAATGCCTCCGCTAGGTCCCGGTATTCACTGGGGATGAGTGGCTCACCTGGATGAGACAAGGTAGCCATGTGCACTAGCTCATTGGGTGGGCTAGGTTCTCCTGTAATGTCCATCGAGTTAACGGGGGGCTTGGGTCCTATAGGTAACCTCACAGTCCTCATTCCCTTCTCCCACCAGATAAAGAGTTTCCATTTGTCTAACCAGGCTAGTCCTAGGATCACAGCCTCAGTCATTTTCGGAGCCTCCATGAAACAAATGAACTCCCAGTGTTCACCTATTTCTAAGCATAGAGGTTCAGTCAATTGTGTGACTAAAGTTCCTCCCATTAGGGAGCCATCGGCTAGCTCAAACCTCATGGGTTTGGAGAGCAGCCTTGCTTGTATGCTCATTTTCAGGGCAAGTGATAAGCTAATAATGCACCGGGAGCATCCAGAGTCGACTAGTACTTTCAAATCTACCTGTGCCCCTGTCTTAGGGATTATGAGTTTGGCAGGTAGTGAAAAAGGTGGAACATGTCGACTCACCATCGGGTTGTTCTCTCCGTCGTTGCTGTAGTAGGAGGGTAGAGCGGCAGCAGGTCCAGCTTGGGTTTCGGCACTCTCCTGCATGGGGGATGTAACTTGGGCAACAGGTTCCTGCGCGATCTGCTTGCATTTCTCTTTCGCTGGCTGCTGGGCTGGTTTCTTTCTCGCTGGTGGTCCTGGTCTATTCTGCTGCTGAGGGTAAAGGACTGGGCAACTTGCTGCTCGATGTCCCTGTTGTCCACATCTGAAGCACTTGATTGGTGGGCCTGCAGGTAGCCTGGGATTGTCAGTAGCCATAGCGGTTGGAAGCTTTCAGGGTGGTGGTGGCTGTCGTTTGAGTTGATCTGGCCTCAGCTCAGTTTCTTGTGGGGGTGACTTCTTATAGTGGGCAAGCTGAACGTCCAGTCTTACTGCTGCCTGGTACCATTCTTGCAGCTGATTAGAAACTGCTTGATAGATACAAGCCTGGGAGAGGTGGTCATCTAGTCCCCCCTTGAAGTGATGGACTAGGGATTGCTGGACCACCTCTCTATTTGGCTGGCTATTTTGCGAAACTCTCGTACGTATTCCAGTGCAGGCCTGACGGCTTGCTTTATCTTGTGGACTTGCTCCTCCGCTTTGAGGGCAATGGATGGGTCCTCGAAACTTGCTCTCAGTCCTAGGAGGAAGAGATGGGGGTCCTCCAACTTGGGTGCTTGCTTGTTATATAGATTGTTCAGCCACTCGGATGCTTCCCCTTCCAGGTTGAAAGCAACCACATTGACCATAGCGGCTGGGTTCTGGTAGAAATAGGCACAGCAGTTCAAGTGAGAGCGCACCTGGTTGAGGAAAAAAATCAGCCTCTCTGGGTCCCCATCGAAGGTTGCTCTAAGAGGTGGTGCCATCAGTGGTTGCTGGCCTCCCCACTGTGGATGTGGCACCCCCACCGGTTGCTGACCCCATGGCGGCTGCTGCATCCCCAGTTGCTGCAAGCCTCCTAGCAGTTGTTGCATGTTTGGGGGCTGTTGCCACCCCCACGGCTGTTGCTGCATTGCCGGTGGCTGCGGCATCCCCAATTGCTGTACGACCCCCAACGGTATCAGTGGCTGCTGTGTTGGCACCCCCAGTTGCTGCGGGCCTCCCAGTGGTTGCTGCATGTGTGGGGGCTGCTGCCATCCCCACTGTTGCTGACCTACAGGCAGTTGTGGTATCCCCAGTTATAGGCTCCCCTGTGGCCTCTCAGGTGGTTGTTCCTGGATCCCCATCGGTTGTGGGGCCCTCAGCGGTTGCTGCATGTTTGGAGGAGGCAGCCAGCCCCACTGCTGTTGCTGTACTCCCAGCAGTTGCAGACTTCCTGGTGGCTGCATCACCCCCGGTTGTTGCAAGGCTCCCATCTGCTTCTGCACATTCGGGGGCTGTGTCCACCCCCAGTTCGGTTGCTGCACTGCCAGTGACTGCTGGCTTTCCATCTGGAGAGGCTGCAACATCCCCCATTGCTGTATGGTCCCCAGGCTGGGTGGCCGGTAAGCACGTCGATACAGGGTTTGGCTGTTCCAGTGACAGCTCAGGCTTTTATCTTGTCGGTGGCGATCAGGGCTTTTGGAGGGGCAATGACTGGAGCTGTCTCTCCCCATGGGGCTGGAGGCCATGGTTGGTGGCTTTGAGGACAGGGAAGCCGTCTGACCTCTACAGGTGGGACTGCGGCTTCCCTTTGGCATAAGTTGGTGGCTGCCTCGCCGATCGTGATCGTTCACATATGGGGAACGGGAGGGTCGTTCTCCACTTCTCATTTCTAGCTCCTCAAATCTTTCCACCAACTTCTCCACTGATTGACTACGGGCTGCAGACAGGTACTTCCACTCACACGAGTCCTCAGCGGTAGTCGATTTCGTGGTTCTCCACCAGTCCGACGTGCGGGAAGCCCCTCTTTGCAACTTGACCTCATCCGCCTTCGAAACACTTGATTGTGGCAAGGACATCTCGAGGTGTCTTGAGTCTCTACTGGGTAAGGTCCATTCCAACGACCAGATCAGCTGTCCTCACGGCTTGGGTCTCGCTCCCACCTGAGAGGCCTGAAAAAGTTCCTTCTCCACCGGCACGCTGGCTTGCCCTCCCCCCTCTGAGGTAGCAGCCACTGCCGGGGTGCTGGTTTCAGGCATTCCTTCCTTCTCCATGCTGAGATCTTCCCCGAATCTTTGTTGGTCTATCCCTCAATTCTACGGACAGCGACTGGGGCTCGGGACCCCAAGTTAGTTAGGTAAAAATTGGAGGTTTTGGCTTAATGTCATGGTTCCGACAGATGAATCTCTTCAAAAGAACTTCAAGGCATTGTTTTCCTTAAAGAATCTTTATTCAAGAAACAAAGTATCGGCACTACATAGTTGAAGCCAAAAACTGAATTCCCTTCCCCTGGCACAAAGTAGCAAAGTACAATTCTCTCCTCTAATTAACAGTCATAAATCACATTCCCCAATTAACTTAAAGCCTGGGCTTTCTCCCCATCTCGCCAAATCTCTATCAACTCTGGACCTAATAACCTTGGGTTCCCATGGCTGAGTTATTATTGTTATGATTAGCTGGACTCTCATCCTCATTCCCCCTCCCAGCATCAACAAACTCTAAAAGCGATAGAGAAAAATGGCTACATTTCCATCTGTTGTCAAATCAAGAACATCCGATGTTAGTTTAAGTTACCTAAGTTTTGGTGGGCTGAAGCTACCATTATAAAGCCCACCAAAGTAGTTAATTGGGGATTGTGATTGTTACTTTGTAATCTTGGGGCGGGGGCGGGGGAAACTTTCAGTCTTCATTTTACCTTTGTTCGTGCCAACACCATGTAGCCATTAAATGTGTTCTTTGAGGAAAGCAATTGCCTCGGAGTTCTTATTTCTACTGGTCTCATCTATCAGAACCATGACATTGACTTTTGTTTCAAGTACTGAGCTAAACCTTGTGCAGCCACATATTTGGAGGTGTCATAGACAGATTTAGCTCCACATCCAGTTTTCCCTATCTTTCAGTGGAAGACAGGAAGCTTGTACAGATAAGGACATGTCCATTTTTTCTGGGGTTTAAATCTAACAGACTTAGAAATTAAGGTTAAACTAGAAAATAACCTAGTTCCTTCAGCACAGCTGAGACCAAGATCACACAATGCATATTAAGCAGAAAGCATATTCTATTAGTTGTTGTTGTTAGTTGTGAAGTTGTGTCCGACCCATCGTGACCCCATTGACAACGTTCTTCGAGGCCTTCCTGTCCTCTACCATCTTCTGGAGTTCATTTAAGCTCACGCCTACTGCTTCAATATTCTGTTAGAGCTTAGCATAATATAGGAATCCAGTCTCACACCTTGTTCCTGTGACATAGGAAGAGAAGGGATTTTTGTCTGTGTTTTGGTCTCCTTTCCATGTTTAGTTAGATTCTGAAAGCAATTTTTGATACGGTAATATCATTAAGGATAGCGGTTCAAGGGGGGAAATGGGTATGTTTGTGCTGCAGAGACTTAGGGTGTTATTTAGCCACAGAGTGAACATGCTTGTCCCATGCAATTGGAGAAGCTGAGCACCCCCACCCCCTCCGCAATCAGAGAAGCTGTGCTGGCCCTGCCATTCGCCTGCTGCCCCAAAACATAGCCCCTGCAATCACCCATCGTGTGCTGTCGCCCTGCAGCACCATGGCTTCTCCCTGCCACCCGATTGCCTGGTGGCTATCTGTCCCATGCAGCCAAAGGCCTGGGACATAGGGTGCCTCGGCGAAAGGGCCAGGCTGAAGGGCAAGGAGCCCATTGGCCAGGGAGAATGGATGGGGGAGGGCCAGTCAAGGAGGAATGCTGGAGGTAAATGGGCAGAGGCACGGCCAAGGGTAGGAGCCTAAAGGTCCCATTCTGCCTCTTGATGCTGGATAGTCTGACACCTTTTGGCATCTTCTGGGTGGTGTCGCCTCTCCTGGAGTTTTGGGCACTTTCCTTTTCTCCCACTTATTTTCCTCTCGAGCATGGCAGAGCTGTCAGCTGCCATTGTATGAATGAATACCAACAGCTCATCAGCATTCTAAAAATCTGGGTATTGAGAAAGCTAGCTCTCTTTCTTTACAACACAGCTTGTGTTGATAGGTCTAATTGTCTTTCAAAACTCAAGTTTTAAATTACAAAAAAAGCTGCATCATTGAAAATTGGCTGTTTTACCCCCTGCATTTTGCTAGTTGACTTGGAGGTCCTCTGAAGGCTACAAAATAAAAGGAGGGGTGCTTATTACCTATCCCTTTCTGCTGTAGGCTGTTCTGTAGAGCTTTAAAAGGTCCCTCATATAATCATTACTATTAACTGGACATCATCTAGAAGTGTGGACTAACTTCCAGAATTATCACCAATGGCCATGTTGATTAGGGAACTCTGCGAATTTAAGATCTGAAGAGGATTCTGGTTGGAGAAGGCTGAATTTGAAATCAGTTGGTAGGACTAAGATGAAACTTAGTAGAACACCTTGTAGAATCTCAACTTGTTTGGCTTTTGGATGCAATACTGCTTCATTCTGTAAAAAAATACTGGTTAGTTGTCCATTTTTATGGGTAGTGTCCTGCTATCAATTCAAACTGAAATATTCTAACACAAAACAAACATGTAGAGAGCCAGTTTTATTTTTGTCAGTTCTCAAATTAGCAATGGAAGACTGATGAAGCTCTTTTAAGAATTTGAGCAATGCACTACTTTATTATTTTGACTAATCATTAATAAACAGTGGCTGGGTTCATGTATCACTCTAAACTACTTTGGCTGGGTATGTCATGTGAAACCAGCCCTCACTGTAAGTAACAATTTATGGTTTAATGTCATGAACAATTCAGCCTATAGCTTCAACAAAACTACCCATGCTTTAGCATGCTATGTGATGTTAGCCACATGGTGATGATTCATGTTGCATTCTGCTGGAAATTACCATAGCTCTAGTTAAAAATAATTTATTTATTATTTAAATTTATATACCGCCCTATTCCCGTAGGACTTGTTAGGCATATGGTGTTAGCCTACAATGTTGGGTTGAAAATATATTAACCACGATGCTATATCTTTAAGATGCTAATTGGCCAATGGGTGTGTAAGTGTTCTCATGGCCATAAGAGGGAGCTAGTAACGTAGCCTCTCTCTCTCTGAATTCACTGCTCTCTACTATTACTGTTTTTGCTCTGTTACTGTGAACTGTGTATTGACCTCTGGACCGGTAAGAAGACTTTGTATTTTGGATTGCTACTTGGACTGTTTATTTTTGACTGTGCATTTTTGTTCTTACACCACCTTAAAGTAAACTACTTTTTGCTTTTACAACTCAGTGTACTCTTGCTGCTCTCAGTACCCTTCCTTGTCTGTGCAACTCTTTGGTAGCACAAGGAGATCTCTGCACAACAATTTCCTTAACAGGACTCAGGGCGGTTTACAGGTTTACATAATGATGGATACTTTGCACTACAGTTTAAGACCCAAGAAAGATTAAATTCAAACATGGTCCACATTTAATCATAGCTTAAACACACTTCCTGAAAATATTTTCAGCAGCTTTATTCACAATCTTAAGTCTGAGTGATTAAATGAGTCACTTCACTCAAAAGGCCTTGGTGGAGCAGTGGGCTAATGCCTCCTTAAGTAACACCAGCTGCCTGCAATTATTGCAGGTTCGCATCCCACCAGGCTCAAGGTTGACTCAGCCTTCCATCCTTCTGAGGTAGGTAAAATGAGGACCCAGATTGTTGGGGGCAATAAGCTGACTTTGTAATAATGCCGCTTGGGGGGGCGGCGAAAGCCCTAATAAGCAGGCATATACATAGAATGAAGGCTATTGCTAAGCACATTGATTTGTGCTTCTTAGATTGTAGGCCACCCTGAGTCTTCGGAGAAGGGCGGGATATAAATGGGATTAAAATAAAATAAAAATTTAAAAAAGGAACAATGGAAATATTTTTTAAAAAAAATGTATTCATGGGATAAGCCTTAACAAATAAAAATTCTTTGTAATCTCAATGATGCAAGTTTCAAAGAAACTTGTAATTAAACATCTTGCCTCACTACCTTCTTACTCCATAGCAGGCTAAAGCAGGCCTACCCAGCCTGGTCATGCATATTCCCCATATACTTAAAATGCTCACATTAATTACTTGCTTTTATACTAATTCCTGCAGTCATATTGGTGCCAGGTCTGTGCAAAATCCTAAAGGGCTTTTGTTTTAACAAAAGGTTAAACAAGCCACTCTTTCAAAGCTGCTTCATAAAGCAACATGCCTCCCTCCCAGTGTTGTGATTCAGGGTCAGCCTGTGGGTTCGGCAGTTGGGTCGGATGACTCAGATGAGGGGGAGGAGGGGGGTGTTGAAGAACTTGCTGATGATGGCTTTGAGGCTCCGCAGAGCCCCCAGCCAGGCCCCTCCCACCTGGTGGAGACCCAGCTGTGTGAGCCTGATAGCGTGGATGAAGATGACCCACAGCTGGCCCTGTTCAAGGACGCCCGACGCAGGAGGCAGTCAAGTAGGAGTAAACAGAGGAAGGCAATGGGGCTTCTCGGAAGGAGGGAGAGAGAAGCCACGCCCTGAACTCTTTATAAAGGACTTGTGTGGGGAGGGCTGGTTTGCTGAAAGCAACCGCTCAGATAGTGTTTCAAAGCTCCGGTATCTTGGTTCGTGTCTTGTTTGTTTTTGTAATAAATTTGGCAGACGTATTCCAGCCTCTTGCCGTCTGTAAAGGGGTTGCCTTTTCTGCAAGGCCGGTAGCAGGCTGGTACAGAACACCCACTTCTAAAACCAAAGAAATCACGTTTTGATTTGCTTATTCCTGAGGCTTTCTCCAGCAGTTCCAAGAAGTGAAAGAAGCTTCTTCAGATGGTACTGAAAGCCAGAAAAAGTGATGCAAGGCAAATGAACCATTACTGTGTCTGGCACAAAAAACTTGTAATCAAAGCAAATTGTGGCAACCTCACCATAATCTCTCTATACACTGAAGGACACACAACATGGACTTTGTAGTGTTGTTGCACTTGCTAACTTACAGGTAAAACTCGAAAAATTAGAATATCGTGCAAAAGTTCATTTATTTCAGTAATGCAACTTAAAAGGGGAAACTAATATATGAGATAGACTCATTACATGCAAAGCAAGATAGTTCAAGCCGTGATTTGTCATAATTGTGATGATTATGGCGTACAGCTCATGAAAACCCCAAATCCACAATCTCAGTAAATTAGAATATTGTGAAAAGGTGCCATGTTCTAGGCTCAAAGTGTCCCACTCTAATCAGCTAATTAAGCCATAACACCTGCAAAGGGTTCCTGAGCCTTTAAATGGTCTCTCTGTCTGGTTCAGTAGGAATCACAATCATGGGGAAGATTGCTGACCTGACGGTTGTGCAGAAAACCATCACTGACACCCTCCATAAGGAGGGTGTCAAACCGTCCCAGATGAGAAATCAGTCGATGAGTCGTGGTATGGTCAACTACAATGGTTCCTTTATTCACGAACTCCAAAGTAAATGCAAAGTCAGCTTTATGCCGATACACGCCTTGGCCCCACTCTCCCCAAACCAAGCCAGCATCCGGCTGGCGCCTATTAAACCCGTCCTCTCTCCGTCCCCTCACGCGTCCTCGCGCCCGTGCTCCCGTGACCTGTCCGCAGATGAGGTGGCAACTGGATCCGAGCGTGTGGGGCCCGCAGAACAACTGGCTGACACCCAGCTGGTCATTGGGATGCCCCCCCCATGTCTGTGTGGGCGCAGAGCCGTGTGGGTGGGTGGATGTCCCTGAATGCCCCTCATAGTGTCGGGCCCATGGGGCTCAACAGGCGGCTCCCCTTACCAGGGCTCCACCTGGAAGGTAAGGAGACGTTACACACACTCCTATGTGAGCGACAGGTTCGGCACATTCCCCCCTGGGCTTCCCTGGATACTCGTGGTGAAACGCCCGAAGCAGCCGTGGTGCTTGGATGTTCCCCTCTGCTACCCATGACGCTTCGGATGCTGGATACCCCTTCCACAATAGGAGGTATTGCACCTTTCCCCTCCGTAACCTAGAGTCAAGGATCTCCTGTACCTCGTAATAACCATTGCGAACGGGTCCGGGAGTCCCCTTCTCTCCTACCCCTGTGGATGCAGGGGCCAGTTTCAACAGGCTACTGTGGAAAACCGGGTGAATTCTGCCAAGAAACCTGGGTAGCCGAAGCCGAACCGTCACCGGGTTAATGATCTGGGTGACCTGGAACGGTCCTATAAATTTGGGGCCTAACTTCCTACTTGGTATTTGTAGTCGCAAATACTTTGTGGAAAGATACACCCAATCCCCAACGTTAGGGGTGCGAAAAGGCTGTCGTTTCCTATCTGCCTGCTCTTTATTTGTACTAGCCGCCTTGTCCAATGCCTCCTTGGTCGCCTTCCATACCCCCTCCAACTGTTCCACCCATTCTCTGGGTTGGCAAGGGGGGCGTCCCTTGAGCATACTCTGGGATAGGAACAAAGTCATATCCCAATACCACCCTATATGGGGAGAAACCAGTACTACTATGGACCGTGTTGTTATGAGCCACCTCTGCGAACACCAATAGATCCACCCAGTCCGTTTGCTTGTAGGTCACATAGCTACGCAAGTATCGTTCTACCATTGCGTTGGCTCATTCGGCTGCCCCATTAGTACAGGGATGGTAACCAGAACTCAAACCCTGAGACGAACCAATGAATCGGATGAACTCCCCCAGAACATGGCCGTGAACTGCACCCCACGGTCCGAAATAATACATCTGGGCACTCCATGTAAATGGTAAACATGGGTTAGAAACATCCAGGCTAAACACCGGGCCGATGGCAGTCCCTTACATGGCACGAAATGGGCCTGTTTTGAAAACAGGTCCACAACCGTCCATATAATGGTGTAACCACGGCTTTCTGGCAGTTCCACGATAAAGTCCATGCCTATATCCTGCCATGGTCTGCAAGGGTCAGCTACTGGTTGCAGGAGCCCCAAAGGCTTTCCTGGCCAGGGTTTTGTAGTGGCACAGGCATGGCAGTTCCTTACATACTCTTCAATATCCTTTTTCATGCCTGGCCACCAAAACTGCCGTCGTGCCAGGTGTAATGTTTTTAAGAATCCAAAATGGCCGTCTTGCTTAGTGTCGTGGCATCTGTACAGAACGGTGGTTCTGAGTGGTTGTGGTATATACATCCTGTCCCTGTACCAAGCCAGCCCATCTCTTATGGTCAGAAGGTGCGGATGATGCCGTAACCAGTCATCGTACTTGAGTGTTTCCCGTAGATGATGAGGCAGGTCGTCCACAGCTGCACACTTTGTGGTTTTTATTGTTTCAGGTTCACAGGGGGGTATAATAGCCTGCACCACTTCCTCCCTCCGATTGTCATACTGTGGCAGACGCGAGTGCGTCCGCTAAGAAGTTCTTTCCCCCTGGTACATACTTTAACGTGAACTTAAAGCGCCTGAAATATAAAGCCCATCGGACGTGCTTAGGAGCCAATCTCCTAGGCGACTGCAAGGCCTCTAGGTTCTTGTGATCAGTCCACACCTCGAACGGTATTTTCGCTGGTGATGGCGCCATGTTTCCAACGCCTACCGAACAGCGAAGGCCTCCTTTTCCCAAATGGCCCAGGCCCGTTCGGTGACTGTCAACTTATTTGACGCATATGCACAAGGTTGTAACTTTCCGCTAACGTTCCGTTGGAGCAGAACGGCCCCCACCGCCACGTCACTGGCGTCCACTTGAACAATGAACAGTGCGTTGGGGTTGGGATGTAACAACACTGGTTCTCTGGCGAACAGCGTTTTTAATGACTCAAACGCCCATTGACAATCGGTAGACCATGCCACCCTCAGTCCTGGATGCGGCTTCACCGACAATTGCTTTGTCTGCAGCAGGTCCGTCAAAGGCAGAGCAATCACAGCAAACGACGGGATGAATTGACGGTAAAAATTGGCGAACCCCAGAAAACCCTGCAATTGGCGACGTGTCCTTGGTGCTTGCTATTGTTGTACCACCTCCACTTTTTTGGGGTCCATTTCAATCCCAGATGCCGATACTCTATAGCCCAAATAGTCCAATCGAGATGTATGAAATTCACATTTCGTGAGCCTTACATACAAACGTGCTTCCAAGAGCTTTCCCAATACCTGCCGAACCAGGGCAATGTGCTCTTCCATGGTCTCCGTATAAATCAAAATGTCATCTAGATAGACGAGGACCCCCCGGTACAGGTGTTCATGCAACACCTGGTTTATTAATTACATGAACACTGCGGGAGCTCCTTGGAGTCCGAACGGCATCACTCGGAACTGGAAACTGCCAAGTGGACAATTAAATGCCGTTTTCCACTCATCACCCTTCTTGATTCGTACTTGGTAATAAGCTTCCCGCAAGTCCAACCGAGTAAACACTCTCCCATTGGCCAGATTTGCCAACATGTCCTTCATAAGTGGCAGAGGGTACAAATGCTCGACACATACCACATTGACTCCATGGTAGTCCACACATAAACGGAGAGTGCTGTCTTTCCTCTCTCTGAATAGGATGGGCACTGCCATCCTCGAATGCGCTGGTTGAATGAACCCTCTCGCCAGGTTCTTATCTATATACCACCGCAACTGCTGCATTTCTCGTGGCGCCATGGCATACATTCGAGGCTTGGGCAGTTTAACCCCCGGCTCCAACTCGATTGTGCAGTCCGTTGGTCGATGGGGTGGTAAGATATCACACTCCCCCTACATGGCTTGGGTCCGGGGTATTTGAGGGAACACCTGCTGCCAGCATCAAGTTCCCTTCGTCCAGTGCGCTCCCACAGGGAGGGTCTTCTCAGGGTCCCACCGGTTTTATTTGTACAGGGATAAATTTAATCTTTTTTAAACTGGTTTTTAACTTTTGTATTTTTGGTTTTTAATTCCCTGTAAACCGCCCTGAGTCCTCCGAGAAAGGGCGGTATATAAATGTAATAAAATAAATAAATAAATAAATAAATAAATTGAAGACCTCCATTAAGTCAGAATATTCCGGCGGTACCTGGACCTCTGCCCCAGACCCGATTCCACAGGCTTCCTCCTTACTTGGCCTCGTTTCCCCTACACGATCGTGGTTCAGAGGCTGGGGCCCTACCCCTAGGCGAAGATGACAACCCCCCTCCCACCAAATAGTCGGGCCCCATTTATCCAGCCAAGTAAGACCCAGAATCACCTCCTCGGTCATGGAAGGCACCACAATAAACCACAGTATTTCCCAGTGCTCCCCCATTTCCAGACGTACGGGCTTTGTTACGTGCATAATAGGTGCACCCCCCAGGAGAGACCCATCCACCTGCTGGAAACATTTAGGGGAAACCAGTCGCACCACCCCGATACCGACCTTGGACACTACCTTTTGGTTGATCAGACAGCGGGTGCTACCCGAATCGATTAAAGCTTTGAACTCCAATTTACTGCCTGTATTGGGACTCACCAACCTTATTGGGATCGTAAAGGGGCTTATGGGAGCACACACCATTGGATCCTCCTCCTGCTCTTCAGCGCTATCGTAAATAGCTAGTTCCACATCCGTCGGCCTCTCCATCTCAGTTTGGGGATTCCTTCTGGGTATTGCATCCGGAGCCTGGCGTGCAGCCCGGGATCATTCCACAGGACGTCTAGGGGAGACACCCCGTGCCAGGGTTGTGCCCATCACCACCCGAGGCACCGGCACCGGGCATTCCGCAACACGATGACCCGGCTGGTCGCACCGGAAACAACGAGGTGAGGCTCGGGATGGCGGTGCTGAGGGTTTCATAGTCGAATTCACCGGCTTTTGTTCCTCCTGCTGTGCCTTGTCCAGGACTTGTCGAGACTCAGATGGGGTTTCCGCACGCCCTTTGCAGCCCTGCAAGCCGATGTCCAACTCGACCGACACCCGGAGCCAGTCCTGAAGTCTAGGGGGGATTCCGCGAACAATACAAGCCCTCTGAATAGCCCCGTCTAGTCCTGTCTGGAATTGGTGAATTAACATCCACTCTGGCCATGAACATAGCTTCCCAGCCACCTCCCTGAACTCACGGATGTACTCCATCGCTGGATGGCCGTTTTGTCGAAGCCCGACGACTTCAGCCTCAGCTCGTTGTATACGGGTGACATCCTTGAAGCGTACCCGTAACGCCTCTAGAAACAGACCAACATCCCCCAGCTCCCTGGCATAGTCACTGTATAAGTCAGCAGCCCACACTGCAGCCTCTCCTTGCAGCACCGTTGTGACCACCATCACCATTGCACATTGGGATGAATAAGCTGGGCCAAATTTATCCAAATGGTGTATCACATGGCTTAGAAAGACAGCCAGACGGTCGGGGTGTCCATCAAAAGCCATCGGTAACGGTGGTGGGCCCCATGCTACGCCTGCTCCCCAAGGACCCATTTGAGCTCCTGATCCTCGCGCCATGGGCCCCGGATATCGTGGGTAAGCCGCCTGCCAACCTGAAACCTCCACTGGTGGTACTGTTCGTTGTGAAGGACCCCCCCCCCCCGTTGCAGGCATATCCACGCCTCCCTGAACCGGAGCAGCAACTGGGGCTTGTGTAGGAGGAGCAGTTCTTTGTGGTGTCCCATGAACAGGCAGTCCCCAGAACCGTGGACTTGCCAGATGAAAACGAGTTTGGTCCTGACGCACAGGAACGGCTCTGTCATGTGACCAGCATCCATTAGCAGGTTCAGGTTCAGCAGGGGTCCATGGTCGGGGTTCTCCAAACCTATCCCTCAAGATGTCCAGAGTGTAGCTACCAGGTGCTGTAGAATAGCTCCACTCCTCACCCTCCTCATCAGTGCTACGTTGTTCCCTCCAGTCGAACAACGGGCCCCTCGGCCTAGTTGTTTGTTCTTGGCCGGCGTCCGTCTGATCCAGAACAGGGCTTAGCCACCATTCCCCACTACTCGTTTGCCCGCCTGTCTCCTGGGCTCCACTTCCAGTAATCACAGAGTGGGGGTCCCGGACCTTGGGCCGTACAACAGGCGGAGCCTCCGCTAACTCCCCCACATCAAGGGGTGCTGTGGCCCCGGCTGGCTCTCCTCCTTCAGCCGCCAGAACAGCCCCCTGGGTTCCTTCTGCCATATCAGTCAGCCGAAAAGCAAGATCAGAATACAGCAGTAGGGAAACAAAACAAAACCAAAGCAATGCTGACTTACTGTCAAACGGTCCCTGATGAGAAATCAGTCAATGAGTCATGGTACGGTCAACTATGATGGTTCCTTTATTCACGAACTCCAAAGTAAATGCAAAGTCAGCGTTGGGAACCACACGCCCCAACGCCTGCTTTATGCCGATACACGCCTCGGCCCCAGCCTCCCCAAACCAAGCCAGCATCCGGCTGGCGCCTATTAAACCCGTCCTCTTTCTGTCCCCTCGCGCGTCCTCGCACCCGTGCTCCCCTGTGACCCGTCCGCCGTGATGTATCTTGTGTTATCCCCCAGCCCCCTCCCAATCCTACCTTAAACGCCCAGTGTGTGACCATCCCTCCATACCCCACTACACCCCCCTCAGCCCCACCTAGCTCTGATATACCCTTCCACACGTCCCACAAGAAGTCTTTGCCAAGGCCCGGCTCCGGCCCGTCCGGTGTTCCCAATAACGGCCGATGGTCGCAAGGCCCCACCGGAGTACAGGCACCAGTGTAGACAGACCCGTCCCGCCAGGACCCCTCTCGTCCGGCCACACACCCTCCCGACAGAGGCCTATCTATGGTTGGGCCTTCGGCGGCCACCTCCGGTGGCAACTGCTGGGTTCCTTGTGCGATTGGGCAGTCTGTGGTGCCCTTTCGAGCGCCTGTGGGGCCTTCCTCAGGTCCCTCTGACGCAAGCGCGACGGAGAGTCCTGGAACAGCTGGTCGTCGGAGCGCCGGAACCCGGAAGTGTGAAGCAGCCGGCTGCCGGCCTCGGGAGGCGACGAACGGCTGGGACTCTTCCGGAGCTCGCAGACGAGGTGGCAACCGAGTCCGAGCGTGTGGGGCCCACGGAACAACTGGCTCACACCAAGCTGGTTGTTGGGACCGCCGCCCCCGTGTCTGTGTGGGTGCAGAGCCGTGTGGGTGGGTGGATATCCCTGAACGCCCCTCGTAGTGTCGGGCCCATGGGGCTCGACAGAGGGAAAGCCTGAAAAGGTAATTGCAAAGGAAGTTGGATGTTCCCAAAGTGCTGTATCAAGCACATTAATAGAAAGTTATGTGGAAGGGAAAAGTGTGGAAGAAGAAGGTGCACAAGCAGCAGGGATGACTGCAGCCTGGAGGGGATTGTCAGGAAAAGGCCATTCAAAAGTGTTGGGGAGTTTCACAAGGAGTGGACTGAGGCTGGAGTCAGTGCATCAAGAGCCACCACACACAGACGGATCCTGGACATGGGCTTCAAATGTCATATTCCTCTTGTCAAGCCGCTCCTGAACAACAAACAACGTCAGAAGCGTCTTACCTGGGCTAAAGAAAAACAGACCTGGTCTGTTGCTCAGTGGTCCAAAGTCCTCTTTTCTGATGAGAGCAACTTTTGCATCTCATTTGGAAACCAAGGACCCAGAGTCTGGAGGAAGAATGGAGAGGCACACACTGCAAGATGCTTGAAGTCCAGTGTGAAGTTTCCACAGTCTGTGTTGATTTGGGGAGCCATGTCATCTGCTCGTGTTGGTCCACTGTGCTTCATTAAGTCCAGGGTCAACGCAGCCGTCTACCAGGAGATTTTGGAGCACTTCATGCTTCCTTCTGCAGACGAGCTTTATGGGGATGCTGACTTCATTTTCCAGCAGGACCTGGCACCTGCCCACACTGCCAAAAGCACCAAAACCTGGTTCAATGACCGTGGGATTAATTGCAGTAATTGCAGCAAAAGGGGCCCAAACCAAGTACTGAGTACATATGCATGATTATACTTTTCAGAGGCCCGATATTGTTCTATGTATACTCCTTGTTTTATTGATTGCATGTAATATTCAAATTTTCTGAGATTGTGGATTTGGGGTTTTCATGAGCTGTACGCCATAATCATCACAATTATGACAAATCACAGCTTGAACTATCTTGCTTTGCATGTAAATAAATAAATAAACCTTTATTGTCAAAGTACATTTGTACATTGAGATTAGCTGAGCCTCCCCCCGTGCTCTCTCCCCCCAACACACAGTGACAACAAACCCTCCATCCTACCACACCATGTGAACCAACTACACCACACACCAGCCTCCCAAGTCAATTCTGCATAAGTTCACAGAGATTATATCCCATTTAAAAGCCTACCAGCCCACGGATAAAAGCTATTTTTCAGCCTGTTGGTGCGGCTGGCTATACTCCTATATCTCCTACCGGATGGTAGGAGAGTAAAGAGATACCGTCCAGGGTGTGAGTCATCCGCGAGAATCTTCCTCACTCTTCCAAGGCAACGAGCCCTGGCGCTGTCATCCAGTGGTGTCAGGGGACAGCCCACAGTGTCTTGTGCTGTGCTCACTACCCTCTGTAATACTTTTCTGTCCGCAGCTGTCAGACCAGCATACCAAACCACAATACCATACGAGAGGACGCTCTGTATAGTAGAACGGTAAAAGAGGGTCATTAGCCGTTGTTCTACCCTGTTCTTCCACAAGACCCTAAGAAAGTTAAGCCTCTGTTGGGCCTTTCTAGCCACCTGGGTTGTGTTAACTTTCCAGGTCAGATCTTCACAGAGGTAGACTCCCAGAAATTTAAAGGAGGAAACTCTCTCCACACAGTCCTCCCCAATGTAAAGTGGGGCAGGTTCCTCTTTTTTTCTCTGGAAGTCTAACACCATCTCTTTCGTCTTGCCAATGTTTAGGTGCAAGTTGTTGTTACTACACCATATGGATAGTTTTTGTACCTCCGCCCTATATACTGTCTCATCCCCACCTGTAATAAGACCCACCACAGTTGTATCATCTGCGAACTTGATTATCGCAGTGGATGGGTCAGATGATACACAATCATAAGTGTATAAAGAGTACAGGTAGGGGCTAAGCACACAGCCCTGTGGCGTGCCGGTGCAAAGCTTCAGGGGGGTGGACAAAGCAGACCCGACCCTCATTGTTTGTAACCGATCCTTAAGAAAGTCTTGAATCCAATCGGCGGGGGAGAATTTCAAGTCAGTCAGCTTCTCGATGAGAATGCTCGGCAAAATGGTGTTGAAAGCCGAGCTGTAGTCAACAAAAAGCATCCTGACATAACTTCCAGGTCTCTCGAGATGACTTGCTACAGAGTGTAAAGCAGTAGCTATGGCATCGTCTGTCGACCTATTTCCCCTGTAGGCAAATTGATGTTTATCAAAGTCCAGTGGGAGGCATGTCCTAAGATGTTGGAGAACCAATCTTTCGAAGCATTTCATGACTACAGATGTTAATGCAATAGGTCTGTAGTATAATGAGTCTATCTCATATATTAGTTTCCCCTTTTAAGTTGCATTACTGAAGTAAATGAACTTTTGCACGATATTCTAATTTTTCGAGTTTCACCTGTAGGTTCTTTTTCTTAGTTTGCTTTTTTTCCTCGTTTTTTTCCTATTGATGTTACACTGATTGGTCTGTAGTTTCCTGGGTCCGTTTTTTTCCCTTTCTTGAAGATGGGAACCACATCAGCCCTTTTCCAATCCTGAGGTATTTCCCCCATGCTCCAGGATTTTTGTAAGATATGGTGCAGTGGTTCTGAGAGTTGAAGTCCTATGATGGTACAACATATTGTATAATTTGGGAAACAAGATTTTTTTTTCTCTTAATGCTCCTTTATGGTTTGAGAATATATCAGTATAAACAAAGAAACCTTCCTAAATTTGTTTAAAATGCACAGAATTTTTGACATAAGTATACATTGTTCTTAGTTTTACTTAATTCGTTAATTTTGTTTATATTTACACTTTTATTGTATTGTAAACTGCCCAGAGTTGCTTTGGATAGTGAGATGGGCATCATATAAATTTAATAAATAAATAAGGAACAAATTAGTAATTGAATGGTCCTTTCCATAAATTCTATTTGTAAGCTGAAGTTGAGGTTGCAACTAGGTATTCTGGAGTACCTGTTGAGGGCTACTGTGGCACAGTAGTTTGTGTCAAGATCCTCAAGATTAGTATTGGGAGTAATCCAGAGATGCAACCATGTGCAGAAAGTTAACAAACCACTGAGGGTACTGCACAATTATTTGACAATTCAAAGGACTTAATTGTACTTTTGGAATATAAATCTGACACTAATAGTGCCTACTATGAAGATGGTTTAATTACAAGCCCCCCAGCGCAATTGAAAGAAGAGTTTCAAGTAAATCTACAATCCTCAAGAACAGGTTTGGGGTGTCCACTTCAAAATTGAAATTGGCAATGTGGACGTATTTGTTTTAAAATCATATTGGAGAATCTATTGAGAGTTTATATTTAATAGACATTCAGAAGAAAAAGATTTTATTTTATGAGGACAAGCTGGAGGGAGTGACTTAAATAAATGGAGTTGGACTGGATTTTCTATTGGTCTCACATATATAATTAAAAGACAGTTCCAATGCTTTGTTTTATGCTTATAAAGTGGGTTTAAGAATGGGTTGAATAAAAGGGAAAGAAAAAGAAATTTTAGATCTTTTTGCATATATAACACTTGAGTAATTCCTAAAGTTTGCATTATTATTGCGCCCATATAAATTTCAGCTGTTCTAGTAGGATTTTTCTGACATTTAATCAGTTGCCTCTTACAGCAAAAGGCCTGGTCTGCAAAGAGCTTACAAAGCCTCATAGGGATCTCATTGTTGGAAGGTATCAGTCAGGAGAAGGGTACAAAACAATTTCCAAGGCATTGGATATATCAGGGAACACAGTAGTCATCATCAAGGGGAGAAAATATGGCACTACAGTGACATTTCCAAGAACTGGATGTCCCTCTAACATTGATGAAAAAACAAGAACTGGCCTGGGAGGCTGCCAAGAGGCCTACAGCAACTTTCAAGAAGCTGCAAGAATTTCTGGCAAGTACTGGTTGTGTACTACATGTGACAAGAATCTCCCGTATTCTTCATATGTCTGGGCTAGGGTGGCACCCCACCCCACCTTGGGTACGGTGGCAAAACAGAAGCCTTTTCTTATAAACATGAGCCCAGCTACATTTTGCAAAAACCTACATCAAGTCTGACAAAAGTATGTGGGAACATGTGCTATGGTCTGATGAGACCAAAGTAGACGTTTTTTGGCCATCTGTGAGAGGGCAGGCTGCCTAAGATTAGCTAGCACCTGGGCTGATGGTGCCTGCCCCTTTAAGACCTCTCCCTAGGCAGACTGACAGCTCAGCAAAGAGCAGCTATAAAAAGCCTGCAGCAAACCAGACTTATATGTTGTGGGTGTGCTAGTTTTGGACAGCAGTGGGCACAGAAGGGCTCTGGGAGTAAGAAGAGTTGTGGGTTTTCTAATCCAAATAGGAAACTGGAAGCAACCTAAGATGTCAAGGTAATGATTTAGAAGCTAACCACTTGATGTAATGTATGATGTAACGTTGGAAATGACTAAGCAGGGTCTATGTCTCTTTAAGAGCAAACAGGGTCTGTATCTCTTTAAGAGCTTTGTATAAAAGGGAAGGCTCCGCAGATGTGTTCTTTCTCTTCTGTCTTCCTGCTGTGGTGTGTTGGATCCTGCTGTTTTAACACATGTATGTATATTGTTCCTGGTGTATGATATTCTAGATAGTGTAATATAAACCACCATTTAATATAGACCACTGTTTACTGTGTTTACTCCTGGGTTATCTCAGCGCAATAAGACTGTGCATGCTCTGACATAAAAGAAGAATTGGAGAAGCTCACTCCTGATAGTAAAACAGAGCAGCAGTAGACCTAGGAAGGGTGTGGAACTACTACCCAAGGATCTGGTGTCTGGCGGGCTAAAATAAGGCTGGAGTGAGCCTTCTAGAGTTTGGGCAGCCCACTGAATTGGGTAGAGAAAACCCAGTGACACCATTGTTCCAAAAAGTATTTTTGGCACACAAACACCATGCATCACCAAAAATACTCCATCTTTGAGACTCATGCTGGAACTACCTGCTTAGCCATCTGGTCTTGTCTTTAGTTTTTGTTTTGTATACTGGTTCAAGGAATTGGCACTTGGGGATACAATTCTGAACCTGGCACTGAAAGGCACACAACAGATACCTTGTATAAGAAACTGGCATGCTTGCTTTCCAGTGAGAATGGGTAACCAAAGAGAATCCCAAGATGAGCATGAGAAAATACAGAGAATAGGGAGGTGAGGGTTTGTTTTTAAATGTGTTTAATGCTTCTTGAAAGGATTAGGTCCCCTATTTTACAAGGCAAGCATAAAAAGCACCCATCTTTTGAAAGCCCCTAAGCATCAATAGCTGCATAGTTAGAAGCTGGTCTCACTCCCTCTGCTTTTAGGAATCCTTAATATTTAGAAAATAGTTGTCTCTGCCCACTTGCTATAATGCAACAAAATTTTTAAATATATGAAACTATAGATTTAATTTGGGGTGGAGGGGTTGGGAAAAGATTTTCTGTTTGCTGGAAAGAGTAATAGAAAAAGTACAGGGGGGGATGTTTGACACCATTTTATTAATCTTCAACTGCAGTGGAAAAATATAACCTTTTACAAATGCCATCCTGTGTAAGCTTCAGTATATAAAACTAACCCCATATCAGAACCAAATAAAGAGAATAGGCAAAGCAGTTTCCAAATTGTACTTTTATCTTTTTTTTGTTTGAACATTTAATTTCAACTTCATTTTTGCAATCCAATATTTCCTGAAAGGTTTTTTTATTTAGACTTTTAAAAAATTCTTTGGCACAATTGTGTATGGTTCAGGCTTTGTTCACAGCAAAAGGGGCTTTGTCCCGTTTTGCTTGTTTTTATTATCACCAATTCAAAGTTGTGTTTTGTTTCAAAGCCTCACATCCCATTTGGAAAAACTGGATCCTAATGTCTCCACTGACATGTCTTCTGGACACCCTACCCGCCTCTCACCCCATCCCGGGTTTCTACATTCACAGTTGAACAAAATTCAGGAAGGAAAGGAGCTTTTTATTGAAACAAGATTGTGAAAAAAGTCACAACGGGAGCTTTGAACATCCCACCTACAATCCCCTAAAGAAACCCTACATGGGGCAACTTCTATTTACCCCTCCCCAATTCAAATCTCATACTTTTCTGCCACTTCAAGTAGACTGAACTTGTTAATTTAGGAAATGCAACTGCTAATCTTTTCAGTGTTTCTTTTGGGAAACATCAACTGCAATTGAGAATGTAGATACTGCCTCATTCACACACACACACTCTTGAAAGAAAATCCTTCACCCTTCCCATTTGTCTTGAGCAATGACAGTGCTGTGTGTCCAAAAACTCCCCTCCCTCCTGAAAAAAGGTAACTGGTGGGCTGGGGACCCCATCTTCTCCTCTCTAGCAACAAAAGCCAGACCTTATTAAGTGAGTACTCAAATTGAACCTGAAGCTAGCTTTTCTCTGTCCTAGACTAAGTAAACTACCTCTTCACTGTCCAAAAGACAAGAGAATTAGTCCTTGTCAGAAGAGACTGTACTGAATCATTTTCTACTTCCTGGAGGCAAGCAGTGACAAGGTTTTGTTGCTATTCAAGTCAGTGATTAGCTCCATTAACAGTGGTTTTGCCATTTGCCGTGGCTGGATTTTCACCTTGGTGTGTTTAAGGCTCTCACTCACTCATCCTCTCATTCCCAAACACTCAGCATTCGTGCACACTCCTCACTTCGGGTTGGTTTTTTTTTTCCTCAATAGATTGGAGAATTCCAGTGGGGGTCTCAGGTGTCATCCCAACAGTAAAAGATCTGTAAGTGAAGAAAAATAAGAAGGCAATGCAGTGTAATATAAAAAGAGACACTTGCAATTTCTTTAGTAGCAATAAGATTGTTTCATTATTGTGGGTTTTTTAAACAAATATTCGCATTAGACAACTTTTTCACTTCAATTGTCACATCACGTTGCATAAGATTTCTTATATTTTTTAAAGCAGGTCTTGAAAGAAATAAGGAATTTTTGAATAGGACATTGAAGACAAAGGCCATGGGGATGATAATCCAAATACTACTTCCTACACCATTTTGAAGCTTACTCAGTGGGGAATTAACATATTCTGGGCCTTACATTAGTTCTCCGAACGTCTAATGCAAACTGTATAGGAACAACTCAGATGTTTTAAAGAACAAAAAAGTTGGAGCCTTCTTACCAAGCTTGATTTTTCAGTTTTCTCAACTCTTTAGTGGCCCAGGTAGCAAGGGTTTTTGTTTTGTTCGTCGTTGATCTTCTTCCTTCAGTTAGTAATTCATGTATCATGGGCCTAGCTTCCACCATCTTGAGGACATCTTTCCCAAATGCTGTGCACAAATCCCTGTGAAAAGCAAAGAATATAAAGAAAAACCTCCCAATACTTGGTTTCAATGATTACTGTGGCTCATGGGTGTCAAACTCGCCGTGTCACATGTTGCGACGTATCGTGACTTTTTTCGCATTGCTGGAGCTGGGGTGAGCGCAGCCTCCACATGATGCAACCGGCCTGTGGGCCAGCAGTTTGACACCCCTGTTGTCGGTAGTTGAGTTTCTTGACTCTTATGAGTTATGACTGCAGCACATCTCCCCCATGGTCATATGATCATACTTCAGGCACTTGGCAACCAGCTCACATTTACTACCAGACACAGCAACCCGTGGTTACGTGACCACAACTTGCAACAATTATTATTATTTTTTGCAGTTTTCTGGCAGAAAATGCCCATTGGATATGCTGGATTCACTTGACCACCATGTGGTTTGCTTAACAACTGCAGAGACCTGCTTTATATCTGTTGTAAAAACTTGTAAAATTGAATCTGGTCAAGGACTACCTGTAGTCACCCCCTAAGTGGATTACTGCAATGCACTATTTATGGGGCTGCTCTTGAAGACCATCTGGAAGTTGCAACTGGTCCAGAATGCAGCAGTGTATGCCCATTTTTCCTCTGTGCTCTGCCAGTGTAATGATATATGGGAATGACCTTGGGAGAATGGGCAAAGAGACACCACCAAGGGAAGCTGGATAGTAGGTGGGGCAAGAGGCTCAGAAGAGATTGTCCCTAGTTTCTCAGGCTGTAAAGGAGACTGGGGGGGGGAAGGGAATGTATTTTCAGACTTGCAAGATTATGTCAATGTAGCTTTACGTTGAAGTCACCCATCTGCATATGTTTCCTATCTGGTTTGCCCTGCAAAGCAACAGCCAACTATATTGGCTTCTGGGTGGAATTCAAGGTGCTGGTTATCATCTCATGGCATGAGGCTGGGTTATTTGAGGCACTGCCTCTTTTTGGTTGTCTATACCCATCCCACTAGGTTTGATAGGAAGGGCTCATTCCAGGTCCCCTCAATTAAATGATGTAATGGGACCTAGGAAGCAGGCCTTTTCTGTCATAACACCTGAACTCTGAACAACCCTGCTCCAACCTTGACAGCCTTTTGCAAAGCACTGAAAATCTAGATGTGTTCCTGAGCACGAGGGTGGGAAGTTAGCTGACTGGGGCATTGCTGCTGTTTTGCACTTATTCTCACCATCCATTTTAGATTCTATGTTTCACTAATATTATTTTTATTGTTTTAATAAGTTGTGAGCTACCAGAAATACATCTGTGATATAAGCAGCCATATAAATTGATTAAATAAATAAGTACAGGTGGTGCTCTATTAACAACCACTTGTTCAGCAACAGTTCCAACTTACAATGGTGCTGAATAAGTGGTATTTATGACTGGTCCTCCAGGTTTTGGCCTTCACAGCACCCCTGTGGTCATGTGATCATTACCTGGTTGCTCAACAGTGGCCCAGATTTCCAACCATCATAGCATCCCGCAGTAATGTAAATGTGAACCTTCCCTGCTGGCTTCTCACAAGCAAAGTCAATGGGGAAGCTGGCAGGAACTTGGAAATCATAGTCCCATTAGGTCCTTACTTAATAAGCTGTGGTGATTCGCTTAACAACTTGTGGTTTGCTTAACAACAGTAACTAGAGGTTGCCAGAACTGCTGTTGCTAAGTGGCACAGTTCTAGGAGACGAGCAGGCTGAGCCTGAGGGTGGTGTCAAATGTGTCATCAATTTGGAGTTGCTACACTCCCACAAGAAACCCAGGTCCACCCCCCACCATGAATTCCAATGACCCTTATCGAGTGCCAATTTGGTTTGACCATCAGTAGATCAGATTCTTGTGTATAGGTTGCATGTAATATACTTTTAGTGCTTTGAACTTAACTTCTGTTCCTGGTTACTTGCACCTGACATTAATCTGATCTACTCACCTAAACTTTCACAGACTACTATGAAAACCACAGCATGGCATCGGATCCACAAGCTGGAGCAGCAGCAGACAATTCAGAGATGAATATCCTCTACAGACAACAAGACGGTTTGGAAACCAAGGTGTGAAATACAGCAGCTAATATGCACCAGATACTCTTGCTCCACCATCAGCAACTGGTGCTCCACTGCAGAGGACCCCTGGATGTCTACCCCAGAGATTTGCAGGAGACTCAGACAAGATGAGAACATTTCTTACCCAATGTGAACTATTCATTGGCACCAGACCAGTGAAGTTTCTAATGGACAGATCATGAGTGTCCTTCATTCTCAGCCTCCTCACAGCTTCAGCCACTAGATGGGCGCTCCCCCATGATTGAGTGCAATGACCCAATCATGGATAACTATTAAAACTTCCTAGTACACTTCAGACAACACTTCAGAGATGCCACCCAAGAAGACACTGCCACATGCACAATTCAAGAGCTCCAACAAGGCAACTGGAGAGTATGGCTCTACACTGAATTCAAATGGTTGCAGCAGACTTGAACTGGAATGAGCCTTCCCTGTTGGTGCAATTCAGACATGGCCTCAATGACAGAATTGCAAATGAACTCATCAGGCAGGTAGTTCCCCAAACACTGGATGAAATCTACAGAACCTGCATTATAATTGACTCATGTTTAGAAGAGATCAGGGCTTGCTCCAACCATTGCAAGCTACCAGCTCAACTCCCATATCCAGTCCTCATCTCTCTTACACTGACTGAAGCTGATCAAGGGGGAGAGGAGCCTATGCAAATTGATGCAGCCAGACAATCCACAGCCACAGAAGAATGGCAGAGGCACTGAGATTTTAGTACTGTTTCTACTGTAGAGAATCCAGGCACTTGGTCAAGGACTGCACTTCCAAACCACCCAGGAGGAGACAGGCGTTGCAGCCACAGTTCCAGTGACAGACATCCCAAATGCAAACCATAGAAATGGGAAATGACAACAGCCTACCTGCAAGAGCTTAGAGGAGGGATTCTTCAAACACTGAACAGGGTTCACATTCAAACCCACCTAGGTATGTTGTTAAAGACTGATGTCACTTTAGGTCTCTCAGGCGGATGGGAAGAAATTGTTACTGCTTTACAGGATTCAGGAGCTACAGCTAATTTTATAAACTATGCAACAGTAAAAGGACTCAAGATTCCCACAGCCCAGGGGTAGGGAACTTTGGCTCTTTTGACTTGTGGACTTCAATACCCAGAAGTCCTGAACCAGCCATGCTGATTCAGGAATTCTGCGAGTTGAAGTCCACAAGTCATAAAAGAGCCAAGGTTCCCTACCCCAGCCATAGCCCATTTGAAGTTTCCCTTGCAAGTGAAACAACTGATAGTCAGCTTTTGAAAGTGAGTCCTATTACACTATTCCACAGTCCCTTTGCACTTAACCATAGCCAAGCACTCTGAACTGTTCTCTTTTTTTTTTTATTAAAAAGTTTTAACATACAATTTTTCCCTTAAAAAATCCCCCCTCCCCCCCTTCTCCCTCCCCCCCTTCCTCTCCCCCCTCCCCCCCTCCCCCCCCCCGACTTCCCAGAGCTAAGTACAAGGTATATATAAAAAAAAACAATCATAAACAACCATATACTAACAACCATAAACTCTAAAATCTATCACTCTCTAGCTTATATAGGATAAAACAAACCTTAGTAATATTAAATATATATAAAAAAAAACTAATATAGAAAAAAAAATAAAGAAAGAAGACTTATTCAAATATAAAACTTCTTAACCCTATACTTATTCTGAGTAAACTCAAGCCATTTTCTCCCTTCCATAATATAGCGTTCCTGCGAGTAATCTTTCAAATAGGCCGAAATCTTCACCATTTCGACCAGGTCGGAAACCTTTAAAATCCACTCTTCTATGGTCGGCAGTTCCTCTTTCCAGTACTATCCTATCAAAAATCTTGCTGCTGTAATTAAATTCAACATCAACTTAGTATATTCCATCAAATTTTTATCCAAAAAGCCTTAACCTTTTTGCAAGTCTACCATATATGAAAATATGAAAATATATTACGTCTTTATCACCGCACCTCTAACATTTAGGCTAATAATTCAGATACATGCTTAGCTTTTTAAAATCTAAATACCATCTATAAAACATTTTGTAAAAATTCTCTCTTAGATTTCAAACTTATATAAATTTTACATTCCTCACCCAAATCTTTTCCCACCTCCCACTACTTGGCTGTAAGTACGTTGTGAAAGTTCCATAGACTTCTGCTGATCTTGTTCTTTTATCTTTTTTGATCGTTTTAAAGCAGCACGCGTCACCCTCTGTTCTCTGGGATCATCCAAAAGTGTTATAACTTGATCTCCTGCAGCACCATTCTCCTCTATCTGTCCATCTTCAGCCTCTTGATATTCTCCTTCTCCAGATCCCTTTGCAGCTTCCAGAAGTGTTAATGGGGTTGCTTTTAAAACATTATTGTAAAAATCACGCGCTTGCATCACAGTAACCAAACGGTACCTTTTACCTTCATACATCACCATCAACCCAGCTGGAATCTCCCATCTGAACCTTATATCTCGTTGCTTGAGCTCTTGCACCAGAAATGTAAAATCCTTCCTTCTCCTTAAAATCTTTGGAGGAATTTCTTTTAGAACCAGAACTTCTTGATCAGCAATCACGACTTTAGTATCATAGGCAGCTTGTATAACTTCATCTCTAATTTCCCTTTTTGCAAAATAAACCACCACATCTCTAGGCAGCTTTCTCTGTCTAGCAATCCATGAGTTCACACGATACACTTTATCCATGCCTCCTTTTATTTCAGATGCTGGCTGATTCAATACCACTTCGAGAGCCTCAGAAACCAGCTGCTTTAGATCTTCCTTAATATTCTCCTTTAAACCTCTGATTCTAATGGCAAACTGCATCTGGAAATATTGAGCAAGACTCAATTCTCTATCCATTTTGTCTCTTAAATCTTCATTCTCCAATACTTTTGCTTCTAATATAGCATTCTTTTGAGTCGAATCTTTGACTTTTTCATCCAAATCTTCCACACATTCAGCCACTTTATACACTGAAGACAAAATGTCTACCTTCATCACGCTGAACTTCTGTTCCATCCTCTCTTCTATTCTCTTCTCCAATTTCTCCAATTTCTCCTCCATCTTTGCAAATTTATCACCCATTGATTGATTAATTGATTCCAAAAGTTTATCCAGAGCATCTCGTAAGTCCTTCGATGTCACTACATCAGGAGGATGTAATGCCTGCAATGATGATTGTTGCACCGGGGAAGTTCCAGCACTCCGAAGAGTTTTAGGGGGAGGTTTAGCCGCCATCTTTTACTTTCAATTGTGACGCACTTTCACTTAGAGTTTAAAAAGTCCATCAAGCTCGAGAGTAGAATAAAATAATCCTCTTCACCTTTTCCTCTTGTACCGCTCTGCCTGCTCTTTTTATTCCATAGTCCTTCCTTCAGGCAGGGGTGGTCGCAGACGCCTGGCTCTGCTCCATAAAGTCAGGAGCAGAGGCGCTGGCCAGCTGGGAGCGACCCAGGCTACGGGGGAGTTCGATCCTTCGGCCGCCCAAGCTGCAAGCTCAGGCGGCCCCGGAGAACTCTACCCCTACCTGGGGCCTCACCCCCTCCTCTTCTCCCGAGGAGGGGGCTTCAAATTCGCCCGAACAGCTGATCGGCGCTGTTTCGGGCGAAAATCACTCAGCTGAGCCGCGGGCAGCCCGGGAAGGCTGTCTCCGTCGCCGCGCAGCCACCGGAAGGGCCCGAACTGTTAACTCTTTACATGAGTAACCACCTGGACTTTCCAGTCGTTTTGGGGTGTGGACGATTACAATCCCACAACCCCACAATTTGTTGGAAGATGCGTCTTTTTTCATTTTATGACCTAGCCTGTCTCCATCATTGTGATCAGCAGTCCAAAACCCGCCACCAGCCAACCCTGAACCCAAGCAGGGAGATATCCAACCTCCCAAGCAAATACACAGAGTTTGCAGTTATTTGGGGAGGAAGAAGCCCCAGTCCTCCCCCCACACAGAGATTGTGACTGTGCCATAGACTTGGGATCCCAGGTGCTAAAATACCTGCCAAGAGACAGTATCCAATGCCAGCTAAGGAATTAGAAACCTTGAAGCAGTACTTAGACTCTAACTTACAAAGGGGCTTTATTAAACCTTCAAAATTAGCCTCAGCACCCACCTGCCAACAAAAGTGCGTATAGTCAAGGCTATGGTTTTCCCAGTTGCAATGTATGGCTGTGAAAGTTGGACCATAAGAAAGGCTGAGTGCCAAAGAATTGAGGCCTTTGAACTATGGTGCTGGAGAAGACTCCTGCGAGTCCCTTGAACTGCAAGGCGATCAAACCGGTCAGTCCTAGAGGAGATCAACCCTGACTGCTCTTTAGAAGGCCAGATCCTGAAGTTGAAACTCAAATACTTTGGCCACCTAATGAGAAGGAAGGACTCACTAGAGAAGAGCCTAATGCTGGGAAAGGTTGAGGGCAATAGAAGAAGGGGACGACAGAGAATGAGGTGGCTGGAGTCACTGAAGCAGTAGCCGTGAACTTAAATGGACTCCAGAAGATGGTAGAGGACAGGAAGGCCTGGAGGAACGTTGTCCATGGGGTCGCGATGGGTCGGACACGACTTTGCAACTAACAACAACAACCGACCTTTTTTATACTCAAGAAACAAGACCTGAATACACCAAACACAAATGGAGTGCCCCCCTCCATGTATGGTCCACAAATACCAAGCCCTCAACTCTGTGCCAGTCAAGAAACCACCATCCACTGCCCTTAATTTCAGATCTTTTGGACAGCCTGCAGAAGTCACAAATTTTTACCAGGTTAGATTGTCAACTCTACAAATAAGCATGGCTGCAGCCATTTTTCTTCTCATTCTAGGTTGCCACATAGAACGGAGGGGGGGTTGCCCAAGTGCTTCATTAATCAAAATAATCTTCTGTCCCGACTATACGTTGCATAAAAAGCCTGTCAAATGATCATATTGGGGAATGTAGTTGCTTACATAGTTTTATGGGTGGGACATTTAACTTTGCATTGGGAAATTGTTACTTGTGTATTCAGACTTGGTTTCACTTTTGAACGTGCTGATACTTTGCAACTAATAAACATGTTCTTTGAGGAATTCTCAAGCCTTGGAGTTCTGCTTTATTCGTCTCTCTCTGTCGGAACCATGACATAGATCTTTGCAATGCCTACAATCTCATTAGAACCAAGGAGGGCCAGAAATACTTAACCACTTTCAAAACCTGGTATAACAAGTCTGAATTCACTGTGATCACATTCAGGTTTGTCAATGCAGGGGCAATATTTTCCAGATTTATGAACCATTTTTTTCTGATCTCATTGATAAATTTGTAGTCCTTTATCTGAATGACATCCTGATCTACTCTGAGGATGAATCTCAGCAAAAAGAACATATGTGTACAGTTCCAAGTAGAGTGAGAGACAGCCACCTCTTTGCTAAACCAGAAAAATGTGCCTTTGATCTAGCACAGTTAGATTTCTTGGGCTATCATATCTCCACAAATGGTATCCAGATGGACCCCCAGAAAGTCAGGGCAGTGCTGGAATGGCAAGCTCCCTGCACAGCCAAAGTCATTCAAAATTTTCTGGGCCTTGCAAACTTCTATAGAAAATGTATCCCTGGCTTTGCCCATAAAGACAAACTGCTTACCCAACTAAAAAAGAAAGGAGTTAGATTTGCTTGAACTCACACGCAACAAACAGCTTTCAAAGAGTTAAAGCAGCTCTTTGCCCATCAGCCCCTACTTCAGCATCCAGACCTGTCAAAGAGATTTATTGTTCAGACAGATGCTTCAGACGTAGCAATCAGAGCTGTTCTTTTACAAAAGGGTGAGTTTATAAAGGCCCACAGTTCCAATTCAGATTTTGGAAGGCACTGTTTTAGCTCTTTTTTTTATTGAAAAGTTTTTCAATACATTTTATCTTTAACAAACCCTCCCCTCCCCCTCCCCTCCCCAACCCAACCCTCCCCCCTCCCCTTCCCGACTTCCCAGAGCTAAATACAAGGTATAAAAGTAAAAAACAATCATAAACTACCATATGCTAACAACAATAAACTATTAGGTCTATCGCACTTTAGCTCTTATAAAATGACTACAAGCAATATAAATATCCCATCAATACTGATTCAAATGCTAAATGAAACTTTTTAGTCCCATATTTATTCTGGATGTAATCAATCCATTTTTTCCACTCCACGATATATCGTTGTTGTGAATGGTCTTTCAAATACGCCAAAATCTTTGCCATTTCCGCCAGGTTAGAAACTTTTAAAGTCCATTCCTCTATAGTCGGCAGTTCTTCCTTCTTCCAGTATTGCCCTATTAAAAGTCTTGCTGCCGTCAAGAAAACATAAGTTACTCTTGGTTTCAATATACCCAATTGAAAGCTAGGTGGAAGTCAGATCAAAAGGTTGGCATCACAATTACAGATCAAAATTTAGTAAAGCAAATTAGAGATTCAAATTGTGCACATATAAAGAGGATATATAATGCTTTAATTGAATTGTATTCGGAAACGGAATTGGTTAAAGACTGCATGATAAAGTGGGCACAAAATATTCAGGAACCAATTTCGTTGGACACCTGGGAGATAATTTGGGTCAGAAATGTTAAATTTACCCAGGCTCAAAATTTAAGAGAAAATTTTTATAAAATGTTTTATAGATGGCATCTGGATCCCAAGAAGTTGTCCAACATGTATCCTAATTTACAGTCTAAATGTTGGAGGTGTGGTAGTTTAGAAGCTACTTATTTTCACATGTGGTGGACTTGTAGAAATATAAAAGCTTTCTGGATTAAAATTTGGTGGAACATTCAAAAGATTTTTAAGAGAAAGATAAAGTTTTCCCCGCAATTGTTTTTATTCGGTATTGTTGTAGATTGTGATGTTAAAGAAACTAACTTGATGTTGAACATGATAACGGCAGCACGGTTACTGGTGGGACATTATTGGAAGAAGGATAGTTTGCCCACTGTAGAAGAATGGGTGTTTAAAGTTTCGAATCTTGCAGAAATGTCTAAGATTTCTGCTTATTTGAAGGATCATTCACAGGAAAGATATATTTCAGTTTGGAGGAGATGGATAAATTATATTCAAAACAAATATGGGACTAAAAAGTTCCATTTAGCTTATGGGTAGATTTTAGTGGGATATTGTTATTGGTACTTTGTTTGTAGTTATGTTAAAGGGGAGTTAAAGCACATTATGAATTTGGTTAATTGTATATTATGCATAATTTTTATTTAGAATATCATTATTGTAACTATAATCCTGTATTTAGCTCTGGGAAGTGGGTGGGTTTGGGGTGGGAGGGATTTGGGGATATATTGTAAAATTTTGTTTTTGTAAAACTCTTTAATAAAAAAAAAGTCTTGCTGCCGTAATTAAGTTCAACATCAACTTAGTGTCCACAACAGTAGTATCAGTAATAATGCCCAATAAAAACAATTGTGGACAAAACTTTATCCTTTTCTTAAATATCTTCTGCATATTCCACCAGATTTTAATCCAAAATGCTTTAACCTTTTTACAGGTCCACCATATGTGAAAATACGTTGCGTCTTCGCCACCACACCTCCAACATTTAGGCTGGTAGTTCGGATACATACTTGCAAGCTTTTTGGGATCTAAATGCCACCTATAAAACATTTTATAAAAGTTCTCTCTTAAATTTTGAGCTTGCGTAAATTTTACGTTTCTCACCCAGATCTTTTCCCAAGTATCCATTTTAATAACTTCTTGAATATTCTGAGCCCACTTTATCATGCAATCTTTAACAAGTTCTGTTTCTGAGTCAATTTCTATCAATGCAAGATATATCCGTTAGATTTGTGCTGGACCCTGATTTCTAATTTGCTTTACCAGATTTTCATCAATCATTGAAAAACCAATTTTCTGATCTTCTTTCCACCTGGCCTGTAGTTGCCCAAACTGAAACCAAGTTTGAACAACCTTTTCTTCTCGTAAAAAGTTATACGGCTTCAAACACCATACATTCCTCTCCAAACTTAAGATTTCCTTATATGTAATCACATCATGTTTAAACCCAACATTTATGTTTTCTATTGCGTGTTTCGGTATTGCCCATAAAGGTATCTTATAATTTAACTTATGTCTATACTTTTTCCAAACTCGCAACAAAGCATGTCTTAAAATATGCACCTTAAACACATTATCTACCTTCTTATCATACAATACAGGTGAAACTCGAAAAATTAGAATATCGTGCAAAAGTTCATTTATTTCAGTAATGCAACTTAAAAGGGGAAACTAATATATGAGATAGACTCATTACACGCAAAGCAAGATAGTTCAAGCCGTGATTTGTCATAATTGTGATTATTATGGCTTACAGCTCATGAAAACCCAAATCCACAATCTCAGAAAATTAGAATATTGTGAAAAGGTGCAATATTCTAGGCTCAAAGTGTCCCACTCTAATCAGCTAATTAAGCCATAACACCTGCAAAGGGTTCCTGAGCCTTTAAATGGTCTCTCAGTCTGGTTCAGTAGGAATCACAATCATGGGGAAGACTGCTGACCTGATAGTTGTGCAGAAAACCATCATTGACACCCTCCATAAGGAGGGAAAGCCTCAAAAGGTAATTGCAAAAGAAGTTGGATGTTGCTGTATCAAAGCACATTAATAGAAAGTTATGTGGAAGGGAAAAGTGTGGAAGAAAAAGGTGCACAAGCAGCAGGGATGACCGCAGCCTGGAGAGGATTGTCAGGAAAAGGCCATTCAAAAGGGTTGGGGACTTTCACAAGGAGTGGACTGAGGCTGGAGTCAGTGCATCAAGAGCCACCACACACAGACGGATCCTGGACATGGGCTTCAAATGTCGTATTCCTCTTGTCAAGCCGCTCCTGAACAACAAACAACGTCAGAAGCGTCTTACCTGGGCTAAAGAAAAACAGACCTGGTCTGTTGCTCAGTGGTCCAAAGTCCTCTTTTCTGATGAGAGCAACTTTTGCATCTCATTTGGAAACCAAGGACCCAGAGTCTGGAGGAAGAATGGAGAGGCACACACTGCAAGATGCTTGAAGTCCAGTGTGAAGTTTCCACAGTCTGTGTTGATTTGGGGAGCCATGTCATCTGCTGGTGTTGGTCCACTGTGCTTCATTAAGTCCAGGGTCAATGCAGCCATCTACCAGGAGATTTTGGAGCACTTTATGCTTCCTTCCGCACACGAGCTTTATGGGGATGCTGACTTCATTTTCCAGCAGGACTTGGCACCTGCCCACACTGCCCAAAGCACCAAAACCTGGTTCAATGACCGTGGGATTACTGTGCTTGATTGGCCAGCAAACTCGCCTGACCTGAACCCCATAGAGAATCTATGGGGCATTGCCAAGAGAAAGATGAGAGACATGAGACCGAACAATGCAGAAGAGCTGAAGGCCGCTATTGAAGCATCCTGGTCTTCCATAACACCTCAGCAGTGCCACAGGCTGATAGCTTCCATGCCACGCCGCATTGAGGCAGTAATTGCTGCAAAAGGGGCCCAAACCAAGTACTGAGTACATATGCATGCTTATACTTTTCAGAGGTCCGATATTGTTCTATGTACACTCCTTGTTTTATTGATTGCATGTAATATTCTAATTTTCAGAGATTGTGGATTTGGGGTTTTCATGAGCTGTACGCCATAATCATCACAATTATGACAAATCACGGCTTGAACTATCTTGCTTTGCATGTAATGAGTCTATCTCATATATTAGTTTCCCCTTTTAAGTTGCATTACTGAAATAAATGAACTTTTGCATGATATTCTAATTTTTCGAGTTTCACCTGTAAATATGCATGCCAACCAAATAACAAATCATGACCTTCAAGATTTAATAATCTCCCTTGTGTTAAGTTAATCCAATCACTTATCGCTGACAACGCAGCAGCTTCATAGTATAGTTTAAGGTTGGGCATTTTAAGACCACCTCTTTGACGCGTATCCTGCATAATCTTAAATTTAACTCGTGGCCTTTTCCCTGCCCATACAAATTTATTGATACCCTTTTGCCATTCCTCCAAGTTTGAATCCTTTTTAAGAATGGGTATCATTTGAAATAAAAACAGAAATTTCGGCAAAACATTCATTTTCACTGCTGCGATTCTTCCCAGTAATGACAATTGTAACTTTTTCCAACTGTCCAGTTCTTTTTGAACTTTACCCCATAGCTTTTCATAATTATTTTTATATAACTTTGCATTTGAGGGTGACAAATATACCCCCAAATATTTAACCCTTTTGACAATTTCAAATCCAGTTAACCCTTCTAAAACAGCCTTTTGTAATACTGTCATGTTTTTAGCCAGTATCTTAGTTTTTTGTATGTTAACCTTGAATCCAGAAACTTTCCCATATTGCATTATTATCTCCATCAGGTCCACAACAGAATTTTCTGGCTGGGTCACCGTAACAACCAGATCGTCTGCAAACGCCCTCAATCTATAATCCTGATCTCTTATTTGAATTCCCTTAATTTTTTCCGAATTCCGTATTTTAATCAATAGTATCTCCAATGTTAAAACAAATAATAGAGGTGATAACGGACACCCTTGCCTTGTGCCCTTTTCAATATTGCATACTTCAGTCAGACTGTTATTTACTATTATACGGGCTGTTTGCTTTTGATATAATGCCCTAATTGGTTGTAAAAATTTATCCCCAAAATTCATTTTATCTAATACTTTCATCAAGAATTGCCAATCCAATTGATCAAAGGCTTTTTCAGCGTCCAGAAAAATCAGCGCTGCAGGGATCTGGTTGTTCCTTTCCAAAAATTCCAACAAGTCAACTACATGCCTCACATTATTTTTCATTTGTCTACCACTTATAAACCCAGTTTGATCACCATGAATTACCTGTTGCAGTACCCTCATCAATCTGTTAGCTAAAACCTTAGCAAATATCTTGTAATCCGTATTCAAAAACGATATTGGTCTATAGTTTCTTGCTTGAGTGACATCCTGATCTTCCTTCGGAATCAAAGATATGAAAGCAGTTTTCCAAGACGGAGGCACCCCTCCTCCCCTTTGAATTGTCTGAAACAATTCCCTTAATGGCTTTATCATCTCAGACTGTAAATTTTTATAGTACACAGCAGTCAAACCATCCGTGCCTGGCGCTTTACCCACTTTCAATTGTTTAATTGCTAAAAGAATTTCTTCCTCAGTTATCAGTTGATTCATATCTTCCTTTTGTTCTTGCGTAAGAACCGGAATACTAGCATTCCTCAAATATACATCAATATCTGCTTCATTAATCTTATCTCTAGCATATAATTTAGAATAAAAATCAACAAAGGTTTCCTTAATAAGATTCTGTTGATACACAACCTTGCCCTTATGTTCTATTTTGTCTATATTAGAAGCCCTTTGCTTCTTCCTTAGCATATAAGCTAACCATCTACCTGGTTTATTGGCATTACAAAAAGTATTATGTCTAGCAAACCGTAAATTAGTTGCCACCTGATCAGCCATCAACTTATCAAATTGTCCACTTAATAAATTAATAACCTCTTTAATCTTCACATCCGATGGATTCAAAATTAAGGCCTTTTCTTTTTCCCTAATCTCATTCTCTAATTCTTTCCTCCTAAATTCCAAATTACGTCTATATTTATTGTTCAAATATATTAACACACCTCTCATGTACGCCTTGCTAGCATCCCAAACCATTTCCATAGAAGTACCCTTATACATGTTAGTTTCAAAAGAACCCTTCATTTGTTTTTTACATTCTTCCACATTTTCCTGATTTCTAAACAGGTTCTCATTTAGACGCCAGGAGCACCTATCTCTATTGTCCTTATCAATCTCTAACCAGACTGGACTATGATCAGACATAGTTCTTGGACAAATCTTTATCTTCTTAATCCTAGAAAAAAAATCATTAGTGATTAATATAAAATCAATCCTAGAAAAAGATTGATGTCTATCAGAAAAAAAAGTATAATCCTTTTCTTGTAGATTTCTTTCTCTCCAGATATCTCGCAGCTCCAAATCATCCATCATCTCAAAAAAAGACTTAGGCAATTTAGCATGACTTGGAGTACTTCTAAAAAAGCCACTCTTGTCCATTTGTACATTCAAGACACCATTCCAGTCTCCCATAAAAATAAAAGATTTATAATCCAATTGAGTGATCTTGCTGTGTAATAAACTATAAAAGTCACCTTGTTGTTGATTAGGAGCATATAATCCAACCAAAAGCGTTTTTTTTGCCTTCTATTAACAAATCTACTATAACGTATCTTCCTTGCTGATCTGCTTCAATTAGCTCCGCTGTAATAGTATTCTTGACATAAATAACCACTCCATTTTTCTTATTCATTGCAGAAGCAATAAATTGTGTGCCCAATCTTGAGTTTAATAAATACTTTTGGTCCATAACTCTAATATGTGTTTCTTGTAAGCAAATAACATCAGTCTTAAATTGTTTTAAATATTGAAAGATTTTCTTTCTCTTCTGTGGTGAATTTAAACCATTGACGTTCCAAGTTAGAAACTTAGTCGTCATCCTTAGCGACCCGAAGCTTTTGGAGCGCGTCTTCCAGGATCCCCTTGACGTTCTTAGGCCGCGCCCCTCCCACAGCTTCGCTATAGGTACGCTTTGGAGGTTCCATAACTTTCTGCTGGTCTTGTTCTTGCTCGCGTCTCATTCGTCTCAAAGCAGCACGCGTCATCCTCTGGTCTCTTGCTTCTTCCGATGATACTGAAATTTGATCCACTCCTGTAGCTTTCTCATCTGTCTGTGTTGTTCCTTCAGCACCTTGAGGCTTTCCCTCGCCATTCTTCTTTGTAGATTCCAAAAGTGGTATGGGGGTTGCTTTTAAAACATTACTGTAAAAATCACGTGCTTGCATCACTGTAATAAGACGATGTCTCGTGCCTTCATGCATCACCACCATACCCACTGGTATCTCCCATCTAAACTTAATATCACGTCGCCTGAGCTCTTGTGCTAGAAAAGCAAACTCCTTTCTTCTCCTTACAATTTTTGGAGGGATCTCTTTTAAAACCAGAACTTCTTGCTCAGCAATTACAAGCTTAGTGTTGTGTCCTCAGGCAGGCCCCTCCCACTTGGTCACCATGGAGACCCAGCTGTGTGAGCCTGACAGTGTGGATGAAGATGACCCACAGCTGGCCCTGTTCAAGGACGCCCGACGCAGGAGGCAGTCAAGTAGGAGCAAGCAGAGAAAGGCTGTGGGGCTTCTCGGAAGGAGGCAAAGAGAGGCCACGCCCTGAACTCTTTATAAAGGGAATGTTTGGGGAGGGCTGGTTTGCTGAAAGCAACCGCTCCGATAGTGTTTCAAAGCTCCTGTATCTTGGTATGTGTTTTGTTTGTTTTTGTAATAAATTTGGCAGACGTATTCCAGCCTCTTGCCGTTTATAAAGGGGTTGCCTTTTCTGCAAGGCCGGTAGCAGGCTGGTACAGAACAGTTTGCTTTCAGCCACCCACCCCTTACTAATATTATGGAGCAGCTACGTGCTGAGAATGCCCAGCTCACCCAGCAACTCACTTTGCTGGCAGCTCAGGTGGCTCAACTGCAAGCTCAGGTTCATGCTGCACCCCCACCCAGGAGAAAATGCCAAGTTGCAATGCCGGATAAATTTACAGGCACTCCAGAACTGTTTCCTGCTTTCCTGGGACAATGCCAGCTCTTTATCAGCGTGAGAGCAGCTGATTTCCCCACTGACCGGGATAAGGTGGGGTTTGTGTTAAGCCTTCTTTCGGGTGATGCAGCTCGTTGGGGCACGCCTCTGCTGGCTCAACCTAGCCCATTGTTGGACAACTTTGTGGGGTTTTGTGATCATATGCGTCTGATGTATGAGGACCCTATTAAGACGCAGACTGCTACTCGACGTCTGAAAGCTCTGAGGCAGGGTCAACGCCCCCTACAGGGCTATATCAGCGATTTCCGGCTGCTTAGCCAGGATTCCGCCTGGAATGAGGCTGCGCTCGTGGATGCCTTCCAGGATGGATTGTCGGAGATGTTGGATGAGCTGGCCCGTGTGGATATTCCCTCAGACCTGAATGGGCTGATCCATCTCTGCCTGCGGATCGATGCTCGGTTGCAGCAGCGAAGGAGTCGCCGTGCCACCCCACAGACCCCTGCCGCCCCTGTTGTGCGTGAGCCCCCAGTTCAAAGGGAGGAGCCAATGGAGCTGGGTGCCGCCAGGTCTCGTCTATCGGTGACTGAAATGAACAGACGACGATCGGGGGGTTGTGTTTTTACTGTGGGGACCCTGGACATTTGGCTGCTTTTTGCCCAAAGAAGCGACAGCGGGCATCAGTGATCGAGTCTGCCCCAAGAAAGTCCCCTACTTTTCTGTCGGGAAACGCCCCGAGCCCGATCTAGACGGTGTGATAGATCGGGCGTCCCACTAAGGCTAAGATCTTCACGAAACTGGACCTGCGTGGAGCTTACAACCTCGTCAGGGTTCGGCCGGGTGATGAGTGGAAGACGGCGTTTGGTACTCGCTATGGACATTTTGAGTACACGGTGATGCCGTTTGGCCTGACCAACGCCCCCGCTGTGTTTCAGCATTTCATGAATGACATTTTCCGGGATTTGTTGGATCAGTTTGTCGTGATCTACTTGGACGACATCCTGATCTACTCCCCGTCGCGTGAGGTGCACCATCAGCATCTCCATCAGGTCCTGCAGCGACTCCGAGAACATCGGCTGTTTGCCAAGTTGGAGAAGTGCCAGTTCTACCGGGTGACCATCGATTTCCTGGGTCACCGCATTTCTCCTGAGGGCATCGCCATGGAGCCGAGTAAGGTTGAGTCTTTGCAGAGTTGGCAACCCCCGCGTCGCGTGAAGGATGTTCAGCGACTTCTTGGATTTGCCAACTATTACCGAACTTTCATCCCTGGGTTTGCTGCCTTGACAGCCCCCCTCACCCGGCTCCTGCAGAAGACGACTCGGTTCCAGTGGAATGCACCAGAACAACAGGCTTTCCAGACTTTGAAGGAAGCCTTCATGAAGGAGCCCATCTTGAAGCATCCTGACCCGCAACGGCCGTTTGTCGTGGAGGCGGACGCCTCCGACATTGCCATTGGGGCGGTGTTACTCCAGGCAACGACGCCCAGCGGTACCCTCTTCCCTTGCGCGTACCATTCACGAAAACTGAACCCTTCGGAGCGCAATTATACAATCTGGGAGAAGGAGCTGCTGGCCATCAAAGCGGCGTTCGAGGCCTGGAGGCATCATCTGGAGGGAGCGCGGCATCAAATCGAGGTCCGGACGGACCATAAGAATCTGGAAAGCCTGCAGACCGCTCGGAATTTGAACCAACGCCAGATCCGGTGGTCTCTTTTCTTTGCGAGGGTTGACTTCCGGGTTCGGTACATACCTAGCGGGCACAATCAAAGAGCGGATGCTCTGTCCAGGAAGCCCGAATATTCCCGAGTGGAAGACAAGCTTCTGCCCAGGACAGTGATCCCCGTCGAGTCTTTTGCGGTGCGGGAGCCGGTTGATATACGGGCTCGGATCCGGGAGGCACAGCAGCAGGAGGTGTGGGTGGCTCAGCGGAAGGAGGAGGTGGGGCCAGATTCTCCTTGGACGGTCACGGATGGACTCTTGTATTATCGTGACCGGCTCTACGTTCCGGGAGGGCCACTCAGGGGACTCATCCTCAGCCAGTGTCACGATAACCCGGCGGGGCATTTTGGCCTGTTCAAGACCCTGAACCTGGTCTCCCGTACCTTCTGGTGGCCCCGAGTCCGACACGACGTCCAGTCCTATGTCACCTCCTGCATCCCATGCAGGCAGGCCAAGTCAACGACAGGGGCCCCGCCTGGATTACTGCAGCCCTTGCCAACACCCAAAAGACCCTGGGGGGATGTGTCCATGGACTTTCTGACGGATTTACCCCCATCCTCTGGTTTTACGACAGTGTATGTGGTGGTGGACATGCTGACCAAGATGGCGCACTTCATCCCCTGTCGCGGCTTACCGTCAGCCCGCGCCACTAGTCGTATGTTCATTCAGCAGGTGTTTCGGCTGCACGGCCTCCCTGATAGAGTCGTCTCTGATAGGGGGACCCAGTTTACAGCCCGCTTCTGGCAGGAGTTGATGCATGCGTTGGATATCAAGATTTGCCTCTCGTCCGCGCATCATCCTCAAACTGACGGGGGAACCGAGAAGGTCATCGGTATCCTGGAACAATATCTGCGCTGCTACGTCAATCTGCAGCAAAACAATTGGGTGGACTATCTGGCCATAGCTGAGTTTGCATTTAACAATTCGCAGCACACCTCCACACAGATGACACCGTTCTTGGCCAATGTGGGTTATCACCCCCGGTTTTTCCCCCTTTCTCCCGTGGAGTCACCGGAGCCGGCAGCGAATGACTTCATGGCAGAGTTACAGGCGATCCATCGATTGGTGCGACGTCAGTTAGAGAAGGCCAAGGCCGATTACAAAAGGTTTGCTGATCGGTCAAGACGGGATACGCCTCCACTATCGGTGGGGGATCGGGTCTGGTTGTCCACCAGGAACCTACCGTCAACACGGCCGGTGAGAAAGTTAGATCACCGATATTTAGGACCGTTCCCAGTCGAGGCTGTCATCAATCCGGTTGCCTATCGCTTAACTCTGCCACGTTCCCTGCGCGTGCACCCAGTCTTTCATCGGTCTCTGTTGGTCCCCGAGCAACCGGCTTGTCCACTCCGCCGAGCGGAACCTCCCCCATCAGGACCTCGTGATGGAGGCAGCACCCCCGAGTACGAGGTCGCCAGCATCAGGGATTCCCGTTGGCTGAAAGGTCGTTTCCAGTACCTGATTGAATGGAAAGGTTACGGACCAGAGGACTTCACCTGGGAAGACGCGACCGCCGTTCATGCCCCTGCGTTGGTGACTGCTTTTCATGAACAATTCCCATCCCGACCGCATCCGGATCGGCAGCCCCGGGGGAAGGGCCCTGCGGTGCGGGATAGTGTTGTGATTCAGGGTCAGCCTGTGGGTTCGGCAGTTGGGTCGGACGACGACTCAGAGGAGGAGGGGGGTGTTGAAGATCTTGCTGATGATAGCCCTCAGGCAGGCCCCTCCAACTTGGTCACCATGGAGACCCAGCTGTGTGAGCCTGACAGTGTGGATGAAGATGACCCACAGCTGGCCCTGTTCAAGGACGCCCGACGCAGGAGGCAGTCAAGTAGGAGCAAGCAGAGAAAGGCTGTGGGGCTTCTCGGAAGGAGGCAAAGAGAGGCCACGCCCTGAACTCTTTATAAAGGGAATGTTTGGGGAGGGCTGGTTTGCTGAAAGCAACCGCTCCGATAGTGTTTCAAAGCTCCTGTATCTTGGTATGTGTTTTGTTTGTTTTTGTAATAAATTTGGCAGACGTATTCCAGCCTCTTGCCGTTTATAAAGGGGTTGCCTTTTCTGCAAGGCCGGTAGCAGGCTGGTACAGAACACTTAGTATTGTAAGAAGCTTGAATAACTTCATTCCTGATTGCTCTCTTTGTAAAATAAACAACCACATCTCTAGGTAATTTCCTTTGTCTTGCAATCCACGAATTGACACGAAAGATTTTGTCTATGTCTCCCACAATTCCATCTGCTGGCCGTCCCAGCACCCCTTCCAGAGCCTCAGAGACTATTTCCTTCAGATCTTCTTTAGGATTCTCTTTCAAGCCTCTGATTCTAACAGCAAACTCCATCTCGTGGTACTGCACCAAGGTCAAGTCACTGTCAATTTTATCCACCACATTCTCAGTCTCTAACATTTTTGCATCTAATTTAATATTATTTTGGCTGAGATCTTCCACTCTTTCATCCAAGCGTTCGATACATATTGCCATGCCTTGAAATGCAAGCAAGATGTCCGCCCTTATATCTGTTAACTTCTCATCCAGCTTTTCATCCATAACTTCAACTAGTTTTTCTGTTAACTTCTCATCCAGCTTTTCATCTATAATCTCAGCTATTTGCTGTGAATGCTTTTCCAAAGCATCTTGCAAAACTTTAACTGTCAGAGCAGGCGAAGGTGGAGGTGCCGGGGGCAATAAAGCTTGCAACGAAGACTGCTGCACCGGGGAGGCCCCCGCACTTCGAATAACTTTGGAAGATTTAGCCGCCATTTTCCCCCACTGTTACTTACTACGCACTTTCACTTTCAAAGTCTGCAAAGTCCATTGAGCCAAAGATCAAAAGTCCACTTTCACCTTAATCTCCTGTATCGCTCTGCCTGCATCCTCGTTCTCCAGAATCCTTTCCTGCTGGCAGGGATGGTTGCGAACGCCTTGTTCTGCTCCTAAAAGCACGGAGCAGAAACGCTGCGCAGCCCGGAGCAAACCCAGGTTTCGGGGGGGCTCGATCCTTCAGCCGCCAGAACTTTAAGCTCTGGCGGCCCCGGAGAGCTCAACCCCTACCTGGGTACTCACCCCCTCCTCTTCTCCCGAGGAGGGGGCTTCCGAGCCGCCGAAACAGCTGATCGGCGCTGTTTTCGGCAGCTCTACAAAGCCGCGGAGCGGACAGCCCGAAAATGGCTGTCTTCGGGGGCACCTTGCCACCCAGAAGTCTAGCTCTTGAATATTCAAGTCAGCCTATCTTCAGCCCACCACCCGGTCATGAATGGTGAGGCAAAGAAGACTAACCAGCTGCTCCAACAATATTTGAGGTGTTAATGCACCTACAGCCAAGACAACTGGCCATCATTATTGCTCCTGGCAGAATTTTCTTATAACTCTTTCCACATATCAATTTCAATGACACACTTTCAAGCTCTGTATGGAACACACCCAAGAGTATTACCAGACAACCCCACAGAAGACACATCTGTCCCAGGAGCTGTTGATTTCTTACAGGAGCAACTTGCTACCCAAGCCCTATTGAAGCAACAGCTCAACCAAGCAAAGCAATCTTCCTGATTTTTAGTTTGCCAATTTCACCAATGCTTCCTTGAGAAGTCACGACTGGCCAAGCTTCTAGATCCCCGCACTGCCCGAATAACCTGCTGATGGAGTTACCCAGCCTCTATGGATCGCTCTGGGGGTTTATGATGTAAAAAAAAAGCTCTTGGTAAAGTATCTCAGCTTTATATGAGGCAAGACTAAGATTCACTGTGGGACTTTTAAGCTACCCTTGTGCCCAAGCACAAAGTCTTCAGCATTTACCCTATCAGTCCTGCTGCACAGGCTACGACTCCATCACTATGATCTTCATCTGCAGCAATATGGTCAATGAAAGACAAGATGAATTCTACTCTAGGCTGCACCAGCATCACATCCGCTGAAAAGGAAGCATAATTTAGTGTTATAGGATTACATTATAGGTTTATTTCTTCCTATCAATATCAACAATTTTGGAAGGTTTATCTTAGCATCCTGTTCAGTGATGGGCCTCATTCGAATCAGAGGCAACCTACAAAGTTATTGTTTTTTTCTGGCATTGCCTCTACACCTTCCTTGTACATGCTAGCTTAAAACTATTTTTAATGCTCATACAAAAACAGATGCATATCTATACACAAGAAACATAGCAGTATTTGAGAGAGAAGGGAAATATAGCTACAGGTGAAACTCGAAAAATTAGAATATCGTGCAAAAGTTCATTTATTTCAGTAATGCAACTTAAAAGGGGAAACTAATACAGTGGGACAAAAAAGTATTTAGTCAGCCACCAATTGTGCAAGTTCTCCCACTTGAAAAGATGAGAGAGGCCTGTAATTTTCATCATAGGTATACCTCAACTATGAGAGACAAAATGGGGGGAAAGAATCCAGGAAATCACATTGTAGGATTTCTAATGAATTAATTCGTACATTCCTCGGTAAAATAAGTATTTGGTCACCTACAAACAAGCAAGATTTCTGGCTCTCACAGACCTGTAACTTCTTCTTTAAGAGGCTCCTCTGTCCTCCACTCGTTACCTGTATGAATGGCACCTGGTTGAACTTGTTATCAGTATAAAAGACACCAGTCCACAACCTCAAATAGTCACACTCCAAACTCCACTATGGCCAAGACCAAAGAGCTGTCGAAGGACACCAGAAACAAAATTGTAGACCTGCACCATGCTGGGAAGACTGAATTTGCAATAGGCAAGCAGCTTGGTGTGAAGAAATCAACCGTGGGAGCAATTATTAGAAAATGAAAGACATACAAGACCACTGATAATCTCCCTCGTTCTGGGGCTCCACACAAGATCTCACCCCGTGGGGTCAAAATGATCATAAGAACAGTGAGCAAAAATCCCAGAACCACACGGGGGGACCTAGTGAATGACCTGCAGAGAGCTGGGACCAAAGTAACAAAGGCTACCATCAGTAACACACTACGCTGCCAGGGACTCAAATCCTGCAGTCCCAGACATGTCCCCCTGCTTAAGCCAGTACATGTCCGGGCCCATCTGAAGTTTGCTAGAGAGCATTTGGATGATCCAGAACAGGATTGGGAGAATGTCATATGGTCAGATGAAACCAAAGTAGAACTTTTTGGTAAAAACTCAACTCGTCGTGTTTGGAGGAGAAAGAATGCTGAGTTGCATCCAAAGAACACCATACCTACTGTGAAGCATGGGGGTGGAAACATCATGCTTTGGGGCTGTTTTTCTGCAAAGGGACCAGGACGACTGATCCGTGTAAAGGAAAGAATGAATGGGGCCATGTATCGTGAGATTTTGAGTGAAAACCTCCTTCCATCAGCAAGGGCATTGAAGATAAAACATGGCTGGGTTTTTCAGCATGACAGTGATCCCAAACACACCGCCCGGGCAACGAAGGAGTGGCTTCGTAAGAAGCATTTCAAGGTCCTGGAGTGGCCTAGCCAGTCTCCAGATCTCAACCCCATAGAAAACCTATGGAGGGAGTTGAAAGTCTGTGTTGCCCAGCGACAGCCCTAAAATATCACTGCTCTAGAGGAGATCTGCATGGAGGAATGGGCCAAAATACCAGCAACAGTGTGTGCAAACCTTGTGAAGACTTACAGAAAATGTTTGACCTCTGTCATTGCAAACAAAGGGTATATAACAAAGTATTGAGATAAACTTTTGTTATTGACCAAATATTTATTTTCCACCATAATTTGCAAATAAATTCGTTAAAAATCCTACAATGTGATTTCCTGGATTCTTTCCCCCCATTTTGTCTCTCATAGTTGAGGTATACCTATGATGAAAATTACAGGCCTCTCTCATCTTTTTAAGTGGGAGAACTCACTGTATATAAGATAGACTCATTACATGCAAAGCAAGATAGTTCAAGCCGTGATTTGTCATAATTGTGATGATTATGGCTTACAGCTCATGAAAACCCCAAATCCACAATCTCAGAAAATTAGAATATTACATGCAATCAATAAAACAAGGAGTGTACATAGAACAATATCGGACCTCTGAAAAGTATAAGCATGCATATGTACTCACTACTTGGTTTGGGCCCCTTTTGCAGCAATTACTGAAAGCAGCTACCATTGTCCCGGTCCCCAAGAAAACTGAAGTTGAGTGCCTGAATGACTACAGACCTATTGCACTAACTTCTGTAGTCATGAAATGCTTCGAAAGATTGGTTCTCCAACATCTCAGGACATGCCTCCCACTGGATTTTGATAAACATCAATTTACCTATAGGGGAAATAGGTCAACAGACGATGCCATAGCTACTGTTTTACACTCTGTAGCAAGTCATCTTGAGAAACCTGGAAGTTATGTCAGGATGCTTTTTGTTGACTATAGCTCGGCTTTCAACACCATTTTGCCGAGCATTCTCATCGAGAAGCTGACTGACTTGAAATTCTCCCCCGCCATCTGCCATTGGATTCAAGACTTTCTTAGGGACCGGTTACAAACAGTGAGGGTTGGGTCTGCTTTGTCCACCCCCCTGAAGCTTTGCACCGGCTCGCCACAGGGCTGTGTGCTTAGCCCCTACCTGTACTCTTTATACACATACGACTGTGTATCATCTGACCCATCCACTGCGATAATTAAGTTTGCAGATGACACAACTGTGGTGGGTCTCATTACAGGTGGGGATGAGACAGCATACAGCGCGGAGGTACAAAAACTATCCATATGGTGTAGTAACAACAACTTGAACCTGAACATCAGCAAGATGAAAGAGATGGTGCTAGACTTCCGGAGGAAAAAGGAGGAACCTGCCCCACTTTACATTGGGGAGGGCTGTGTGGAGAGTTTCCTCCTTTAAATTTCTGGGAGTCTACCTCTGTGAAGATCTGACCTGGAAAGTTAATACAACCCAGGTGGCTAGAAAGGCCCAACAGAGGCTTCACTTTCTCAGGGTCTTGCGGAAGAACAGGGTAGAACGGCTAATGACCCTCTTTTACCGTTCTACTATAGAGAGCGTCCTCTCGTATGGTATTGTGGTCTGGTATGCTGGTCTGAAAGCCGCGAATAGGAAAGTATTACCGAGGCTGGTGAGTACAGCACAAGACATTGTGGGCTGTTCCCTGACACCACTGGATGACATCGTCAGGGCTCGTTGCCTTGGAAGAGTGAGGAAAATTCTCAGGGATGACTCACACCCTGGACGGTATCTCTTTACTCTCCTACCATCGGGTAGGAGATATATGAGTATAGCCAGCCGCACCAACAGGGTGAAAAACACCTTTTATCCGTGGGCTGTTAGGCTTTTGAATGAGAAATAACGTTTGTGAATTTTATGCAGAATTGACTTGGGAGGCTGGTGTGTGGTGTAGTTGGTTCACATGGTGTAGTAAGATGGAGGGTTTGTTGTCACTGTGTGTTGGGGGGGTGGGAGCACAAAGGGAGGCTCAGCTGATCTCTATGTATACATAGTTGTACTTTGACAATAAAAATTCATTTAAAAAAAAGGTAATCCCACGGTCATTGAACCAGGTTTTGGTGCTTTTGGCAGTGTGGGCAGGTGCCAAGTCCTACTGGAAAATGAAGTCAGCATCCCCATAAAGCTCGTCTGCAGAAGGAAGCATGAAGTGCTCCAAAATCTCCTGGTAGACGGCTGCATTGACCCTGGACTTAATGAAGCACAGTGGACCAACACCAGCAGATGACATGGCTCCCCAAATCAACACAGACTGTGGAAACTTCACACTGGACTTCAAGCATCTTGCAGTGTGTGCCTCTCCATTCTTCCTCCAGACTCTGGGTCCTTGGTTTCCAAATGAGATGCAAAAGTTGCTCTCATCAGAAAAGAGGACTTTGGACCACTGAGCAACAGACCAGGTCTGTTTTACATGCAAAGCAAGATAGTTCAAGCCGTGATTTGTCATAATTGTGATGATTATGGCTTACAGCTCATGAAAACCCCAAATCCACAATCTCAGTAAATTAGAATATTGTGAAAAGGTGCCATATTCTAGGCTCAAAGTGTCCCACTCTAATCAGCTAATTAAGCCATAACACCTGCAAAGGGTTCCTGAGCCTTTAAATGGTCTCTCAGTCTGGTTCAGTAGGAATCACAATCATGGGGAAGACTGCTGACCTGACAGTTGTGCAGAAAACCATCATTGACACCCTCCATAAGGAGGGAAAGCCTCAAAAGGTAATTGCAAAAGACGTTGGATGTTCCCAAAGTGCTGTATCAAAGCACATTAATAGAAAGTTATGTGGAAGGGAAAAGTGTGGAAGAAAAAGGTGCACAAGCAGCAGGGATGACCGCAGCCTGGAGAGGATTGTCAGGAAAAGGCCATTCAAAAGTTTTGGGGACTTTCACAAGGAGTGGACTGAGGCTGGAGTCAGTGCATCAAGAGCCACCACACACAGACGGATCCTGGACATGGGCTTCAAATGTCGTATTCCTCTTGTCAAGCCGCTCCTGAACAACAAACAAGGTCAGAAGCGTCTTACCTGGGCTAAAGAAAAACAGACCTGGTCTGTTGCTCAGTGGTCCAAAGTCCTCTTTTCTGATGAGAGCAACTTTTTTTTTATTAAAGAGTTTTACAAAAACAAAATTTTACAATATATCCCCAAATCCCTCCCACCCCAAACCCACCCACTTCCCCCCCCCCCACTTCCCAGAGCTAAATACAGGATTATAGTTACAATAATCATATTCTAAATAAAAATTATGCATAATATACAATTAACCAAATTCATAATGCGCTTTAACTCTCTTTTAACATAACTACAAACAATGTACCAATAACAATATCCCACTAAAATCTACTCATAAGCTAAATGGTACTTTTTGGTCCCATATTTGTTTTGAATATAATTTATCCATCTCCTCCAAACTGAAATATATCTTTCCTGTGAATGATCCTTCAGATAAGCAGAAATCTTAGACATTTCTGCAAGATTCAAAACTTTAAACACCCATTCTTCTACAGTGGGCAAACTATCCTTCTTCCAATATTGTCCCACCAGTAACCGTGCTGCCGTTATCATGTTCAACATCAAGTTAGTTTCTTTAACATCACAATCTACAACAATGCCCAATAAAAACAATTGCGGGGAGAACTTTATCTTTCTCTTAAAAATCTTTTGAATGTTCCACCAAATTTTGATCCAAAAAGCTTTTATATTTCTACAAGTCCACCACATGTGAAAATAGGTAGCTTCTAAACTACCACACCTCCAGCATTTAGACTGTACATTAGGATACATATTGGACAGCTTCTTGGGATCCAGATGCCATCTATAAAACATTTTATAAAAATTTTCTCTTAAATTTTGAGCCTGGGTAAATTTAACATTTCTGACCCAAATTATCTCCCAGGTGTCCAGCGAAATTGGTTCCTGAATATTTTGTGCCCACTTTATCATGCAGTCTTTAACCAGTTCCGTTTCCGAATCCAATTCAATTAAAGCATTATATATCCTCTTTATATGTGCACAATTTGAATCTCTAATTTGCTTTACTAAATTTTGATCTGGTCTGTTGCTCAGTGGTCCAAAGTCCTCTTTTCTGATGAGAGCAACTTTTGCATCTCATTTGGAAACCAGGAACCCAGAGTCTGGAGGAAGAATGGAGAGGCACACACTGCAAGATGCTTGAAGTCCAGTGTGAAGTTTCCACAGTCTGTGTTGATTTGGGGAGCCATGTCATCTGCTGGTGTTGGTCCACTGTGCTTCATTAAGTCCAGGGTCAATGCAGCCGTCTACCAGGAGATTTTGGAGCACTTCATGCTTCCTTCTGCAGACGAGCTTTATGGGGATGCTGACTTCATTTTCCAGCAGGACTTGGCACCTGCCCACACTGCCCAAAGCACCAAAACCTGGTTCAATTACCGTGGGATTACTGTGCTTGATTGGCCAGCAAACTCGCCTGACCTGAACCCCATAGAGAATCTATGGGGCATTGCCAAGCGAAAGATGAGAGACATGAGACCAAACAATGCAGAAGAGCTGAAGGCCGCTATTGAAGCATCCTGGTCTTCCATAACACCTCAGCAGTGCCACAGGCTGATAGCTTCCATGCCACGCCGCATTGAGGCAGTAATTGCTGCAAAAGGGGCCCAAACCAAGTACTGAGTACATATGCATGCTTATACTTTTCAGAGGTCCGATATTGTTCTATGTACACTCCTTGTTTTATTGATTGCATGTAATATTCTAATTTTCTGAGATTGTGGATTTGGGGTTTTCATGAGCTGTAAGCCATAATCATCACAATTATGACAAATCACGGCTTGAACTATCTTGCTTTGCATGTAATGAGTCTATCTCATATGTTAGTTTCCCCTTTTAAGTTGCATTACTGAAATAAATGAACTTTTGCACGATATTCTAATTTTTTGAGTTTCACCTGTATATTTAAACAGGAAACATTACAACTGCTCAGGATGAACTCAGGAAGAGGGGCTCTAAATGGAAACCTATACTGAAAGTAGCATTGGTGCATGTACCTGTTTCAAGTTGGGAAAGGGCTGTGGTTACTCTTTTTTGTAAAAGTATAGATGTAAACAAAGGGCATCTGATAACTTGGCCAAGACTGTAAAAATAGGCCATTTATGATAACTCCACCTCTAAAAACCAAAAATACCCTGAAAGTCCATACAAGGAGAATAAAGAATACAACCACGTTCTACAATGCAATAACTCCAATCTAAAAACAAAGCAAATTAAGAGGCTTGCACTGACAATTTCCCATTATTATTAACAGGAATAAACAATGGCAGAAACTGAATCTCATACACAGAGGTTAATATTTGTGGCACTTGGGAAAATGAAAAAGGGACTCACGATGTACATTCTCTTGATCTCCTTTCAGACCCTGAATGATGCCTGTGTATGCTTCCAGGCAGGTCTCTCGCAGTTCATTCAGGTAGTCTACCATGTCATAATCAGACTAAGGCCAAACATAAAAAAGAGTTAATTTGGGATTACTGTTCTAGCTACCATCCATCCATCCATCTATCCATCCATCCATCCATGTTTCCCTAAAAATAAGATTTTTTTTTGCCCCCAAAAGAGGCACTAGGTCTTATTTTCGGGGGATGTCTTACCCCGTCTCACCTCGCAGCGGTGCTGACAGCTCCACCGGCACACTTCTTCTGCGGCCACTTGTGCACGTCACCCCCCAGCCTGCTCTGATGGCGAAATGCAGTCCGGGAGGTGCTGTACGCATCAATCCGGAGTTCCATTCTCAGCTGCAGAGGCTTTTCCTGAAGACCTCTGATGGCAAAATGGAGGCCGGGGGTGACACAAGCATGAACAGCGGTGAGCAGCGGTGAGCAGCCACAGAAGAAGTGGGCCAGCAAGGCAGGTGTCAGGGCATGGGAGGCCTGGCTGCAATGGTAAGCAGGTGCGGGGCGCGTGGGGCAGCTCCACCCCCACCCTAGCTTGACTTTTAGGTGTGCGTCTTGCCCCAAACCTAGGGCTTATTTTTGGGGTAGGTCTTATTTTTGGGGAAACACGGTATCTCCTCAAACATATGAGAGCCCCAAAGATTCCTTACCTTATCAACCTGGGCTTGAGAAGCCTGCTGTAGAGTATTCAATACAACTTCTAAGTATTTTTTAAATTCTCCTCCAATTGCAAGAGCAATGTCTCCAAATACTGAGAGAATTTGTGGTTTAACAGACTGGTGCACATTTTCATTCTGTAAAGACAAACCGTCATTTTATTCACAAGAAGCATTTTAGCTTTTAGAAATTACATTGTTAAATTGGATACTTAAATTTTATCAGACACTGTCCCCAAGATGTTCAGGACTTTTCCCATTTTATATTAACAAAATTGAAAAGTATTTTAGCTCTCAGCATATTTCCCTCATTCAATAGGCCTCAATCTTCAAATACAGAAAGGACTATATATACCCCCAAGTCTCAGCAACCCAGTATTACCCATCATAATATTACTACCAGATTTGCTGGTCACTAAAGGTTAGCCAACTTAATCCATTTGGTGAGCTATAGATGAAAATACATTTTTAAAAAATAGGTGTCACGTTATTAACTGTCACTCACTAGGTAAGGTAAAGGTTCCCCCGCACATGTGTGCTAGTCGTTTCCAACTCTAGGGGCCGGTGCTCATATCCATTTCAAAGCCGAAGAGCCAGTGCTTGTCCGAGGACATCTCCGTGGTCATGTGGCCGGCATGACTAGATGCCAAAGGCGCACGGAACGCTGTTACCTTCCCACCGTAGTGGTCCCTATTTTTCTACTTGCATTTTTACGTGCTTTCAAACTGCTAGGTTGGCAGAAGCTGGGATGAGTAACAGGTGCTCACTCTGTTACGCGACACTCGGGATTTGACCCGCCAAACTGCCATCTGGTCGTCAAGCTCAGCGTCCTAACCCACTGAGCCACCGCGTCCCTATATCACTCACTAGAAGGTCTTAATAGAAATTATGACTAATAATTTTCATAATTTCATACATAAATTAGAAGTATATTTTTCTGTTTATACTGCTTGCTTCCTTTTCCTTTGTCAGAAACAAGCGATAATATCAATGTTTACACTTCTGCTAGGATTTTTTAGGTTTCTTTCAATGATAGATGTGGAATTTTCCTTTTGTTTTTAGACCATCAATTTACTCACCCCCAAATTTTCTAAAAGCAGCTGCATAACCTCATCACAAAATGGCAGAATGTTGGACTGCAGAGCCCGACATAAGTCACCCACTAGACCCACTGCAGCCAAGCAGACCTGCGAAAACAAATATACCCACCACTTTCACGAGTCACTTTATACCATACCTCAGGCACCAATCATTATTTCCTTGTCCTATTACAATACTAAACAAAGCCTTCAAGATAATTCCTCAATTGTGACAGCATACTTCAAAGACACATAGTGGGGTGTTATTTTTTGGTTGAGATCTTTATTTTTTGTTAGCTTGATAAATGTTATTTCTTTTAGAGTTGGGAAGGGTAGCACCTGGCCTCTCCAAAAGTTGCTGGATTACAGATTTCATCAGCCAAGGAATTATGGGCCACAGTCTGAAAGTGAGAATTAAAATTCAGCCCACATTGGAGAGTCCACAAATTCCTTATCCCTAAGTTAGAACAATGGTTTTCTTCTTTCATCTCTAATAACTTTTTTACTTAAGAATTTAACAATTGTTTAGAAAGTTATACTAGAATGAAGAACAAAGTACAGTGACAAAAAAATGCAGGTAGTCCTCAACTTATGACCATCCATTTCCTGACCAAAATTATGATGGCACTGAAAAAAGTGACATGTAACCAGTCCTCACATTTACAAATGTTGCAGCATCCCTGCAGTCATGTGATCAAAATTTGGGTGCTCAGCTACCAGCATGTACTAACAACGGTTACAGTATCCCAGAGTCATGTGATCACCATTTGTGGGCTTCCAACAAAGTCAATGGGGGAAGCTGGATTCACTTAACGACCATGGTGATTTGCTTAATGACTGCAGCAAAAAGGTAAAATCAGGCATGACTCACTTAATGACTGCATCACCTAGTAACAGATGTTTCAGTCCCAAATATGGTCATAAGTCAAGAACTACCTGTAAGCATGAGTAAAAGCACTATGGAAAAATCTTTTTAGTGATAACGTTCTCCCCTTCTCTTCCATTTGTTTCCCCAACCTAGTATTTGTACTTTACATGTAAGAAGATAACTAGCAATAACCTTCAAGGTTAAGTCCTTTCATCTGTTATTTTGGGTTGGTCTCATGCCTCTTTTCCTGGAAACAATATTCCAAATCTTTAAATTTCCCTTGCTATGTGATGTACATTATATAAGGGAGACATTATTTATACTAAATTTGGTTAGACGTCTATTATGGATATATACTTTGTCATTGCTGCATATTCTCCAATTCTGGTCTTCCAATCTTGTATGATTGGCTAAGTTTCTCTTTTCCAATTTTGTGTGCCAAATTTTATACCAATTTTCCATTAAATTCCAACTTGAAACAAATGTTATTGATTTTTCCCATATCTCTTCCCATTGTTGTACTGTAATTACTACTTTGAGGTTTTGCATTCACTTTAACATATTTTTTCATTTCTTCTATTTCCATGTCATATTTCAGTAACAATTCATATATACATCCTAATAGGCAATCGTCATTATGTTTCAGTGTTTTAAATTGTGTCATCCTTCTCAATTCAAATTTTTTATTAGTTTATCAGAATATAAAATACAAAGGAAAATGAAAATAGTGGGAAACTAGGGGAAGGAAAAAGATTGACTTCTGACTCTTTTTAGCACAGTAGAAGATAACATTACAGCCTCAGCTTTTTGCTTTTACACATTAACATACACTAGATGTGTTCTTTTCTTTACACAAAACAGTCAATTTAACCATCTCTACTTTTTTCTTGTGGAAAGTAATATATATTTCTGTTTGCACTTATTAATCTTTATATTATCTTCATTTATATTAACAAAATTCACTACACTTTTTCAAACTCTTTAACCTTAAAGGGAAAAAACTTTTTTTAACATCTTTTAACAACTTTTCTTTAAAAATATTTCTAAAGTCAATTAATTCTAGTACTGTAAATGTTTTTTGAAACTTCCTCTTAACACACAGTACATACTTTCAAATTCACTTTCAGTAATATTTTACAAACTTTAGTAATTACTCAAGCATTATAAAGAAAAGAAATCCATTTTCAAACCCACTTTATAAACACAAAAACATATATTAGAGCTTTCTTTTGATTACATATATCAGACTAGTAAAATGCACCTCAACTCCAATTGGCTCACTCCCTCCAGCTGCTCATCATAAAATAAAATGTTTTTCTTCTCTGGAATGTCTATCAAGTAATTATAAACTTCTCTTTTTCTCAAGGGATTCTCAACCTAGTTAGTATCCAAGAAGAAAAAGTCCCAAACGTATTCTTTTGAAAATTGTAGTTTTACTTGGAACTCTTCTTTCAATTGTGCTGAAAGGCTTGTATTTAAACCATAATCATAACAGAGATTGGTGTCAGATTTATATTCCAAAATTACAGTTAAGTCCTTTGAATTGGCAGGTACTTGTGGAATTGCCTCAGTGGTTTGGTAACTTTCTACACATTCTAGAACTCTCCCTAACAAAGGAGAGTAATATAAACTAAGGGAACATGGTTCCCTTGTTAGTAGTTGAAGTTTTGGTCCAGAGAAAACTCCCCCCAGACTGGTCAGTCGGGCATTTGCACTGGAAGCCCAAGTTATCCTTCTCAAGGTCCTTCTATTTCTTTCTCAAGATAACACTTTATTCTTCCAGCAATTTCTTAATATTCCAACTTTGGTAAGTTCCTACCTTCACTGATCAGTTCCGCTTGGCATTCTATAGTCCATTGTAAAGGCTGAAAATGTTGGGGCTTGCCCCCCCACCTTTTCCAGTTTTTAGTAGTTCAGTAATAGGCATGGCGATTTTCGCAAAGGAGGGGATGAATTCCCAATAGAAATCAGCGAACCCCAAAAACCTTTGAAGTTGCTTGTGGGTCCATGGAGGATGCCATTCCAGCACAGCTTTGACTTTGGCAAGGTCCATTTCCACTCCCTCACTAGAGATTTGGTAGCCCAAGTAGTCGAAGCACGTCTGATGAAAATCACATTTAGAAAGTTTGGCATAGAGACTAGCTTTCAACAGTTTCTTGAGCACCTCCCGAACTAACTTGACGTGTTCCTCCATGGTTCCAGTATAGATGAGGATATTGTCACGGTAAACCAAACCCCCCTTGTATAGGTGATCATGCAGCACTTGATTTATCAGTTGCATAAACACAGCAGGAGCTCCTTGGAGAGTCCGAAAGGCATCACTTTGAATTCGAAACTCCCTAAGGGGCAATTGAAAGCTGTCTTCCATTCATCCCCCTCCCTGAACACAACAGATGCACCAATGAATCTCCAATGTTCCTTTTATTCCGGAACGCCAGCAGTTTCACACAGTCGACTGTTAAAGTCTTTAGTTGCCTCTAAACAATGGAGCTCGCTCCCTTTTCCTCTGCAAGGGTCTCCTAAAACCCAGAGTTAATCTCAGTCTCTCACCACACTTGCAGCAAGAGTCCTTCAGGCAAGCTGGCTTTTTTCCAACATAAGACACACGGACATGCTCAGAAGGCACTCCGACTCCCAGCGCCACAGGATCCGAGGAAAACTCTGGCAAGTTTCCAAACAAGAGCCAGGAGTTCCAAATAGAAGTGGTTGACCAACAGGGAGACAACTAGTTGTCTGCCACACCTATTCGTCTCCGCCCCTGCCTTTTATCCACAGCTGAGAGTGGGGCTCTGTTAGCAGCGGTGACTCTTCTGCCCTGAAGATTGGCGCATAGCCTCTCACTGTTCTCCTCTTCTCAGCCTCCGCCGCACGTGCGCATCAATTACTGGCCCCATGTGATCCTCCTCTCCTGAATCAGTTGCCTCAAGGCATGGAGGTCTCAGCCTTTCCATCTGGGGGCTGGCGGATGGCCCAGGCTCCGCCTCTGTCCCTGCCTCAACAGCTCCATTCCTTTGTCCGCATCGGAGCTTTCAGCTGGCCCTGACACTGGGCCGGACGCCCACTCCTGTGCTTCTTCCTGAGTCGGCTGCAGAGTTCTCTGTTCTGTCCCAGCCCACGTGAGTCCTTGTTATGCTCACAAGGAGAAACCCCTCTTTCAATCAAGCAGGCAGGAACCGCAGGAAAAACCCAACCTTTTTTTATTCACAGACCTGAGTCAATGTCCAAGACAAACACAGTTCACAGAAACTTGATCCTGAACACGAACAGTTGCCTTTGGCAACCAGCACCTCCCACACCTTCCCTTTTATCATGCAGCCAAGTCATGGCTTTCCTAACGCCTGCTCCTTTGCCTTTGGAGCTGCCCCATTGTATTCCTTTGTCCTGCTCTCTTTTCTTGCCGGTGCTGTCGCGCATCCTGGATATTTCCCAGCTGCGCTTCGTCACTGTCGCACTCAGACTCCCAGCACAACTGTGTCTCAGCCTGAGCACCAGTAGAGGGGCCAGGTTCCTTGTCAGACTGTAAGCCTTGGAGCTCCTCAGAGCCTTCCTCTGATGTCACTCCAGGCCCCTCCTCCTCCTCTGAGTCCTCAGACTCAGCTGCCGGATCCACGGGCTGGCAAGGAATCAAAACATTCTCCGGCGGCTGACAAGCCACAACACTATCCCTCACCGCAGGGCCCTTCCCCCGGGGCTGATGATCTGGGTGCGGCTGTGAAGGAAACTGGGTGTGGAACTCTTGGACCAGTGCAGGAGCATGCACATGGGCCACATCCTTCCACATGAAGTCCTCCGGTCCGTAGCCCTTCCATTCAATGAGGTACTGGACACGGCCCTTAAGCCATCGGGAGTTGCCGATGCTGGTGACCTTGTATTCGGCGGTGCCGTCATCGCGCGCCTCCAGGGATGTTCTGGTTGATGGAGTGGGCAGTCTGGCCGCTCCAGGATGTTGGATCCCTGGTAATTGTTCCACGGCAGCCTTTAATGTCTCATAGGCTCCCCCTGAACTCCGATGGCAGCAGCCCCCTTTATCTCACTGAGGTCGGTTGGTGGGAGAGTTCCCGTGGCTAGTCTCAGAGTTCGCATGCCGTTCTCCCACCAAATATTGGGATGCCACTCAAGCCAAGCCAAGCCTAGAATCACAGTCTCTTTCATCTTAGGGACTACCACGAAGCAAATGATCTCCCAGTGCTGTCACATTTCCAGATGCAACAGCTCTGTTAGGTGCATTGCTGGGGAACCTCCGATAAGCGACCCATCTTCCTGTTCAAACTTCATGGCTAGGGGCAACAGTTTGGCACGAATCCCCAACTTAAGAACTGTGGGCAAGTTAGTTAAGCATCTGGTCCAGTGTTCTGTACCAGCCTGCTACCGGCCCTGCAGAAAAGGCAGGGACAACCCCTTTTACAAGAAGGCAAGAGGCTGGAATTACGCCTGCCAAATTTATTGCTACAAAAACAAACGGAACAAGACAAACCAAGAAACAGGAGCTTTAAGAAACAGGAACTATCCAAGCGGTTGCCTTCAGCAAACCAGCCCTCCCACACATTCCCCTTATATAGAGTTCAGGGCGTGGCTTCTCTCTGCCTCCTTCCGAGGAGCCCCATTGCCTTCCTCTGTTTACTCCTAATTGACTGCCTCCTGCGTCGGGCGTCCTTGAACAGGGCCAGCTGTGGGTCATCTTCATCCACGCTGTCAGGCTCACACAGCTGGGTCTCCGTGGTGACCAAGTGGGAGGGGCCTGGCTGAGGGCTCTCATCAGCAAGATCTTCAACCCCCTCAGCAAGGTCTTCAACACCCCCCCTCCTCCTCTGAGTCATCCGACCCAACTGCCGAACCCACAGGCTGACCCTGAATCACAACATCCAGCCTGAGTCTATTAAAACATCTAAATCGGTTTGGGCCCCCGTCTTTGGCACTATAATCTTGGCGGGAAAAGCGAAAGGTGTGATTGGTCGACTTACCATCAGGTCGTCTTCATCATCCTCATCGCTAGCATAAGGTGCTGGTAGGGGCAGGTGTTCAGGTGGGGGTCCTGCTTTCTCCCTGGGGCGGGGAGGAGATTTAGACTGCTTGCTCCTGTTTGCCCCAATTGGACTTCTCTCCCGTCCTCCTTGTGGTGGTGGTTTTCTTGGCTTAGCAGTTGAAACTGGTGCAGCTTTTGCTTGGGGAGCAGAGGCTAAACACTCAGCAGCACAATGGCCCTGCTGCCCACATCGGAAGCATTTGATGGGAGCCCTGGTGGCCACTCGAGCATCCGTAGTTTAAGTGGCTTGGGGTCACCATCCAAACAGGTGCTTCTCCGGACCTTGTCTCAGCTTTGGCTCGGTGGCAGTTGGTCTCTTGACACGATCCAATTTGACGTCCAAGGTTACTGTCATGTTATACCACTCTCGCAGCTGGTTTGGAGTCCCTTGGTAGATGCATGCTTGGAGCAGGTCGTAGTCCAGCCCTTGTTTGAAATAGTGGATCAGGGACCGTTCTGGCCACTGTCCCAGGTGACCAGCAACTCTCTGGTACTCTTGGACATATTCTTTCGCCAGGCGACCTCTCTGCCTCAAGTGATGGATCTCCTTTTCTGCTTGCAGGGCTTGGGATTCATCCTCAAACCTGATTCTCAGCTGTTCCGTGAATAAATTCACATCCAACAACTCCGGAGCCCCTTTATCATGAAGTCTGGTCACCCACTCCACAGCTTCCCCTTCCATGTTGGTCGTCACTGCATTCACCATTGTGGCATCGTCAGGATAGGTGTGGGCATAATGATCCATATGAGAGCCCACACTTGGTTTAGGAAGAACGGCAAGTTCTCGGGGTCTCTATCGAAAGTGGGCTTGATCAGTGGTGGCTCCAGGTGTTGCAGTGGCAGGTATACTGGTTGCTGAACAGCTTGCTGATCTTGGGGCTGAGGCCGCATCAGCCTCTGGAATCCCCTCTACTGGGCACCTGGGCTCACAGAGTGAGGCTGCTGCAAAGGGCTTTGCTGGGATCGAGAGCTCAACCCTGCGGCTAATGGAGGAGTGGGTAAAGCGGCACGGGCGCCAGCAACAGGACTGGGACTTTGGCGAGGGGGTGGAAGTGATGGATAAGTCTTTGCCTTAAACTTTTCACTCATATTGGGCTGTAGGAACCCCTTCTTTGACTCCCAGCTGGTCAAATTTCTCCTTTAGGTGCTCGACTGAAGGAATGTGAACTATAGTCTGGTACTTCCAGTCAGCGGAATTGTCCCATCCAGTCGATCCCTTCCCTTTCTTCTGTGCTGCAGAAGATGGACCTTGGAGTGGAATTAACAACAGCTCCTCTTCAGCAGGCTTAGGGGTACTTCTACACTGAGGGATCTGTTCCAATTAATAGAGGTCCGCCAGGATGGTGGTCTCCTCTTGAGGCATCAACTTCCCTGGCTGGATTATCCTGCTTTTTGGCCAGGCACTCGTCATCAGACCCTCTTCAGTGACCGGAGCATCTGCTTGCGCTCTGATGGCTGAATCTCTGCTGCAATTTGCAGTGGATTCCTCTTTTTTCTCCATAGCAAGATCTTCACTGAGTCTTCGCTGTCCTCCCAAAGTGGTGGGTAGGCAGCCAGGGCTCAGCACCCCAAGAAAGAGAGCATTTTGAATGAGATTTGGTTTAATGTCAAGGTTCCGATAGGCAAGACCAAACAAATCAGAACTCTGAGGCTTGAAATTTCCTCAAAGAACATGTTTATTGGTTACATAGTATCAGCATGGTCAAAAGTGAAACCAGCATGTGAAATGACTGCCTTTCTTTGGAAATTGGAATGTAAACTGATCTTTTCCAATCCTAAGATTTTGAATAGCTCAGCTGGAATACTGTCACCTCCACTAGCTTTGTTGTTGCTCAGCTTTTCTAAGGCCCACTTCACTTCACATTCTAGGATGTCTGGCTCGAGGTCAGTGACCACCTCATCGTGGTTATCAGGGACGTTAAGCTCATTCTTGTATAGTTCTTCTGTGTAATTTTTCTACCTCTTCTTAATCTCTTCTGCCTCTGTTAGGTCCCTGCCATTTTGGTCCTTTATCATGCCCATTTTTGCATGAAACGTTCCCTTCATCTCTCCAATTTTCTTGAAGAGATCTCTGGTCCTCCCTATTCTATTGTTTTCTTCTATTTCTTTGCACTGTTCATTTAAGGTGGCATTCTTATCTCTTTTAGCTATTCTCTGGAATTCTGCATTCAATTGGGCGTATCTTTCTTTTTCTCCCTTGCCTTTCGCTTCCCTCCTTTCCTCAGCTATTTACAAAGCTTCCTCAGACAGCCATTTTGCTTTCTTGCATTTCTTTTTCTTTGGGATGGTTTTAGTTTCTACCTGTTGTACAATGTTGCGAATCTCTGTCCATAGTTCTTCAGGCACTCTATCAGATCTAATTCCTTAAATCTATTTGTCACCTCTACTGTATATTTGTTGTGATTCAGGGTCAGCCTGTGGGTTAGGCAGTTGGGTCGGATGACTCAGAGGAGGAGGAGGAGGGGGGTGTTGAAGAGCTTGCTGAGGGGGTTGGACAGCTTGATGAGAGCCCTCAGCCAGGCCCCTCTCATCTGGTCATGACGCAGACCCAGCTGTGTGAGCCTGACAGCGTGGATGAAGATGACCCACAGCTGGCCCTGTTCAAGGACGCCCGACGCAGGAGGCAGTCAATCAGGAGTAAACAGAGGAAGGCAATGGGGCTCCTCGGAAGGAGGCAGAGAAGCCACGCCCTGAACTGTATTTAAGGGGGAATGCGTGGGAGGGCTGGTTTGCTGAAGGCAACCGCTTGAAAAGCTCCTGTTTCTTGGTTCGTGTCTTGTTCTATTTGTTTTTGTAGCAATAAATTTGGCAGGCGTAATTCCAGCCTCTTGCCTTCTTGTAAAAGGGGTTGTCCCTGCCTTTTCTGCAGGGCCGGTAGCAGGCTGGTACAGAACAATATTCAACAGGGATATGATTTAATTCATACCTGAGTGGCCTAGTGCTTTTCCCTACTTTCTTCAGTTTAAGCCTAAACTTTGCAACGAGAAGCTCATGGTCTGAGCCACAGTCAGCTCCTGGTCTTGTTTTTACTGACTGTATAGAGCTTCTCCATCTTTGGCTGCAGAGCACATAGTCAATCTGATTTCTGTGTTGACCATCTGGTGATGTCCATGTGTAGAGCCGTCTCTTGGGTTGTTGGAAAAGAGTGTTTGCTATGACCATCATATTCTCTTGACAAAATTCTATCAGCCTGTGCCCTGCTTCATTTTGTACTCCAAGGCCAAACTTGCCTGTTATTCCGGTTATCTTTTGGCTTCCAACTTTAGCATTCCAATCCCCCATGATGATAAGGACATCATTTTTTGGTGTTAGTTCTATAAGGTGCTGTAGGGCTTCATAGAACCGGTCAATTTCACCCTCTTTAGCACCGGTGGTTGGGGTATAGACTTTGAATACTGTGATATTGAATGGTTTGCCTTGGATTCGAACTGAGATCATTCTGTCACTTTGGGGATTGTATCCCAGTATTGCTTTTCCTACTCTTTTATTGACTATGAAGGCTACTCCATTTCTTCTGAGGGATTCTTGCCCGCAGTAGTATACCTGATGGTCATCTGAATTCAATTCACCCATTCCTGTCCATTTTAGTTCGCTGATTCCTAAGATGTCGATGTTCAGTCTTGTCATCTCTTTTTTTACCACGTCCAGCTTGCCTTGATTCATGGATCTTACATTCCAGGTTCCTATGGAGAAAAAATCTTTACAGCATCGGACTTTCCTTTCACCACCAGATACATCCACAGCTGAGCGTCCTTTCGGCTTTGGCCCAGTCGCTTCATTCTTTCTGGCACTACTAGTACTAGCCCTCTGCTCTTCCCCAGTAGCATATTGGACGCCTTCCGACCTGAGGGGCTCATCTTCCAGTGTCATATTGTTTTGCCTTTTGGTACTGTCCATAGGGTTTTCATGGCAAAGATACTGCAGTGGGTTGCCATTTTCTTCACCAGTGGATTACGTTTTGTCAGAACTCTCTGCTATGACCTGACCATCTTGGGTGACCCTGCACGGCATAGCTCATAGCTTCATTGAATTACGCAAGCCCCTTCGCCACGACAAGGCAGTAATCCATGAAGGGGTCAAATGTACTACCTCCTCTCTTTTAAAAGCACAGCTTCAGATTCCTGCAGATTTCTAGGATTTGATATTCCATCCCCACATCCATTCAAGTATTTGCAGAAAGGGCCTGCTCCCTTCCATGCACAATACTGCATTTTAATTCAGTTTTGTACCACTGCTGCAAAGCTTTTAATTTGTCATCCAGGCCTAGCCATTATCTGCTTCTACACCAAATGGGATGTTTTTGGATAGGAAGTAACAGATGACTGCAGGGACTGTGTTTGCTGGGTAACTTGAGTAGGTATCAGGCTTAGCATGGTGGGAATCTTTATGCTTGCTGCTGCTCCTGGGACTGTAAGCAACTTTACTGCTTATGTGTAAATTGTTTTCAAAATTTGAGGAAAAACAATGCTGAATATAAAAAATGTTTCTAAAATATTTTTATCAGAACCACAATTAAACCTTTGTCCTCCTTAATCCACCACCAAGAACTCTGTATCTTTCTAACCTGGGCTTATCATTTTTTAAACAACTGATATACGTACTACCGAATTTTGTTATAATCTAGGCCTCCAGAATGTTGCCAAACTGCATATGATGGACAAAATAATTCTAAAGCAGTTAGAATAAATGAGAATACCTAGACAAGAAAAGAGAAAAAGAGATAAAAACATTTCAGCTGCTTACAGCCACAGGATTCAGATGTGATTATAGGTTAAAAGAATACTTTTTGTTCTCATTAGTCCTCGAATTACAACCATTCATTTAGTGACCTTTTGAAGTTATAATGTCACTGAAAAGGGGACTGACGACTATTTTTCGCACGAACACTGCAGCATCACCATGGTCACGTGATCAAAATTCAGACACTGATTCATATTTATGACAGCTGCAGTGTCCCAGGGTCATGTGATCACCTTTTGCAACCTTCTGACAGGCAAGGTTAATTGGGCAACCAGTTTCACTTAACCGTGTTACTAACTTTACAACTACAGTGATTCACTTAACAACTGTGGCAAGAAAGGTTGTAAAATGGGGGAAAATTCATTTAACAAACGTCTCACTTAGCAACAGAAATGTTGGACTCAATTGTGGTTGGAAGTTGAGGACTACCTGTATATGTTTTGACAACTACCTATCTTCACTGATTCGGAAATAGAATTACTGCTAAGTCTTAAAAACACTAAGAATAAAAGAATGATACCATAATTCTCTCCAATCCCAGCAATACAGGTAATCCTCGACTTACGACAGTAATGGAGTCTGCCCATTTTGGTCATAAGGCGAGAGGACGTTAATTGAAACTCAAGTGACAGAGCCCTCATCCTGGATCACCCCAATGCATATGTTAAATGAATGTAGGGGGTGAATGCAGGGGTCGTTAAATTTGCATGGGGTGCCTCAAGGATGCCTGCCTTGGGCATGCCAGGGCCTCACCCACCCCAAGATACTCCCGTGCTCTGCTTCCTTTCCTTGGAGTCCCCACAGCCATCTGCAGAACTCAGTATTGTGGGCCGTTCTTACTGTTTTAAAAGGAAGGGGGAGAAACAGCATGTTGCTGTGAGATGGAGAACAGACAATGAAGGGTTAAGTGTTAAGGGCAATGCAGAGGGAGGGGAAAGAGCAGCTTTGCCTTCCAGGTCAGGTTTCAAACAAGGCAAAGCAGCTGCCTCTTCATCACCCTCTCACTGTAACACACTGCTGTTTCTCCTTTTGAAATTCTTTTCAGGAGGAAATATTGAAACTGCAAGGCACAAACTGTGGCCCATTATCCTGTTTTGAGTTAAAGAGGCCACGCAGAAAGGCAGAAGGTGGGGAAAATGCTGCTTTGCCAAGGTCAGTTTGCAAACGGCTACTCCACGTGGCCCAGTAAGAACGGCCCACTATACTGAGTTCTGCAGATCTTCAGAAGGTAAGCAAGGAATTGTGAGGGGTGGAACGGGGGGGGGGGGGGGGGGGGAAAGCGGACCCAGTTCCTTTGGGTACCTGGCAGGGCAAGGATGGGGGCGGGCAGAGATAGGTGGGCAGCATTTCTGCAAAGTTATGAAGACACCCAGTTATTTGTAAGTGCAAATGACTGGAAAACTTTTGTAAAATTCTTATCTTCGAATCATGATCATATATGGCTTTTAGGAGGTATGTTGTAACTTTGAACGGTCACTAAATGATCTGTCATACCTCGAAGATTACCTGTATTAGAAAAACTACCACCTAATCCCAAATGTCAAGGCATGGAGTTCATATCATAATATTGAATATTGAATACAGACACAAACTAATCCCAACTGCTCTCTTGAGACAATGAGGAGGACCTTACCTGATATTCAGCATAATTTTTTAAACCAATACTCAGGAAAGGTTTGAAGGCATCCATGTACTTGAGAAACTCCCCTCCTAACACTGAGCAAAATGAAAGGTTAAAAACAGTTATGAGAGATCTAAAATGAAGTTGATATCTATAGCCTAGATGGGCTTGTAGCTCTGAAAACTCTAGGGATGCAAATTCCCCCATCCATTTTTTCTTTTAGTAACCGTAGGACCACCGATTATGCTACAAATATTCAATAAATAGTAGTTAACATAGTTACTGCCATTCCACAACAGGAAAAAATAGGAAAATATATAAATTTATTAACATCTCTTTAATTTCTCTGCATCATAACTCTAGCAATAATCACCGCCCTCAACAATGTGCACGTGCAGCCCCGCGCGTGCATGTGCAAGCAGGTTGTGTGCACCCACAGCGCGCGTGCTAGTGCCCATGTGCCAGCGGGCCACTGGCACCCCACGCATGTGCAAACGAGCTGCTAGCGTCCGTGTGACGCTGCTGCTAGCATTCCCGAGCATGCACAAATGGGGCCGCTAGCGTCTGCATGATGGTGGAGTTAGCATCCCTGCGCATGCGCAAATGGGGCCACTAGCATCCACGTGATGGTGGAGCTAGCATCCCCACACATGTGCAAATGGGGCTGCTAGTGCCTGTGCAGCAGTGCTACCATGACTTGGGGCTTGCCAGCTATTCCCGGGGCCAAGTGGCCAATAGGCCACGGCTAGGTACCGGGCCACGGACCATAGGTTGGAGACCCCTGTTCTAGGACACATATTTACCAATGAAAAACCAAAATCATGAATCAAGAATAGAAAGTGACCTCCCATTGTTTTTTTAAAGAAATCAAATACACTTTCTTATTCTAAACATTGTAAGGAAATTGGGAGCAGGGAAATGTTCTTTGTTTCTGTATGTCAACAATTCTGCCTTTCCATATTGGACCAGACTATTCCCAGTCAATGGGATTTGATCAGATGACAAGATTAAAAAGCTTAGATACAAAACAGATATTTTTTCACACCCAGTTTCATCTCCATCCATTTATTTGGAAAGAAGTTTTCTTGTGTTTGGTGGCATCTTTCACAAGAGAACAAGAACTGCTGCAGCCAAGTACCATCTTGGAGGAAAAAAAATTCAAACTAATAAGGACCCGAATTCTCAGCGAGAAATTTAAAAGTGTCTTCTCTTTCTCTATAAACCTCTTGTTCAAATCTGTTATATCACTTCCTGTCTCCCTGTACTGTACTATTCTCAGAAACAAAATTCACAAATGTGTTTTTATGTCTTCTGTTTCTATGTTGTACTATTACATAATAAAAAACATAAATTCCTTTATATCTTTTACTATGCACAATAATCTAAGGACAGAAAAGGAATTTTTGGCAAAGATTTCTGACAGCTATTATGTATGAAACACTTTACATGGTACAGGTAGTCCTCAACCTATGACCACAATTGAGCCCAAAATTTCTGTTGCTAAATAAGACATTTGTTTTGCCCCCATTTTACAACCCTTCTTGCCACAGTTAAGTGAATCACTGTAGTTAAGTTAGCAACATGGTTAAGTGAATCTGGTTTCCCCATTCACTTTGTTTGTCAGAAGGGTATAAAGGGGATCACATGACCCCAGGACATTGCAATTGTCATAAATGTGAGTCAGTTGCCAAGCATCTGAATTTTGATCACGTGATCACAGGGATGTTGTAATGATTGTTAAGTGTGAAAAACTGTTGTAAGTCACTTTTTTTAGTGCCATTGTAACTTCAAACGGTCACTAAATGAACTCTTGTAAGTTGAGGACTACCTGTATTATGAACATGTGTAAGTATTATGTGTTCATAATCAAGACAGAATTCCTTTGAGCTTGTTCCATAACAGCATATCAATATCTTTTTTATTATCTGTACTGGAATCCTTACCAATTAAAATGCCCTTATAATTTTCTGATATCAACTGATCTGCCCCACCTAGGTCTTAGCCCACAAGTCTGTTCTACATTTATATTCTTATGTCCAGAACCAATATAGAAGTCTCCAAATATATACAATATCCCAACTGTAGCATAACACTAGAATTTGGACAGCCTAAGGTTTAGTAATATATTCATAGAGACTTCAATGTTAAAAAAATCCCTTCCTGTAGGCAAAGCATTTACCTTCTACCAGAGTGCTAACAGCCATGAGGGCATCCTCTTGGACACCTCCTGATCCTGCTGTACTTTGGAACATCCTCAAAAGAGATGCCATCACCACATCTGAAATCTGCAAAGCATCCTGGTGCTGGACTTTACGAAGGACATTCTGTTTGATGAAAGGTAAGATGAAAATTTAGCTGGAAGCTTTCTTGTAATGCTGCTCCCGACCCCCACCCCCACATTTCACTTCTAGTCAGCCTATATTTTTCTCTTATCTTGTGAATAAACAGGAATTATGCAACTGGAAAAATCTACAAGCAAATCTTTAATGACAACTATCACCTATTCCATGGTAGATGATACTCTGAATTCTTTTTAGCTTAGAAATAAGTCCTAATTTCTTTGGTATCTAGCAAAATACAATGGAAGAATGAGAGTTATTTGCTAGCTTTGGCTGAGCATCAGCTTGAATAGAGTGACTTTATCTGTGCAAAAGCTCTTAAATCTCTTTGCTAAAGCAGTGAGAGATGGAACCTCTTTCTCTGACATACCAGTTCTGGGATCAGTTGAAGAGAGGTATATATGCAAGGTATTTGTCTTAAACAATAATAAATAAATAAATAAATAAAAATAAATAAAAATAAAAATAAACAATAAACCATTTGTATTCCTTCATTTTTCTATGTATCACTGTTTTTCACAAATTCAAGCTTGAACCAAGGGGGCATTCGATTTGTAAAAAGTCCAATATAAATCGGTTTCCTCCTGATAACTGCTTGTTCTTATAATATGTGCTTTTGGAACATCTTTACAATCAAGTAATAAATGCTAAGTTTTTACCTGCAATGTAGCACATAGCAAAGACTGAAGATCATTGAACTGGATTCTGTCACTTGTGCTCTGAATATGAGACTGGAGAGAAAATACTGTTTAGCATTTGAAATGTTCTTTAAAGCTTTTTATATCTATTGAAGAACTCATATGTATCCAAAATTAACTTGATTAGGAACATGAACATCTACAGTCAGAACAAATTCTGATCTTAAGTGTTCATTTGAATGGGGCTATCCATGTCCATCTTTCTAACAGATTGTGAGGTTTAACAACTTGTGCTATGTTTAATTAAAACAGGGGTGTCAAACTCAATTTCATTGAGGGCCACATCAGCATTGCAGTTGCCCTCAGGGGGTCGGGTGGGTGTGGCCTGGGTCGGCGTGGCTAAAGTGCGTATGGCCTACTGGGTGGGCATGGCCAGCTCTACATCGTTCGCATCAAGGGTGCCTATGGGGGCCTGGGCAGGAGTGGGACAGATCTGAGGGTCTCTGGCAGGAGGAGGGTCTCTGGACCAGGGCCAAGGCAGTGGGGGCCATTCCCTCACTGTTTCTAGGATGGCTTCGCGGGCCGCATGAAACCACTTCACGGGCCGGATCTGGACCCCGGGCCTTGTGTTTGACATGTCTGAATTAGAACATAACAGTGGTGACCAGACTACAGGCATATGCATATATTGGAAAATCCCAATATAGGCAATATTTTCCTCCAGCAATAGATATTTTAATTTCAATGTTAGCCAAAGAAATGTTATAGGAATCTCAGAAAGCATGCAAAACACGCACAAAACAAAACATAAAATACACAACTCTCCAAGTTGAGCTTTCCTGTTCTAAAGATCATCCATTTTGGGGGATACTATCACCAACATGCACATGTTTCAGCCATCCAAGCTAACCTCCATTTGAAGCACTTGTTGCAGCCGTTCCATGATAACTAAAGTTGTCTTCTGGACAGCAGGGTAACAGTCCTTGGCACTATTTTTCACAATTTCCATCAGAGCTTCATATGCAGCACTCCTCAAGTTGTTCTGATGACCATCAGGCCTGAAACAAAATATAAACATAAGTTGCAAGAGTACATTAAAACAGACACAATTAAATGCCAACCAACTCCAGAAGACTATCTACCGAAGTGGTACATCAACGGAAGGCAGGGTAAAATGTTCTGTTTGTGTTTTTTGGGGGGTGGGGTGTTAAAAATGGTGGCAAAGTAGAAAAAAGAGAGAGAATTTTGTTACCTGCTACTAGGAATGAATAAGGGCTAGACCTTTCCATCACTCTTAGCTTATTAGCAGTGGCTAAACACCATTCCTAATATGTGACTATTTTATTGGGGCACACTCATTAAATCACTTGGATTAGATGGTATGTTGGTTCTGAGGTCACATGATAGCATATTATAGGTAATTCAAGATGGCCAACTACAGAAAGATGAGGAAAGTCCTCTTCTCTGTGACATACTCTGCTACTTTAAAATTCTTTGGTATGAGAAAATTAATGGATCGAGTGTGGTGGTTCAGTGGCTTAATGACGCTGGAGATGGACTATGCTCCAGCAGTTCGAGTCCTAGCACTGTGTGGCAGGGTGAGCTCCCTGTCACTCGCCTCAGCTTCTTTCCCTCTAACAATTCAGAAGCATGTTCTATGCAAATAGATAAACACGTACCACTTTGGTGGAGAGATGAGCTGGTGCTCCGTGCAGGCAGTCAATGCCTGCCAGCTCTGAACCTTCCCATTTGCAACACCCTTTTATGAGGCAGCTCTGGGGAAGGGAGGGGGCCTAGGATGACGCTGCAGGAAGAGCCGCTCATCTTTCTTTCTGGTGCGAAGCCAGCTCGCTCTCCTGTGGTGCACCTTGGGAAGCATGCATGTCCTACAACAGAGCTGGTAAATTGGCAACCAAACCACTACTTGGCAATTGCAATGTGGTCTCCTGGCTAATGTAACAATGCCAATAATAATAATAATAATAATAATAATAATAATAATAATAATAATAATAATAATAATAATAACAACAACAACAACAACAACAACAACACAGTTGTAGAGAACCTAAGCGTACAGCTGATTGATATAGCTGTACCAGGAGATGCCAGACTCGAAGAAAAAGAACTGGAAAAATTATGAAATACCGCGACCTGGCCATCGAAAGTGCGCGATTATGGATGAAACGTGTAACAGTGATACCCATTGTCATCGGGGCACTGGGAACTATGTCCAAAAACTTTACAAAACACATCAAGAAATTGTAACTTCCTGCAATAACTCCAGCAAAGCTACAAAAAACTGCGCTACTTGGAACATCTTACATTTTAAGGAAATACCTGGTTGATACCTAGGATGCTGGCAGCAACCCTTGTCAACCATTAGTGCCAGTCAATTTGAGTGTTCAGTTGACTGAGTTTCATGTTTTATGAATAAGTTTTATTATAATAATAATAATAATAATAATAATAATAATAATAATAATAATAATAATAACAACAACAACAACAATAATAATAATAATAATCCCCAAGTGAGGCACTACCTTGACATGTTTGTGGGGCTTGTGTACTCTGAGGAAGATGAGAGCTATGCCAGAGGTTCAACCAAACTGGACAGGTCTCATCAGAGGAGTCAGACAAAGCGTCTCTCCCATAAAAAATATGATGAGATGTAAATTTCAGAAAGGTATACTGGCTCGGATGTCGCCCAGGTTAAGGTCCGCGCTAGATGTTGGAGTTCCTGATATCTGGTGAAAAATGGGCTATAGGACTCAGGACCGTTGGCTGAGCAACCAGGGCCAGCAGCTACAGAACTACTGGAAGAAAAGGTGTTTACCCATCGCAAATACAGAGTGATTGAAAACAAAGAAATAATGATCTGTTATTACAGATCAAGTCCAACAAGAAGAGAATATCTAAAATGAATGCACCAGTTCTGGAAAGAACAACAGCCAGAATCAGAAATAACAGAATAGAGACTAGCAGATCAATGTCGATTTATAACACAAAATAAAGTATTCACAGAAACAGAATTGAACGAACTGCAAAGGTTTACCCAGGGCAAAGAAATCAAAGCCTTGCCAGAAGTAACTCAGAATGTAGAGGCAAACCAGGGGAAGTTGGCACTAGAGGAAACCAGGCACCTCTTCCTCAGGAAGAACAAAGCCCTCTAACTAAAGAAATAAAAGAATTGAAATTGAAATTGAAACGACCAAAGTACTGCACCCAACAGACCAGTTTGGGAGACAACTTTTGAGGGGTTCTTAGTGCCTCTAGGTTTTTATGATCAGTCCATAACTCAAAAGGCACTTTACTTCCCTGAAGTAAATGGCGCCACATTAGTAGGGCCCACCTCACAGCGAAAGACTCCATTTCCCATACAGCCCATTGCCTTTCAGTGTCAGTTAGTTTCCTGGAGGTGTAGGCGCAGGGTTGTAGGTCTCCCTTTGGATTTCTCTGCAGAAGGACTGCTCCCACTGTGACATCACTTGCATCAGCTTGGATTATGAATTGCTCGTCAGGATCAGGGTGTTTGAGAACAGGTTCAGCAACAGATAGACTTTTTAGGCTTTTGAATGCCGCTTGGCATTCCACAGACCATGGCAGGGGCTGACAGGGTCGAGGCTCCCCTACCCCTTTTTCCAGTTTTCAGCAGTTCAATAAAGCTGTCTTAGCAAAAGAAGGAATGAATTGCTGGTAAAAGTTTGCGAACCCTAGAAACCTTTGAAGCTGCTTGCGGGTTCGTGGGGGCTGCCATTCTAGCAAAGCTTTGACCTTGGCAGGGTCCATCTCTATCCCTTCACTGGAAATCCTGTACCCAAGGTAGTCAAGGCGTTTTTGATGAAATTCACATTTAGAGAGTTTAGCATAAAGTTTCGTTTTCAGTATTTTTTTGAGTACCTCACGCACTAATCTTACATGCTCCACCATGGTTTTGGACTAAATAAGGATGTCATCAAGATAGACTAGGACCCCTTTATACAGGTGATCATGCAGCACTTGATTAATTGCATGAATACAGCAGGGGGCCCCTGGAGGCCAAAAGGCACAACCTTGAACTGAAAGCTTCACAGAGGGCTGTTGAAAGCTGTTTTCCATTCACCTCCCTCTTTAATTTGCACCCGGTAATAAGCCTCTCTTAAGTTCAATTTTGTGAAAAACTTCCCTTTTGCCAGATGGGCCAACATGTCCTTCATCAAGGGGAGCGGGTACATATTTTCTTTTTTTTTTTATTAAAGAGTTTTACAAAAACAAAATTTTACAATATATCCCCAAATTCCTCCCGCCCCAAACCCACCCACTTCCCCCCCACTTCCCCGAGCTAAATACAGGATTATAGTTACAATAATCATATTCTAAATAAAAATTATGCATAATATACAATTAACCAAATTCATAATGTGCTTTAACTCCCCTTTAACATAACTACAAACAAAGTACCAATAACAATATCCCACTAAAATCTACTCATAAGCTAAATGGAACTTTTTAGTCCCATATTTGTTCTGAATATAATTTATCCATCTCCTCCAAACTGAAATATATCTTTCCTGTGAATGATCTTTCAAATAAGCAGAAATCTTAGACATTTCTGCAAGATTCGAAACTTTAAACACCCATTCTTCTATAGTGGGCAAACTATCCTTCTTCCAATATTGTCCCACCAGTAACCGTGCTGCTGTTATCATGTTCAACATCAAGTGTTTCTTTAACATCACAATCTACAACAATACCCAATAAAAACAATTGCGGAGAAAACTTTATCTTTCTCTTAAAAATCTTTTGAATGTTCCACCAAATTTTGATCCAAAAAGCTTTTATATTTCTACAAGTCCACCACATGTGAAAATAGGTAGCTTCTAAACTACCACATCTCCAACATTTAGACTGTAAATTAGGATACATGTTGGACAACTTCTTGGGATCCAGATGCCATCTATAAAACATTTTATAAAAATTTTCTCTTAAATTTTGAGCCTGAATAAATTTAACATTTCTGACCCAAATTATCTCCCAGGTGTCCAACGAAATTGGTTCCTGAATATTTTGTGACCACTTTATCATACAGTCTTTAACCAGTTCCGTTTCCGAATCCAATTCAATTAAAGCATTATATATCCTCTTTATATGTGCACAATTTAAATCTCTAATTTGTTTTACTAAATTTTGATCTGTAATTGTGATGCCAACCTTTTGATCTGACTTCCACCTAGCTTTCAATTGGGTATATTGAAACCAAGAGTAACTTATGTTTTCTTGTCTTAACTCCTCTAATGATTTAAGTTGCCAATCAGTCCCTTGCAATCTAAGTAGTTCCTTATAAGAAACCATATCCATACTCACTCCCATAGATACGCCCTCTATCACGTGTCCAGGAATTCCCCAAATCGGTATTTTATAATTTAACTTATAATAATACTTTTTCCAGACACACAATAAAGCACTTCTAAGAATATGGGATTTAAAAGCCCTGTCCACCTTCTTATCGTAAAGCAAATATGCATGCCATCCATATACCAAATCCCATCCCTCAAGATAAAGTATTCTCTTGTTAGTTAAATTAAGCCAATCACTAACCCACGTCAAGGCAACCGCATCATAATACAATTTCAAATTCGGCGCCTTGAGTCCCCCTCTTTCCCTAGCATCTTGTAAAATCTTAAATTTAACTCTTGGTTTTTCCCCGCCCAAATAAATTTATTAATACCCTTCTGCCATTGATCCTTTTTCAATATAGGTATCATTTGAAACAAAAAGAGAAACTTTGGTAGAACTTTCATTTTAACAACTGCAATTCTTCCCAGTAATGATAATTGTAATTTTTTCCAATTATTTAAGTCCCTTTGTACCTTCAACCATAGTGTTTCATAATTATTCTTATACAATTTTACATTTGAGGCTGCAATATATACTCCTAAAGATTTAACCTTCTTCACTATTTCAAAACCTGTTAATTTAGATAACATATCCCTTTCACTCATAGATAAGTTCTTAGATAATATCTTAGTCTTATTACTATTCACCTTAAACCCAGAAACCTTACCATACTGAGTTATAATTTCCATCAAATCTATAACCGACTGTAACGGTTGGGATACTGTCACAACCAAGTCATCAGCAAAAGCTCTCAATCTATAATCATTCTGTTTTATTTTAATTCCCTTTATCATAGAGGACTCTCGAATTTTGATTAATAAAATCTCTAATGTTAAAACAAACAATAATGGTGATAGGGGGCAACCCTGTCTTGTACCTTTTTCAATTTTAAAGGTCTCTGTTAATCCCCCGTTAATTATAATTTGTGCAGTTTGTTGTTGATATATAACTTTAATAGCATGTAGAAAACCTTCTCCAAAATTCATCTCCTCAACAACTCTTAATAAAAATTGCCAATTCAATTGGTCAAAGGCTTTCTCTGCATCCAAAAATATCAATGCTGCAGGGACTTGGTTGTTCTTATCCAAGTATTTAAGCAGGTTAACAATTTGTCTTACATTATATTTCATATACCTCCCAGATATAAATCCCGATTGATCACTATGAATCATTTGTTTCAAAACTTGCATTAATCTATTGGCCAGTACTTTAGCAAAAATCTTATAATCTGTATTTAAAAGCGATATAGGTCTATAATTTTTAGGTTGAGTAAGGTCTTGATCCTCCTTTGGAATCAACGATACAAAAGCTGTCCTCCATGATGGAGGAACTACACCTCCAGTCTGAATTTCATTAAACAAAATCTTTAAGGGTTCAATCATTTCAGGCAACAACTTATTATAGTAAATTGCTGTTAATCCATCCGTTCCCGGAGCCTTGCCCAATTTCAACTGTTTAATAACTAAAGAAATTTCTTCTGATGTAATTGGGCAGTTCATCTCAAGTTGTTGTTCTTGTGAAAGTCTTGGAAAATGAGCTCCCTGTAAATACTTGTCTATATCTAAAGCTTGTATATTTTCTTTAGAATATAATTTCGAGTAAAAATCTAAAAAACTCCTCTTAATCAAATTTTGTTGGTAGACCTCTTTGCCTTTATATTCTATTTTATCTATAGTACGTGATTTCTGTTTTTTCCTTAATTGATAAGCCAACCATCTACCAGGCTTATTGGCGTTGCAAAAAGTATTGTGTTTGGCATAGCGCAAATTAGTTGCTACTTGATCAGCCAGTAGCATATTAAATTGTTCTTTCAATAAATGAATTGAGATCCTTAAATTATTATCCAATGGATTCAAAATGAGCTTTTTCTCCTTAGTTTTAATCTCTTCCTCAATATCTAAACGTTTTTGCATTTGCTTACGCCTATAAGCATTATTCATATAAATCAAAACCCCTCTCATATAGGCTTTACTAGCATCCCAAACCATTTCCATCGAGGTACCTTTATGCATATTTGTGACAAAAAATTCTTTCATATGTTCTCTACATTTCTGCAAAAACAAGTCATTTGTAAATAAATTCTCATTCAGCCTCCAGGATCTCCTACTAGCGTCTTCAGCGAAGAACTCCAACCAAACAGGACTATGGTCAGACATTGTCCTAGGAAAAATCTTAACGTTCTTAACCGAAGAAGAAAGATCAGTAGTAATCAAAATAAAGTCAATCCTGGAGAAAGATTTATGTCTATCCGAAAAAAAAGTAAAATCTCTGTCTCTCATATTCCTTTCCCGCCATACATCTCTTAATTCCAGATCTTCCTTCAAATCAAAAAAAGCTTTAGGCAATTTTGAATTAAAAAAGTTTTTAGAAGATCCCTTCTTGTCTTCAGATGGCACCAAAACCCCATTCCAGTCCCCCATCATAATAACAGATTTGTAATCCAGTTCAATTAGTCTCTGATGTAAAAATTTAAATTTTTTTTGCTGTTGTTGATTTGGAGCATATAATCCAATAAGAAGAACTTTCTTTCCTTGTAGTATTAATTCAATACTAACATATCTCCCTTGTTTATCCGATTCAATCAATCTTGCCGAGAAGTCTTTTCTTAAGTAAATAACCACTCCAGCCTTCTTGTCCGGAGCAAAAGATGCAAAATGTGTTCCCAATCGGGAATTAATCAGATATTTTTGATCTTTTAATGCAATATGTGTCTCTTGTAAGCAAACAATGTCATTTTTATGTTGTTTCAGATAAAAAAATACTTACTTTCTTTTCTGTGGTGAATTTAACCCATTAACATTCCATGTCAGGAACTTCACCATCTCTGGTGACCATGAGCCTTTGGAACAAGGCCTGAAGATCAGCTGTTGCTCTCTTAGGACGTGCTCCTCCCACAGGCTCTGAAACAGCCGCATCTTGCGTAGCTGGACCAGTTACAGGCTTTTGTTTTTGCTCTTTTTCCATACGCTTATATGCAGCTCTTGTCATCCTCTGTTCTTTTGGATCTTCCTTTAATGCCAAACTCTGCTCCATGGCCTCCGCCTTCTGCATCTCCTCGAGAGGCAATGACATTGCCCCTTCACTCAATTGTTTATCATCTTGTCTTACTTCTGTTCTTTTAATTCGGGGAGACGGTGGTAAACCTGCTTTCAGGACCTTGGTGTAGAAATCTTTTGCTTTTAAAATTGTATCCAATCTGTATCTGGTCCCTGCATAATTTACCACAATTCCAATAGGTATTTCCCATCTGAACTGGATTTGTCACTTCTTAAGCTCATCAGACAAAAAGGCAAAGTCTTTCCTCTTTCTAAGAATTTTTGAAGGTATCTCCTTTAAAATCATAATATCTTGGCCTGCAATCTGAAATTTTTCCCGATAAAAAGCCTGGATAATAGAATTTCTGGTTGATCTCCTGGAAAAATAAATCACTACGTCTCTAGGTAGACCTTTTTGCCTAGCAATCCAGGAGTTAACCCTAAATGTCTTATCCATTTCCTTAAATAGTTCTTCAGGTTCACATTTCAAAACAGGAGCCACTGCTCGTGCTATTTCCCATTCCAAATCTTCTTTAGGATTCTCTTTGAGGCCTCTGATACGCAAAGCAAACTCCATGTTCTTATATTCTGATATAGTAACCTTGTCTTCTGTTCTGTCAATCTTGGCCTCTGCTCTATCAATCTTCTGTTCAGCATCAATAATTTTATTTTCCAAATTCTCCACATACTCCATAACTGAGTCCACACGAACATCCAGGCGTTCTATATGTGCAGCCAAACCCTGGAGTGCGAGCACTATATCTTCCCTGATCTGGTTGTTTTGATTAACGAATTCTTCCCTTGTTTTCTGTATTTCTTGCTGCAAAACTTGTGTAGACTGCATCACAACTTGCTGAATGTCTGTCAGTGTAAATGCAGGAGGTGGGGGAGAGGGTGGTTGTACTGTAGGTTTCATCGAAGTCTGCCCTGCAGCTTGTGGTATAGGTGAGGAAATAACATTCTTAGAAAGTGGAGGCCCTCCCCCACGTCTCGCAGCCATCTCTTAGGTTTCGATTTCTTCTTTCACCCAGCAGAATCAAAGTTCAGAAAAAAAGGGAAGAAAAAATAACAATTCTCTCAAAGTTCTTAACCTTCAATAAGAAGAAAAGGGAACAGGCTTTCAAATAAGCAAAATCCGATACTGGATAAAGTCAGTTGCAAATTGTGTCTCTTGCTTTGTAGCAAAATATAACAATTTTCAAACACAGTCACTTCACACAGGAGAGAAACATTCCAGCGCCATTTTTACTCCATTTCAAACTTGAAACTTGAAGAAGATAATAAAACTGAGTTAAAGTTAAAATCCAATTTGAAAATTCAGATCTTCCTGCTTTGCTCTGCCTGCTTTTCAAAGGAACAAAATACTCACAATCCCCTCTAAGCAGCAGGTGCAGTTGTCGCGTCTTGTTCCACTCCTTTTGGAGCGAAGACGTCCTGAGAGCGGAGAAAGCCTGGGCTCTGAGGGGGCTCACCCTGTTATCCCCCAAACTACTTGGGAGAATCGCAGGGGAGCTCTACCTCTACCCAGGCAAGCTTGCCTCTCCCTCTTCTCCCGAGGGAGAAGCTCCAGCGCCGCGGAACAGCTGATTTTCGCTGCCTCCGGGCGTTTTGACGCTTCCCAGGATCGGGCGGCTTCAGAACGCTGCCATTCGGCGCGGCAGTGCTACCGGAAGTCAGCGGGTACATATTTTCTACACTGACCGCATTTAACCCTTTAAAATCAACGCTCCACCTCAGTGATCCATCTTTTTTCTCCTTAAAAAGAATGGGGGCAGCCACACGTGATTTTGTGGGTTGGATGAAACTTCTGGCTAGATTTTTGTCAATGTATCCCCTCAGTTCTTTTAACTCTCTGGGCATCATTGAATACATTTTTGGCTTAGGGAGTTTGGCTCCCAGTAGGATTTCAATCCCACAGTTGCCGGGAGGGGGGAGGGGGGGAGAGGTTGTCACATTCCTTTTCACTGAAAGGTTCCACTAAATCTCAGTATTCACTTGGTATAAGTTGGATCCCTGGAATGGGTTCTATGGCCGCTCTTAATAGTTCAAGGAACTGTCCTTGGTCTTCAATAGCGACAGCTCCCTGCACTTCGCTGGGTGTGGTAGAAGGGAGGGGTCCTGTCCCTAACCTTAATGTCCTCGCTCCATCCTCCCACCAAATCAAGGGACACCATTTATTGAGCCAAGCTAGTCCGAGAATGACGGCCTCAGTCATTTTTGGGACCACTATGAAGCAGATGATTTCCCAGTGCTCCCCCATTTCTAAACACACTGGCTCAGTTAGGTGTGTAGCAGGAGCTCACCCAATAAGAGACCCGTCTGCCTGTTCGAATCTCATGGCTAGGGGCAGTAGCTTAGCGCAAATTCCTACGGAGGTTGATTATGCAACGGGTGCAAGCCGAGTCAATTAAGACGTTTAAGTCCATTTGGGCTCCTGTTTGGGGTACTATGATTTTCCCGGAAATGGTAAAAGGCGGGATGGGTTGACTCACCATTGGGTCTACCTCTTCGTCATCACTGTAATCAAGAGTCACTCTGGCAGTTTTCTGGCACAGAATGAGGCTTTCTCTTTGGCTTTGCTGTGGCGGCAGGTGCACTCTTGGCTTGGGGAAATGGGACCGGACACTCAGCTGCTCAGTGCCCTAGTTGGCCACACCTGAAACACTTGATCGGTGACCCGGCTGGCGCTCGAAAGGAACCGGTGGTTGCAGTAGCTGGGGGGCATCGGGCCACTTGTCGTCTCTCTTGGACCCGTCTTGGTCTGAACTCAGAGGTGGTAGTCTTCAGGTGGTGATCCAGTTCAATGTCCAAGGTTATAGTCATGCGGCACCATTCACGGAGCTGATTGGGAACTCCTCAGTAGGTGCATGCCTGGAACAAATCTCGATCTAGCCCCGCTCTGAAGTGGTGGATTAGTGAGCGCTACGGCCACGCTCTGAGCCTGCCAGCCACCTTCCAAAACTCAGACATAATCTTTAGCTGGTCTTCCTCTCTGCTTCAGGTCATGGAGATCTTTCTTGGCTTGCAGGGCATGAGACTCATCCTCAAACCTGGCTCTCAGCTCACCAATGAACAGATTGATGTCTCACAACTCTGGTGCCTGTTCATCATGTAGGGTGGTCACCCACTCGGCTGCTTCCCCCTCGAGGTTCGCTGCTACAGCATCACCCATCCTAGCCCCATCAGGGTAAGTACAAGCGTGGTGGTTCAGGTGGGCCCACACATGGTTCAGGAAGAAAGACAGCTTCTCAGGGTCTCAATTAAATGTGGGTTTGATAGGAGGTGGATATATAATAATAATAATAATAATAATAATAATAATAATAATAATAATAATAATAATAATAATAATAATAATAATAATAATAATAATAATAATAATAATAATAATAATAATAATAATTTAATTTCTATACCGCCCTTCTCCCAAAGGACTCAGGGCGGTGTACAGGGCAATAGATACAATAAAATACAGTGTACAAAAGTTAAGATAGAATTAAATATTAAGCCCAATTACAGTAAAATTAATTAAAATTAATATTAAAATTCCCAAACCCATCAGACCAGGCCAGCTAATTCAAATAAATAAGTTTTTAGGTCACGGCGGAAGGAGCGAAGGTCAGGAGCCATCCGGAGCTCAACCGGTAAACGGTTCCAAAGGTCTGGCACGCCCACAGAGAACGCCCTCCCCCTGGGGGTCGCCAGTCGACACTCTCTGACCGACGGCACCCTGAGGAGGCCCTCTCTGTGGGAGCGCACTGGACGAAGGGAAGTTGATGCCGGCAGCAGGTGCTCCGGTAAGTAAACCGGACCCATGCCATTTAGGGCTTTATAGGTCATCACCAGCACCTTGAATCTCACCCGGAGGGCAACCGGAAGCCAATGCAGCTCGCGGAGTAGAGGTGTTACATGGGAGTATCGGGAGACCCCCAACACCACTCGCGCGGCTGCATTCTGCACCAGCTGAAGCCTCCGCATGGTCCTCAAGGGCAGCCCCATGTAGAGAGCATTGCAGTAGTCTAAACGAGAGGTCACGAGCGCATGAGTGACTGTATGCAAGGCATCCCGGTCCGGATAGGGCCGCAACTGGCGCACCAGGCGAACCTGGGCAAAGGCCCCCCTAGTCACAGCTCCTATATGATCTTCCAAGGAGAGCTGTGAATCTAGGAGGACACCCAAGTTGCGAGCCCTATCTACAGGGGGTAATAGCTCACCCCCCATAGTTAGAGGTGGAATAATCTGAATTTCCCAAGATGCCGACACGCACAACCACTCAGTCTTGTCGGGATTGATCCGAAGCCTGTTCTTCCCCATCCAGACCCGAACCGCCTCCAGGCAACGGGACATCACATCGAGCGCATCACTGGGGTGGTTTGGGGTGGAGATGAAGAGCTGGGTATCATCAGCATACTGATGATACCCAACCCCAAAACCACGAATGATCTCACCCAGTGGCTTCATATAGATGTTGAACAGGAGAGGCGAGAGGACCGACCCCTGAAAAACTCCACAAATGAGAGGCCTCGTGGCTGACCTCTGCCCTCCTGCCAACACCAATTGCAAACGTCCCAGGAGGTAGGAGGAGAACCACTGCAACACAGTGCCTCCCACTCCCAACCCCCTGAGACGCCGAAGTAAGATACCATGGTCGATGGTATCAAAAGCCGCTGAGAGGTCTAACAGGACTAGGACAGAGGAGCAACCCCTGTCCCAAGCCCGCCAGAGATCATTCACCAGCGCGACCAATGCTGTCTCTGTGCTGTACCCGGGCCTGAAGCCCGATTGGTACGGGTCCAGATAATCAGCTTCCTCCAGGAACAAAGGGAGCTGATGCGCCACCACGCTCTCAACAACCTTCGCAAGAAAGCGAAGGTTGGAGACCGGACAATAGTTGTTTAAAACAGCTGGCTCCAGGGAAGGCTTCTTGAGGAGGGGTCTCACCACTTCAAGGCGGTGGGAAAACTACCCTCACTCAAAGAAGCAGTTATCACTGCCTGGAGCCAGCCTCGTGTCCCCTCCCGAGCCGCATAGACCAGCCAGGAGGGGCACGGGTGCAATAAACATGTGGTGGAACTCAGCTTCCCCATGATCCTGTCCACATCTTCCAGAGTCACAGGATCGAACTCCTCCCAGATAACATCACCAAGAACGCCCATGTCCTCACCGTCAGACTCTGCCCAGTCGGAGTTCAAACCGGTCTGGATCCGAGCGATTTTGTACGACAGATGTTGGCTAAACTCCTCGGCACGACCCTGCAAGGGCTCCTCCCTCACCTCCTGATTAAGGAGGGAGTGGGTCACCCTAAACAGGGCGGCCGGGCAATTATCTGCGGATGCGATGAAGGTAGCAAAGTAATTAGACCTTCCCATCCTCATCGTCGCGAGATAAGACCTCATAGAGGATCTTAGTCGCAATCGGTCGGATTCAGACCGGCTGGATCTCCAACAGCTCTCTAGGCCCCGTCTCCGACGCTTCATCTCCCGGAGTTCCACGGAGAACCATGGAGCCTACTGGGATCTGCACCGGGTCAGGGGCCGCATGGGTACAACTCGGTCGAGTGCCTCCGTGGCTGCCTTTTGCCAGGCTTCCACTAGGGCCTCGGCCGAGCTGTGAGCGAGGGCGGCAGGTGGGGACCCAAGCGCCGCCTGGAACCGCTCACGGTCCATTAAGTGCCTAGGGCGGAACCATCTTGTTGATTCAACGACCCCACGACGGGGAGTGGCAAAACGGAAGATCAGCCGCAGGAGATGATGATCAGTCCATGACAGGGGCATAACAATTGGGGAACCCCCACCCAGATCATCTAACCACCGTCCAGATAGGAAAACCAAATTGAGTGTGTGACCCCCCCATGAGTCAGGCCCTGAATTACTTGCATCAGGTCCATGGCCGTCATGGAAGCCATGAACTCCCGAGCTAACTCAGATGATCCCCCCAGGGATGGTAGATTGAAGTCACCCAAAATCATAAATTTGGGGAACTCAATCACCAAACCCAAGAGGATGTCGAGAAGCTCAGGCAGGGCTGCTGCTACGCGACTAGGCGAAAGGTACACCAGCAGCAAGCCCAACTGAGCCCTAGGGCCACATCTCAGGAGGAGAGACTCACACCCGGATATTTGGACAACGGTGGCCTCCCGCGGACATATAGGCTGTGGTCCCCAGTATGCTTGTTGTATGCCCGGTCGCAGGTGTTGGAGTCATGGGGGAGCCACATCGTGAAGCCCTCTTGGCTGGGCTCCCAGGCTTGCAGGGCACCAATCTCTTTCAGGACTACACCAGTGCACAGGGCTTGACACTAAGACTAGCCGGGATAGTGGTGAAGCAGCACGAGCCATCGCAATCAGGCTTGGGCTTCGCTGGAGAGGAGGGAGCGTTGGAGAGCTTCTGCGTTCTCATCTGCTGGATATCAGATGGCAAGCAACCAGTTCTACTTCTCCCATCTCAAGTCGGTGGAACTTCTCTCTTAATTTCTCAACTGAGTGGCTGTGGATGGCAGTCAGGTACTTCCACTCCGAGTCATCCCAGCCAGCTTCACCTTTCTCAGCACAGGTGATCGAAGGCTGTAGGACGAAATCAGTGGGAACTCTGCCTCTGCAGCTTTAGGGGTGCTCCACTGCTGAGAGGTAATCGGCCAATCAAGTTCCCCTAGGGTCAAGGTTCCGCCCAGTTGCCCCTGGCCCTCCGACAAGAGTAGGAGGCCCACTCTCTACCTGAGCGGTAGCCTGCGCTCCAGCAGCCGATGGCACACTAAGGCTAGAGGACGCCTTTCCTCTCTTCTCTATCTCAGATTCTTCCCTAAGTCTTCATCGTCCTCCTACAGGTGTTAGGTAGGCAACTGGGGCTAAGGACCCGAATTATTAAAATTTTAGGTGTCTTGGTTTAATGTCATGGTTCCGATACATGAGACCAATTAAAGAAAAACTCCGAGGCTTGAGTTTTCCTCTAAGAACATGTTTATTGGTTACAAAGTATCGGCACAGACAAAAGTGAAAACAAGACTAAAGTGCTCTCCAAAAAGTAACAGTATTACGAAGTTAAACTTCCCACCCCATAGCCTATGCAATCAACTATGTTTCCCAATAGAATAGTTTGGCGGGCTTTCTAACATTAGGTTCAACCCCCCCAGCCAAAGGAACAGAAATGACCTTGGTTCCCATGGGACAGAGAATTGTTTACACTAGTATAAAACTTCCCAATCCTCCCCCCAATCTTGTGGCAACCAAAAACGAGCAAGATGGCTTCAGCCAGTTTTGTTGCAGAGTTGACACATGCTTCATTCTGCTACAAAATTTACTCAAAAGTCAGCTAGCCTTTCTCCATATCAGGTAAAAGATTGAGCATTTGAAATCAGAGAACAAGAGCAGAATTTTAAAAGTGCTTATATCTTATTGCTCTGTATGCCTGAACCTGAAAAAAAAACCCAAAATCCTGTCCAAGTTCCATATTCTATGGAAAGAGGATCATAATCCTGAAACCTAAGTAAATTATGCATGTTAAATAAATTTGCATGATTTTTTTCCATTGTCTCCTATATAATTTATGCTTTTTCTCTTGCTAATTCTTAGAACTTCTAAGTAAATTCCAGAACACTTTTTCTCCCATTCTGTTTTAGTAGACATTATTCATACTCAATTGACAATATCTTTGCAACAATGTGGCTTATGCCAAAATCCAGTAAGCCATGTCTGTAGCTTTTGTGCAATTCTATGGAATTATAGTACATGTAAGAGATCTCAAATCACTACAGAACTAACCTAGTGATATTACACATTAGCCCTCAGAAATTCTGGAGATTTTATAAAATGAAACTCTTAAGGATATCCTGAAGCTGATTGGTCAGCAGTCAAATAGATAAAGAATGACTAAGTTACCTGTCTGTGGTCTCTAAAAGTTTCTGAACAATTAATTCAAAGGATGAGGATAAGCAGTAGGTTGCAGGCTCTTGGTCATCAGCCACATCAGCAGCTTCATAAGCAGCTTCTGCCAAACTAGAAAAAGCCTGAAAAATATTAAGTGTCAATAATTTAGAAGTTGACAATTTCAGGAAGCTTCCTATTTAGGTAAGCTACTGTTTTCAACCTAAGTAATTAATTTCCCAATGTTGACACCAACCTTTGCATCCTTGTTTAATATTTGCAGTAGTGGCAAATATCTATAGCTTGGGTATAGGATGAGGGTGAAGGTTCATTCTCCAAGCTTGTGGGTTGGTTTCCAAACATTTCATTACCAGGCTAGGTAACATCTTCAGCAGCATTTCAGGAATGTCTGTGTCAGTGCTATTCTGTTTATAAGGGCTTGAGGTGTGGGTGTGTCAAGTGAGGGTCTTGTGATGGGTCAGGTGTGAGTCATCAGAGAGAGGCTTGTGATAGGTCTTGTGATGGGGAGGTTACTTCAGGTCAGGGTCGTTGGAGGGTGTGAATTATCTGGGTCAGGTGTGAGTCATCAGTGAGAGGCTGGTGATGGGTCTTGGGATGGGAAGATTACATCAATTACCCTGACCTGATGTAACCTCCCCATCCTCTCTGGTGACTCACATCTCCCAATTCCACTATTTGATGAATTAATAAGAAATCAAACAATAGGTCTATCACCAAACATTTTTGTCTTAGTGCCAATGTTTTACCTGTAACTTTATACAGGTAGTCCTCAACTTACGTATGACCATTTGTGTAATGACCTTCTAAAGTTATGAAGGTGCTGAAAAAATTGACTTATGACTGTTGCAGTGTCCTTTGTGGTCATGTGATCAAAATTTGGGTGCTTGGCAACTGTCATGCATTTACGATAGTTGCAGCGTCCTGGGATTACCTGATCACCATTTACGATCCTCCCAGGGGACTTCTGACAAACAAATTCAATAGGGGAATCTGGATTCACTTAATGATTGCAGTGATTTGCTTAACCACCATGGCAAAAAAGCTCATAAAAACATGTGCAACTTAACTACATTACTTAGTGACAGAAATTCTGGTCCCAATTGTCATAAGTCGAGGACTACCTGTACATTTGGAACAAGTGCAGATTCTAAACCATAAGCCTTTTTTCTAATTTATCCAACACTCAAACGTCTATTCAGAATAAGGATTCTGACTTACCCAGCAGACATTGGAGGCCACTCTTGGCTCTGCACTCAAGCCTTCAATTAGACACTGCAGCAATGGAGTGAGGTAAATATCATTTATGGCTGCTTCAGGTAGCAGCTCGCAAATCCGACCTACAGTCCACGCAGTTGTATCTCTGACTACTACGCTGGGATCCTTCATTAACTCTATAAGAGTAGGCATAGCCTAGGAGATAAATGGCTTATTAAGTCAATCCGTTCAAGACATCTTATGTCTTAGATAATGTTCAAGACACATTTCAAAACCCTTATGTTTTCATGTCCCTTCAACCAAAAGGACTCAATTAGATCCCAAGCCAGGCAAGGTGTAAGGTATGTTATGTTCTGGGTTCAGACCCATGTATATTTGAAATGGAATCAATATGCTATTCTAGTACGAGTTACCCTAAAATACTGAATAATACAATATTGTGACTAAAATATATCACTTAAAGATAGATATTCAAGTTCACTGGTTTGCCATGAAATATTCAACAAGCGAACTTGAACCAATTTAACAATGTAGTTGTCAGAATCCATTTATATTTCATTTCTAACTATCTCCCCCCTTCATGGATTACTGCCTTGTCGTGGCGAAGGGGCTTGCGTAATTCAATGAAGCTATGAGCTATGCCGTGCAGGGCCACCCAAGACGAAAAGGTCATAGCAGAGAGTTCTGACAAAACGTGATCCACTGGAGAAGGAAATGGCAACCCACTCCAGTATCTTTGCCATGAAAACCCTATGGACAGTACCAAAAGGCAAAACGATATGACGCTGTAAGATGAGCCCCTCAGGTTGGAAGGCATCCAATATGGTACTGGGAAAGAGCACAGGGCTAGTACTAGTAGCGCCAGAAAGAATGAAGCGACTGGGCCAAAGCCGAAAGGACGCTCAGCTGTGGATGTATCTGGTGGTGAAAGAAAAGTCCGATGCTGTAAAGATTTTTTCTCCATAGGAACCTGGAATGTAAGATCCATGAATCAAGGAAAGCTGGACGTGGTCAAACAAGAGATGACAAGACTGAACATCGACATCTTAGGAATCAGCGAACTAAAATGGACAGGAATGGGTGAATTGAATTCAGATGACCATCAGGTATACTACTGCGGGCAAGAATCCCTCAGAAGAAATGGAGTAGCCTTCATAGTCAATAAAAGAGTATGAAAAGCAATACTGGGATACAATCCCCAAAGTGACAGAATGATCTCAGTTTGAATCCAAGGCAAACCATTGAATATCACAGTAGTCCAAGTCTATGCCCCAACCACCGGTGCTGAAGAGGATGAAATTGACTGGTTCTATGAAGCCCTACAGCGCCTTATAGAACTAACACCAAAAAATGATATCCTTATCATCATGGGGGATTGGAATGCTAAAGTAGGAAGCCAAAAGATAACCGGAATAACAGGCAAGTTTGGCCTTGGAGTACAAAATGAAGCAGGGCACAGGCTGATAGAATTTTGTCAAGAGAATACAATGGTCATAGCAAACACTCTTTTCCAACAACCCAAGAGACGGCTCTACACATGGACATCACCAAACGGTCAACACAGAAATCAGATTGACTATGTGCTCTGCAGCCAAAGATGGAGAAGCTCTATACAGTCAGTAAAAACAAGACCAGGAGCTGACTGTGGCTCAGACCATGTGCTTCTCATTGCAAAGTTTAGGCTTAAACTGAAGAAAGTAGGGAAAAGCACTAGGCCACTCAGGTATGAATTAAATCATATCCCTGTTGAATATACAGTAGAGGTGACAAATAGATTTAAGGAATTAGATCTGATAGACAGAGTGCCTGAAGAACTACGGACAGAGGTTCGCAACATTGTACAACAGGTAGCAACCAAAACCATCCCAAAGACAAAGAAATGCAAGAAAGCAAAATGGTTGTCTGAGGAAGCTTTGCAAATAGCTGAGGAAAGAAGGGAAGTGAAAGGCAAGGGAGAAAAAGAAAGATACGCCCAATTGAATGCAGAATTCCAGAGAATAGCTAGAAGAGATAAAAATGCCTTCTTAAATGAACAGTGCAAAGAAATAGAAGAAAACAATAGAATAGGGAGGACCAGAGATCTCTTCAAGAAAATTGGAGAGACGAAGGGAACCTTTAATGCAAAAATGGGCATGATAAAGGACCAAAATGAGAGGGACCTAACAGAGGCAGAAGAGATTAAGAAGAGGTGGCAAAATTACACAGAAGAACTATACAAGAATGAACTTAACGTCCCTGATAATCATGATCAGGTGGTCAATGACCTCAAGCCAGACATCCTAGAATGTGAAGTGAAGTGGGCCTTAGAAAAGCTGAGCAACAACAAAGCTAGTGGAGGTGACAGTATTCCAGCTGAGCTATTCAAAATCTTAAAAGACGATGCAGTAAAAGTGCTACACTCAATTTGCCAGCAAATTTGGAAAACTCAACAGTGGCCACAGGATTGGAAAAGATCAGTGTCAATATCCCGTCCTGTAGATGACGAAGTAGCAATACTCACACCAGGAACGAGAGACGACCCACAAAGGAAATGTGCTTTATTCAAAATACAGCAAACCGAGGCAGGAAAAAAGTCAGCGTTGGCTGCTCACTGCACCCAACGCTGTTTATATAGCTAACGGACACCACGCCCAACAAGCTAGCATCCGCCCACCCCCCTATATGTACACCACTCCTCCCCTTTCTTTCCCTTTTTGATCTGCTGTTCGTCGATGCACAACATGCCCTGTTCCTCCAGGTACGTACTCCCTATCAACCCCACCCCGAAAGTCACCCCGCCCCACCACCCTACACCACGCTAGCTGTTCCCAACCTAAGGCTGTTCCCCTCACGGCTCCAGGTCCTGGTCTCCCCCACAGCCCATTATTGTCCCCTTAACCCCCAGCCAAAAGGCCCCAGCGGCAACCCATGTGTAGGCAGGGAGTGGGTGTGAATCCCCCCCCTATGTCCAAAGCGTTAATCCGTTGGTGGGAGGAGGAGGCCCGGAACGACAACCGTGCGCCAGTCTCCTTGCCGGTAACCCCCTCTGCGGGCATAACGATACCGGCTGACCCGGTCTCCTCGCCTGCAGGGCCATTCTGCGCAGGCGTGACTTCTGTGGACAGCCGAAAGTCCTTGCAGCAGCCGGCAACCCAGTCGGCCGGGTCCTTTTGCGCAGGCGCAGTCTCCGAGGCCACACGGGAGAGCCGAGTAACAGGCAGACCGGCCTCCCAGCCTGCCAGTCCTCTCCGCGTCGGCGCGGTCTCTGGATGTGCCCAAAGACGCCGGCAACCGTCCGGTGCAGGCGCAGTCCCTGGAGGTGCTCGAGGACTCCGGCAACCGTCTGGAGCAGCTTGGGAGCGCATGGGTTGTCCGGGAGGGGCAGCGGCTGCCGGGCCGCTCCCTTGGCCATTGGAGCCGCTTGTCCGATGGCTGGGAGGGGTGTGTGTGCTGAAGGGGACCCACAGGCGTGGCACACCACCCCTCGCTGAACGTCGGGCCCGCGTGGATCGACAATCAGTTTACATTCCAATTCCAAAGAAAGGCAGTGCCAAAGAATGTTCAAACTATCGCACCATTGCACTCATTTCACATGCTACTAGTTATTCTCAGCCCCGTCGGGAGAGTAGGGGAAAAAATACAACCGGAACGAGTGCCAAGTCCACAGGGAAAAGTTTATTGTCCACAGACAGCAATTCCAGGGAAAACAAAGTCAGCGTTGGCCGCTACCTGCGGCCAACGCCGCTAAATACCCACCGAAAGCAAACGCCCACACTCCACCCAACCGCACCCACATCCGCCAATCTCCTACTTAAGGCCCGCCCATCCCAGGAAAGGACCTTTCGGCTCTCACCCTGACACCCAGCACCCCCACCGTCCCGGTAAGCCCCCACCCGTGACCACGACCCACCACCATCATGTCCCGCCCTTACACCCCACCCCAGGGCAGGCTCCACCCGTCCCCGACCCTCGGACATCGCCCCACCCCCCACGGTCCCCCGCACCGCCGGGTTCTCAGCCGCGCCAACCAGTCTAACGGCCGCAATCCCTCGTCCCGCGTGTAAGAGGGAGGGAGGCAGGAAGTACCACTCAGCAGGTCCGCCGAGGTTGCGTTCTCTTGTCTGCTTCGGCGCCGACCCGGCTGCAGGCCTCGCGGCGGGAACGGGCCCGTTCCCCAGCGAGACGGCCGCAGAGCCTGCCGGCACCGAGCGGAGCCCGGCAGGGCCGTCCTGCGCATGCGCGCGCACCCCAGCCGTCCGGGAATGTTCGGGAGGCCATTGCGGAGGCTGTGGTGATGGAGGAGGTGCAGGAGCCGGCTGCCGCGGAGCAGGTGCATCGGAGAGACGGGAGGGGTGTGCGTGCCTCGCCGTGAGGGTCCGTGGGTGCGGTGCTGGTCGTTGGAGACCCGCTGAATGTCGGGCCCACGGGGCGCGACATGCCGCCCCTCCTACCAGGGAGCCTCCTGCAGGGAAAGAGGTAAAGGGTAAGCAGTCGTCCACCCGGCTCATGGCCTCCACCCGTTCCCCGCCCGGCTTGTCGGGTTGTTGTCGGTGGAACGCCCGTACTAGCCGAGGAGCATGTACATCCGTTTTCCATACCCATGTCGCCTCCTCTACGGGATACCCCTTCCATCGGATTAGGTATTGTATGGCCCCCCTACGTACTCTGGAGTTGAGGACTTCCTGTACCTCGAAGTGCTCGCCCTGAACAGGCTCAGGTCCCCCCTCCCCTGCCGCAGTAGAGGCCGCCGTGGCGGGCTTCAGCAGGCTACTATGGAAGACCGGGTGGATTTTGCCCAGGATTCTTGGCAATTGGAGCCGCACCGTTACGGGGTTAATCACCTGCACCACCCGGAACGGCCCAAGGAACTTGGGCCCCAGTTTCTTACAGGGGACCTGTACACGCAAGTATTTGGTGGACAGGTATACCAGGTCCCCCACTTTTGGCACGGCGAATGCCCTCCGCTTTTTGTCAGCCTGCTCCTTATACGTTACCGCAGCTCGTTCCAGCGCCTTCTTTGCTGCACCCCAGGCCTCCTCTATCTGCCTCATCCATTCTTGAGGCTGACAGGGGGCCCCGTCCTTCGGGGCACACTCAGCGATAGGGACAAATTCGCTGCCAGACACTACCTTAAAGGGGGAGAACCCCGTACTGCTGTGGACGGCGTTATTGTATGCCACCTCCGCAAACGCCAAAAGGTCTACCCAGTTGGTCTGCTGGTAGGATACATAGCACCTCAAATATCGTTCCACGGCAGCATTGGCGCGTTCCGCCGCTCCATTGGTGCTGGGGTGGTATGCCGTGCTAAGACCCTGTGATGACCCAATGAACCGGATAAACTCCCTCCAAAAGCAAGCCGTGAACTGCACTCCTCGGTCTGATATTATATGACGCGATACACCATGTAGACGGTAAATATGTGTCACAAAGAGCCAGGCCAACCGCCGGGCCAAGGGCAAACCTTTGCAGGGGACGAAGTGGGCTTGCTTGGAGAACAAGTCCACGACTGTCCAGATGACATTGTGGCCCTTGCTCTTGGGTAGCTCAACGATAAAGTCCATAGCGATGTCTTGCCATGACCATGTGGGGCCAGCCACCCTCTGGAGAAGGCCCAATGGCTTTACAACAGAAGGTTTGGTGGTGGCACAGATATGGCATCTCCGCACATAGTCTTCTACGGTACTCTTCATACGAGGCCACCAGAACTGCCGGCGTGCCAGGTGTAGGGTCTTCAGGAACCCATAATGTCCTGCTTGTTTGGTGTCATGGCAACGATATAAGATTCGTTATGCAAAGACGCAGGTACGTACATTCGTGTTCCATACCAAGCCAAACTATCCTGCATTGTCAAAAGTCCTGGGTGGGCCTGCAGCCAGTCGTTCCCCTGAAGAACCTTTTGAAGGCCTACACACAGATCATCCTGTGTTGCCAGGACTGTGTCCCCCTCCCAGGCCGTTCCCCCTGCCTCAGTTGGTACGAGTGCCTGAACGACTTCTTCCCTTTTACTCTCATATTGCGGCATATGGGACAAAGCATCCGCCAGGAAGTTCCTGCCCCCCGGGACATACTTTAACACAAACCGAAAACGGCAAAAGTAGAGCGCCCACCGGACATGCTTGGGTGACAATCGTTGGGGTGCTTGTAGGGCCTCCAGGTTTTGATGGTCTGTCCACACCTCGAATCGGTGGACTGCCCCCTCCAGGTGATGTCGCCACGTTTCAAGGGCCCAGCGGACCACGAAAGCCTCCTTCTCCCAAATCGCCCAGGCACGTTCCGTGGGAGTAGGTTTTTTGGACGCGTAGGCGCATGGTTGGAGCACCCCTTTACTATTCCATTGGAGGACGGCCCTGAGAGCAACATCGCTCGCATCCGTCTGGACCACATAGGGCAGGTCGGGGTTTGGATGCAGCAAAACTGGTTCTTTGGCGAAGAGGGTTTTGAGTATCTCAAAGGCCCGTTGGCATGTCAAAGACCATGCCAGTTTAAGTCCGGGTCGCGGATGTACCGACAGCTGCCGCGTACGAAGGAGGTCCGTGAGCGGCAGGGCGATGGCTGCGAAGCACGGAATAAACTGCCGGTAGAAGTTAGCAAAGCCTAAGAAGCTTTGCAACTGGCATCGCGTCCGTGGAGCTTGCCATTGTTGGATGGCCTCCACTTTCTTAGGGTCCATCTCCACCCCCCCTGCGGAAATCCTATACCCCAGATAGTCTAGTCGTGTTTTGTGAAATTCACATTTGGACAGCTTCACGTAGAGTCGTGCATCCCGTAATTTTGCCAGCACCTGCCACACCAAGGTGACGTGTTCCTCCATTGTCGCCGTGTAGATCAAAATGTCGTCCAAATAGACCAGGACTCCACGGTATAGGAACTCATGCAGGACCTGGTTGATAAGCTGCATGAAAACAGCAGGGGCTCCCTGCAGGCTGAATGGCATCACCCGGAATTGGAAGCTCCCCAAGGAACAGTTGAATGCTGTTTTCCACTCGTCCCCGGCCTTAATCCTGATCCGGTAGTACGCCCCTCTTAGGTCCAGTTTGGTGAATACTCGACCCTTAGCCAGGTGCGCTAGCAAATCCTTCATCAGCGGGAGAGGGTAGAGATGCTCTACACATACTGCATTCACCCCCCGATAATCCACACACAGCCGAAGCCCTCCGTCCTTCTTCTCGTGGAAAAGGACGGGCGCCGCCATTCTGGACCCCCTCTCCAAGTTCTTATCGATATATCGCCGGAGTTCTTGCATTTCCTTCGGTGACATGGCGTACATTCGAGGTTTAGGAAGTCTGGCACCAGGTTCCAACTCGATAGCGCAATCCGTAGAACGGTGGGGTGGCAGCGTGTTGCATTCGCGCTCGTCAAACACATCCATCAGGTCGAATAGTCCCGGGGCACCTGGGTTTCCTGAACCAACCCGCCCCCACAGGCCCTCTCCCGTTTCCCTGCATTGGTTGGACCCATAAAGGTGTGCTCCGGAGGGGGCTGGGGTCCCAACCCTAGACGGAGGTGTCGACAACCCCCCTCCCACCAAATCGTGGGGCCCCACCGGTCCAGCCACGTGAGCCCTAGGATGATCGCCTCCGTCATGGAGGGCACTACAATGAACCGCAGGGTCTCCCAATGGTCACCCATTTCCAACCTGACTAGCTCTGTGACATGGGTGATGGGCGCCCCCCCCAGGAGAGACCCGTCCACCTGTTGGAACCGTAGGGGAGTCGCCAGACGCCTCGTCCTGACCCCCAATTCCACCACCACTGCCTGGCTCATGAGACATCGGGTACTACCCGAATCAACCAGGGCTTTGTATGCCCTCTTTTGCCCCGTACATGGACTAACCAGTAACACGGGGAATACAAAAGGGCACACCGGAGCACTCACCATCGGGTCCTCCTCCTGTTCCTGTTCCTCAGAGCTCTCGTACTGCCCAGGTTGGGCAGCCGCTGGCACTTCCACTCGTACGGGGGTTGTTGTCCTAGGCGTATCTCCGGCTATTTGATGGGCAGCCCGTGTTCGCTCTGCGGTCTTCCTTGAAACGGACCCCATTGCTGAGGAAACAGAAGGGGCTGCCCGGGCAGGTGGCAGTGGGCACTCAGCTGCCCGATGGCCCGGTTGGTCACACCTGAAGCACCGAATGACGGCTCATGCCGGCTGAGCGGAGGGTCGGGCTGGCGGCTCCACAGGTCGCTCCTCTGACTTTGCCTTCTCGGCGAACCGCCGGCCTCCAGGAACGCCCTCGGGACGTCCCCGAACGTCCTGCAACCCGACGTCCAGTTCCACGGCCACGCGGAACCACTCCTGCAGCCGAGCCGAGACACCGCACACCACACAAGCCCAGCGAAGGGCACCATCTAGGCCGGCCCTGAAATGATGGACAAGAAGGCGCTCCGGCCATGAGCGCAGTTTCCCGGCGACCTTACGGAACTCTCGCATAGTCCACTGCCGGTCTGCCACACTGCCGCAGGGACAAGACATCAGCTTCAGCCCGATGCACCCAGGAGATGTCTTCAAAGCGCCCCCGTAACGCGTCCAAAAAGAGGCCAACATCCCCTAGCTCGTGGGCGTGGTCACTGTATAGCTCGGCCGCCCAGGCCGCGGCCTCTTCTTGCAGGCAAGCCGTCACTGCCACCACCATTGCCCACTGGGACACATAACCTTGGGCGTACTGGTCCATGTGGTTTATCACCTGGCCCAAGAACATTGCCAAGCGGTTGGGGTGGCCGTCGTATGTTATTGGTAGTGGTGGTGGCCCCCACACTACACCAGGACCCCATGGCCCCACCGGCAACGCCAAAACCCGGGGCCCCCCAACTGGCCGTGTTGACGGTTGGCCGGGTCTACCGTCCGCTCCCAACCAGAGCCCTGAAGCACTCCAGCCAGGGGCTGCAGGGGCTGGACCCTCACGGTGCATGTCGAGACCGGGCGGACTCTGGAACCGTGGACCGGCCAAGCGGAAACAGAACGGGCCAGACCGTCCTGCTGAGGCCCCAGCGAGAGACCACCGGCCTGGTTCCATCCCGGAAGCAGCGCCCACCCATGGGGTTAGTTCCTGGCCGCCAACCTCCCCAAATCTGTCTCGCAGGATAGCCATCGTCCGACTGCCTGGGGTGGTGGAGTAGCTCCACTCTTCGCCATCGTCCTCCATCAGGCATCGCTCCCTCCAAACCGAGGGGCCCCTCAGCCGGGTCTCTTGGCCCCGATCAGGCTCTCTGTGCCCCAGGGCGGAGCCCAGCCACCACTCCCCTGCATGCTCACGGCTCCGGGCCTCCCTTGGCTCCACCGCAAAGTCCATAGGCAACGGAGGCCGCCGTTTTGGCCGTACAGACGGAAGCGCATCCTCCCTCACGTCTACCACCTCGGAGGGTGCTGCAGCAGCCCCAGTCGTGTCCTCTGAAGCAACCGCTGGAGCGGTCCCTTCCGTACCTTCCGCCATGCCGACTCTCCCCAAACGGCCACACAAAAGGGGAAAAACAAAAAGGGGAACAACGCTGACTTTCTCTCAGCCCCGTCCGGAGAGTAGGGGAAAAAATACAACCGGAACGAGTGCCAAGTCCACAGGGAAAAGTATATTGTCCACAGACAGCAATTCCAGGGAAAACAAAGTCAGCGTTGGCCGCTACCCGCAACCAATGCCGCTAAATACCCACCTAAAGCAAATGCCCACACTCCACCCAACCGCACCCACATCCGCCCATCTCCTACTTAAGGCCCGCCCCTCCCCGGAAAGGACCTTTCGGCTCTCGCCCTGACACTCAGCACCCCCACCGTCCCGGTAAGCCCCCACCCATGGCCACGACCCACCACCATCATGTCCCGCCCTTACACCCCACCCCAGGGCAAGCTCCACCCATCCCCGACCCTCGGACATCGCCCCACCCCCCACGGACCCCCACACCGCTGGGTTCTCGGCTGCGCCAACCAGTCTAACGGCCGCAATCCCTCGTCCCGCGTGTAAGAGGGAGGGAGGGAGGAAGTACCACTCAGCAGGTCCGCCGAGGTCGCGTCCTCTTGTCTGCTTCGGTGCCGACCCGGCTGCAGGCCTCACGGCGGGAACGGGCCCGTTCCCCAGCGAGACGGCCGCAGAGCCTGCCGGCACCGAGCGAAGCCCAGCAGGGCCGTCCTGCGCATGCGCGCGCACACCAGCCGTCCGGGAATGTTCGGGAGTCCATTGCGGAGGCTGTGGTGATGGAGGAGGTGCAGGAGTCGGCCGCCGCGGAGCAGGTGCGTCGGAGAGACGGGAGGGGTGTGCGTGCCTCGCCGTGAGGGTCCGTGGGTGCGGTGCTGGTCGTTGAAGGCCCGCTGAATGTCGGGCCCACGGGACGCGACAGTTATGCTTAAAATCCTACAAGCTAGACTCCAGCAGTATGTGGATCAAGAACTATCAGAAGTACAGGCAGGATTTCGAACAGGCAGGGGAACTAGAGATCAAATTGCCAATATACGCTGGATCATGGAGAAAGCTAGAGTTCCAGAAAAACATCTACTTCTGCTTCATTGACTATGCTAAAGCCTTTGATTGTGTGGATCATAACAAACTGTGGCAAGTTCTTAAAGAGATGGGAGTACCAGACCATCTTATTTGTCTCTTGAGAAACCTATATGTGGGCCAAGAAGCAACAGTGAGAACTGGACACGGAACCACTGATTGGTTCAAAATTGGGAAAGGAGTCCGGCAAGGCTGTATACTGTCGCCCTGCCTATTTAACTTATATGCAGAGCACATCATGAGAAAGGCAGGGCTAGATGAATCAAAAGTTGGAATTAAGATTGCTGGAAGAAATATCAACAACCGAAGATATGCAGATGATACCACTCTAATGAAAGAAAGTGAAGAAGAACTAAAGAGCCTCTTGTTGCGGGTGAAGAAGGAGAGTGCAAAAGTTGGGTTGAAACTTAACATTAAGAAAACTAAGATAATGGCATCCGGCCCTCTCAATTCCTGGCAAACAGATGGGGAAGAAATGGAGGTAGTGACACATTTTATTTTCCTGGGCTCCAAGATCACTGCAGATGGGGACTGTAGCCAAGAAATTAAAAGACGCCTGCTCCTGGGGAGGAAAGCCATGGCAAATCTAGACAGCACACTAAAAAGCAGAGACATCACCCGGTCAACAAAAGTGCGTATAGTCAAGGCTATGTCTTCCCAGTTGCAATGTATGGCAGTGAAAGTTGGACCATAAGAAAGGCTGAGCACCAAAGAATTGAGGCCTTTGAACTATGGTGCTGGAGAAGACTCCTGTGAGTCCCTTGGACTGCAAGGCTATCAAACCGGTCAGTCCTAGAGGAGATCAACTCTGACTGCTCTTTAGAAGGCCAGATCCTGAAGCTAAAACTCAAATACTTTGGGCACCTAATGAGAAGGAAAGACTCACTGGAGAAGAGCCTAATGCTGGGAAAGATTGAGGTCAAGAGAAGAAGGGGACGACAGAGAATGAGGTGGCTGGATGGAGTCACTGAAGCAGTAGGCGTGAGCTTAAATGGACTCCAGAAGATGGTAGAGGGCAGGAAGGCCTGGAGGAACGTTGTCCATAGGGTCGCGATGGGTCGGACACGACTTCGCCGCTAACAACAACAATCTCCTCTGAGCTAACCCCAAATCTCATCTCCCCCTGGATTCTGCCATTCCCAAGGGGGAGAGGGAACAGGCATGGAGCTTTATGGCTTTCATTTCCTCCCTTAAATGTAACCTTTGTTTATTCCGCCTGCCTGCTATCCATTACAATATAATCAATTGCTTTCTCGCTAGGCATTCCCTCTCATCTTATGGGCATCTAGGAAAGAGGGTGGAAAAGGGAGGAATGAAACTCTCCAGAATCTGGTTTGTTTCTCCGAATGAAGTGTGAGCGGGGTGGAAATGATCCTGCTGCAAACGGACTGTTATCTCTCCTCTCCCATGATGGGCTTACCACCTGGAGCTTGGCTGATCCCGAACTGACCGAATGAACTGTGGGGTGGGGTTTGCTTGGGGACACTTTAAAAATATCGATCTGTGAGGGGATTCCTCAGATCCTGTCTATTATGCCTGCTATCTCCTATTTCTTAGTAAAAGTTCCCGCTTGGAAAATCTTGTCTCCAAGAGTCCTTCTTTCTTAGATGTGGGCTGAAGTGGCTTCTGACATTAGACAGGATCTGCATTAAGAGTGAACCTGGAAGGAAGAACCTTATCGGGGGACTTTGCAAAAAATACAATGTCTAGCAACGAGGCAGGGAAAGAGGGAAGCCCCATGGAAAGGGAGCTTTCCCCCCGACCGAAATCCCACCAACTATCAGGAACTGAAGCGTCATATTCCTCCGAGGAAGAGGTGGTGGAGACGCACGACCACAAACCACAGTGGTCGATGGGAGTTGGAAAGAAAAGTGAGTGGGAAAAGGCATTGAGGAAAGTGACCGAGATGGGGCAGCCACCAACCCGAATGGAAGCCAATAGATGGAGAATTCCCTGCACGTCAGCGGGGAGGACGGGAGTTATGCACCACAGTCAAGACTGGATCCTAGTGAAAGCTATTGACCTGATGAAAAAAACCCTTGGCTTTCTCTAAGGGGGAAGAAACCTGAGTCCCGCAGCCACACCAGCGCCTGGAGCTGCAGCTTGAGAGAAAGTGGGGGGGATCCAGAACCTGTAGCACCGGGGGCGTCTGCTGGACCAGGAGCTACCACCTCAGCAGCACCCACACCCTGCTGACCCGCAGATGGGGATCAGGATGGGGGGCAATACTGCCAGTGGCAAAGGCACCGATCTAAAGACTCCTGCCTTTGGAAGCGAAATTGAGGGGGGAGCTGCCACTCAGGTCCTCTGTTATATGGAAGAATACGGACGGGACATCCCCAGCGACAAAGCCTGCATACACATCGTGCAATCCGCCCTGGATGGACCGGCCGCAGACTGAGTGGTGATCCTGCATGACTCCGACGCCCCAGAATTCAACAACTTCAACCGGTTCATGTCATCCTTGAGAAGGCGATTCGAGGACCCCTTGGCTGATCGTAAGGCCCGTGAGAGAATCAAAACGGTGAGGCAGGGCAGATGGCAAGTGTTCTGTACCAGCCTGCTACCGGCCCGGCAGAAAAGGCAGGGACAACCCCTTTACAAACGGCAAGAGGCTGGAATAAAGCTTGCCAAATTTATTAACATAAAACAGACACCAACCATGAAACAGGAGCTATGAAACAGGAACTATCCAAGTGGTTGCCTTCAGCAAACCAGCCCTCCCACACATTCCCCTTAAATACAGCTCAGGGCGTGGCCTCTCTCTGCCTCCTTCTGAGGTGCCCCATTGCCTTCCTCTGTTTACTCCTGATTGACTGCCTCCTGCGTCGGGCGTCCTTGAACAGGGCCAGCTGTGGGTCATCTTCATCCACGCTGTCAGGCTCACACAGCTGGGTCTGCGTTGTGACCAGATGAGAGGGGCCTGGCTGAGGGCTCTGCGGAGCCTCAAAGCCATCATCAGCAAGCTCTTCAACACCCCCCTCCTCCTCCTCTGAGTCGTCCGACCCAACTGCCGAACCCACAGGCTGACCCTGAATCACAACACTATCCCGCACCGCAGGGCCATTCCCCCGGGTCTGCCGATCCGGATGCGGACGGGATGGAAATTGTTCATGAAAAGCGGTCACCAATGCAGGGGCATGAACGGCGGTCGCGTCTTCCCAGGTGAAGTCCTCTGGTCCGTAACCTTTCCATTCAATCAGGTACTGGAAACGACCTTTCAGCCAATGGGAGTCCCTGATGCTGGCGACCTCGTACTCGGGGGTGCTGCCTCCATCACGAGGTCCTGATGGGGGAGGTTCCGCTCGGCGGAGTGGACAGGCCGGTTGCTCGGGGACCATCAGAGACCGATGAAAGACTGGGTGCACGTGCAGGGAACATGGCAGAGTTAAGCGATAGGCGACCGGATTGATGACAGCCTCGACTGGGAACGGTCCTAAATATCGGTGATCTAACTTTCTCACCGGCCGTGTTGACGGTAGGTTCCTGGTGGACAACCAGACCCGATCTCCCACCGATAGTGGAGGCGTATCCCGTCTTGACCGATCAGCAAACCTTTTGTAATCGGCCTTGGCCTTCTCTAACTGACGTCGCACCAATCGATGGATCGCCTGTAACTCTGCCATGAAGTCGTTCGCTGCCGGCTCTGGTGAGTCCACGGGAGAAAGGGGGAAAAACCGGGGGTGATATCCCACATTGGCCAAGAACGGTGTCATCTGTGTGGAGGTGTGCTGCGAATTGTTAAATGCAAACTCAGCTATGGCCAGATAGTCCACCCAATTGTTTTGCTGCAGATTGACGTAGCAGCGCAGATATTGTTCCAGGATACCGATGACCTTCTCGGTTCCCCCGTCAGTTTGAGGATGATGCGCGGACGAGAGGCAAATCTTGATATCCAATGCATGCATCAACTCCTGCCCGAAGCGGGCTGTAAACTGGGCCCCCCTATCAGAGACGACTCTATCAGGGAGGCCGTGCAGCCGAAACACCTGCTGAATGAACATACGACTAGTGGCGCGGGCTGACAGTATGCCGCGACAGGGGATGAAATGCGCCATCTTGGTCAGCATGTCCACCACCACATACACTGTCGTAAAACCAGAGGATGGGGGTAAATCCATCAGAAAGTCCATGGACACAGCCCCCCAGGGTCTTTTGGGTGTCGGCAAGGGCTGCAGTAATCCAGGCGGGGCCCCTGTCGCTGACTTGGCCTGCCTGCATGGGATGCAGGAGGTAACATAGGACTGGACGTCGTTTCGGACTCGGGGCCACCAGAAGGTACGGGAGACCAGGTTCAGGGTCTTGAACAGGCCAAAATGCCCTGCCACCGAGTTATCGTGACACTGGCTGAGGATGAGTCCCCTGAGTGGCCCTCCCGGAACGTAGAGCCGGTCACGATAATACAAGAGTCCGTCCGTGACCGTCCAAGGAGAATCTGGCCCCACCTCCTCCTTCCGCTGAGCCACCCACACCTCCTGCTGCTGTGCCTCCCGGATCCGAGCCCGTATATCAACCGGCTCCCGCACCGCAGCAAAAGACTCGACGGGGATCACTGTCCTGGGCAGAAGCTTGTCTTCCACTCGGGAATATTCGGGCTTCCTGGACAGAGCATCCGCTCTTTGATTGTGCCTGCTAGGTATGTACTGAACTCGGAAGTCGAACCTCGCAAAGAAAAGAGACCACCAGATCTGGCGTTGGTTCAAATTCCGAGCGGTCTGCAGGCTTTCCAAATTCTTATGGTCTGTCCGGACCTCGATTTGATGCCGCGCTCCCTCCAGATGATGCCTCCAGGCCTCGAACGCCACTTTGATGGCCAGCAGCTCCTTCTCCCAGATTGTATAATTGCGCTCCGAAGGGTTCAGTTTTCGTGAATGGTATGCGCAAGGGAAGAGGGTACCGCTGGGCGTCGTTGCCTGGAGTAACACCGCCCCAATGGCAATGTCGGAGGCGTACGCCTCCACGACAAACGGTCAGGATGCTTCAAGATGGGCTCCTTCATGAAGGCTTCCTTCAAAGTCTGGAAAGCCCATTGTTCTGGAGCGTTCCACTGGAACCGAGTCTTCTTCTGCAGGAGCCGGGTGAGGGGGGCTGTCAAGGCAGCAAACCCAGGGATGAAAGTTCGGTAATAGTTGGCGAACCCAAGAAGTCGCTGAACATCCTTCACGCGACGCGGGGGTTGCCAACTCTGCAAAGACTCAACCTTACTCGGCTCCATGGCGATGCCCTCAGGAGAAATGCGGTGACCCAGGAAATCGATGGTCACCCGGTAGAACTGGCACTTCTCCAACTTGGCAAACAGCCGATGTTCTCGGAGTCGCTGCAGGACCTGATGGAGATGCTGATGGTGCACCTCACGCGACGGGGAGTAGATCAGGATGTCGTCCAAGTAGATCACGACAAACTGATCCAACAAATCCCGGAAAATGTCGTTCATGAAATGCTGAAACACGGCGGGGGCATTGGTCAGGCCAAACGGCATCACCGTGTACTCAAAATGTCCATAGCGAGTACCAAACGCTGTCTTCCACTCATCACCCGGCCGAACCCTGACGAGGTTGTAAGCTCCACGCAGGTCCAGTTTCGTGAAGAACTTAGCCTCCCGGAGTCGGTCCAAGAGTTCGGGGATGAGGGGCAGCGGGTAACGATTGCGCACCGTGATGGCATTGAGTTTCCTATAATCGCAGCAAAGCCGCAATTCGCCCGACTTCTTTTTGACGAAGAGCACGGGTGCAGACACTGGCGAGGACGAGGGCCGGATGAAACCGCGAGCCAAATTCTTCTCCAGAAAGTCCCGCAATGCAGCCAACTCGGGGTCCGACATGGAGTACAAACGCCCCACTGAGAGAGGCGCATCAGGGACTAAATCAATGGGGCAGTCATAGGGCCTGTGCGGGGGTAATTGATCCGCCTCTGTCTCGCTGAACACATCAGCAAAGTCGGACAGTTCGGGAGGCAAGGAAACCCCTGGGGAACCCTCCACCTGGCCGGCACAGATATGGCGGGAGTGGTCCACGCACTGCAAGCGTGGAACTGAAGCATCATATTCCTCCGGGGAAGAGGTGGTGGAGATGCACAACCACAAACCACGGCTGAAGTGGGTTCTGACAGTAGTACTGCTTTTGCATAACAAAACTAGCACACAGAGTAACTTAATGAACCTTAAACAATATGCAATCAAACACAGAATATTAGCATCTAATATGCAGGGTACTGGGATTAGTTATTAATAACCAAGCAAAGTGAAGGCATGTCTGAGGGTAGAATACAAGTATAGAGAGAAGACACTGGACATAATACTAAAGATGGCAGTACTGTAGCATAGAGGGGAGAAAAAGCCTCTCACCATATGTTGTGGACATTTATTTGCCAAATTTAGATACCACCCATCTCACTCATAGTGTCATGGCCCCATCGGGAACATCAGACGGGAATGGCAAGTCTCCCCTGGAATGTTTGGGGAGGTCAAGGCTGAGGACAATGCTGTCCCAGGCCCCTCAGGCATTGGGTGAGGTGGTCAACCAGACAGGGAGCTGCTTGCCCTCACAAACATGAGGGACGATCAGCTGTAGACAGGTAGTGGTGAGAGGCAGCAGATCTCCTCTGATGAGGAACAGCTGCCTCCCCCACTCAATCTGAGGGCACGGACAGTAGAGCGACAGTAGAGCGGAGGCAAGCTCAAAGGAGGTTTGCAAGGCTGCTTGAGAGAAGGTCGCCCTGCCCCTCCTCACGAGGAACACCTGGCTTAGGTTGACTTAAGCAGAGGCCGGGGGAGGTTGTCAGGAACAATTGTTTTGTTTTACTTTGGCATGTACTTCGCTGGCCTTGGAAAAACTGCTTTGAATCCTGTTTGTGTCTATGGAATATGACCCTTGCTTGTGGACTCTTGTCCTTGTCCTGTGGACCTGGAACCTTATGGACCTTGCTTTATGGACTTGCACCTTGTTTCTGGACTTCCTCTCTGCATTTGCAATTTGGCTCTGGTGATTACTGGCTTTGTTTGTTGAACTGTGGGTGGCTGCCTTCAGGGAAGTTTGGGGTGTAGCAGGGCCATTTGTTGTGGAATTAGCAGAGCAATAAAGGACTCTATAGAAGCCTGCCTCTGCCTAGGTGACCTGGGTTGTAACACACAGAGACACTCTGGGCAGTGTACAGTTAAAAGCATTTAACAACCTAAAAACCATATAAAACATGATACATGAATAAAAGGAGTCAGATAAAAACAAGGATAATATAAGTTAAAATTTAAAAGACAGGGGGAAGGCTGTCAATGTGCCACCCATCCCCAGGTTGTGACTTTCCAGTACTTTGAAGTACTGGAAAGAAATACACAGCACTATTCATAACATTTTAGAAATCAAATGTGAAATGAAATCACATTTTTACTAGGAATTACTAAGTTCATGGCTGCAAGGGCAAACTTAGCACTGAAATCAGACTGAGACTTATGGAGAACATACAGTAATCACAAAAATAACAGTATATATTCATAACAGAAGTTTGACTTAATTTAAGCAAGAATGGCTGCCATATATATTACATATTAAAGGTAGTCCTTGTTTAGCAATTACAGTTAGGACTGGCAACTTGGTTGTTAAACCAAGCAGTCGCTAATTGAAACTGCAACTGTGCTTCAGCTTTCCTTTGCTTTACAGATCTGCAAAGGTCATAAATGTAAGGAGTTACTTTTTCATCACTGTCATAACTGTGAACAGTTGCTAAAAAAGTCACTAAAAAGCACTACCTGTATGCAGCTAGTCAAATGTAAGTATTTACAGTACAGGTAGTCCTCGCTTAACGACTGAAGTTACAGCAGACACCCCGCCCCCCAAAGCTACTGATGACCTGGTCCCAAAGTTACGGCTGATGCAGTGCCCCCTGCAGTTGTTCATCTTCATGACAGACCGCAGGGATGCTGCAACATTCCACCCACCTCTTTCCTCCATCCCCCATCAGGTCCCTGAAGGGGTTGGACCTCTTCCTCACCCTGTCACCCACTGCAGTTACCTTTTGAAGAACTCTGGAGTGCTGGAAGATGCGTGGTGGGGAGGAGGCCCAGGCTATGTGGGGACCCGGTAAGGGAGAAAAGGCACAAGGGGAACCAGGGGTCTGTGTGTGAGAAGGTCTGTGGGAACCAGCTCCGATACTAGCAGCCAGTGTGCTTCTTCCCCAAACTCCTAGCTGTTTATTAGAGTGTTTTACAGGAGACTCAACCAAGATGAGAAACTTCCTTGCTCAGTGCAATATCTTCATCAGCACATGACCAGGAGAGTTCCTGACAAACAGATCAAAGGTATCTCCCATTCTCAACCTCCTCACGGCTTCTATCACCAGATGGTCTCTTCCCCTCATCGAACACAATGACCCAGACCTGGATAACTTCCAAAACTTTCTAGCCAGTTTTGGACAACACTTTGGTGACCTCTTACAAGAAGAAACAACTCCACCAGCTTTGCCAAGGCAACAGCACAGTGAGATCTTACATTGAAGAATTCAAATTGCTTGCTGCTGATTTGGATTGGAATGAGCCATCCTTGATTTCACAGTTCAGACATGGTCTAAATGACAAGTTTGCTAACAAACCCATCCTGCAGAGCTCCCCATACACTGGATAAAATCTACATAGCCTCCACAACAATTGAAACACGTTTTGCCGAAACCCAAGCTCACTCCAGCCATCACTACCTACCACCTCCTCAGCTACCTGGTCCCGTCTCCACCCCCATGCACCCCAACTGTTCCTGACATAGAACACAGAACCAATGCAAATTGCAGCAGTCAGACAAGCCCCAGCCATGGAAGAACGGAAGACACAGGGAGTTAGCTCTCTGTTTCTACTGTGGAGAACCCAGAAACATGGTCAAGGACTGCCCTTCAAAACCACCCAAGAGGGGAGATAAATGTCCCAACTGCTCCTTCACTACCAACCACCTGGACTGCAAACTCCAAGACCAAGGAAATGGTGACAGCCCCTCCAGCAAGAGCTCACAGGAGGGTTTCACCAAGCTTTGAAAGGGGCTCGCACACAACCTCACCAAGGTACAACCTCACCAAGGTACAACCTCACCAAGGTGCGTTGTTACACATTGACTCTGTTCTCTCCCTCCCCTCTGGTTAGGAAGTAATCTTACCTGCCCTGATAGATTTAGGAGCAAGAGCTAATGTTATAAACATGGCAACAGCAGAGGAGCGGAACATTCCAATGGTTCCCTTGAAGTTCCCCTTTTAAGTAAAAACTATTGACTGGCATGTTTTGAAAGCGGGTCCTATTACACATTCCACCCTCTCTCTGCAATTAACCATGGGCAATCACTCAGTGACGTTAACCCTTTTAATGACTAACCATCTGGACCTTCCCAGTCTTAGGATTCAATTGGATGCTACTTCACAACCCCATGATTAAATGGAAGAAACAGTAACTTACTTTTAACAACCCTGATTGCCTTCCTCATTGGAATTGTCTGTCCAAAACACCCCACCAGTCACCCCTGAAGACTAGCAGGGAGATTCCTAATCTCCCAAGCAAGAACACAGAGTTTCAAGATGTTTTTTGCGAGGAGGAAGCAGCAGTTCTTCCCCCAGACTGCAACTGTGCCATAGACCTGCTCCTGACTGTGAAAATACCTGCCAAAAGGCAGTACCCAATGTCAGCTAATGAGCTAACAACCTTGAAGCAATATTTGGACTCTAACTTGCAAAAAGGCTTTCTTTGACCTTCGAAATCACCAGCTTCAGTGCCAACCTTTTTGGTCCCCCCAAAGCAAGACCCTAATGCCCCAAGTGTGAGTGGAAACCCCCCTTCACGTAGTCCACAATTTTCAAGCCTTGAATTTGGTGACAGTCAGAAAACACTACCCACTACTACTCATTTCAGACCTTTGGGATAGACTACAAATGGCATTGACTATGTGATCGGCAGCCAAAGATGGAGAAGCTCTATACAGTCAGTAAAAACAAGACCCAGGAGCTGACTGTGGCTCAGATCATGAGCTTCTCGTTGCAAAATTTAGGCTTAAATTGAAGAAAGTAGGGAAAAGTGCTAGGCCACTCAGATATGAACTAAATCATATCCCTGATCTGATAGAAAGAGTGCCTGAAGAATTATGGAAAGAGGTTTGCAACACTGTACAAGACGTAGCAACTAAAACCATCTCAAAGAAAAAGAAATGCAAGGAATCAAAATGGCTGTCTGAGGAAGCTTTGCAAATAGCTGAGGAAAGAAGGGAAGCGAAAGGCAAGGTAGAAAGAGAAAGATACACCCAAATGAATGCAGAATTCCAAAGAATATCTAGAAGAGATAAGAATGCCACCTGAAATGAACAGTGCAAAGAAATAGAAGAAAACAATAGAATAGGGAGGACCAGAGATCTCTTCAAGAAAATTGGAGAGATGAAGGGAACGTTTCATGCAAAAATGAGCATGATAAAGGACCAAAATGGCAGGGACCTAACAGAGGCAGAAGAGATTAAGAAGAGGTGGAAAAATTACACAGAAGAACTATACAAGAACGAGCTTAATGTCCCTGATAATCACGATGAGGTGGTCACTGACCTCGAGCCAGACATCCTAGAATGTGAAGTGAAGTGGGCCTTAGAAAAGATGAGCAACAACAAAGCTAGTGGAGGTGACAGTATTCCAGCTGAGCTATTCAAAATCTTAAAAGACGATGCAGTAAAAGTGCTACACTCAATTTGCCAGCAAATTTGGAAAACTCAACAGTGGCCACAGGATTGGAAAAGATCAGTTTACATTCCAATTCCAAAGAAAGGCATTGCCAAAGAATGTTCAATCTATCGCACCATTGCACTCATTTCACATGCTAGTAAAGCTATGCTTAAAATCCTACAAGCTAGACTCCAGCAGTATGTGGATCGAGAACTACCAGAAGTACAGGCAGGATTTCGAAGAGGCAGAGGAACTAGAGATCAAATTGCCAACATACGCTGGATCATGGAGAAAGCTAGGGAGTTCCAGAAAAACATCTACTTCTGCTTCATTGACTATGCTAAAGCCTTTGATTGTGTGGATCATAACAAACTGTGGCAAGTTGTTAAAGAGATGGGAGTACCAGACCATCTTATTTGTCTCTTGAGAAACCTATATGTGGGTCAAGAATCAATAGTGAGAACTGGACACGGAACCACTGATTGGTTCAAAATTGGGAAAGGAGTCCGGCAAGGCTGTATACTGTCGCCCTGCCTATTTAACTTCTATGCAGAGCACATCATGAGAAAGGCAGAGCTAGATGAATCAAAAGTTGGAATTAAGATTGCCAGAAGAAATATCAACAACCTAAAATATGCAGATGATACCACTCTTAATGGCAGAAAGTGAAGAGGAACTAAAGAGCCTCTGGATGCGGGTGAAGAAGGAGAGTGCAAAAGTGGGCTTGAAACTCAACATTAAGAAAACCAAGATCATGGCATCTGGCTCTGTCAATTCCTGGCAAATAGATGGGGAAGAAATGGAGGTAGTGACAGATTTTATTTCCCTGGGCTCCAAGATCACCGCAAATGGGGACTGCAGCCAAGAAATTAAAAGATGCTTGCTCCTGGGGAGGAAAGCTATGTCAAATCTAGACAGCATACTAAAAGGCAGAGACATCACCCTGCCAACAAAAGTGCGTATAGTCAAGGCCATGGTTTTCCCAGTTGCAATGTATGGCTGTGAAAGTTGGACCATAAGAAAGGCTGAGCGCCAAAGAATTGAGGCCTTTGAACTATGGTGCTGGAGAAGACTCCTGCGAGTCCCTTAGACTGTAAGGCGATCAAACCGGTCAGTCCTAAAGGAGATCAACCCTGACTGTTCTTTAGAAGGCCAGATCCTGAAGTTGAAACTCAAATACTTTGGCCACCTAATGAGAAGGAAAGACTCACTAGAGAAGAGCCTAATGCTGGGAAAGATTGAGGGCAATAGAAGAACGGGACGATAGAGAATGAGGTGGCTGGATGGCGTCATTGAAACAGTAGGAGTGAACCTAAATGGACTCCAGAAGATGGTAGAGGACAGGAAGGCCTGGAGGAACGTTGTCCATGGGGTCACGATGGGTCGGACACGACTTTGCAACTGACAACAACAACAAAACGCATGCATTTTCTCCAGATTGGACCTTTTCAATGCTTATAATCTGATTAGAATCAAAGAGGTCCATGAATACTTAACCAACCTAAATGCCAGGTGTGACAAGTTTGAATACACTGTGGTCCCCTGAATCCCAGCACACAGAACATGTCCAGATAGTCCTCACTAGATTCAGAGACAATCATCTCTTTGCCAAACCAGAAAAATGTGCATTTGATCTGAAACAGTTAACACTTTTGAGGGTACTGTATCTGCACAAACAGTATACAAATGGACACCCAGAAAGTCAGAGCTGTACTAGAATGGCAAGCCCCACACACTGCCAAAGATATCCAACACTCCTGGGGCTTCACTAACTTCTGCAGAAAATGTATCTCTGGCTTTGCTCGCAAGGTTAATACTCTTACCCAACTCACAAAGAAAGGGGTTAGGTTTGCTTGGACTGCTACACACCAGACAGCATTTGAAGAGTTAAAGCAACTTTTTGCGCAGCAACCCCTCCTTCAGCATCTTGATCCATCAAAGAGGTTTGTGGTTCATGTGGATGCCTCAGATTTCACCACTGGAGCTGTTCTTCTCTAAGACTGCAAGGAGGGAAACAGTCTGTTGCCCTGTGCCTTTTTCTCAAGAGCTTTAACCACCCCAGAAAAAAACTATGATGTTTTCAACAAGGAACTCCTGGCAGTGAAATCTGCGTTTCACAGACCATAAGAACCTACATGTATTGCAACAGACTAAGTTGCTTTCTCCCAGACAAATTTGATGGAGTCTATTCATCTCACACTTTGATTTCTATATTTAGTATGTATCTGGCTCAAACAATTTACTGCCAGATGCCTTGTCACGCAAACCAGTTTTCTCAAGTGCATCACAATTCTGTAGCCTTGTTTCCAGCCAGCACCACAGACATCACCCTCTGGAAGGTTAGAAGCGACTCAACTGGACCAGGACTTACTAGAATCAAGGCATAGCAACTTCTAGACCACTTCTCCTGGACCCAAATGGATGACCTTTAAGGAAGCCCCAGCAGGTACCATATCCCCATTAGTGGTGGAGGGAGGTGCACTGAAGCACAAAGCCAAATTAGTGGTCCCTCTTGTAGAATTTTCTTATAACAAGTCTCTCCACACATTGATTTCAATGACACCCTTTCAAGCTATGTATGGCACACACACATGCACCCAAAGTATTGCCAGACCACCCCGCACTAGACTCACCAGTCCCAGGAGCTGTTGACTTCTTGCAGGAGCAACTCGCTGCCCAAGCCCTATTGAAGCAGTAGCTTGACCAAGCAAAGCAGTGTTACAAGAAGTCTGTGGATGCCCACAGACGGGAGCAACCGCCAATAGCAGTAGGGGACAAGGTCTGGCTCTCTACCAAGTTCATAGCATCCTCAACACCTTCCAAGAAGCTAGACACTAAGTTTGTGCCATTCAAGGCTCTCCGTCAAATCAATCCTGTCACATTCCATCTCCAATTGATTCCCTCTATGAAAGTATACCCAGTCTTTCATTGATTCTTGCTGTTTATTTTTTAAAAAATGTTTTATTAATTTTCAAGAATTACAATCTTTAGTGCTTAGTAAACAACATGTTGTCTGGGTTCACATACAGTATTTAAGATTAACTTCTTCAATATAAATCTATTCAGTATTGCACAATCCAGTATTTTTTCCCTGATCCTCCTTTCTTCCCCATATTTTTTCCATTTTCCCCTCATTACACAATTACAATTCTTGGTACTATTGATGTATCCAAAGTTAGATATAAACATCTTGATCATATTTTACTAATATTATACAAATAACAATATCATTCATTCATTTCATTCATTTATTAAATTTGTATACCGCCCTTCTCCCGAAGGACTCAGGGCGGTGAACAGGGCACATATAAATAGAAAATACAAAAATTAAAAGAGAATTAAATAATCGCCCAGATAAAACAGTAACAATATAAAAACCCATTAAAAAGCCCTAACATCCCCCATCAGGCCAGGCCAGCTTGTTCAAATAAATGGGTCTTCAGTCCGCGCCGGAAGGAGCGAAGGTCCGGTGCCGTCCGGAGCTCAACCGGCAGCTGGTTCCATAAAGCCGGAGCACCCACAGAGAAGGCCCTCCCCCTGGGGGCCACCAGCCGACATTCTCTGACCGGAGGCACCCTGAGGAGGCCCTCTCTGTGGGAACGCACGGGGCGGAGGGAAGTTGACGCCGGCAGCAGGTGGTCCCCGAGGTACTCCGGACCCATGCCATGTAGGGACTTAAAGACCATTACCAGAACCTTGAATCTCACCCGGAAGACAACTGGTAACCAATGCAGCTCGCGGAGCAAAGGTGTAACATGGGAGTACCGGGAAACTCCTAAGACAACTCTCGCGGCCGCATTCTGTACCAGTTGGAGCCTCCGAGTGGTCTTCAAGGGAAGCCCCATGTAAAGAGCATTGCAGTAGTCCAGCCGAGAGGTCACGAGCGCATGAGTGACCGTACACAGGGCATCCCGGTCCAGATAGGGCCGCAACTGGCGCACCAGGCGAACCTGGGCGAAAGCCCCCCTGGTCACGGCTACTATATGGTCTTCCAGGGTAAGCCGTGAATCTAGGAGGACTCCCAAGTTGCGAGCCCTATCCACGGGGGGTAAAAACTCACCCCCCATAGAAAGAGGTGGAATATTTTGAATGTCCCGGGATGCCGTAATGCACAGCCACTCAGTCTTGTCAGGGTTGAGCTGAAGTCTGTTCCTCCCCATCCAGACCCGAACCGCCTCCAGGCAACGGGACATCACGTCGAGGGCATCACTGGGGTGGTTTGGGGTCGAAATGAAAAGCTGGGTATCATCGGCGTATTGTTGATACCCAACTCCAAAACCACGAATGATCTCACCCAGCGGTTTCATGTAGATGTTGAACAGGAGAGGCGAGAGGACCGACCCCTGAGGAACTCCACAAACGAGAGCCCTTGGGGTCGACCTCAATTCATAAATCAATATCCTGGTTTTCGTGCTCTTTTTAAAGTTTGATTTCCCATCAATATTTGAAGTATCTTTGTCAGTTATGATATTCTCAATATTAATTACATTTATATAGCTAAAAATTTTATTCATACCAATCCTCTTATCAAAAAAAGAAAAAAAATGCTATTTTAATTTAAAATCATTATCTTTCATTATAAAAGTCTAATTATATCTAAGGGTCATCCATTCTTTTAATCATATTGAAACAAGTATTTAAACATATAATGCCCCCTCTAATGGGTCAAATCTTCTATTTTTTAAATCTAACTCTCGCTTTCTTTCTTTGCCAAGTAGCTTTCCAAGCCAAGGCAATTAAATCGCCCAGGAATTTTCTATTTTTGTGAAAGTTGCTTGGCATGAGGAAGAGAATTTAGATAGGGTGTTATTATTATTATTATTATTATTATTATTATTATTATTATTATTATTATTATTATTATTATTATTATTATTAGGGGGGGAATTCCGCCCTTTTATATTCTTTAAGCAACTCCCACTTTCCTTCTCCCTCAATTTCTCTCTTCATTTTTGTCTCCCAAGTTGTAATATTTCCCCTGACAGCTCTATGTTTTGTTGCTTAAAATCTTCTTCCTTGTCATCAGGTGTATTTTGCAGACTTAAGGGATAAAGGGTCTTTTGCATTTTCAATGTTATGGGTGAGTCTTGCAGTGTTTTATTTGTATATGGTAGTTCATATTTCCCTTCTTTTATCTCTTCCATCTCTAGGTCCATTTCCTCTGCTTCATCGCCTGATTTATTTGTTCATACTTTGTAGTACTTATCTGGGAACTTTCTAGTTGTAGATTTAATTTGGAGATTTGCTCATCTATGTTATCTAAATTATTTATAGTCTCATTATGGTTTATTTTTATGTCCTTTTTGTATGCAACAATTGTTTGGTGAATTATGTCACTGTGTAAGAAATTTTATGAACTGGAATAGCCATAGCAACAAGCCAGCCAATGAGAACTGTTTTTGATTAAGACACAGTATTGGCTGTGTGAGGCATGTGATCCAGCCTAGGTCTGGGCATGTCTTAGTCTTCTCTGTGTTTGTTTTTTTCTGATCTCCAAGTTAAGAGTTGTTGATGTTCCCCAGAGCTGAATGAAACTGTATGTACCATGTTTATATATATTTTATATAGTTTTTCTAAACTATGCCTCCTGCTCATTTTGAATGTGTGCTTATTTGGGGGGCTTATTTTTGCGCTGGAAAGCTGTAATAATCTAACACAGGGCTTTTCAACCTTTTCACCAATTGCACTACTTTTAGGATATGGCAATATTCGAGTACCACCTAGCAAGGTGTCAAAAACTTGATGACCAAAAAAAAACCTGTTCAAAGTTGCAATTGCACTGAAATTACTTATGATCATTGCAGCACGCCCAGGGTCATGTGATTTATATTTGGATGCTTGGCAACTGATTCATATTTATGATACTCACAGTGTCCCAGGGTCATGTGATTCCCCTTTTGCAACCTTTTGACAAGCAAAGTCAATGGCAGATCCTGTCTATTATATCCTCTGTCATCTATGTCTTAGTAAAAGTTCCTGCTTGGACAATCTTGTCTCCAAGAGTTTTTCTTTCCTAAGATGTGGATCGGAATGGGTTCTGACAGGAATGCTACAGGCAAAATCCATGCAGGAGAAAAATACTTCAAAATCCCTTGCAGCAAAACTTACAGCTAACAATAGCAGAGCAATAGAAGCTAACACGGGACATCAGCCATCAGCCAAATAGAAATTGCCAAACACTCCTTAAGAGCACAAAGCCCACATTGCACAAATCCCAGAACTTCAAAGTCACAAAAGCACATAAGAATCCTTCCACTCTCCATCTCCCTCCCTCCATGCCTCACCTCCAGCCATTGCTGCCTTTTTTCATTCCTCTTGGAGGGCAACCCCTCTCCCACTGCATTTCTTGCCTGTTTGCTGCTGCCAGCACAGGTGGCTGCCACAGCAGTTGTAGATTGGCTCATGGCCGGCCTGCTTGATCTCTCCTCTCCCTCCTGCCCTCCTCCTCCTCCTCCTTTCCTTTCAGTGCCTTCTAGAACTGACTCCACCTCCTCCCAAGGCTGCTTTTTTTTCTCTCTCCCTCTCCCGCCCACACTGCCTTTTATAGCCTCTCTGCCCCCCTCCTCCTCCTTTCTCATGGGGGAGGTTGAGCCAGAAGTGAGCCTGGGGCCTTTGCCTTGCCCTAGCCACTCTGCAGCTCCAGAGGCCTCTCTCACAGTAAGTCCTTGCCTGTGCTGGCTCTTTCCCTCCCCCACTACACTTGGCTAGGCAGGGCTGTGTACCACCTGCCACTTGTTAATGTGCCACAAGCGGCACTTGTACCACCGGTTGAAAAGCCCTGATCTAACAGGTTATGGGCCCAGCCAGCCAGCCCTTGCACACAGTACAGGAAAGTTCAGATTGAAGAAAAAGGATTGAGGCTCAACATAGAGCTGTGACTGCCTGAGTTAAGAAAGAAAAAGGCAAAGACTCAGCTGAAGGCTTGCAGGATGGCTGATTTAAAGGAGAGCTCTCTGCCTCAATTGGGACAAAAACATTATCTTATTTGGGCTGCAAAAAGGGAATGCTTTCTGAAGGCTAAGGAGCTCTGGGATATTGTGATTAATCCACCCCAGGGCAATTAGCAGCTGCAGATCAACTGAGGCATGGTAAGGCACTGGCTTACATCATCTTAAGTGTGGAAGATGAACAATTCTTAAGAAGCTGTAACAGTATTTGAAGATAATGCTGCTTGCATTAAAATGGCAACAGGTGACAGAGTGAAAAGTAGAAGCGAGCATGTGGACATTAAATATTGTAATGTCAGAGAAGCCATCAGAAGTAAACTAATTCGCTTGCTTCATTGTTCTTCAGATGACAATCTGGCAGATGTAATGACCAAGCCATTTGGTGGAGTACACCATGGGAAGAGTATTACGTTATTTGGTTTTATGTCTATTCCAGTCATAAAGGGAGGAGTGTCACTGTGTAAGAAATTTTATGAACTGGAACAGCCATAACAACAAACCAGCCAATGAGAACTGTTTTTGATTAAGACACAGTATTGGCTGTGTGAGGCATGTGATCCAGCCTAGGTCTGGGCGTGTCTTAGTCTTCTCTATGTTGTTTTTTTCTGATTCCCAAGTTAAGAGTTGTTGATGTTCCCCAGAGCTGAATGAAACTGTATCATGTTTATATATATATATTATACAGGTGAAACTCGAAAAATTAGAATATCGTGCAAAAGTTCATTTATTTCAGTAATGTAACTTAAAAATGGAAACTAATATATGAGATAGACTCATTACATGAAAAGCAAGATAGTTCAAGCTGTGATTTGTCATAATTGTGATGATTATGGTGTACAGCTCATGAAAACCCCAAATCCACAATCTCAGAAAATTAGAATATTACATGCAATCAATAAAACAAGGAGTGTACATAGAACAATATCGGACCTCTGAAAAGTATAAGCATGCATATGTACTCAGTACTTGGTTTGGGCCCCTTTTGCAGCAATTACTGCCTCAATGCGGCGTGGCATGGAAGCTATCAGCCTGTGGCACTGCTGAGGTGTTATGGAAGACCAGGATGCTTCAATAGCGGCCTTCAGCTCTTCTGCATTGTTCGGTCTCATGTCTCTCATCTTTCTCTTGGTAATGCCTCACAGATTCTCTATGGGGTTCAGGTCAGGCGAGTTTGCTGGCCAATCAAGCACAGTAATCCCACGGTCATTGAACCAGGTTTTGGTGCTTTGGGCAGTGTGGGCAGGTGCCAAGTCCTGCTGGAAAATGAAGTCAGCATCCCCATAAAGCTCGTCTGCAGAAGGAAGCATGAAGTGCTCCAAAATCTCCTGGTAGACAGCTGTGTTGACCCTGGACTTAATGAAGCACAGTGGACCAACACCAGCAGATGACATGGCTCCCCAAATCAACACAGACTGTGGAAACTTCACACTAGACTTCAAGCATCTTGCAGTGTGTGCCTCTCCATTCTTCCTCCAGACTCTGGGTCCTTGGTTTCCAAATGAGATGCAAAAGTTTGACTTTGGACCACTGAGCAACAGACCAGATCTGTTTTTCTTTAGCCCAGATAAGATGCTTCTGACATTGTTTGTTGTTCAGGAGCGGCTTGACAAGAGGAATATGACATTTGAAGCCCATGTCCAGGATCCGTCTGTGTGTGGTGGCTCTTGATGCACTGACTCCAGCCTCAGTCCACTCCTTGTGAAAGTCCCCAACACTTTTGAATGGCAATCCTCTCCAGGCTGCGGTCATCACTGCTGCTTGTGCACCTTTTTCTTCCACACTTTTCCCTTCCACATAACTTTCTATTAATGTGCTTTGATACAGCACTTTGGGAACATCCAACTTCTTTTGCAATTACCTTTTGAGGCTTTCCCTCCTTATGGATGGTGTCAGTGATGGTTTTCTGCACAACTGTCAGGTCAGCAGTCTTCCCCATGATTGTGATTCCTACTGAACCAGACTGAGAGACCATTTAAAGGCTCAGGAACCCTTTGCAGGTGTTATGGCTTAATTAGCTGATTAGAGTGGAACACTTTGAGCCTAGAATATTGCACCTTTTCACAATATTCTAATTTTCTGAGATTGTGGATTTGGGGTTTTCGTGTGCTGTACGCCATAATCATCACAATTATGACAAATCACGGCTTGAACTATCTTGCTTTGCATGTAATGAGTCTATCTCATATATTAGTTTCCCCTTTTAAGTTGCATTACTGAAATAAATGAACTTTTGCACAATATTCTAATTTTTTGAGTTTCACCTGTAGATAGTTTTTCTAAACTATGCCTCCTGCTCATTTTGAATGTGCGCTTATTTTGGGGGCTTATTTTTGCGCTGGAAAACTGTAATAGTCTTATCACCAGTCTCAGTAAGAGTAGAACAAAGTTTCTTGTATTTTTCTGGTCTATATGTAGCCTTTATAATCCAATAGGTTCTAGATACAGGTCCAGCCCCAAAAGCAATTATTTTATAGTGATCCTTTGTCTCAGGCATCCAAAAATTGTCAGTCAGGCAAGGTTGTAATCCACAGTGTTCAAAGTGTTCAAAATGTTCAACCTCCCTGAAAACTGCTCAAAAGTCTCTCCCAGCCAGACATAATCAAAGGTCAATTTTTTCTTTCTCTCCCACTAGTTTTTGAGATTAAAAATCCAAGCTCAGTAGGTGTTTATAGTCCAAAAAGACCAGGGTGATAAGTATGCCAAAATATTTCCCTTTATTGCCAGCTGTTCTCCCTTAAGCTAGGAGTCACCAAGCAGCCAGGAAGCTAGTTATAGTGCTGAACTCAAATCCACCACTAGATGTCACTCAAACTCCATTTTACACTCTTAAGAGAAAGGATTGATTTCTTATGTTTTACCTCAATGTTTTTTTTTCAAAGAGAAAATCTTAACAATTATCTCAGTTCTCAAATTTATCAAAACTGTGGCTTTATGTTACTTCCACTTCAATATTGTGTATTTCTGAAACAAGCACAAAATTGTTGGCCACACTTCCGGGTGGCAAGGCTCCGCCGCCGGCAGCCATTTAGGCTGTCAGCCCCAACGCTCCGTAGAATCGCCAAATACAGCGCCGATCAGCTGTTTTGGCGGCTCGGAAGCCCCCTCCTCGGGAGAAGAGGAGGGGGTGAGCGCCCAGGCAGGGGTAGAGCTCTCCCGGGCCACCAGAGTTGAAACTCTGGTGGCTGAAGGATTGAGCCCCCCCGAAGCCTGAGTTTGCTCCGGACCTCGGGACGCCTCTGCTCCAGGGCTTTGGAGCAGAGCAGGGCGTAGCAACCATCCCTGCCAGCGAGAGTTAACTTCGGATTACTTGGATGCAGGCAGAGCGGTACAGGAGAATTATGTTAAAGCAAGTATATGATCTTTAACTCAGTGGACTTTGTGGAGTTTGTTAAAAGTGAAAGTGCGCAACAATTTCAAGTGGGTGAAAATGGCTGCCAAATCTTCTAAAGTTCCTAGAAGCGCAGGGGCTTCCCCGGTGCAGCAATCTTCGTTACAAGCTTTAATGCCCCCCCCTACACCTGCACCTGCTTTAACAGTAAAAGATTTGCAGGATGTTTTGCAAGAGGCTTTGAAAAAGCAATCTCAACAATTAGCTGAACTTATGGAGGAGAAGCTTACAGAAATGAGGGCAGACATTTTACTTGCATTTCAAGGCATGGCTGTTTGTATAGAGCATCTGGACGAGAGAGTGGAAGATCTCAGCCAAAATAATATTAGATTAGATGCTAAAATGACGGAGACTGAAAATGTGGTGGATAAGATTGACGACGACTTGACCTTGGTACAGTATAGAGAGATGGAGTTCGCTGTGAGAATTAGAGGGATAAAAGAGGATTCTAAGGAAAATTTGAAAAAAATAGTCTCAGAGGCTTTGGAAGGTGTTTTGGAGCGTTCAGCAGAAGAAATTATGGAAGATATAGATAAAATTTTTCGCATTAATTCGTGGATTGCAAGACAAAGGAAACTACCTAGAGATGTGGTGGTTTACTTCACAAAGAGAGCAATTAGAAATAAGGTTATTCAAGCTTTTTATAATAACAAATTCGCAATTGCAGAACAAGAAGTCTTAATTTTAAAAGAGATCCCTCCAAGAATTCTAAGGAGAAGGAAGGAGTTTGCTTTTCTGGTAGAAGAATTAAGAAGACGGGATATTCAGTTCAGATGGGAGATTCCAGTGGGCATGGGGGTGATGTATGCAGGCACGAGACATCGTCTTCTCACTGTTCTACAGGCACGTGATTTTTATGCTAATGTTTTAAAAGCTGTTCCTATACAACTTTTGGAATCTAATAAGAAGAATGGTGGAGTGCACAAACCACAAAGTGAGAGTTCACAAGGTGCGAAAGGAATTATGCAGTTGAAAGATGGAGAATCTTAGAAAGGTACAAGAGTGGATCAAATTTCAGTACCGGAGGAGGCTAGAGACCAAAGAATGACACGTGCTGCAGCTAGACGAATGAGACAAGAGCAAGAGCATCAGAGAGCTGTGACGGTACCTCCAAAACTTACCTACAGTGAAGCAGTGGGAGGAGCGCGACCCAAGAGAGTGCAGGTGATTTTGGAAGAGGCGCTCCAAAAGCTTCAGGTCGCAAAAGATGGCGACAAAACTTCTAACCTGGAATGTTAATGGTTTGAATTCACCACAGAAGAGGAAGAAAGTATTTCAATATTTAAAGCAATTTAAAAATGATGTTATTTGTTTACAGGAAACACATATCAGAGTGTCGGATCAAAACTACTTGGCTAATTTGAGGTTGGGCACACCGTTTATTGCTTCAGCGATTGACAAGAAAAATGGAGTGGTTATTTATGTTAGGAAAACTTTGACAGCATCTTTAATTGAAGCAGATAAACAAGGAAGATATGTTATGATTGAACTGTTAATAGAAGGCAAGAAAACGCTTTTGGTTGGACTATATGCACCTAATCAACAACAAGGAGATTTTTACAGTTTATTACATAACAAGATTATTCAGTGGGATTATAAATCTTGTATTTTTATGGGAGACTGGAATGGCGTTTTGGATGTACAAATGGATAACGGGTTTTTTTTAAAAGCACCCCAAGTCATGCTAAACTGCCTAAATCTTTTTTTGAGATGAAGGATGACTTGGAATTGCGAGATATCTGGAGAGAAAGGAATTTGCAAGAAAAGGATTATACTTTTTTCTCCGATAGGCATCAATCTTTTTCTAGGATTGATTTTGTTTTGATTACTAATGATTTTTTTTCTAGGATCAAGAAGATCAAGATTTGTCCAAGAACTATATCTGATCATAGCCCAGTATGGTTAGAGATAGAAAAAGATAATAGGGATAGACGGTCTTGGCGCTTAAATGAAAACTTGTTTAGATATCAGGAAAATGTGGAAGAGTGTAAAAAACAGATGAAGGAATTTTTTAAAATTAATATGCATAAAGGTACTTCTATTGACATGGTTTGGGATGCAAGTAAAGCTTACATGAGAGGTGTATTAATATATTTGAATAATAAACATAGACGTAAAATGGAATTTAGGAGGAAAGAGTTAGAGGATGAAATTAAGGAAAAAAGGCTTTAATTTTGAATCCATCTGACAGGAAGATTAAAGAGGTAATTACTTTACTTAGGGGTCAGTTTGATAAGTTAATGGCAGATCAAGTTGCTATTAATTTGCGGTATGCTAGACATAATACTTTTTGTAATGCTAATAAACCAGGTAGATGGTTAGCTTATTTGTTAAGAAAGAAGCAAAGGGCTGCTAATATAGATAGAATAGGGCATAAGGGGAAAATAGTGTATCAGCAGAGTCTTATTAAAAAGACTTTTGCTGATTTTTATTCTAAGTTATATGTTAGAGATAAGATTAGAGACGCAGATATTGATGATTATTTGACAAGAGCTAATATTCCCGTGCTTACGCAAGAACAAAAGGAAGGGATGAATCAGTTGATAACTGATGAAGAAATTTTTTTAGCAATCAAACAATTGAAAGTGGGTAAAGCGCCGGGTACTGACGGATTGACTGCTGTGTATTATAAAAATTTGCAGATGGAAATGGTGAAGCCTTTAAGGGAATTATTCAAGACAATCCAAATGGGAGGAGGGGTACCTCCATCTTGGAAGACTGCTTTTATTTCTTTGATTCCGAAGGAAGATCAGGATGTCACCCAAGTTAAAAATTATAGGCCAATATCACTTTTGAATACTGACTACAAGATATTTGCAAAAATTTTAGCTAATAGGTTAATGAGGGTAATACAACAAGTAATTCATGGTGATCAAACTGGATTTATAAGTGGTAGACAAATGAAGAATAATGTGAGACATATTGTAGACTTATTGGAATTTTTGGAAAGAAACAATCAGATCCCTGCAGCGCTGATCTTTTTGGATGCTGAAAAAGCCTTTGATCAATTGGATTGGCAATTTTTGATGAAAGTACTAGAAAAAATGGAATTTGGGGATAAATTTTTACAATCAGGGCTATTTATCAAAAGCAAACAGCTCGTATAATAGTTAATAATAGTTTGACTGAACTATGTAATATTGAAAAAGGTACAAGGCAGGGGTGCCCGTTGTCACCTCTATTATTTGTTTTAACATTGGAAATATTACTGATTAAAATACGTAATTCGGATAAAATTAGGGGAATCCAAATAAGAGATCAGGATTACAGATTGAGGGCGTTTGCAGATGATCTGGTTGTTACATTAACTCAGCCTGATTATTCAGTTGTAGAATTGATGGAGATAATAATGCAATATGGGAGAGTTTCTGGATTTAAGATTAACATACAAAAAACTAAAATACTGACTAAAAATATGACAGTATCTCAAAAGGCTGTTTTAGAAGAATTAACGGGATTTGAAATAGTTAAAAGGGTTAAATATTTGGGGATATATTTGTCAGCCTCAAATGTGAAGTTATATAAAAATAATTAGGAAAAGTTATGGGGAAAAGTACAAAAAGAGCTAGATAGTTGGAAAAATCTACAATTATCTTTATTGGGAAGAATTGCAGCAGTGAAAATGAATGTTTTGCCAAAATTCTTATTTTTATTTCAAATGATACCTATACTTAAAAAGGATTTAAACTTGGAGGAATGGCAAAAAGGAGTTAATAAATTTGTCTGGGCAGGGAAAAAGCCACGAGTTAAATTTAAGATAATGCAAGATATGCGTGAAAGAGGCGGTCTTAAAATGCCTAATTTTAAATTATATTATGAGGCTGCTGCTTTGTCAGCGATAAGTGACTGGTTTAATTTAACACAAGCGAGATTATTAAATCTTGAGGGTTATGATTTGTTATTTGGATGGCATGCATATTTATTGTATGATAAGAAGGTGGATAATGTGTTTAAGATACATATTTTAAGGTATGCTCTGTTGCGAGTCTGGAAAAAGTATAGACATAAGTTAAATTATAAGATACCTATTTGGGCAATACCTAAACACGCAATAGAAAATATAAATGTGGGATTTAAACATGATGTGACTACATATAAGGAAATTTTAAGTTTTGAAAGGACTGTATGGCAATTAAAGTCATATAGTATTTTAAAAGAAGAAAAGATTGTACAAACTTGGTTTCAGTATGGGCATCTACAGGCTAGATGGAAAGAGGACCAGAAAACTGGTTTTTCAATGATTGATGAAAATTTGGTAAAGCAAATTAGAGATCAAGGTCAAGCACATATAACAAGGATATATACTGCATTGACAGAAATTGATTCAGATACGGAACTTGTTAAAGATTGTATGATAAAGTGGGCTCAGAATTTTCAAGAAGTTATCACAATGGATACCTGGGAAAAGATCTGGGTTAGAAATGTAAAATTTACACAGGCCCAAAATTTAAGAGAGAATTTTTATAAAATGTTTTATAGATGGCATTTAGATCCAAAAAAATTAGCAAGTATGTACCCGAACTGTCAGCCCAAATGTTGGAGGTGTGGCTGTGAGGATGCAATGTATTTTCATATATGGACTTGCAAAAAGGTTAAAGCTTTTTGGATTAAAATTTGGTGGAATAGGCAACAAATATTTAAGAAAAGGATAAAGTTTTCTCCGCAACTGTTTTTATTGGGTATTATTACAGATTTCACCATTATAGAGATTAAGTTGATGTTGAATTTAATTACGGCAGCGAGACTTTTAGTAGCGCAATATTGGTAGAAGGAAGAACTGCCGACTATAGAAGAATGGACTTTGAAAGTTTCTAACTTGGCGGATATGGCAAAGATTTCAGCGTATCTGAAAGATCATTCGCAACAGAGATACACTGTGGAGTGGAAGAGATGGATTGATTATATCCAGAATAAATATGGGACTAAAAAGTTTCATTTAGCATTTGAATAAGTAATGGATTTATATGATGTATAATTAGCTTTTAGTTATTTTACTAAGAGTTAAAGTGCGATAGAATTTAATATTTTATTGTTGTTTGCATATTTTAGATTATGTTTGTTTGTATTTTTATACCCTGTATTTAGCTCTGGGAAGTTGGGGAGGGGGAGGGGAGGGGAGGGTTGGGGAGGGTTGGGGGGAGGGGAGGGGGAGGGGGGGTTGTATTCTAAAATGTATCTTAAAACTTTTCAATAAAAAAAATAATTGTTGGCCACAATAGAACAATATGGTGAGGTCACAGGCCTGATAATAGAGAAAATACTAAAGTTTTGACAAAGAACTTAACAGAAAAACAGAAAACGCAACTTGCAAGAAAAACAAATCTTCAAATAGTTAAAAAAGTTAAGTACTTGGGAATTTACTTAACAGCAAGATGTATAACAGTAAAAGAGGACAACTATACAAAATTATTAAAACAAATAAAACTGGACTTAGAAAAGTGGAAAAATCTCCAACTGTCAGTACTGGGGAGAATAGCTACAATTAAAATGAATATCTTACCAAAAATACTTTTTTTATTTCAAACTATTCCGGTAAAATTAGAAAAAGCCTTCTTTGATGAACTGAATACCATAATACTGGAATTTATTTGGCAAGGGAAAAAAGCACGAATTAAAGTGAAATTGCTACAGGACGTTAGAGAAAGGGGAGGATTTGGACTCCCAGAGTGGAAATTATATTACCAAGCAGCTATTTTAACGTGGATTAAATAATGGATAACACTTAGATACAAAAGATTGCTATACCTAGAGGGGGATGACCTGCAGATTGGCTGGCATGCCTTTCTGTGGTATGGGGAGAATAAAGCGCATAGATATTTCCAGAATCATGCTATAAGAAATGCACCTCTCTTAGAATGGGAAAAAATAAAAGAAAAAATTTATATTAAGATACCTGGATGGCTTTCAACAATGGAAGCCTTTGCTTACCCAAACTTAATTAACTATGATAAACTTGTAACATGTAAAGACTTACTGGACAATGAAGGAAGATTGAAATCTAGACAAGACTTACAACAACAAGGTATTGACCTATCATGGTGGCCATACCTACAAATCCAATCAAGATATGAAAAAGACGTGACAACAATGGGGCTTGTGCTGCCACCATGTGGCCGTGTGGAGAAATCACAATGTGGGCAGTCAGACCCTCCTACCCTATGATGTATTTCCTTTCCCCTCCCCTTTCTGGGATGGACTTCCTCCTCCTTTGTCCCTAGAGAGTCCATTCTCCATTAGCCAGAAGACATGGGGTAACTTGCAGACTCAATATGCAGTTCCTGGGAATACTACCATTTTCTAACCTTAGAGATACCTTGGAAATATCTTGGAAATGCTGTACAAAGGTCATCTGAATGCATCCACCTACTGTATTCAACTTTACCTGCAATAAAGGTATTTCTATATGATAAAAGGTGTCTCTATGAGTTCAAAACTATCTGGAGAGATATGTTAATGTTAATGATATCTGTTTATATAGACCATAGAGGTCTTATCAAGAGATTAATTAAAGTACAACAGCTTCGATCCAGAATAGTTAGAAAATGGTAGTATTCCCAGGAACTGCATATTAAGTCTGCAAGTTGCTCTATAAGGAACAGACAAAATGTGATCTTACATTGCTAAAAACAGATGAAAAGCTGAATTAAAAACTTTATAGATTTCTGCTTAACTTAAAGATGGAGGAGGAACAAGTTAAAGAAACAATGATAATATTGGCAAAAAACGTTGGACATACTATAGAGCTTGAAGAATAGGAAAAGTTATGGGATAGAAATATTAGATTAACGAAAGCTGTACCATATAAAGAAAATTTGTATAAAATATTTTATAGATGGCACATGACACCAATGAGACTAGCCAAAATGTTTAAAAATACTTCAAATGTGTGTTGGAAATGTAACCGAAGAACAGGTACTTATTACCATATCTGGTGGTCATGTCCTAAAGCTAAAAGGTTTTGGCTTAAGATACATTTATGGTTGGAGAAGATGATTAAAAAACAAATAGAATTTAAACCAGAATTGTTTCTGTTAGGAATGATAGGCCCCAACTATGACAAGGAGAGCGGATACTTAATGTTACATGTATTGACAGCAGCGAGAATTATGTATGCCCAATAATGGAAAAATGAAGTTACCGACTGAAGTATTAATCAAGAAAATATCGGATTGTGCAGAAATGGACAGATTAGAGATTAAAGAAAAAGAGCATTCAGTTTACTATAGAACTTGGAATAAATTCTATCAATGGCTAGATAAGCGAGTTAGAGAGAAAGGAATGTGATATGCAATTTTGAATTTGAGTAAGAAAAATACTATACATTGAAAACTAAGTATTGTTGATGATTATTATACCTATCATTGTTATCAATTATTAGCTTTATTACTTTTATTTATATATATTTACCCAGACAATATGCTGTTTGCCAAATATTGAATGTTATTGGGGGAAACCCCAACCCTCACCCCCAATCTTTCCTGTACCCTAACCCTAATTCCCATCCCCTTACCCCTTTCCTTAACCTTATAAAAACTAATAAAAAATTTTCAAAAAAAATATTGTGTATTTCTGTCCCCCATAGAAATTAAAACTCCGCTTCCATTCACATTTGGAGGTTTTTAGCTTCTTGGCAGCCTTCCCCAGAAAATTCAGTTGTAAACAAGTAAAGAAAGGATCAATATTTTCACCCAGTTCCAAACATGCTGTTTATGATCTGCTAATTGGTGCTTTTCTTCTTCGGTTGTCAGCAGCTAGTGGCTGCAGGCCACTAGTGGGCTGAGAGCTGTTTGCAACTGGGCCACAGAAACTGTGGGTGAGCGCATGCACATGTGCTCCATTTGCGTGAGTGGCAGGCATGTGTGCATGCTGCTCGCGCAAATGGAGCTGCACACACGGACCTGCCGGCCACTCACTCGGAACCACCCCCCTCCCCCTATGCCGGTGTACAAAGCCAGAAAGGTTGGGGAACACTGCTTTAAAGGCAATCACTAACCCCTTGAATTAGGCACAAAATGAACTGGCAGCTCTCACTTTAAAGCACAGAATCCCTGGGACGAGTAACCATATAGCCTGTCTGGAATTACTGTACTGTATCACAAAGTTGCAAGAAAAATGCTGTGCATGTATGTTGCACAAACATTTTGTACTGGTTCTGAATGTTTTGCTCTTTTCTGCTGGTAAAGATGTTCCTCCATCGGGACTACTAAGGATGGAACAAGAGCTGATACAGATTTTAGTCGTCTAGCACAGCAAAATATGTAAGAATCACTGTAACTAAGTTGTTCTGTATTTTATTTTTATGAACTGGTATCAGAATCTGATGTGATTTGCAAATGTTTCTTTTCCAGATGTTCTTTAAATATGGTGCTTTGTCAGATATGGGAGAGACTGTCTTCTCATAACTCTTACTCCTCACAACCATAGAGGGAGGCAGAGGAACCCAATCACTTCTCTGATCACGAGCAATTAAAGCAGAAGTTAATTATAGTAGTTGTCCTTTTCTGGGAGGAAAGCGAAAGTGCAACCTTTCTCAGAAGTTTGTGTGCTTTTATAGTGCAAGGGCACTATATTAAGCTGTAATGCTTTCAGACCTTTTGTACAAAACAATGGTTGCACGAACAGTATTGTGATTGTGATGTGTAGTTATTTGATCAAAATAATGGCAAAAATTAAAATGCATAGTACATTTAAGATTAAAGTCATTTTGGTCTTAGCTGTAATTCAGCATAATGCCAAGTAAATTTCTGCTATTTTCCTCAGGTCCTTGCTATTTTCAGATTATGGAATATTTTAGTAAAAAAGAGACACATAATATATTTACAAAACAGTTATCTACAGCTTGTAAGCCTTCATTTCAGAAAAAATATAGGCACATTCTTAGCACAAGCCTCTCTCACCTGAATGACAAGGGGTTTTAGCTGGCTGGGTTCTGGGCCTTCTAAAATGCACCCGAATGCCATGACAGCAGCATCTCGATATCGCCAGTCAGGATTTTTAATGTGTTCTTTAATGAAGGGCAAAACATGTGGGACAATATCATCTTCACAACAGGTTGCCAGAAGCATCAGGCAGACCCCAGCTGCTTTACAGGGGTTCCAGTCATCATCATCATCACACTCATCCTAAGTAGAGAAAAATGGGAAGAAATAGTATTCAAGATTTATTATATTTGAAATGGCTAAAATCTGATTTTATAATAAATCTGATTAGGTTTCAGGTGGGAACACTATAATCTCAAAATAGACAATAGACAGCATGAAATCATTTTGGAATACTATATGGCCATGAGTAAGAAGAATTATGCATTGCCAATTTAGAAGTGAATGCAATCTCTGAGTCACAGAATTACCATAGATATTTCAGAATCTTTGTGTATAAAAAAGTTATAGGTTAAACTAAAAAAAAACCCTCTGAAAATAGAACACATGTTTCTTTCTGCAGACCAGGACATTTTAAGTTTGTTCTCAACTTTTTCACAATAATGTCAGTCCTCTCCACCCTGATGCCTTCAAGTTAATTGGATTTCAATTATCTGGCTGGAAGACCAAAGAATAAAATAAGCTAGATGATGAATTTTAATATAGGTGGAGGTTACCAACCTGGTGAAAACTGACCCTGAAACTACAGATAATCCTCGCTTAATGACTGCCCTGTTTAGTTACCAAAGTTACGACAATGCTGAGAAAATAACTTTACAACTAAGTCAATCTCCTACAACTGTTGTAGCTTTTCTGCTGTCACGTGATTGAGATTCAGGCAATCTGCACCTGGTGTTTACAACCACTGCAGTACCTTGCAGTGATGTGATCACTATTTGCATGCTTCACAGCCAGCTTCCAACAACCAGAGTCAATGGAGAAGCCAGCAGTGAAATTTTAAGCCGCAGTCACATGATGTCTTGTTTAACAACCATGGGAGAAGTGAAATCATAAGTCTGACTTCCGGTTTGCCAACACGGCCGCTATGGACGCTTGGAAGACAACTCTCGTGTTCCACGTCTAGTTTTGCATCGCTGTGGGCCCCTAAAAGGGCTGAAAAGTCACCTCAGAGAGGCGACCAGCAAGGAGGGGCTTTTGCAAGATCGTGGGAAAGCAGCAACTGTCCCGTCAGTGCCTGCCTTCAAACCAGTGGACGAAAGACTGGCCGAAGTCACACTTACCATCAGGCAACATTAAAACAGCGTGGAAGAGACTGGGTGAGATCTACCTCTCTTAAATTCCAACTTTTTTCCACCTAAGTAAGCTGCTAAAGTACTTTTCCCCCCTGTGGAGAGGGAAGTGGGATTTTAGTCCTCCCTCCAGAAACAGTGGCGATCGAATATACAGGGGAGATTTTAAAAACGTTGAAAAAATAATTGGATCCCAACTAGAACTTTATTTTCTAAAACTTGTGGATTAAAAGCTTTTGATTATCTACTTTTTACTTCCTATTTTTATTTGAAAGTTTGGGTTTTTCCTCCTAAAATAGAAGAAATAATTGAAAGGAATTCCCTAAACCAGGCATGTCAAACTCGCGACATCACGCGATGTATCACAACTTTTTCCCCATTGCCAGCAATGGGGAGGGCGCGGTTTCATTGTGATGCATCCGGCCCGTGGGCTGGCAGTTTGACATGCCTGCCCTAAAGAGTTGGGGGACATCTTGTGGCCAAACCTGAAATTGCAATGTGTTATTCTTAAAGAAAAGAGACTTGGCTGACAGTTTAGAAAACAAGATAAGATTCATGTAACCTTGAATGCCAGCTGTGAGAGTCTTAGCTATGTTTCTTATTTACTATTTATTTACTATTATTTACTATTGCTAAGCACATTGGTTTGTGCTTAAATTGTAAGCCGCCCTGAGTCTTCGGAGAAGGGTGGGATATAAATGGGATTAAAATAAAAATAAAATAAAATAAATACTGAGGGGAAAAAAACTGTAAAAGTTTTCAATTCAACTCATCACTATGGAAGACCAGGAACAGACTTTTACTACGGAAGAAATGCAAAAACAAATCTGAAAATGAAAATGAAAATAACTTATCAAACTCACCAAATTCTTCTTACAGCTGGTGAGGAAATAACAGCTTTTGGGAAAAAAACTAGAAAGCGTCTTAGATAAGCAAACTCAAATTTTGACTACAACTAATAAACTATCTATACAGAATACAACAGAAAAAAATCAAACAATCAAATATTTTGACAGAAGATCTAATCTCCCAACAAGTACAGACAACAGAAAATTCAGAAAAAAATCTGACAAAATGGATGGAGGAAAAAACCTGTATAAATCAGAAGGAATTCGAAGATCAAAATGAGAAACAGATGGAAGAAAAGATAAACAGTCCAGGACAACTACATCAAGAGGAGAAAATAAAGAGGCTTCCGGTTTGCGTGCGTGGCGCTTGCGGACGTGCAGGAAGAGCTCTCTCCCTGCCGTCTAATCTCTCTTTCTTGGAGGACCCTGAAAAGGGTCGAAAGTCACCCTGGAGGGGCGACCACCGTAAGGAGGCCCTCCTTGTGATTGCGGAAGGGCGGCAGCCCTCCACTCGAATCCAGAGCAGCTCCTTTGGCCCGAAGCCATTCCCTGCCGAAAGCCCAAAGCACCATCTAGCACAACGAAGCAATCTGGAGGACCTCAGTGAGACCTTACCTATCTTATTCCCCTAACTACCTTCCTGTGGGACTTTTCCGAAAATTTCCTCCCCCTATTTTGAAAGACTGGCGACTGCATACTTGGGGAATAAACTTTAAAGCCTTAAAGCCTTAAAAGAAATCAACTGGCTAAGCAAAGAAATTAAGCAATCTTATTTGTACTTATTAAAAAGCTTTTATTTTTGTGAGGATCTACCACCCTATTTTCTGCTTAAGCTGTGAATTAAGGGGGGGGGGAGAAATGGACTAATTGAACAAAAGCTTTATATTAATCTGGAAAAAGATTTTACATCTTATTCTGTATGCTATTGATGACATCTTGTGGCGAAACCTGGTATAGCAAGTAAACCTTTTTTTTATTGTGAGAGCTGACTGAATAACAGAGCTGTCCTTGACATTATCTTCAAAGATAAGAATTGGGAACAACTGGCAGTGAAAACAATCTTTAGGAATACTGGAGATGGACAATCATTGACTCTTTATTAAAATAGCCTCCATGAAAGACTTATCTGTAAACATCAACAAAATGGAGGAATATATCCCACTTAACTACAAACTGATACTTGACACAATCTTGGCAATGACTGAGCAAATCAAAGCCAAACTGCAAGATAAATCTGACAGCTCAGAGCTACCAAATCAAACTTTGACCTTAAATGATGAATTGACAATCCAAAAACAAACAGAAGTGGAAACTAACATTAAAATAGGAGACTTTAAAGAACAATAAATACAATTTACAGAGAACTTTGAAGCCCAAACCGTGACCTATAACTCAAAAAACAATAGTACCCGAAGAAAGCAACATCAAGAGGGAAGATATTAAAGGCCTTCAAACACAGTACGTTGAGGACCCAGCCAATCAAATGATAGCCATAACACCAGTTACTACTTCTTACCTAAGCCAGATGGAATCGGAAGAAGAAAAAGACCAGACTGAACTAATGACAATTACATTACACCAAACATCGAAAATTGAGCTATTAAAGCAACACTTCAATGACTACAAAGGGGACACTTTCTTTGCAAAACAGATATTTGGATGGTCTCCCTGGATTCAAACAATGTGTGTAGGAAGGGAGACACATCTGAGAATCTAAAGGCACCAATATGGAAGCCTGATTGGCACAAGAAGGAGGTGAGAGTTAGTTTCTGTCTTGGGATTTGTAAGAATAGAGCTTAAAAAAAATCTTTTAATGGGCTAAGGGGAATCCTTAAAAAATATAAACTGATTTTATATTTAGGTTTTAGATTAAGGGAAAACAAAATTAAGCTATTAGAACATAACTCTGAACTATATTATAGAATCTGGAATGATATAATAAAAGACATTATTTTAATAATTGATGAACTATTAAGATGACATATAGAATATATTTGTTGTAATGATATAGATATAAATTGATTTTATATTTAACTTTTAGGTGTCTAAGGGAAAGTTAGCTATTAGAATTGATTTATATTATATAATTTGGAAGGATATAACAAAAGATATTTTTCTAATAGTTGGTGAATTATTAAGATGACAAATAGAATTTACTTGCAAAAAATAAGAATGTATTGAAATGAACAATGTAAGTTCTGTAGACAGGATAATTACTTTTTATTGAAATAGGGAAATGTGGGTTACCTGAAAATTAAGTTTTCTTTTATATATCATAGGCTACTCTAGGATATTCTATTGCAACTTAAAAACAGGACATAGGTATGTATAAGTGAAAATATATTGAAAATTCTTCTAATTGATTATGTCACAATTAGAAATACATTAATTTGATTAATTTATATATATATATATATATATATATATATGTTTTCTGAGGTTTTCGCGGGTGTTTGTATGTAGTTCTTTGGTCATTCGGGTTTTTCCCCACGTAGAATTGGAGGTATCAGGGCAACGTTTCAACGAAATCTCATCCGTCATCCTCAGGCTGGTGGCTTCAGCTTCGTTCTTCTGGGAGAAGTGTGTGATAGTGGCTGTTTTTTCTTCTTTTTTAAACTGCCAGAGGGGGTGTGGTCTGTGGGTGGAGGTGTGCTCTGATTGGGTGGGGGGTTAGCTGTGTTCTGATTGGGTGGGAGTGTGTTTTGAATGGGGGCTGTGTTCTGATTGGGTGGGGATGTGTTTTGAGTGGATGGGCTGGTCTCAGCTGCCAGCCTTAGACCTGAACTGGTGAGTTGTGCTGCTTTTGTTCGGCTCCGTGTTTGTGGTGGTGCCATGTTTTTATAGTGGGTGTCAGTTTGCTTATTGTGTGGTTTGGAGGGGTTTAAAGTGGCTGATGTTGCAGCTGTAGTTAGGTTTCTGTTTTGTGGTTGTGTGTCGTTATCGTTATGGGTTCGGATTTGCTTTTTGAATGGTTGTGTGGTGGTGATGTCATGTGATGTTATCATGGGTTTGGGTCTGGTATCATTCTTGGTGGTTGGGACTCGTCTGTCAATCAAGGCGGGTTTCCAAATGGCTGGTAGGTGAGAGGTATCATCTCGTTTGTTCATGCTGTGGGGGCGTTTTTCTATCTCGATGGCTTCTCTGATTATTCTGTTGTTAAAATGTTCAATTTTGGCGATAGTTCTGGTTTTTTTTAAATCAATTTCGTGTCCCGTGGCTTTAAAATGTTGGAACAGGGATGAAGTTTGTTCTCCCTTTCTGAGTGAGTTCCTGTGCTCTTCAATGCGTGCACTTATTCTTCTGTTGGTCTGTCCGATGTATGTGGTGGGGCAGGTGGGGCAAGGGATTTCGTATACTCCTTGGTTTTCTAACCCAATTATGTCTTTGGGGTTTCTTAGGATGGTGGATATTTTTCTGTCTGTGTAGAATGCTGTTTTGATGTTGTGTTTTTGGAGGATCTTGCTGATTCTGTCTGTGGTCCCTTTTAAGTATGGGAGGAGGGCTTTGCCATTTTCTTGTTCTCTGTCTTGGGTTTTTGTGGGTGTCTCTCTTCGGATTAAGTTGGTAATCGTGTTTCTTTGGAATCCGTTGGCTGTTAGTACATTAGTGAGAGTGTGTAGTTCGGTTTTTAGGTGTTGTTCGTCTGCTAGGTGTTTTGTTCTGGAGATCAGTGTCTTGGCTACGGAGTTGATCTGTGCTGGGTGGTGGTGTGAGAGTGCGTTCAGATAGCGGTTTGTGTGTGTTTTTTTATGGTAGATAGTGTGTCCTAGGGAGCCGTTGGATTTCTTGTAGACTAAGACATCAAGGAAGGGAAGTTGATTGTTAGCTTCTGTTTCCATGGTGAATTGTATTTTGGGGTGTAGGCTGTTGAGGTGTGTGAGGAAGTCATCCAGTTTTTCTTTGCCGTGTGGCCAGATTACAAAGGTGTCATCTACGTATCTGAGCCAGAGTTTGGGTTTGTGGTTGGATTTTTCTAGAGCGAGGGTTTCAAAGTGTTCCATGTAGAGGTTTGCGATGACAGGTGAAAGGGGTGATCCCATGGGTGCTCCTTCCATTTGTTTGTATCTTTGTCCATTGTAGATGAAGTATGTGTTTGATAGGCAGTGGTTGGTCAGATCTAGGATGTGTTTTGGGGGGTTGTATTTATTTAGGATAGCTGTCAAGGCTTCTTTGATTGGCACTTGGGTGAAGAGGGATATGACATCGAAGCTCACAAGTAGGTCACAGGGCTGTAAGTTTAGTTTACTTATGATCTCTATGAATTGGAATGAGTTTTGTACGTGTGAGGTGATGGAATTTGCGTAAGGCTGTAGTTGTTTGGCAAGAAATTTGGCTAGATTTTGTAGAGGTGAGCCTATAGAGCTGACTATGGGTCTGAGTGCGGTTCCTTCTTTGTGTATCTTGGGAAGACCACAGAGCTTAGGACATCTGGATGATTTTTCTCTGGGAATGATTGTTTGCTGGATCTCTTCACTGATGGGGGTGGCTTTTATTTTGGATTTTGTGGGGGTTTTTTTGGTTTTTTCCAGGTAGGTGGTGGGATCTGTCTTGAGGACGTTTCGTCGAAACGTTGCCCTGATACCTCCAATTCTACATGGGGAAAAACCCGAATGACCAAAGATCTACATATATATATGGCTGACTGATGAGAACAAATAAGTTTGAAATGCATATCAGTCTCCCTTTAATTCTTTGTTAGCAATCCAAAAAATTTACATACATACATATACATATACATATACATATACATATACATATACACATACACACACACACACATATATCTATATATCTATATATCTATATCTATATATCTATATATCTATATCTATATATCTATATATCTATATCTATATCTATATCTATATCTATATATCTATATCTATATCTATATCTATATCTATATCTATATATATATCTGTATCTGTATCTGTATCTGTATCTATATATATATCTATATATCTATATATCTATATATCTATATATCTATATATCTATCTATATATCTACATCTATGTATCTATATATCTATATATATCTATATCTATATATCTATATATATCTATATCTATATCTATATCTATATATCTATATCTATATCTATATCTATATCTATATCTATATCTATATCTATATCTATATCTATATCTATATCTATATCTATATCTATATCTCTATATATCTATATATCTATATATCTATATATCTATATCTATATCTATATCTATATCTATATCTATATCTATATCTATATCTATATCTATATCTATATATATATATATATATATATATATATATATATATATATATATATATATATATATATATAATTTTATTTATTTGCAGTCACAGACCAAAGTACAAGTGCAACAAAAGAAAAACATGGGGAAAGTAAAATCATAGACAATTGGACACCAGAAGCCTTGGTTGAAGGGAATTACAACGCTCTCCTCTAATAGTTACAGCTCTTAAAAGAAATTTAGAAACCTGAGAAGTGATGTATGAGGAGCCATCCCCTAGACAATATAAGACCAAATTACTAGCGTTGGGACCAGAAGGGTCTATTTCAAGGAGAGACAGTAATTTAGTTCTGCTTGCGTTATACATAGGGCAGTATAAAAAGACATGCTCCACAGTTTCAACCTCAGCGCTATCACAGAGGCATAGTCGCTCGCTAATCGGGAGCCTCTTAAATCACCCGTCGAGTAGTGCTGAGGGCAAGACATTGAAACGGGCTAGGGAGAAGACTCTTCTATATTTGGGGATGGTTAGAGTGTAGAAGTATGAAGCCATCCTCAGTCCATAATTATTAGATTGGCTGAAGATCAGAGGGGAGCAGGTTTTGTTAGCTCTGGCTCTTAAATATTGCAAATCTATGTCCACAAGCCGTTGGACTACCCTAGACTGGGCGTCCTTGAGGCCATAATCTCCCAAGGCATCCCCCGTAAAACCTAGCAAGTGGAGTTTCTTCGTCAGCTCCCTCTCCCAACGAGAGGTATGAGGGTCAGCAAACACCAGGGAGAGGTAGCTACCAGGGACTGCCGAAAAGAGCACCCGAAACCACCATTTAAAGTTGTTGATCCACGCCATGCATTCAACTGATCGAATGCCCAGTTCCAGGTACATCGGAGCAAAGCCAACACAGGGAGGGAGACCCAGAAGTTTCCTAAGAAAAACAGCCTGGGTTCTTTCAATACAATCCTTGAAGCCCCGTATCCATATGGGAATTCCGTAAAGAGTTTGGGCCAAGGTTTTGGCTTTGTATATACACAGAGCAGAAGGGATAAACTGGCCTCCTTGGGTAAAGAAAAATCTTAGGATCTGCTGATGGCTACAGGAGGCCGAATTCAGCACCTGGGTTTGATGTCTAGTCCAAGCACCAGTGTTTTGAAATTGAATACCTAAATACTTAAAGTGGAAGACCTGCCTAACAGCATTACCATTGATAGGCCAGTTGCGATTATGTTATAACTAAGGGATCGGAGAGGGAATCTTTGTTGACGCAACTTGAGCTATTTACAAATAATTTGTTATTTGCTATTGTTTACTTTTGATTACTCAACCACCATATTGCTTCAAAAATATCTGAATGTAAAATTAAAAAATTAATAAAACGTGTACAAAAAAAATAAAGAGGAGAAAATAAAGAGAAGATCAGGTAGTTTTGCCAGACCCCTCAACTTTCTAAAAATGGCAATCAGATGGTCATCCCAATATGATACAATACAAGAATTCTTTGATGATCCTGAAGCAAGGACACAGAAGATGACTTGGCAAAGGAAAAAAGCCGGAATAAGACTGAAGAAGAATGGAGTGTGGATATATTTATGAGGTCTAAAATAGAATATATTTAAGTATACAAGACCCATATTTTGAATATGAGATATTGTTATGATGTGAAGATAAAGAAAAATTTTGGCTAATTAAAACCTACATGTATGAATGTCAATAGTTAAATTGAAATATTGAGTTGTTTATAAAGGTTAAAGGTGATTAAAACATATGTTAAGAGTGATGTAACATAATATGTTTAGATGTAGTGATAAGAATAAAATTATAAGCTTAATTATGGGAAAATGGACATGAAGAGAGAGGATGTATTAAATGCTGAAATGGGAGAAATCTTGGTTATTGAATCTACAATATTTGGAAATTGTAATGAAAATAAGAATATTACACTCTATTACTAATCTGTTGATATGGAAGTGAGATAGATACGTATCTGGAACACTAGATGTTGGGGGAAATTCTGACAAAGGGAATTGGGGTCATTCAAAAATTTGGAAATGATAAATATTAAACATTTAATTTAAATATCAATGCAAAATTAAAGCTGGGAAAATTTATAAGGTTATTGATGGTTCAAAAGATGGAATGTCAAAATAAATATATAAAATTATTGATAAATGTAAGAAAGCTACTAAGTAGCTGATGGATAGAATAAGAAGTATATTAATTTAGACAAGACAGTATGTATTAAAGGAAAAAAGAGAGGAAATATTGGCTGTAATAGTTGGAGATTTGTATTAATACAAATTTGTATGTAATGGAATTATTGTAACCCAGACACCATGTTGTTTTTCAAAGATATAATTGTAATATTGGAAAATTAATAAAAAGTTTTTTTAAAAAAGAAGTGAAATCATAAGTCTTTACATGGTGTCTCACTTAATGACTATATCGCTTAGCAACAGTTGATCCCAAGGACTACTTGTACGTTGGAGAACGGTGCAGACATATACATTACCTACCTGTTTTGTCAATGTTTGTGTCAGAATTGGGACTAGATATTGGAGAGCACCCTTGGCATAGAATTTACTGGTATGCTCTGGAGGCCGTCCTTGTTCTGCTGCCTAGGCAAGAAATAATACAAGTGTTAATTTGCAGCTAAACATGCATTTGTGCTTCTTACCTATCTGAACTGAGAGAAGTACTTGTGGTTAGATTTCCTTTGAAACTCTGTGAACGACATTATACTGCAAGGCTGTTTGTTAATATATATTTGAATGTATGTGCAAATACATGAACAGGCAATGGATAACATAGAAAACTATTACATAAACTTGGTTAGTTATGACAGTATTGCCTACAGGAGCAGATGGTGTTTGTGGAGCTCCTGATAGTCCCCCCTGAACAATACAAGAATGGGGGGGCTCTTCCCCCCTTAACTGGCCTGGAAGGCCCTGAACCTCACCAGCTGGACAAGCAGCCAGGCAACAAGTGGCAGCAACTTAAAGTGCAGCTGTTCAACACTGAATTTTGACTAGGAACTGATGCTACCAGCTGCTGCATTAGGCTCAGCTGATCAGCGGCTCAAAGAATCAGCTGTTTGCTGGCTCATTTGTGGTGATGACACTGATGGCAGTGGTGGCAAGAGTGAGGCAACAGGGAGAGGTGGAACCAAGGTTGGAGCAGTGACTGCCCTAGCCTAGAGATATCGGGAGATGCCCTGTGGGCTCACGGCCAGGGCTCTACAAACTTCTATCCAAGCTGCACTTGCTGGGGAAACAAATTTGAGTGTGGCTGCCAGGTCATGGTAAGAGCCAGTTAAGAACAGCAGCCTTGGCACCTGGCCCAGCTGTTTGGTGGCATTTAGGTCCAGCGGTTTGGTGGTAATTTGGCAGCAGCAGCTCTTTGGAGCAATTCCTGAACCCCCATATGTACCCTTCTGGCAGAGTAAATGGCAGCAGTTTGGAACCTAACCGCTCAGCGTGGTGGAGGTTGGTCAGGGGCTGTGGCCACTGCACCCAGCCCAATGGGCCAGCACAAAAGACCAGCTGCTTGGTGACTCGGACTGTGACACCTCCATGAGGGTTGGAGCCCTGACTGGACCACCAGGATGGTGGTGGTGGGAGGCAAGTTGCGAGGGCAGAGTTGGATGTGGAATTGAGGTGACAGACATCAAATCTAGGATGGCAGCTGGCCCTGGAGTCACCAAGAGACGTCCTACGGCAGAGCCCGAAGAAGCCGTGTCCATCGCCCAGGAGCCCTTGCGAGGGGTATTGGAAAGACTCGGGGAGAATTGTGGCCATCCAATGGACATTGGGCACAACAGTTTGGGTCACACAACAGTGAGACTGAGGGCTGAAAGTATGTGGAAGTCCACTCCTAGGATGAGAGCCTGGAGTGACTAGTGTGCCTGTGTAGTTGCTTGTAGCCCCCCACCCAGAATGAGAGCTGGGTGGAGGGTTTTGGATGAATGGGCCTCCCCAACTGGCTAGTGAGAGGGACCAGGTTGGGACAGAGCATAGTGTTTGCTGGGGAAGGACTGGAGGCGGGGAGTAATCTTGGTGCTGACAGCCTAAGCTATAGTGCCATGGAGGCTTCCTCCCTCATCGATCCCCCCATGATTTATGAGAGTATGGATGAGTGTGACTGTACTCTTCAAGGAAGGGGTTTTGGGGGAGGGAGAATGACCACTTTGGGGGATGTAGGGCAGGACAATGCATCAGGGTAGTGACGGGCATGGGATCCTATGGGAGCCAGGGGGCAGGCCATTACAGGGGAAGACGCCCCCAATGCGTAGTATCAGTGGTGCGTTCCGGCTCCCTGAGGTCACTACCAGTTCCTGGACAGCATAACCTCGGAGGCCCTGAGGTTCGGCTGCTGCTGCTGAATGCCAGGTCGGTTAACAAGGTTCCCCCAGTTCAAGATCTCATTGAGGAGCGAGCCAACCTAGCATACATCACTGAGATCTGGCTGACTCCAGAAGAGGGGAGCCCTCTCAGAGATTTGTCCAGCCACATTTAGGGTTTGGCACCAGCCAAAACACCAGTGGAGGGTAGGTGGGGTGGCAGTAGTCATCAGAGAGTCTCTTTTGGCCTTCAGGGGCCTTGATACTTAAGTTTCTGGTTGCAAGAGCATGTTTCTGAAGCTGGGCTCACAGGATCAGTTGGGATTGTTGCTAGTATACCAGCCTCCCTGCTGTGTTGCAACATCCCTGCAACCTCAGGACTGGCGGTGGAGTTTCCCAGGCTTATGGTTCTGGGGGACTTCAACCTGCCATCCCTGGGTTCAGCCTTGAGAGCAGCCCAGGAGTTCATGACCACCATGGAGGCCATGGGCCTATACCAGAACATTACGGGGCCAACTTGGGACAGTGGTCACACACCAGACATAATCTTTTTGTCAGGTCAATGGCAATGTGATCTTTGGGGGGATGTGAGATTATCCCCCTTGTCATGGTCAGATTACACCCTGGTGTCCCTGAGACACTCTTATGCCACGTCCCTCCACAGGGAGGCCAGACCCATTTGGTTGGTGTGCCCCGGCGACAGATGGACCCTAATAGGTTCCAGAGGGAACTGGGAGATATCCTGGGGGCTTTGCTGCACTGCACAGCTGAAGTCTTGGTAACAACATGGAATCTGAGGGCGGCTTGAGGCTTTGGACAGGATCATGCCTATATAGCCTCACTTGACCCATTGCTTCCGACTTCCCGTGGTTCATCTACTGCTTATTTGCTTTGACCATTAGTAGTTCAGATTCTTGTAGAGAGTATAAGCTTGCAATAAACCTTTTTATTCATTTGAACTGCCTGGACTTCCCTGATTTTCCCGTGCTTGAGATGTCCCTTTTAAGTCCTCAAACGCCAATCCAGAAGGAAGGGGTGGAAAAGCATGCTTGCATGCTCAAAAGTTGAACTTTGCTCGGAGCATAAACTTCTCCAACCCAGCGCATCTTACCCAGCAGGCTCCATTACATTTGTAACTTGAGCATTACCTGTACTAAAAACCCTTCTGGTAGAGTGTGCCGACTATTAAAAACCAGCAAATTCCAGGCATACTGGATTAACCAGAATCAAACAATGATTATACAGATTGAAGTCTGATCTGTGATCGGAGTTCACATGATTTGCTACATAAAATCACAATGTGGCTAAGCATATCCTGGGAATGTGATCGATATATCAGACAAGCATTTACAGCACAGTACAGTGTATGTTCCACTTCAGTTGATAGTACCTCTCTAGTACTTCAGGCATGTCCCTTCTGCTACATAAGCCAACATGCTTTATTTGACAACTGAATCCAGATTAATTCTTTATGGAAATCATACTGTCTGGGTTGAGTTCATCTTCTTCCATCAATACTTGGTAACATCCTGGAATCTAAGGGCGGACGAGAATTTGGATATGATTGCGCCTGTGTGGCCTCTCTTGATCCATCACTCCCAACTCTACCCATGGTTCATGGAGCAGTTGTGGGTTTTGAAAAGGGTTAAGAGACTCCTAGAGTGCCGCTGGAGGAAAACAAAGGATGACTCCTACCAGACATGACTTAGGGCTGCTATTAAGGCCTATCTTGTGGCGGTAAGAGCGATGAAACAGCATTATTTCTCTACTCTTATTGAATCTGCAGTGTTGCCTGGCAGCCCTGTTTGGAATCACCCAGTCCCTACTAGGACAGGAGGTCTTGGGCGAGCATCTTCAGGACTGTGCAGAGGAATTTATTCAACACTGGACAGACAAAATCACTTGGATTTGTTCCCAGACAGATCCCATGTGTGGAGCAAATCTATATGAGATCCCTGGGAAGAGGTCTTGCCTGGCTATCTGGGAACGGTTTGACCCTGTTGGACCTGAGGAAACGGACATGGTCCTCGATGCTGCCAGTGCCACCACCTGTCAGTTAGATCCTTGTTCCTCCTTGATGGTGAAAGCCTCCAGGACGGTGACTAGTAGGTGGGTTCAGGCAGTGATCACTACAGGAGGGGACATTTCCAGGGGCTTTTAAGGAGGCCCTGGTTTGCCTCCTCCTTAAAAAACCTTCACTTGATCCCACCTGCCTGGACAATTTTGGTCCTGTTTCCAGTCTTCCCTTCCTAGGAAAGGGGGTGGAAAAGGTGGTTGCCTGGCAGCTTCAGAGGGTCCTGGATGAAACGGATTACCTGGACCCCTTTCAGTCAGGATTCAGGCCCAGTTATGGGATGGAAAGGGCATTGGTTGTGCTTGATGATCTTTGGCGAGAGCAGGATGGGGGTTGTGCAACCATCGTTGCATTCCTTGACCTCTCAGTGGCCTTCGATACCATCAACCATAGTATCCTTTTGGGCCGGCTATGGGGGATGGGGATGGGCAGCACAGGTTTGCGCTGGTTTGTCTTTCTCCAAGGCTTGTCCCAGTCAGTGTTAATAGGGAGTGAGCGACCCAGACCTCAGCCGTTATCTTGTCGCATGCCGCAGGGCTTGGTACTCTCTCCACTGCTTTTTAACATCTACATGAAGCCGCTGGGTGAGATCATCCATCCCCATGGGTTGAGGTATCCACAGTATGCTGGTGATACTCAGCTTTAAATCCCCACCCCTGGTGACCCAAGTGATGCTGTGGCTGCCCTCTCATGGTGCCTGGAGGCTGTGGGGGTCTGGATAGGGAACAACAGGTTTAGTTCTGGATGGGGTGCCACTAACCCAGACGGATCCGGTCCGCAACTTGGGGGTACTCCTGGACTTGTGAGTCCTGCTCAAGGAGCAGGTGGCAGTCGTGGCTAGGAGAGCCTTTGCACAATTTCAGGTTGTGCGCAAGTTGCTGCCTCTCCTGGATCAGGAGTCCCTGTGCTCAGTCATTCAAGCCCTAGTCATCTTGCGCTTGGACTATTGCAATGTGCTCTACATGGGGCTGCCCTTGAAGGGCATTTGGAAGCTACAACTAGTGCAGAGTGTAGCAGTGCAGGCAGTTTTTGCGGCCCCAAGTGTGACCCATATAACACCACTGCTCCATGAGCTGCACTGGCTACCCATTTGCTTCCAGGTACAATTCAATGTGTTGGTAATCACCTTTAAAGCCGTTTATGGCATGGGTCCAGGTTACTTAACAGACCATCTCATCCCACTGGGAATGGCCCATCTCACCCATGCTAGCAGAGGAGGCATGCTGCGGGCCCCATTGGCCAGGGTATTCCAGCCAGCAGGGTCCAGAAGGGCCTTCCCTGCTATTGCGCCTGCCCTTTGGAACATCTTACCCACCCCCCTCCCAGAGTAAGGTCTGCTCCAACTCTCCTGACCTTCTGCAAGAACCTAAAGACCTGGCTCTGCTAGCTGGCTTGGGACTCCAAAGTAGGGGCTTCATATTGGGGGTGGTTGATTAATATCAGATGCTACCTCCCCCTGCTCATCCTACTCCCTCCCTCCCCATCTTTTAGCTATTACATTTTGTAATTTTATACTTTTCTAGTATTTTACTTAGTTTTATTTTTTAATACTGTAAGCCACCCAGTTATCCTGTGGTAAGAGGGGTGGTAAATAAATTGGTTAACTAACTAAAGTTTCATGAACTATTATTTTCTGTTATCTCTATTTGATCCCTAAGAGAAGATTCAACCCTTCCAATCCAAAGTCAAAAGGCTTGAAGTATTTATAACCTTACCCCGTTTGATTGAAAGAATTAGAGAACAATATAATGGTGATACAAGTCTGAATGTGTGACAGACCATTATATGGCAGTGTTAAGGAAATAATATAGGAAAAATAGAAATGGTTCCAATTTATAAATTTATGCTAATTAGGAAGTACTAAGAAGAATGTTTGATGGAATTATGAAAGAGGCTGTAGATGAGGTGAAAAGGTTTGGGTTAAAAGTGAAGTGAGGGAATGAAGTATGTTCATTTTATTGCTCTATTCAATTTCTATAGCTGCCCATCTCAATCCAATTGAGTCTGGGTGCCAAACAATATCACAATGATTAGAACCATAAAAACACATAAAGAGTTACAAATTATATATATAGGCAACAAAAAATTATTAGAATAATCCCATAAAAATTAACAGTTCAACCAGGTAATGGGGACCCTAACACTTTCAGGGCCCCAGGCTCAGGCACATAGCCAGGTCTTTAAAGCCTTATGAAAAAATAACACGGTTGGGACCATCCTGAACTCCAAAGGAATAATGTTCCAAAGGGCAGGGGCTACTGCAGAAAAGGCGCACCTCCTGGTCCATGCCAGCTGACATTCCTTGGCTGATGGAACCCACAGCATCCCCAATCTACTAGACCAAATTGGACGGGTATAAACTATTAGGAGAAGATTGTCCCTTAGGTAAGGGACCTAGAGAGCATTTGGAGATCCAGTCGGTCCGAGTCTGACCGAACACAGTTAAGATCCTTTTCTAGATCTTATCTTGTGGCGTGCTTACTTCGCAACCCTCATTGCGTCCGCAGATAACCGCCCGGCCGCCCTGTTTAGGGTGACCCGCTCCCTTTTGAATCAAGGGACGGGAGAGGACCCCTTGCGGGGAAGGGCCGAGGAATTTAGTGAGTATCTGGTGGATAACATCGCTCAGATTTGGGCTGGTCTGGACTCTGACTGGGCAGTATCTGACAAGGGGGAAGCGATGGGTTTGGCCGAGAACATTTGGGAAGAGTTTGAACCTGTGACTCCGGATGAAGTGGACAGGATCATGGGGAAATTAAGTGCCGACACATGTTTGTCGGACCTGTGTCCCTCCTGGCTGGTTTATGCGGCTCGGCAGGTTACACGAGGCTGGCTCCTAGCAGTTATTAATGCTTCCTTGAGTGAGGGGTGCTTCCCTGCCACCTTGAAAGAGGTGGTGGTAAGGCCCCTCCTCAAGAAACCTGCCTTGGATCCAGCTATTTTAAATAACTTTCGTCCTGTCTCCAACCTTCGCTTTCTTGCGAAGGTTGTTCGAGAGCGTGGTGGCACGGCAGCTCCTTTTGGTCCTGGAGGAAACTGAGTATCTGGATCCGTACCAATCGGGTTTCAGGCCCGGGTACAGCACAGAGACGGCATTGGTCGCGCTGGTGGATGATCTCTGGCGGGCCCGAGATAGGGGTATTCCTTTGTCCTGGTCCTATTAGATCTCTCAGCGGCTTTTGATACCATCGACCATGGTATCTTGCTGCGACGTCCTGAGGGGTTGGGAGTGGGAGGCACCGTTTTACGGTGGTTCTCCTCCTACCTCTCGGGCCATTCGCAGACGGTGTTGGCAGGGGGGCAGAGGTCAGCCCCTAGGCCCCTTAGTTGTGGGGTGCCTGTTCAACATCTATATGAAGCCGCTGGGTGAGATCATCCGTGGTTTCGGGGTGAGGTATCATCAATATGCTGATGATACCCAGCTTTTCATCTCCACCCCGAACCAACCCAGTGATGCCCTCGACGTGATGTCCCGTTGCCTGGACGCGGTACGGATTTGGATGGGGAAGAACAGGCTCTGGCTCAACCTGGCCAAGACTGAGTGGTTTTACATACCGGCATCTTGTTTAGTCCAAGAGGTTCCATCTTTGGTCATGGGAGGAGAGGTGTTACCTCCTGTTGATAGGGCACGCAATTTAGGCATCCTCCTGGATTCACGACTCAGTTTTTTTTTTATTGAAAAGTTTTAACATACAATTTTTCCCTTAAAAAAATCCCCCCTCCCCCCCTTCTCCCTCCCCCCATTCCTCTCCCCCCTCCCCCCCTCCCCCCCGACTTCCCAGAGCTAAATACAAGGTATATATAAAAAAAAACAATCATAAACAACCATATACTAACAACCATAAACTCTAAAATCTATCACTCTCTAGCTTATATAGGATAAAACAAACCTTAGTAATATTAAATATATATAAAAAAAACTAATATAGAAAAAAAACAAAGAAAGAAGACTTATTCAAATATAAAACTTCTTAACCCTATACTTATTCTGAATAAACTCAAGCCATTTTCTCCCTTCCATAATATAGCGTTCCTGCGAGTAATCTTTCAAATAGGCCGAAATCTTCACCATTTCGACCAGGTCGGAAACCTTTAAAATCCACTCTTCTATGGTCGGCAGTTCCTCTTTCCAGTACTAACCTATCAAAAGTCTTGCTGCCGTAATTAAATTCAACATCAACTTAGTATATTCCATCAGACTTTTATCCAAAAAGCCTTAACCTTTTTACAAGTCTACCATATATGAAAATATAAAAATATATTACGTCTTTATCACCGCACCTCCAACATTTAGGCTAATAATTCAGATACATGCTTAGCTTTTTAAAATCTAAATACCATCTATAAAACATTTTGTAAAAATTCTCTCCTAGATTTCAAACTTGTATAAATTTTACATTCCTCACCCAAATCTTTTCCCACCTCCCACTACTTGGCTGTAAGTACGTTGTGAAAGTTCCATAGACTTCTGCTGATCTTGTTCTTTTATCTTTTTTGATCGTTTTAAAGCAGCACGCGTCACCCTCTGTTCTCTGGGATCATCCAAAAGTGTTATAACTTGATCTCCTCCAGCACCATTCTCCTCTGTCTGTCCATCTTCAGCCTCTTGATATTCTCCTTCTCCAGATCCCTTTGCAGCTTCCAGAAGTGTTAATGGAGTTGCTTTTAAAACATTATTGTAAAAATCACGCGCTTGCATCACAGTAACCAGACGGTACCTTTTACCTTCATGCATCACCATCAACCCAGCTGGAATCTCCCATCTGAACCTTATATCTCGTTGCTTGAGCTCTTGCACAAGAAATGTAAAATCCTTCCTTCTCCTTAAAATCTTTGGAGGAATTTCTTTTAGAACCAGAACTTCTTGATCAGCAATCACGACTTTAGTATCATAGGCAGCTTGTATAACTTCATCTCTAATTTCCCTTTTTGCAAAATAAACCACCACATCTCTAGGCAACTTTCTCTGTCTAGCAATCCATAAGTTCACACGATACACTTTATCCATGCCTCCTTTTATTTCAGATGCTGGCTGATTCAATACCACTTCAAGAGCCTCAGAAACCAGCTGCTTTAGATCTTCCTTAATATTCTCCTTTAAACCTCTGATTCTAATAGCAAACTGCATCTGGAAATATTGAGCAAGACTCAATTCTCTATCCATTTTGTCTCTTAAATCTTCATTCTCCAATACTTTTGCTTCTAATATGGCATTCTTTTGAGTCAAATCTTTGACTTTTTCATCCAAATCTTCCACACATTCAGCCACTTTATACACTGAAGACAAAATGTCTACCTTCATCACCCTGTACTTCTGTTCCATCCTCTCCTCCATTCTCTCCTCCAACTTCTTCAATTTCTCCTCCATCTGTGCAAATTTATCACCCATTGATTCCAAAATTGATTCCAAGATTACCTGTGTATGTTTTTCAAGAGCATCTTGTAAGTCCTTCGATGTCACTACATCAGGAGGATGCAATGCCTGCAATGATGATTGTTGCACCGGGGAAGTTCCAGCACTCCGAAGAGTTTTAGGGGGAGGTTTAGCCGCCATCTTTTACTTTCAATTGTGACGCACTTTCACTTAGAGTTTTGAAGATCATATTGGAGTCATGGCCAGGGGGGCATTTGCCCAGGTTCGCCTGGTGCGCCAGTTGCGCCCCTATCTGGACCGAGATGCCCTACGTACGGTCACTCACGCACTCGTTACCTCCCGTATCGTTGTTGTTAGTTGCAAAGTCGTGTCCGACCCATCGCGACCCTATGGACAACGTTCCTCCAGGCTTTCCTGTCCTCTACCATCTTCTGGAGTCCATTTAAGCTCACGCCTACTGCTTCAGTGACTCCATCCAGCCACCTCATTCTCTGTCGTCCCCTTCTTCTCTTGCCCTCAATCTTTCCCAGCATTAGGCTCTTCTCCAGTGAGTCCTTCCTTCTCATTAGGTGGCCAAAGTATTTGAGTTTAGATTACTGCAATGCTCTCTACATGGGGCTGCCCTTGAAGACCACCCGGAGGCTCCAGCTGGTGCAGAATGCAGCCGCGCGGGTAGTGATGGGAGCATCCTGATACTCCCATATTACACCCCTCCTGCGTGAGCTGCATTGGTTACCGGTTGTCCTCCGGGTGAGATTTAAGGTGCTGGTACTTACCTTTAAAGCCCTACATGGCTTAGGCCCGGGATATTTGCAGGACCGTCTGCTGCCGGGAATGATCTCCCATCGCCCAGTACGCTCACACAGAGAGGGCCTCCTCAGGGTGCCATCGGCTAGAAAATGTCAGCTGGCAACCCCCAGGGGGAGGGCCTTCTCTGTGGGAGCACCAGCCCTATGGAACCAACTTCCCCTTGAGCTCCGGATGGCCCCGGATCTCCGGTCCTTTCACAGCAGCCTTAAAACACTTCTTTTCCATCAGGCTGACCTGGACTGACGACAGGGATTTTAACATGTTTTTTAATTTTTAACTTCAATTTTAATTTATTTTATTGGGGCTGTTAATTTAATTCTTTTAAACTTTTGTATCGTTGTATTTTATTGTTGTTAGCCGCCCTGAGTCCTTCGGGAGATAGGGCAGCATATAAATCCCAATAATAAAATAAATAAATAAATAAATAAACTGGATCCCAAGCCATGTAGGGCTTTAAAGGTGACAACCAATACCTTGAATTGCACCCGGAAACACACCAGCAACCAGTGCAGCTCCTGTACTAGGGGTGTTACTTGTGTCATATAACGGGTAGCTTCAACTACCTGTGCAGTCACATTTTGCACCAGGTGAAGTTTTGAAATGGTCTTCAACAGCAACCCTATGTAGAGTGCATTGCAGTAACCAAATGAGATGTAATGAGGGCATGAGTGGCTGTGAGCAAAGCCCACTGGTCCAGGAATGGGTGCAAAGGCCCTCCTAGCCACAGCTGCCACCTGCTCTTCAAGCAGGAGCCACAAGTCCAAAAGGACCCTCAAATGGGTAGTGCTTCCCTATCCAGTACCAAAGATAGAAGAACCTTGTTCCGAGGCAGACTAAATACCCAAAGCCACTCTGTCCTGCTTGGATTGAACTGGAGCCCACTGTGCCCCATCCAGGCTCCTTCAGCCTCCATGTTATATGTTTGGGAATGGTAGTGATATGTTACAGATTTATTTAGGAGTTATAGCAATATGCTGAAGAATGGAATTATATACGATAAAGTAAACAGGCTTGAATCATGAATATTTTGCATGAAAATGAAGTTGAAAGTCAGTTGTTAAATGCAGTAAACAAGCTACATGATTGAAATAAAGCATACATTAGAATATATAGAATGCCTAGTGAATAGCTCAAACTTAGGGAATAAGACAAGAATGTGTCATGTCCCTTAGTTGTTCAATGTATTTATGGACACATCTAAAAGCAATACCTACAATATTAAAAAATGTGTGTGGCTGAGGAGAATATGAGCATGTACATTTATAAGCAGGCAATGCTATTCTGCCAGCTTGAAACTTAAATGATGTTTACTAAACCCTACATGGAGTACAGATTTTAAAAGTAGTCTATCTAGGAAATGGATCGAGAATTTTTAAGATCTGCAAATGCTGGAAGAAAGAGAGCAGCTAGTATGTGGTCTGCTGCAAGGCATGTTTGTCAAAAAAACATGAAAGTAGCAGTTGAGCACATCAGGAGAAACAAAAGTTAAATGCAGCAGAAATAGGGTACTATTACAATACTTATATATGTGAAAATCTACCCAGAATCCTTGAAATGTACAGTGCAAAAAATGCTCATAGTAACCTTGAGTTATAGATTTGTGCATCACTTTAGTCAGTGTGGTGGTGCATGTCTCATCACAGAGCAGGGGTGTCAAACTGCCGGCCCATGGGCCGGTTGCATCATGCAGAGGGCACACCCACCCCAGCCCTGGCAATGCAAAAAAAGTGCGATACGTCGCAACACGTCACATGAGACGGTGAGTTTAACACCCGTGTCATAAAGACTGCTGTAAGCCTGAACTACCATAATTAGTGGATTCAGAAAATGTAGTATTGACAACTCTTTAACTCACTTCTGAAGCTTCTATAGCCAGGTCCATTTCTTCATCACAGACACTTGACCAGAACTCTATACCTTGCAGAGCCACTTCATCAATATCACTTTTCATGGCTTCAATTGTGATCTTTAGAAAAACAAAAGCAGTGTTAAACCAGTGTTTTCTGCTCTAAGACAATAAACTAATTTAAAGAGCATAATTATCCAATCTCAAATGCCAACAGTACTTACAGCAAAAAGTGCAGGACCCATATAAGTTTCCATGTATTGATAATACAGGGACATAATCTTCACCAAGTTCTGTAAGGCATCTACTCGCACCTAAATATAAGAGCAAAGGAACAACAGCGCAGTAGGCAAATAAGAAAACATTAATGGCTTATCTACCACATGAAATAAACCTAGTATTCAAATTAGTTTGACAAAATATTTTAAGAGTTTGTTCCTAATTCTAAAGTTTAAAAGATAATAAAATCCTCCTATACTATTTCTAGGGACGCGGTGGCTCAGTGGGTTAGGACGCCGAGCTTGTCGATCAGATGGTCGGCAGTTTGGCAGGGTTGAATCCCGAGTGCCGCGTAACAGAGTGAGCGCCTGTTACTTGTCCCAGCTTCTGCCAACCTAGCAGTTCAAAAGGATGTAAAAATGCAAGTAGAAAAATAGGGACCACTACGGTGGGAAGATAACAGCGTTCCGTGCGCCTTTGGCATCTAGTCATGCCAGCCACATGACCACGGAGATGTCCTCGGACAAGCACTGGCTCTTTGGCTTTGAAACGGAGATGAGCACCGGCCCCTAGAGTTGGAAACGACTAGCACACATGTGCAGGGGAACCTTTACCTTTATACTATTTCTGACATTATAGCAACAGGAGACCTATCCACTATTACCTATAAAAAGCAACTGTTATGGCCAAGATCTTTGTTTCACTCACTGATCATGCCAATCCTTTTCATTCTACCAAAGACCTCCTCAAAACCCTTGCCCTCTATGTAATTTTGTAATGTATATAATTAATCTTGTCACTCTGATTGAAACCAAGCTAAAGATGCAAAATGAATCTCCTCACTTTCATACCTGAAATGTGTGTCATTCCCTGCCATCTTTTTCTTATGTTGTATTTAAATCTCTTTTGTGACAGATATCTAATTTTGTTTTTGCTTCCAGGAAGTACTGCATATATTGATAGCACAGTATAAAATATTGGGGGAAAATCAGTTAAAAGGTTTTGTCATATTTTTTTTTGGAAACAGCCTTATACTTTCCATACACCCACTTACAGATTGTTGGAAAACAGTTTTGGGCTTACCCTAGTATCAGGACACTGTGTCGCTTCACAGACTACTTGCATGATAAAGTGCCTTTCAGACTGGAATTTTTGGATAAAAAAAAATGCAGAATTAGGTCCAAAAGGTATAAAGTACACTGCAAATTAAAATATAAAGGTCAACAGAATATATAATATTCCTACTAGAATCCTCTGGCATGCAATGATTTGATTTTATGTGCCATCAAGTTCTTTTTGACTCTTAACAACTATACAGATAGAGCTTCTCCATGACTCGTATAAATACACAGCTTTATTTTACACAGCAAGCACAATGTAAAAATCCCCTTCCAATAGTTGCTTGATTGAAGAATACATGACTGCAGTATGGCAGCATCTTTCATATAAGTACTTAGTCATCTCAACCACACTCCTTTTCTGAAAGTGTAAAATTCTTGAGCCTACCAGAAACAATTTAAAGTTCTAGCTTGAAATAATTTTAGAATTAGTTTATTACAGATATCACTAAGAAGTCTGTATAACCACAATATAAAATTGTTTGGATAAACTGACAAGTTTTAATTGCTTATTAGACCATCAAGAAATTTTATTTCACGTTTAATTAACTTGAAAATTGATTTTAATTCATATTTTAGGTCCTTTAGCAGTACACTGATGATAAAACAAAACCCAAATCCAATAGGAAGACAGTAGCTGAAATTCCTTGTAATTCATACAATCTGCTTACCCTATCGCCATTTTTCTAGCCATGTCAATTATACTGTGGCAAATATATCTTCATAAAGTTCAAGAAACAAGTACACACGACTCATTGCAAGATCAGAACCATTTTATGCTGGTTCTAATTCATTTGGTAGATTCACAAGATGATTTTAGAAACTGACTAGCAGCAAACCCTTCTCTCTTGACAGATGAGAGCACATAAACTTAAGTTTCTCAGGATTTGGTAGTTAAAAACAACTGGTCTACTTGAGGCAAAGGAGAAGTGCTTTTTACAAGGCAGCCTCAACCACTCAGGCTTGCAAGTGTCTCATAAACCCTTCTGTCTCTAGTTGGAAGTTATATGAAAAAGTAATAATGTACCAGTATAAAAATGTAATGCCCTCATTTGCAGCCAAACATTTCCTGTTAATGGTGTTCACACTGGTGTGCAGGAACTGTGACCCATTGCTCCATAGCAAATTGCTTCAATTCATTAACACTTAAAAGGTTGCTAGGACAAACTTCTCATTTTATGCTCTGCTACATTTCTAGGGCAATTCTGACACAGCTACACGTAGTCCTTATCACTGTAATTGAGCCCAGAATTATGGTCATATCTCATGCCAGTCATTAAGTGGGTCATCATGTGACAACCCATTTTTGGTCATTAAGCAAATCACCATGGTCATTAAGCAAATCACCATGGTCATTAAGCAAACCCATTGCCCACAATGGGAGTTTTTTTGCCTGAAACCAGAAATGGTGGTTTCCAACAAAAGACATTGTAAATTGCAGTCACATGACAGTAAGATGCTGCAAACGGCCATAAACATCAGAACTTTGAATCCTGGTCATAAGTGCCTTTCTGGGGGTCTGTTGCAACTTTGAACGGTTGCTGAACGACTGGTCATAAGTCAAGGACTACCTGTATTCCAAAATAATGATTTTATTTTTCTTCATGCATTCTCTTGTAGACTTGCTTGTATGTTCAGGATCACTATTTTACTGCATCATCCATGTGTACTTCAGATTTAGCTGATGGACAGTGATATTCTTCTGTAGAATTCATACTTTTTAGCTTATATATAAACATTTAAACATAAAAAGCTCCACATTTTATGATTATCTACAGAACATCCCTCCCAAGTGCTTGCTGGCAAATTTGAGATAGGCTTCAATAATCTTCTTGGTAAACAGTGGCTTCCACCTTGCTAGATTTCCATGAATTCTGTTCTTACCCATCTGCCCAGAGTCACCTTATAGGGGAGATAGGCGGTATAAAAATTTTGATTAAAAATTGTTATTTATCAACACCAGCTTTAATCAAGCTAAGAGGTCTGCAGATCCCAAGGGTTTGTTTTGGGCTTCTTTGTGACTTGCTGCTCATGGGCAATTCTGACTGGATGGCTTTTGGGAAAATTCAGTATTATTCCAATTAATTTCAAGATGAAGGTTTCTGAAGCCCCAGTGTTTCAGAAAACATACATCATTTTCCAGATTAAACAGATTAAATGACTTTTTACTGAAGCCATCAGACATTCTTCTGAGCAAGGCATGTGCCAGTAGGATCTGTGTGCTGAAAGTTTCAGTGATGAAAAAAGCCAATATTTTTTGAGAAAAATACGATGTAGAGCTCCCCCAAATGTTCAAAATATGACCCTATTTATCCCTTTAACTAATAAATTAGACAGGGAGGCAAATCTCAGATTGGATTAATTTCTTTATGAAATAAATTAAACACACATTGCACTTGAGTTTTATTTGTTCATTCAGAATCCTTTATAAATTATAAAGCTCTGGTATAAATTATAAGGCTCTGGTTAACAGTCAATGATGAAAACATACAAATATTCACAAAATTCTAAAGTTTTCCCCCCCTCAGAACTGTACTTTTTCACCAAAAATTTGCTGTGCATTGTTCTGTTTACCATATTTTAGTTATTTTTCCCCCAATCTATAACATTAGCCCTTACATGTACAAAACGTATTTTAGTTACTAAAAAGTTTTTTCTGAAACCTGTATGTTGGGAGATGCAACTCCAGCAAGATAAAAGTTGAAATTAACTCTTCTTGGAATCACCCAGTTCATTCATTGGGGTCTCCATTTAATAGTGCATACATGTGTGAGTAGAACCAAGCTCATTGAGAGTATCTACAGACAGATGCTTAAGGACCAAAAGGCCAAGTCAGGTTTACAGGTAGTCCTCAACCTGTGACCACAACAGAGCCCAGAATACCTGACATAAGTCATGACGGTCATAAGTTGAGGTACCCACATGACTGGTCCTGATTTTATGACTTTTGTGGTGGCAATCATTAAGCGACCATTGTGGTTAAGTGACTCCATGTATCCCTATGTATGGTTTTTGCCAGAAACTGGCAAAAAACACCATAAATTGTGTGGTCATGTGACTGTGGAATACTGCAACTGGTTGTAAAGGTGAGCCAGTTGCCATGCACCTGAAATATGGTTGTGTGACCACAGGTGTGCAGCAGTTGGAACTCTGGAACTGGGTCGCAAGTAGCTTTTGGGAAGTCTGTCATAACTTCAAATGGTCACTAAGGGAGGTGTCATTAAGCAAGGACTTAATGTAGAAATTACATATACTTAGAATCCCTGCATCTTTACCATTTTGATGAAAGAAAAAAAATCAGAGGAAAGCAGAATTAAAAAAACAAACAGGAGACTTTTGGTTGTTATCTCTATTCCTAATGCCTCTAGTCATCAAGACAAAAGATGCAAAAAACTACCGTATTTTCCGGCGTATAAGACGACCCGGCGTATAAGACGACCCCCTACTTTTAAGAAGTTTTTCAAGGTTTTTTGTCTTATACGCCGGAAAATACTTACATGCCCTGCCCTCCCTGTCCGTCGCAGAGGAGGCGAAGGCCCGACTGGCCCCGCCGGCCCTCCCGCTGCTCCCGCGCTTCTGCCGGCCCCCGAGGCGCAGCGTTTCCCGGGCGGCAGGCAGCGCCGGAGGGCAGCCGCCACCCCGCGACGGCCGGCGCCCCTCCTGCTTCCCCCCCAGGTCTTGAACTTCTCCCATTCGGCGCAGGGCGGGGCAGCTCCGCCCGCAGCCTCTTTTTCATGTGCCGCTTCCCTCTCACCGTCGGCCGAGGCGCGCTCGGCCCGGGCTCCCGGTCCCTCTTCCCGCCCTGCCCCTCATGGAGCTGGACTGGGCGTGCAGCCTCTCGGTGTGGCTGCTTTTCCTGGGCAGCCTGGCGGTGCGGCTCCTGCGCTCGGACCTGTTGCTGAGCCGGCGGCTGCTGCTGCACATGGGGCTGCTGGCCGTCCTGCAGGCGCTGGGCCGTCCTGCCGCTGCCCCTCAGCGCCGCGCTGACGGCGGCTGCCTGCTGGCTCGTCTCGGCCAGCACCGCCCGGCGGAAGCGCAGTGTCGGACGGGAGCAGGACTTCCCTGCCGGCTCCCGTCCGACGCTCTTCCCTCTTGAGGCAGCTGCTGCCTCAAGAGGGAAGAGCGTCGGACGGGAGCCGGCTCTTCCCTCTTGAGGTAGCAGCTGCCTCAAGAGGGAAGAGCGTCGGACGGGAGCCGGCAGGGAAGTCCTGCGTGCGCGCGCGTGTGCAGGACTTCCCTGCCGGCTCCCGTCCGACGCTTTTCCCTCTTGAGGCAGCATCCCCGAGGACTCCTTAGGAGCTGGGGAGCGATGCTGCCTCAAGAGGGAAGAGCGTCGGGCGGGAGCCGGCAGGGCAGTCCTGCACACGCGCGCACTCCCCAGCTGCTAAGGAGCAGCCGGGGAGTGCGCGCGTGCGCAGGACTGCCCTGCCGGCTCCCGCCAGACGCCACCCACTGATTTTCCGGCGTATAAGACGACTGGGCGTATAAGACGACCCCCCAACTTTTGAGGTGATTTTCATGGGTTAAAAAGTCATCTTATACGCCGGAAAATACGGTAATTTGGATTAGTACTTTATTACCATGATAGTGTCATATCAGAGAAGCTTCCTTCAGTCTTTAAATTACTTTCTATACAGAAGTTTAAAGAAATGTATTTGTAATATTTGTAATATAATTTGGTCTGTTTCATTTTCTTTTTCAAGTTTGCCAAATGCAAAATTATGCACTATGCATGGGCATTAAGCAGTCAATTATCTTGCTATGTTGTTCTTGAGGACATTCTGTCCAATTAAAACAAAACTTTGTTGCTCTGTTTCTTAAAACTCTGTAAGCAGTTTGCCTAAGGCATTGAAGATGTGTTGCTATGCTACTGAACTGTTAAATGTCAAATGAAAAGTATTCACTGCAATTACTGTACATGTATTAGAAAAAAGCCTCTAACCAATAGTCAAAGAAGTATTTTTGCAATTATGCTGTTGATGGCAACCTTGAAATAAAGCCATTGCTTCTGTTTTGTTCACACAAGCACAGTGCTTAACTGTCGTTTCATCCTATGATGAAAAACAAAGGAGCAAAAAACTTAACAGTTATCAAGTTTTGTTCCCTATAGCAGAAAATGGAACATTTCACTGAACAGGAATGTGCACAAACTTATGGTTTGTTTCAAACCAAAAGCAAATATTTCAGTTGTTCTGGATTTTGAGGGAACAAAATCTGAAGAAATTCCAGAGCTTATTTATGGGGTGAGTAGGGTAAGGCTGATGAGCACTGCTCTCTCTTCTCTCTTCCTCCACACTGTTGATCTACCTGTCCCAACTTCCCAGCACCCTTACTTCAGTAACAATGCCTATGCCTCAGCACAGCATATTCCACCATTCCACCCCCCTTCCCCAATTGTTCCAGGACTTATCCCACCAATTCTGCCTGGAACAATCACATTTTCCATGCTTGGAAGAAATTTCATTTGTCCTAAGAGGTTGGGGCACAGTTGGCTCTGAGGCAGACAAAAATGAGTTCATTTTGCATGCAAATCTAATTGTTATTCAAATAAGAGCAGTTTCCAAAAAACAACCAAACAACCAGACCCAAACTGTTAAGGGTTAGGTTACAAAATCATAGCATAGCCACAAAGAAGAGGGGGTCAACCTATTTTCCAAATCACCAGAAGGCAGGACAAGAAGCAATGGATTGAAACTAATCAAAGAGAGAAGCAACCTAGAACTAAGGAGAAATTTCCTGACAATGAGAACAATTAACCATTGGAACGGTTTGCCTTCAGAAGTTGTGGGTGCTCCATCACTGGAGGTTTTTAAGAAGAGATTGGACAGCCACTTGTTTGAAATGGTATAGGGTCTCCTGCTTAAGCAGGAAGTTGGACTAGAAGACCTCCAAGTCCCCTTCCAACTCTGTTATAAAATGTTATTATCAATTAAAACATTGACTAAAAGCTACTTATGGAGTGCTAAATAGCATTCAGTATGTGTAAATTTAGAATGGTTTTACAGCACAGTAAATTAAACCCTTATTGCCAAAGAAGGTATCCGCTATTAATGTGCCACCCACCTTGCCTAGAGGTGAATTGTACAAACTCTACAAAGATCACAAGTGTTTCATTAGACTTTAGCACAATCAATATATGAGACCTATAGTAGGGCTTACATTTTGGTATCTTTTTGAAGATAAGCAGATAGAATTTAGAAATTTAGAAATTTAGAAATCAATTAGAAATTGACTGTACTACTTAAATCTCGAGAAGTTTTATGAATGACCCACTGTCTCCCATAACTGGGGAAAAATTTATTTTTTATATGCAAAATGTTTGGGTCTTGTTTGTTATACTCATTTTAGCTTTGAATACTCTTTTATAAGTAGCAATTAATCTAATTAATCTATTAATATTGCTTCCAATTAGAGAAAAAATAAGATCTAGTGTGTTATCAGCACTTCAGAGAAAACACTGAAGCTGGATCCTCATCAAATTATTCTCTAGATATTCCCACAATGCCCATATTGATTCTAGGATACCTGCCACATACTGATTCACTATCATGAACTGATCATTGGACACTCATGCAAATATTATTGATTTTATTCATAAAGATAGTACAATTGGCTGTAGCTTGAAATAGATCAGAAAAATGCTACAAAGCCAATTGAATAGGTTATGCATATTCCATGGCAGGAAATGATCTACTGCCAATATCACATTCCAAGACTCAAAAGTACAAACTTGGTATAAGAAAAAAATATTACCTAGGAAGCAAATTACTGACACTATATACCCTAATGTTTAATTCCCTATATATTAAACTGATCTCCAAACAGGGGCATACAAGATAACTTATGCTATCAGAATCCTGTATGTAGTCACAGCTGAGTCACTGAAAATTAAGACATGTTTATTATTCTGACTTGAATAAATACAAAAGGAGTAAGTTTTTCAAAGCAAGTTCTAAACACATACAAATCCAAGTCTCAACCAAAATGGGAGTCCATCTGAACTCAATGTGGTACATGGCTTCTCATCACAGACAATGGATTATTATTCCATTGGTTTCCTTTTCAACCCATTTATTTCCTCATACCACAAATGTGACCACTTACCTCTTTGTCAAAGTTTGCTTTGGTAAATTCCAAAGAGTTCAAGAGTGCATTAGTAGCCGCTAATTTCACATTATTACTTGGCTCTTCTTTCCTCATGCCCTGGATAATGGCAGTCAAAATTTCATTGGATTTATCCTGAAGCTGTTCTGGATCCTGGAAAAAAAATACTGTAAACTATGCCTGGATTCCCATGAAATGCACAACCAGGTCAAAAGAGAACCCTGCTATGTTGTCTAAACTGAGAAACCCAAGCATTCCCAAGTAGAACAGAGGTGGTTTATCACCACACCTCATGTCAGTCACTGAGTATTTTACTTTCTGGTGATTTGCATGTTATTTGGGCACAGAAAGATGAATTCAAGGACTAACTTGAATTCAGTCCTCTGTTCCAGCCTCCAGCACAGAGATAGGTGTGCTAGATGGAACCTACCAAAGTACTGTATACTTCAGAATCTTTGAATCTCTTCCAAGGGTAGATGTGCAATTCCTGATGAAATTAATGTGCATTTATCACAGAGTAGAATCAATGATAGAAAAACTGGGCATCAAACTGGTGGCTTATTTTTCTTGTTCTGTACATGCTTCCTGACTGAAGCTGCAAGACTTAATTTGCTTTGTTCCCTCAAACAACAGTACTTATGCATAGTTATACTCCAGGAGAACAAATGCTAGGACTCCAGTTGGCTTGACAGATCAAGCCTCCAATACTCAATTTGTAATCAGCTACAATCTTGTGGGAAAAATTTAAACATGTTTAGGAACATTACAATTGTGCGCTGCTCCCTGACTCCATTAACAAAACTGGGGATTGAGCCCATTGTAGAGTGTTTGTTTCAAACTAGGCCATGGAGAGCAGGAGGATAACAAGCACAGGAGGAAAGAGCAGTATCATTTGAACAGTATGTTGAATGCAACACTTACAATATCCTGACAAATATAGCCAATGGCTTCCAATGTTGATTCTTTCATATGCTCTGTGCTGTGTTGATTTGTAACATTGGCTACTAGCTGAGGAATAAGTTCAGGCCACTGATTCATGGGGATCTCTGCACAGGCGATGCCAGCAACACACTGTGATGCTGAGCTGGGCCTGTAGTTTTCTGTACCCAAGGTTTGCAAAACCTGTGAAGATAAGAAGATCACTGTATCAGTAAGCAAGATCACAAAGTTGCAATACTGTTAGCACTAAGCAATGGACTGTTGTGTCTTCCTGTACGATTTTTGAGGTTGAACAAAAACATAATATTGAACTGTATCGCACCTAAAATAAGGCACACCTCCCATCCTTTAGAGGTTGTAAGAGATACTTTTCTCAGCTTGGGAACAAACAGGAAAAGTAAATTGAAGAAAAAGTATACAAATAAAGATATCCAGTAGATGCATTTACTACTGAAAAACATCCATACTGATAAATAAGCAGGACTAGGAAGTAGAACTAAAAATGCTAAGTTTTAACATACATAATTTTTGACTTCTCTGCGAGCATTGGCATCAATTGCAAGCCACCTCTGTTGGTGTTGGGTCTTTACATCAGGATCTTTAGATGTCAGAGAGTTTTTGATCTGCAAACCAGCTGCAACTCTTGCAACTTGGCTGTTTCCTGGGTTTGCCAGCACTCTGGACAGTTCCACAAGGAAAGTAGGCTGGTAAAGAAAGAAATTTCAGTAACCAAAACTCATTAAATCTTTCTCTTTTCGGTCAATGCAGAAATATACATCTTTTACAATCTAGCTCAAAACATTTTTCAGTTCTGATCCAGGCAACACATACCTCATCCACACATACCACCAGGCAACACTAAATTCCTTATCTTTAAATACTACTTTCAGGTCTCTATTATAGTACTCTCTGTCTTCTTCATATATTTCATTTCTATAGAATTACATCTCATTTTAAATTGAATGGAAGGTATTCTGTACTTGTTTTCAAAGATTCAAACGTCAAAGTTAACATGGAACTATAGGAGGTACAAACAACTGTTTAAGTGATGGATAGCAACCACAAACACAGCCAACATGACCTTTAAATTCAATTCTCAAAGGTATTTATGTGTGTGTAATATGCATCAATTGTATTTTGAAACATAGAAAACTGATGGCAGAAAAAGAGTGGTCCACCGAGTCTGCCCTGAGTTTTTTCTTTTTAATTACTGTAATTCTTTTGTTAAAAAAATTGTCAGATGATGGACATGTGTTTATCCCAAGCATGTTTAAACTTAGTTACTGATGACTGACCCACTACTTGGTTCCAAGCTTCCACTGCTCTTTCTGTGAAGTAATACTCTAACACTACTTTTGAACTTCCCTCCTGTCAGTTTGAGGTTATGCCACCATGTTCTGGAGTTTTGCTTAATATTGAAAATACTGCCTTCTAAAACCTTATTCACATCCTTAACATATTTAAAGGTTTCAGTCATGTCCCCCACTTTCCCATCTCTGCACTCACTCAATCTTATCAGTATCAAATGAAGTGAGGGGTCCTTGGTGCACCCCCATTTCAACCCTGAGCTACAAATATTCTTTCCTTCATTGGTATCAAGTGAAGTCTCCAGAACTGGACACAGAATTCCAAATGGGCTCTGGCTAAAGCCCTATATAACAGAATTAGGACTCCTTTTTCCTGCTGGTGATCCTGCTAGTGATGCATCCTAGAATTTTGTTTCCTTCACAGCTGCCTGGACACACTGTTTACTCATTTTGCAGTTATCTGCTATGAGCACAGCTAAATCCTTTTCTTCTGTTGTTCTGTCTAACACTAAACCCCCTCCCCAATAATGTACCCGGCCAGAGGATTCGTTTTCCCCCAAATGCATGATCTTTCGTTTAGAAACATTGAACTGCAGTTTCCAAATTTTTGACCAATTTTCCAGCAATGCCAAATTGTTTTCCATGTTAACAAATGATCATCACTGTTTGCAAACATTGTGAAATATAAAGATTTTAATTAGCTATATCAAATTAGGAGGCATCAGAGAAACCTTGGTTTTGGATATGTTGCCTTCCTGTATTGGTAGTATATTTACTTTATCTGACTAGTCAGATGATGTATATACAGTCATGGCCGAAATTGTTGGCACCCCAGAAATTTTTCAAAAAAATCAAGTATTTCTCACAGAAAAGTATTGCAGGAACACATGTTTTGCTATACACAGGTTTATTCCCTTTCTGTGTATTGGAACACAACAAAAAAGGGAGGAAAAAAAGCAAATTGGACATAATGTCAAACAAAACTCCAAAAATGAGCCGGACAAAATTATTGGCACCCTTTCAAAATTGTGGGTAAACAAGATTGTTTCAAGCATGTAATGCTCCTTGAAACTCACCTGGGGCAAGTAACAGGTGTGGGCAATATAAAAATCACACCTGAAAGCAGATAAAAAGGAGAGAAGTTCACTTAGACTTTGCATTGTGTGTCTGTGTGTGCCACACTAAGCATGGACAACAGACCGAGGAGAAGAGAACTGTCTGAGGACTTGAGAACCAAAACTGTGGACAAATATCACCAATCTCAAGGTTACAAGTCCATCTCCAGAGATCTAGATTTGCCTTTGTCCACAGTGCGCAACATTATCAAGAAGTTTGCAACCCATTGCACTATAGCGAATCTCCCTGGTCGTGGACGGAAGAGAAAAATTGATGAAAGTTTGCAATGCAGGATAGTCCGGATGGTGGATAAGCGGCCCTAAACAATTTCCAAAGGATTGCAAGCTGTCCTGCAGGCTCAGGGAGCATCAGTGTCAGAGTGAACTATCCGTCGACATTTAAATGAAATGAAACGCTATGGCAGGAGACCCAGGAGGATCCCACTGCTGACACAGAGACATAAAAAAGCAAGATTACAGTTTGCCAAAATGTACTCGAGTAAGCCAAAATCCTTCTGGGAAAATGTCTTGTGGACAGATGAGACCAAGATAGAGCTTTCTGGTAAAGCACGTCATTCTACTGTTTACCGAAAACAAAATGAGGCCTACAAAGAAAAGAACACAGTACCTACAGTGAAATATGGTGGAGGTTCAATGATGTTTTGGGGTTGTTTTGCTGCCTCTGGCACTGGGTGCCTTGAATGTGTGCAAGGCATCATGAAATCTGAGGATTACCAAAGGATTTTGGGTCGCACTGTAGAGCCCAGTGTCAGAAAGCTGGGTTTGCGTCCGAGATCTTGGGTCTTCCAGCAGGACAATGACCCCAAACATACGTCAAAAAGCACCCAGAAATGGATGGCAAGAAAGCACTGGAGAGTTCTGAAGTGGCCAGCAATGAGTCCAGATCTGAATCCCATTGAACACCTGTGGAGAGATCTTAAAATTGCTGTTGGGAAAAGGCGCCCTTCCAATAAGAGAGACCTGGAGCAGTTTGCAAAGGAAGAGTGGTCCAAAATTCCGGGTGAGAGGTGTAAGAAGCTTATTGATGGTTATAGGAAGCGACTGATTTCAGTTATTTTTTCCAAAGGGTGTGCAACCAAATATTAAGTTAAGGGTGCCAATAATTTTGTCCGGCCCATTTTTGGAGTTTTGTTTGACATTATGTCCAATTTGCTTTTTTTCCTCCCTTTTTTTGTTGTGTTCCAATACACAGAAAGGGAATAAACCTGTGTATAGCAAAACATGTGTTCCTGCAATACTTTTCTGTGAGAAATACTTGATTTTCTGGAAAAATTTCTGGGGTGCCAACAATTTCGGCCATGACTGTATAAATGCAACAAGAACAGAGAAAGAAAAAGAGTAAAAAAGCCAAATTACTAAAGAGGGACAAAAATCACATTAGTTTATTAATATAGTGTACAGGAATTAATTTGAGCTGCACGTGTTTTTGCCTCTCAACTTTAGACTTCATATCAAATTGTTGCTCATTAACATAGACCAGCCGCAGCACATTTATGAAGTTTTTCTATGAAGAGTTTTAAATATTTGGTGGGTACTCTGCTATGGGGCAGCACGATGGCTCAGCGGTTAAGATGCTGGGTTTGTCAGCTGGAAAGCTGGCAGCCCGGGTTTGAGACCCAAGCGCCACGTGACAGGATGAGCTCCTGTCCTCTCTCCAGCTCCTGCCAACCTAGCAGTTCAAAAGCATGAAATGTGAGTAGATAAATAGGTACTTCAGTGGGAAGGTAACAGTGCTCTGTGACATCATGCTGGCCACATGACCGTGGAAATATCTTCGGACAGTGCTAACTCAGTGGCCTTGAAACAGAGATTAGCACCACCCCCTAAATTTGGCTACAGCTAGCCAAGTAAAATCTGCAGGGACTCCTTTACCTTAGTCTGATAGAACCTGAATATAGACTTTTATGGCTAGCAGAAAAATAGGACTATAGAATATATAACACTGATCTGACTGCTGGACAGAAGAAATAAGATACTTAAAACTTTGCTTTGCTATAAAAAAATGGTGTGTGTGTGTGGGGGGGGGGGAATTAAAGGACTAGAAGTTACTAGCAGTTCTTACAGCAGTTATTTTGAGAAATTATGTGAAATAAGTTGTGTATGTGCAAAAATGACCTAATAAATAAATTCAGTATGATAAATTCAGTATGATCACCAAATGATCTTTCAGTTATTGCAATGAACAAACTACACCACTTTTAGCTAGTACGAGACTTCAAAAATCTAACCAAATATATCAACAAGCATCCAGAACAAGGGTGGGCAATTAATTTTCCCAAGGGGGCACATGAGAAACCAATAGGGCTGTGAAGGTGTATAGGCACACACACACATATGTAAATTGAAAAAATAGCAGTCGCCTTCAAAATAAAAGCAATCCAGTGCATGACGTACACTTACTTACATTTGATTTCTAATTTCCAATTGACTTCACACGGGCTGAACAGGGACAGCCAAAGGGCCAGATGTGGCCAGGAGGCCATAAAATGCCCAGGTCTGGTCCTGAAGCAATTTGCTACAGTACTAAAAGCATTATATAGATTAAAAAACACTCTTTCCTGGGCTATGCTGGCCATCAAGTAAAGGTCACCACCAATGGTTGCAGAAAGGGTAATGGGGTGAAAAGGAAATGTAGTGTATTAATAAAACTTACTCAAAATCCAAATTTAGCAAATTATCAAAATCAATTAAGAAATATAAAGCGTGGAAAAGAATGACATGGTTAAACAGTCACAAAGGCACAAACTAAGATGCTTAAGCCATATCCATTAACTTTTGATGGACGTAGACCAGGGGTCTTCAAACTTGGCCCTTTTATGACCTGTGGACTTCAGCTCCCAGAATTCCTCAGCCAGCTTGCCTGGCTGAGGAATTCTGGGAGTTGAAGTCCACAAGTCATAAAAGGGCCAAGTTTGAAGACCCCTGAAGTAGACAGTACAGCAAGATGTAAACGTTTCATTAAATTTGAAACACTACTGTATGAAAGACTGATATATTTAATAAATAGATGGTTGTGGGGATTTTTCAAGCTCCTGACTGCCTAATAAAAATGTTTACTTGTTTGTAAAGCAGGATTTCCATTGCCATATCATAAACTACCCTTGGATGTTTCCTCAGATTCAATATATTGCTTTCTGGGAATGTTTAACCATTTCTTCAGCTTTTCTCAACACAGAACTCTTTTCCCAGGACTCATTCACAAAAAATATAAACTAGTCTCTCAATTCTTTCACTGATCATGCTATGAACTTCATATCATTCAGATCGCTTTCTTCATACTACCTTATAAAGTCCAGAATATTATTCTTATATTTTGCCGTTCTATCCTCCTCTATAGTCAGAATGGCACAAGAATAAAGCTTGGCCAAGTAGGCAAGATACCATTTAGATCATGCAAGTTGCAGGACTACTTATTCTGTCTCTTCTTTTTCCCCAAGCTGACCAATGCATGGATATAAAAAGCATGGGGAAAAGAGAATTTGTATAGAAAAATATAAAAGTATTTGATAGTTTATCAGGGGTGCACTTCAAAGTTTTACAGCATAGAGGTAGCAGATTTAATTTTCTAATTGCTGCACCTGATACATTTTCCTGTCCAATCATAATGTACTTTGTAAATATTATCTTTGAACATGTACGTAAGTCTGGATTAAGGGGCAAGGAATGTAACTATAAAGTTTATCTCTTTCTTATGATGGTAAGTGACAAGCCACAAGGGGTAAGCAACTTGTCAAGATCCCCAAACCTTAATTTACCAGTCTGTTATGCAGAGAGTAAATAAATGTTACAACATTTTTTTGCAGATTTCAAAACTATTCTGCTACCAAGGGTCAAAAGTGAGAATTATACCTTAACATGTCAAAACATATTCTGGAATTAATATCTGCCAAAGAAATGGGTGAAATGGATGCTTATCTATTCCCAATTATTTTCTATAGCCCAAACCTCATACATGGTTATTAATCGCAAGAGACAGCGTAAAGAAAAGTAGAATAAGCATAATATGTGGAACACTCACTGATAAAATAATCAGTATTTCAGCATTTAGTTTACAAAATACTGTTCAGCAGAAATCTTTATTACCACAGTCCATTTTAAGAACATATAAATTATCAAAGAATCTCTAAGGCCAAGACATGTTATAATATCAACCAGTATTGTTTTTTTCTATTTTCTGGTCAAGGTTGATTCTTAATTTAAAAACGTATGTATTTGAATGTATTTTTACGTTTTAGGCCTCTTAGAAAGAATGTATTGGCCCTGATGGCCAGAGATGAGAACTGTTGTCTAGGACAGAGGTCCCCAACATTTTGGGCACCAGGGACCGGTGCCATGAGGTTTTTCCATGGACCGGAGGGTGCCTGGTTTTGTGTGCTGCCTGCATCTCACAGATGGGGCTTTGCTCGTTTGTGCGGACCGGCTGCTGGCATGCCATGGCCCGGTACTAGTCCATGGCCCAGGGGTTGGGGACCCCTGGTTTGGGACATATAGAGGGCATAGGTTTGAGAAAATGCAGATACATTGTGCAGTTGCTGTTGGTGCTGAACAGTGGAAATCACATTTCAAATCGCAGTTCAGCCACAAAGCTCTCTACCTGACCTAGGCCCATCCATTGTCCCCAGTCCAATCTATTTCAAAGTTACTATAAAGATAAAATGAGATACTAGGATACATCTTCTAAAAGGAGGATTGTATACAAATGGAATCCCTTTTTCAAAATATGATGCTAATCCCTTAGGAGTCTGTAGATGCTTTGCATCTTTCTGAACATTTGGGGGGAGTCTGAGGAATGAGTCTTCAGTGTCAACTCACTGTTCTTCCATTGAAAATGTGAGATCTTCAAAGAGAGATGTATTTCACACAGTAAAATGGACTTCAAATTTGACTAGTAACACATTATCAAAACAGTAAAGTGTATTGATGATAAAGATTCTCCAAAACAGAATAATCTAACTGTAAAAAGAACCCTACCTACCAACCATAGAACAGTATGAATAACAACAAATAAAGGCGAATATATGTGTCCCAGGATGAAGTTGCAGGATCCAATCTGGGTTGGTCACCAGGACCAGAGGTTTCGTCTTCTGAGCTTTTGGACTTGTGCTGGAGCCCATCTTCAGGGAACTTCTCACTACCAGTGTGTGTGCTTTGGGCTGTTCTATGTGTGGTATTTATATGGTGCCTGTTGTATGTGACTTCTTAGATGTTGATTGGGTGTTGATGGCTGGCCAAGCCCTCCCAAGTATTTGATCAGATGGTGGTAAATCAACACTCCTGTTGACTGACTAGGGGCCTGTTTCCCAGGGCTTCAATCACTTCCCTGGCTGCTTTTGTGCCTGCTCGTCCAACAATCTTAGTAGCTGCAAAACTGAATGTATGTCCTTGTTCACTGCAATGTGAGGCTACCAATGAGTTCAGGTCTCCTCGTCTGACTGCTCACTTGTGTTCTTGCAATCTGGTGGTTAGCTTCCACCCCGTTGGTCCTACATAGTTACGGGGACAATCCATGCATGAGATCCGGTAGATTACATTGAAAGTATCTCCCACCTCCAATCTTTACAATGCATAATTTGTATGGTACCCTCTGGGTGGTATACAATGCCCACTTGCAGATCTCGGAAGATGCGTTCTACAGCTTCCGAAATGTTTTTGATGTATGGCAGGTTGTGACACGTGGCTGCTCTTGTACCTTGTTTCTTTCCTTTCTCTCCCCACCATGTTGTGCAGACATCTTGTGACAAATGATTGTGGGTACCCATCCTGCGTGAATTGTTCATGTAGGTACCTGCTCTCCAGCTGTTTGGCTTACTGGGTACTACAGTGGGTTCTCACCCTGCCATATAGTGTTCTGATGCAACTCTTTTTGTGTGACAGTGGATGGTTGCTGTTGAAATTCAGAATGTGTGGAGTGTTGGTGGCCTTGCGATAAACTGTGGTTTCTAGGCTTCTAAATACCACACATAGAACATCCCAAAGCACACACTCTGGTAGAGAGAAGTTCCCTGAAGATGGGCTCCAGCACGAGTCCAAAAGCTCAGAAGACAAAACCACTGGTCCCAGTGACCAACCCAGATTGAATCCTGCAGTATGAATAATATCTTATGAAAGTATTCCAAAATGTTGACTTAGCTTTTTAATGATGGAACAATCACACTGTATAAAAATGCTGTCAAAGATTATTGCATTAGCAAAGCAAATAATAAGCTGTTCAGCAAAATGTACAATTGTCATTTTTTATTCTTCTGTATCACAGATTTACTATTGAAGTGCAGAAAAAGTGCACCACACCCTTTAAAAATATAAAGTCAACTTGCAATTTAAGTATTAAAAAAGGAAAAAATGTTCCAAGTACCTGTATGAAATCGAAGATACTAAGACATCTATTACTGATAATGTATGTACTCTGACAATGAAACAAAATAAACTTAAGACATTTCCTTGAAGATTGCTGTAAAGCCTCAATCCCATAGTCTGAAAACTTATCTCTAGAATATGTGATTAAAGACCGGCCACTGAGCAATTCTCTCTTCTGACAAATGCCATACAAATGTTCATCCTGAATAGCAATAGCAATAAGACTTATATACCGCTTCACTGTGCTTTACAGCCCTCTCTAAGCAGTTTACAGAGTCAGCATATTGCCCCCAACAATCTAGGTCCTCATTTTACAGACCTCAGAAGGATGGAAGGCTGAGTGAACCTTGAGCTGGTGAGAATCGAACTGTCGAACTGCTGGCAGCCTGTAGTACTGCATTCTAACCACTGCACCACCATGGTTTAACAGATTATGACATATTTTATTATATTCTATTTTTCTATACACGTGCACATATATTGACTAATCAATTATCAACAGCAAAGGGTCACCATCATAAGCAATTACACTCAATTTGTATTGCTATTCTCCTTTAAGACCTTACAATGTAGTCCTTGACTTACAACCATTTCTTTAGTGACAGTTTAAAGTTATAAGGGCACTGAACAGTGACTTATGACCTTTTTTCACACTAATTACTGTTGCAGCATCCCCATGGTCACATGATCAAAATTCAGTTGCTTGGCAACTGGCATGTATTTATGACAGTTGCAGTCCTGAGGTCATGTGATCACCTTTTGTGACCTTCTGACAAGCAGTCAATGGGGAAGCCAGATTCACTTAACCATGTTGCTAACTTAACTGCAGTGATTCACTTAACTGTGGCAAAAAAGGTCATAAAATGGGGGGAAACTCACTTAACTGTCTTGCTTAGCAATGGAAATTTTTGGCTCAATTGTCATAAGTCAAGGACTACCTGTACCGTAACCTTGACTCAGTTAAATATAACAGTTACCTACATGGCTCCCTCATATATACTGGATTTGACTTCATTCACTGTTAAGCACTAGACTTTGTTATTCTGGTATTTATGCTATAGATGAAATGCTTAGAACTTTCATTTCGCTACTAGTATTGCTCTAAATCAATCCTTTTCAGCATAGGGATGAATGGAATATTTCACAAATAATTTGTATTTCAGAGACCGAAGCAAACCAATGTCTGTTTTCAAACCAGGTTTAAAAAAATGTTCATATAAGATACACACACACACACACATATGCAACACCTAGATAGAAATTATTCAAATCTATGTAAACCACCACAAAAACAAGAGAAGGTAAAATGGACAAAAATGGAAGAGCAGAAAAAGTACAGAAAATGGGGGACGGTTTGCAGGCAGAACAAGAGAATCTTTAGGCTAGGGAAGGAGGCAGAAAAAGCCAAAACCTAGTAGGTCTGGTTAGGAGTTTAAAAGCCCGTTCCAAACAACCTCCTGTCGTTTGCCTTTAACCCACTACACATGCCGGCTGGCCCAGAAGATCAAATCTATCTTCTCCACTTTCCCTCCATACATGCAGCGCGGTAAGTCCAAGTCCCTCTCCTTCATTTTCCCTCCCACGATTGGATGGTGTGACTCCCGAGAGCTTTACCATTGGCTACTTCATTCTTGCCCACCCCCTACTAGAGAGAGAGAGAGAGGAGAGAGAGAGAGAGAGGCTTCTGTTAGGCTGAGCCCCTCTATGGCGGCTTGGCCTGGTCTGATGCGTGTCTTTTCACACAGGGGAAACATCGCACTTTCGCAAACCCCACCCAAATTCAGCTCAACTGTTGTGTTTTCCCTTACCAGGTTCTCCATGGCTGCCTGTTCCAGGAACTTCTGAGCCGCTTCAAGCTCGGTGCAGTCTGCAGAAGAGGGGGGGGGGGGAGGGAGAGAAAAATACACCAAGGTGTGTCAGTGAGGACCCCAAAGGTCAATATCAACCCAACAATAACCCCCCAAATGTTCTTGCCTCTTTCCAGCTATTCAACCGCTCTTTCTCCTTAAATCAAGACACCCAACAATTCTCTCCATTCTGAATATGAAGGTTTTCAACCCCCTTGGAGAGTTCCCCCTCCCCCGCCGCGACATGCTTCTACTCAAACTTTATTTTCCATCAATCAGATCCACACAGAGATTGGGAGGGGGGGTCAAGAAGAAAAACACTTCTTGGGGGACTTTGCAAGTACAGTATAACCGCAACCTCACTCCATCCACAACGAATAATCTAGTTTTTAAAGATTTGGGGGAAGAAATACACTCAACATTTGTCAAAATACCAGTATGTCTCCAGCCCTATTGTCAAATCCCACAATTACCTATCAGTCAACCTCAGCCCGATTTTGGCGTACACCGGACCTGAAAAACCTCCTACATAAATACCGGGCCTTAACGTTCCCAACGCGTGCGCTGCATTTCATTGCCACCTTACCTTTACCCTCATGGAGGCTCTGGTCTTATGGTTGGCACGACGTGAGGCCATCGCTTATTCTCCCGTCAGTTTCCATCCCCTATGTAAGCCAGCACGTCTGGGAAGAATTTCTCGTACGAGACGACTTGACCCACAGTCATATGCTACGGAATCTCCACCCAACCCTTATCCCGTATGCCGTATGCCACGCAAAGCGACTTTATCCCCACCCTCAAAAAGAACCTGTCTTCTCGTATCATGCAGCGAATCCATTAACTTGTGCCCAAAGCTACCTTCTTCCACACACGTGCACCATTACATTCATCAACTGACCCGGCCGATACAGTAAGCGTTAAAAAAAGAGTTTTACGCCGAAGGCTACTTCCTTGCCAGCCTAGCTAGGGAATTCTTGGTCTCTCCCACCCCACAAATGATGAAATTCACGCTTGCCCCTCCTTTCCCAGCAAGCATGGGGCCCAAACCAAGCATTCAGTGGTTCCTTTATCCCCCAGGCCAGAGACTGGGCCTGACTCTTCCAAAGGCCCCGAATCCTCAAGGGGAGGGACCGTTGTTTCCTCCTTCGCCCCTTTCCACACCTTCTCCCTTGATCTTTCATTCCCTCCCGAACAACGGCTTCGGCAAACGCCTTCCCCAGAGCCACATATGCCCTATAACTAGATGCCCTTCCCTGCCCCCAACCTCCTCCCGACCTGGAAGAGATGCTTTCACCCCAACCATTCCTCCCTTAGCAACACATCTGTAAGGAAAAGGCCTGTAGCATCTCTTTCCCCTTTACCTGGCGACACTGTCTTCTCCAAGATAGTAATGAGTTCCATGGTGGCGGGCAACGAGGTGAAGCTAGGAAGGAGGAAAGAGGGGAACGGAGTCGGTGACCGCCGCCTCACTCTCCGTCCGCTCAATTAACCGGCCGGTCTCTCCCTTCGCGCGCTCTTTACTTCCCCCTCAGCTGCGAGGAGGTCCCACCCCCGGCGGAAGCTACTAGAGTCTCCCCTACAACTTCCCCTCCCCCTCCTCACACACAACTCCTTGTGGCGGCAGGAAAGAGGAGGAGGGGTAGGGAAAGGACGCGCGCCCACTAAACGAGCGATAACTAAACGATTCAGGGAGTGCGACTCAGACGGGAGGAGGGAAATAAAATACAGAACAGCGTGCCTCCCGCACAACTGCCCTGAGGGGACGCTAATTCACTACCGTATTTTCTGGCGGATTAACTGGACAGGCCTTAGTCCGCCTTCAAGCACGTAGCATTCATGCGTATGCACCGTGCTCACGCACTCCACTTCCTGCCAAGGCGCACGAAATACCTCCACCGCTCCTTTTCAACCGGCCAACGCCCGCTGTCCCCTCCTTTCCACGCTGGTTGGCCGCTGCGGCTCGTACGTCATGAGGCTGACAGGTCGAAAGGACCGCATGGTTTCAAAAACTTTGTATTTAAATAAGATGTGCACTTAATTAAGACAGCAATCATATGCCCTTATACCAGTACTAGGGAAAAGATCAATCAAGGTAATAGGAGTTAGTTTTGAGCATACATAGTTTGCATGGGGTGTTAAATATATAAACTAAATATATGTTATAAAAGAGCTAGCTAACTACATCCTAACGTAACAGACAGTAACAGCAAAGTGAATAAAACAATAAAGAAATTAACTGTGGGAACTTCTTCTAAACATGCGCACTAAACAGACTGAAACCATAACATAGCTAGTCATATGGGATTCACTATGGTTACCAGATAAGTTATCACAACAGGTGTAGAGAGCAGGGGAAAATGTACAGTTAGAAATGAACTTTCTGACGAACAAAAAAAACGTGCAGTGACATTCCCCTTCTTTCGTCAGCAAAGTGAAGACTCAAGTAAGGCACATCTTCTCACGCAGATACTCATGCTGGGCTGTAGGAAGTGGTTTGTTCGGCATATCAGCAATTTGATCACGTGTAGGCACATACTGTAATGTCACAAAACCTTGTTTAACCAGTTGCCTTATGTTTTGATATCGGATGTCAATGTGTCTGGACCTTGAACCTGTAAAACGTGTTTCAGAAAAATAAACCACAGATTCATTATCTTCCATCACAGTGATCGGTCGAATCGGATGTGTCCAGATATCTGTGACTAAAGCATCAAACCAGGTTAAAGAATTGCATGCATCAGACACACAAGCATACTCAGCTTCTGTAGAGGAACAAGAAACAAAATTCTGTTTACGCACATGCCAGTAAACAGGACAACCATTTAAGAACATCATGTAACCTGATGTACTTTTCCGTGACTTCTTATCACTCGCCCAATCGGAATCTGCATAACAACATAACTCTGCATAGTCAGTATGTGTGGGTTCCAACAACTTCATGTGTTTGGTGTGTTTTAGATACCTCAATAACTTTTTAACACATGTCCAATGAAACTGTTTTGCCTTGCCTACATGTCGTGATAAAAGATTAACACTAAGTGCAATGTCGGGTCTAGTCCAACTACTAATATACAGCAGCAACCCAATGACTGAGCGATATAGTGTTTGATCTTCGAACTCAGGACTTGGTTCATGTGCCAAAATGTGAAAATCAGTTTGCATGGGTATACTCACAGGCTTAGCGTCCTCCATGTTACAGTGATGTAACAGTTGTTCAATCTTCTCTTCTTGTGTGAGACTAAACCCCTTCTGAGTTTTGGCAATTTGAACACCTAAATAAGTGTTAATACATCCTAAAGACTTCAATGTGAAAAACTTTTGTAAAGCTTTAGCAAAAACCTCACTCATCTGCTTATTTGGACCAATATAAACAATATCATCGACATAAACAAGAATTATCTCATACCTATTACCGGATCTTTTAGTAAACACGCATTCATCTGTTTCGGACTTAATAAAGCCCATTGAATTTAGTTTGTCAGAAAGACATAAGTACCACATTAAACCAGACTGTTTCAGACCATAAAGACTTTTGTGTAGAAACCAGGTATCCCCTTCTTCCTGTCGGAAACCTGGAGGACCTTTCACGTAGATGTCCTCGTCAAGATCAGTGTGTAGATAAGCCGTTTCAACGTCGAACTGGAAAACTTCCAGGCCAAGGATAGTTGCAGTGGCTAATGCAATTTTCACACTTTCAGTCCGCACTGTGGGTGAGTATGTATTTGTATAGTCCTCAGGATAACGTTGAGCGAAACCCTGGGCTACGAGTCTGGCCTTGTACAACGACTCACCATTCGGCTTCTTTTTGATCCTGTAGACCCATCGAGTACCAATAACTTTCTTGTTTGCTGGAGGGCTTGCAGGCGTAAACACTTGGAGTTTCTTTAGACTGTCCATTTCAGCCTGCATTGCCTCAAACCATTTATCTTGTTCTGATTCAGGAAGATGTTTGATCTGTGTGAACTTCTCAGGTGGAAGTGTAACATTACAAATCAAAGGTACAGGTGTTTTTGTTACTTGCCACGAATACCGTTTTGGAGGGATTCCCTTTGTGGTCCTCTTGGAACGTCTCGGGCCAACCGTCCATTCTTCTTCCGTGTCGTCCTCGTCTTCATCATTGCCGCCAGCAGCAACATCGGCGGCTTGCGAAGACGGAACAGTAGGTTGAGAAGAACTCGTGGAAGGAACATTCTCCTGTGAATCTTGATCACAAGGTTGTGTGGCATCAGCAACATCATCTCTAGGAAAATAAACTCCAGGATCGTTAGAATGAATCCTGGACCAGTCAGCATCTTCCTCAAAAGTAGCAGATTGTGAAACCACAATAACATGATGAGAGTCAATGTATTTGCTCCATTTTGAATTATCATCAATGCCCATAAATCTCATCCTTTTTGCTGCAGGACCCCCTTTCTTTCTTTGGGCTAAAGGAATATTCACCATAGCATAGGAACCAAAAACATGGAGATGTGAGAGATCAGGCTTGTGTCCATACAACATGAAATAAGGGGTCTGATTTATCACGCTACTCCAAGTGCGGTTGATGATATGGTTAGCATATTTGATAGCTTCACCCCAGTATGGAAGACTGAGGTTAGCATCTTCAAGGAGGCAACGCATCATGGTTTGCAGAACTCCATTTCTGCGTTCTGCCACCCCATTTTCAGCTGGAGTATAAGGAGCAGATGTCTGATGTACTATCCCATTCTCACGCATCCAGTCCTGGAAACGCTGAGACATGAATTCAGCACCACGATCACTCTGGATTCTGGCAATGTTGACATCGAATTGGGTATAGACAAGACTAGCAAAGTCTTTAAAGATCTGAAAGGTCTCAGATTTTTCTTTCATAGGATATACATATCCATATCTAGAATAATTATCAACGATTGTCAAGAAAAATCTTTTACCACCAAGTGTTGGTGCAAAAGGACCAACTATGTCAGTGTGTACCAAATCAAAAATGCGTGTTGACAGGCGTGTAGCGTGTTTTGGAATTGCTGCTGCCTTGGATTTGGCTTTCTTGCAGACAGCACAGTCCAAGAACACCTTACACCCCTTTAGATCCAAACCTCTTGCGAACTCTGGCATCTTCTTCAGAACACGGAAACTGGCATGACCCAATCTTCTGTGCCACTTATGGATACACCTGGAATGCAAAGGTTTACCTGTTAGTGAATTCTCAACATTAGCATTTTTATTAGGAACCCCAGGCTTGCTGTGAGCAACCTGTGTCTTTTTTGTATTTTTATCATTATTAGGAACCTTTGGAGTAGCAACAGGATCTCTCTCTGGGACGTCTCTCTCTGGGCCTGTGCTCTTTGGAACGTATATACTTGCCTGCTCTTGCTGCTTAGACTTTGGTTTTAAGTAATAAACACCACCAATCAACATGGTTTCAGCAACAATATCTCCGTCTTTGACTATATAACTTGCTTTTTCAAGATGGTGGACCTGAAAATGAGAAAACCTAGACAAATGACTCTGACTAAGCAAATTACTACTGGCAGACGGAACATAGTAAACATTTGGAATGAGAGCACCGAGCTCTTCAATATAAACAGTTCCTTTTCCCATGACCTGAACAGGATGATTGGAAAAAGAGTAAAGTTCACGAAGTTCAGGTTCAGGCTCGTGCATCTCTGTGTAAAGCTCTTTTCTGTAGGTAACATGTAATGCTGCTCCGCTGTCCAAAGTCCAAAGAAGTCGTCTGTCGTACTCTGGTTGAGGCTGTGGATCGTTGGTCACAACCAATGTGACAAGTGGAGCTTGTGGATCACGCTTGGAACCACGACCACGACCTTGTCATCCGCCTCTACCTCTGCCTCCTCTGGAATCTGTTCCTCTGGGCTGGTATGTGACGGGCGCTGGAACTCGTTGGGGACAATCCCGGGTGGCATGTCCCACACGATTGCAGATGTAGCATCTTGGCATCCTTGGAACGTAGGTCCTTCCACGGAAGGCATGCCTCGCTGAAGCTCTTGATGCAGGTGGTTCCCTTAAATGTGGCGCAGCTTGCATAAGTGCCTCTTCTTCGGCTAAAATTCTGCATATATGATCCACTGTGCGTTGAGCAATAGGCACTTGATTAATCTTGGAAATAGCATCTTTCCACTCATGATTCAAAGAATTGATGATAATGCTGATCATTTGAAATTCATCAATAGGATAGCCTTTTTCACCCAGTTCTTTTCTAATACCTTTCATTTTAGTCAAATGTGCTCCAATATGTTCACCAGGTTTTAATCTGGAACCATGGAACTCAGACAAAAGCAAACATGTAGACTCAATTGATGTAGGCCGATAACATGTCTCTAACTAAGTCCAAATTTGTTGGGCAGTTGCATCTTGTGAAAACGTGAGCTGCAATTCAGTGTCCATTGACATCAATAATGTTGTGCATGCTCTATTATCCAAGTCCCATATGTCAGGAGTCCATGGCTGGGCAGGAGGATTAAACACCATCATGTGAGTACCTTCTCTGCGTAGCAAAAGTCCAACCTCACTGACCCATGCCCTGTAATTCTGTCCTGACCTCTTTAATTTTGAGTCACCAGCCAGTGGTACAATGGAAGGTATTTGATGAGGAATATACAATTGAGGTACTGGCTGTGCAGGTTGTGCAATCCGACCATAACCTGCAGGGGGCACCAGTGGCGTCTGTGCCTGGACATGCGGCAGTTGCATTGAAGCTGCCGGTAGTCTTGGTGCTGGCTGTGACTGTCTTTGAGCTGCTATTCTACCCTGGCCAGCAGGAGGCGCTGGCGCTGGGGCTGGTGCATTAGCATAACCTGCAGATGACACTGGCCTTCGCATATAAGAACCCGGTGGCAATTGCATGTGGGTTAAATATGGCTGTGTTCTGCCAGGTAGAGGGGCTTGCATAGAAGCAATATTAACAGGAGAAGCAATAGTAACAGGAATCCTAGCACCATCAGGGACTGGAGCCTCAGATAATGGCAGAAATCTTGTATCTCTGAGCAAAGACTCCTCCATAGACAATTGCGAGAGTGAGAGCTCCAATTTATGTCTTAATGCAGCCTCACCAGTAGATGGTGCTATAACATTTGCTTCAGGCATCACTGTGGCTCTGTATGGCCTTTGGGACAGCCCATAATCATGTGACATAGGAGCCTCCGGTTCCCATTCGTCTTGCATGACACTCAATGATGGGCGTGACTTTGGCTTTGGGGAAGAAGGAGGCAATATGGCTTCTCCTTGTGGGTGTGGCAATATGGCCGGTTCATGCTCATAATTCCTCTCATATTGCTGAACCATTGACACATATTCCTTTGCCTGCTGCAAACGCCTTTCAAAAACCCCAATTTGTTCACAGTAGCCTTGCATAGCCCTATCTCGTATAGTTTGCTTGGGGCTTGAAGGAGCAGAAGGAATTTTCTTCGGCTGAACTTTAGGTTTTGCTCCAAGCCTTTGAAATTCATCTTGAGCCCCTGGAGTGTGAACATTTCCAAAAGCAGCTGCCAGGGAGCTTGGAAAAGTAGAAAAAGGAGTGACTGACCTTGCATCGTCGACAGGAGCAGGTGCGTCTTCTCCAAGGCATGTGGCCGAAGCTATCGGAGTTCTTAAAGTTGAAGGGAGCTGCCCAACAGACAGACTCCTTTTCAGCCGTGGCTTCCTTCCTGACATGTTTCAGCAGTTAATCACCGCTGCCTCGCTAGCACTAACTAACTGATAACAGCCGCAGAAACATGCATCTCCAAAAACATAAATCAAACCATCCTCTGCTACCAAAATGTCAAGGTAAAAATCACCTTTGTAGAGGGCGAAGGACCGTGCTTCAGAGAATGCATGATGTGCATGCAGGAAGGCAATAAGAACACGACGCATAATCTTAATACCTTTTACTTGCAAAAATATAAAAACTAAATATATAAACTAAATATATATTATAAAAGAGCTAGCTAACTACATCCTAACGTAACAGACAGTAACAGCAAAGTGAATAAAACAATAAAGAAAATAACTGTGGGAACTTCTTCTAGACATGCGCACTAAACAGACTGAAACCATAACATAACTAGTCATATGGGATTCACTATGGTTATCAGATAAGTTATCACAACAGGTGCAGAGAGCAGGGGAAAATGTACAGTTAGAAATGAACTTTCTGACGAACAAAAAAAACGTGCAGTGACACTGCCGGCCCGCGGGCCGGTTTCATCATACTGAAGCTGCGCCCACCCCATTGCCAGCAATGCAAAAAGAGTCGCGATAAGTCGCAACACGTAACATGACGTGGCGAGTTTGTTACCCGACGGAGAAACCGAACCCAGGAGGAAAAGCAGAGAAGACAAGATCTCCATATCATTTATGAAGGCCATGAAAATAGGAAACTATAGAGACCATAGACTAGGGGACTGGGAAAGTAATAGTGCAGTTGTAATGTATTGGCCTCAACTGTTGATATCACTTGATTAATGTGTGACCTTAAACTGCAGTATTTAAGTGTAGGATTGCTTAACAGTTTCTGTTACTGCAACCCAGACTGTCTCCAAGCTGATAATTATGTTTGGGGAGAGAAACTGTTACTTTTGTCTGTGGCTCAATATCCCAAACAAACAAACTCACTTGGAATTCCAGTAACAGTTTTTATTTAAAAAGAAGCGTTTGCAAAGGCTTGGTGAACTGAAACCCACACAGGAGGTCAGTTACACCTTACAGAGCTGTTTGACACATTTTTATATCCTATCTCTGACACAGATTCCCCCCTCCCCTATCGCACTCAACGCCCCTTCCCTAATCATCCGATAAACTATCCAGACCGCCTAAAACCACTGTCCCTCCCATGTTCCACGAAGCCCCTTTGTACACATCCTATCTATCACCATCTAATTTTTTGTTAACAAAGCTCGGCACCTATAGTTATTTCTGTATTTCCTTTTCTTGCGGTTTAGGTTAGCTAGCGTTTTCAGCTTGTCACATTTGTACTTGTCAACTTTTAGATGAGATAGAGAGACAGTCGTTATTACTTAGGATTTTCAGGTGGCTTCTTCTAATGTCCTTTAGACTCATTAGAAATTTCTGAATAATATTTTATTCCTTTCACTTTAAACCTATTGGTTGCCGCCTAGAGGCGAACTGTATATATAGCTGTTCAGCAGCCTCTAGGGCTGCTTCTGTTGTGAGTTAATAAACATGCTTGCTGTTTCAACACTCTGCCTCGTCAATGCCTAACTGAACTAAGAACATAACGGTGGCAACGAAGGTGGGATGTGCTGCTTAACCAAGAGAGCCTGAAGTCACTAGGGGGTGAGGCCAGCACCAGAGCCTGGCAGGAACTACGTTTCCCCCCCCCCTTGGTCTGCCAGCAAGTCACGCTGGAGACCACCACACCCTAAGGATCCGTCCTAGGGCCAGCACAGAAGCCAGCAGCACAAGGGATTGCGAGCAAGAAGCAACTCACCATGGTGAAGGTTGGAAAACTCGAAGAATTTGACGTGGTGCACCCCAAGAGATAGAGCTCCCACATCTCTCACATCGAAAATTACCTCCACGCTAACTAGGTCGGTGAAGACGGACTGAAGGCCATGACACTCCTTTGCGTGTGCGGTCCCGCCACCTTCAACATTGCCGAGAACCTGGTTGCCCCTGCGCCGCTCGAGTCGGTCACCTACGCGGATCTGAAGAAAAAGCTCTGGGACCACTTTGAGCCCAAATTATCTTTCATAGCGTAAAGGCAAATATTTGAGCAGCGGGAGCAACAGCCCAGCAAATAAAGAGCCTTGGTGGAGCAGTGGGCTAATGCCTCCTTAAGTAACACCATCTGCCTGCAATTAGTGCAGGTTCGCATCCCACCAGGCTCAAGGTTGACTCAGCCTTCCATCCTTCCGAGGTAGGTAAAATGAGGACCCAGATTGTTGGGGGCAATTAAGCTGACTTTGTAATAATGCTGCTTGGGGTGTGTGTGAAAGCCCTAATAAGCAGGCATATACATAGAATGAAGGCTACTGCTAAGCTTGTAAGCCGCCCTGAGTCTTCGGAGAAGGGCGGGATATAAATGGAATTTAAAAAAAAATCTGCAACGGAATTCATAGCTGCTCTTCGGCAAGCGTCTCAGCTTTGCAATTTCGTGGACTTGGAGGAAAGACTGAGGGATCGTTTAGTCTGTGGATTAAGAAATCGAGAGCTCCAGCAAAAAAAACTTTGCAAAGGAGACTCTGTCACTACAGGAGGCCTTGAAGGAGGTCATGGCTGATGAAGCAGCTGGAAGGGCTGTTAAAGCGCTACAGCCCTCCAAAAGCACGCCCAGCACAGAAACCATCAACCACAAGGACACCGAGCATACGGAAGACACCGATTCGGACTACGAAGTCGACCACCTACGGAAGCAACCGGAGAAGAGACCGCGGCCAGCTGAGAAGGTAGTTCCTTTCCATAGATGCATGGGCTGCGGAGGCCGCCATCGCCTCTCAGAATGCTGTTTCTGAACAGCATCGTGACAGGCATGTGGCAAACCAGGCCACATTGCCGCTGTCTGCCAATGTTGCCAGAGGGACGGTCCACCAGAAGACACATTCAAGAGAGGTACCGGGGCAACATGGAACTGGACACAGGCTCAGCCTTGTTCATCATTTCCGAAGGAACTTTCAGGCATATTTGCAATCGCAGCGACAGACGGGCCAAACTCCGGCTGTCTAATTTACTGCTCACAGACTTCCAAAACTCCCGGGTGGCAGTCAAAGGCGAAGCCACACTTCTGGTGCAATTCAAGGGTTTTCAGGGTCCACTAGATGTAGTGGTGGAAGGCCAACGCACAAGGCTCTTAGGCCTCGATTGGTTTGATGCATTGGGCATTAAAGTGACCGGCATTCATAGGACACAAGGGGCAGACCTGTTTTCAGTCTGCCAAGAGTTCGCTGATGTCTTCAGCTCAAATCTAGGGGAGTACAAGGGTCCTCCGCTCGCCCTCAAGCTTGATCCTATGGTAACCCCAATATGGATCAAGCCTCGTAGAGGGCCTTTCGCCCTAAAACCCAAAATCAACGCAGAGCTGGACAAGCTGGTGAGACAAGGGGTATTGCAGCCCGTAGACAGTGGGGTGTGGGAGACCCCTATAGTAACGCCACTTAAGGCCAACGGAGAGGTACGCATATGCGCTGATTATAAGTGCACCATCAATAGGGCACTTCAACAACACGCATATCCGGTGCCAGTAGTCAGCCATATTTTGGCGTCAGTGCAAGGAGGTCGTGTGTTTGCCAAATTAGATTTGGCGCAAGCCTACCAGCAACTGCCTGTTGATGAGGCCATGGCGGTAGCCCAGACTATTGTCACCCATAGGGGGGCCTTGAAGGTTAAGCGCCTACAGTTCGGGGTGAGTGTAGCCCCAGGGCTTTTCCAGGGAGTTATGGAGCACACGCTCAAGGGCATTCCAGGGGTATGCCCCTATTTCAATGATGTCCTCATAGCTGGGGAATCAGTAGATTCTGGCTGAATGGCTTAAAGCCGTCCTTCAGTGGTTCCGAGACATGGGACTTAAATTAAAAAAGGAAAAGTGTAAGATTGGGGTAGAGTCAACCGAGTTCCTTGGTTTCCGTATCGATGCCGAAGGCATTCATCCAGCAGACTCCAAGCTAAAAGCAATCCAGCAGGCCCCAAGTCTGAAATCCAAGGGAGAGCTTCAGGCCTTTCTGGGCCTTTTGAATTTTTACCATGCCTTCCATACAAGGTCGCAGTGGCAGAGCAGTTACACCGGCTCTTGGATAAAAAGGCTTAGTGGCAGTGGACCAGCATCCACGAGAGAAGTTTCAAGGCAGTCAAATCACTGCTGTCTTCGAACTCAGTCCTCACTCATTTTAATGAGAAGCTGACTGTTTGCATCGCATGTGATGCATCCCCATATGGGGTTGGGGCTGTGTTGAGCCACTTAATGGCTGATGGGAGGCAGACTCCCATTGCTTATTACTCTAGGACCCTGTCGTCCGCAGAGCGCAACTACGCGCAAATTGACAAGGAGGCCCTGGCCATTGTGACCAGAGTGAAAAAGTTCCATGTCTACTTGTATGGCTGCCAGTTCACGGTCTTCACGGACCACAAGCCACTTCGAGGGTTGTTCACCATGAACAAACAGACACCTCAGATTCTGTCTCCTCGAATGCTGAGGTGGTCTATCTTCCTTTCAGCCTACAGCTACAGGCTGGTTCACAAACCGGGCAGAGAAATGGGCCATACAGACGGCCTTAGCAGGTTGCCCCTGCCACACGTAGAACCAGATCCCACTCCGGCTGCACACATCCTGGCTATCCAGGATTTGCCGGAGTCTCCCCTTCACGCTAGGGATGTGGCTGCTGAGACAGCCGCTGACACAACGCTTAGCCACGTGTTGAATTGGGTGCACACAGGATGGCTGGACAAATGTCCCAGGGTCCCTTCCAACTTTACTATTATTATGATGATTATGAGTTTTTTTATGAGGAAAGATGAGCTGTCAGCTCATAAAGGGTGCATCCTTTGGGGGACTCGGGTCATAGTCCCGAGCTCTTTAAGGCCCAGGGTTTTAGAGTCTCGGCATGAGGGACATCCGGGAATAGTCCGGATGAAGGCACTTGCAAGGAGCTACCTTTGGTGGCCAGGGCTAGATAAAGCTGTTGAGGCCCAAGTACATGGCTACTACACTTGCCAGCAATCCAGGCCTGAGATGCCGCAAGCCCCTGTCCACCAATGGGAGGACACACACACACACACACACACACACACACACACACACACACACACCATGGTCAAGAATCCACATTGATTTCGCCGGGCCCTTTCAGGGACAGCTGTTCCTAATTGTGGTGGACAGTCACTCCAAATGGTTAGAAGTCGCACCAGTTCTAACTATGACTACTACCAGGACCATCCAGGAACTGCACAGGATCTTTGCAACGCACAGGTTACCAGACGACAATGGGGCCCAATTCACCGCTGCAGAATTCCAGTCCTTCCTCAGGGCTAATGTAATAAGGCACGCCACTTCGGCTCCCTTTCACCCGCCCTCAAACGGCCAAGCAGAACACATGGTCCGCACAACCAAGGAATCTCTGAAGCGGATCATCACAGGGGATTGGCACCACAGACTGGCAGATTTTTTACTCTGCCAACGCACAACTCCCTGCACCGCCACGGGCAGAAGCCCAGCCGAACTCAGATGGGGCCGATGCTTGATCACCAAGCTGGACTGGCTACACCCTGATCGAGTTGCCGTGGACACAACACAGCCAAAGTGACCACGAAATTTGCAAGTTGGTGACTGGGTTTGGGCCCAGAATTATGGGCAAGGGGCTTTGTGGGTGGTAGCCGTGGTTGCTAAGGTGTCAGGGCCACTCTCTTACAAGGTGATCCTGGAAGTTGGGCGAGTCATTCGCTGGCACATTGACCAGCTGCGTCGGAGGCTAGCGAACCAGTCGCTGGCTCAGGACTCTTAAGAGGGCCGCCAGCAGGGGCAGCACAACAGCGGCCCAACAGAGGAGCTTACACACTCCAACAGGACTCTCCGCTGAGGAATGGCCGTAGATGAGTTCTCCCCAGACACACAGTCCGCATCCACTGAGCAGATCCGGCAAACAGCGCCGAGTGCCAGCCCAGCAGACTTTGCTTCACAAATGGGCTTTGGCTTGGGCCTACTGGAACAGGCCAGCCAAAGGGACTCAAGTCAACCCGAATCCACCAGGCCTCATAGTCCTGGTCTACCCAGCCTAGCAGGCGAGCAGGTAGACCAGGAGGCTTCAGCAACCCCTAGACGTTTGGGTCAGTCGCGAAGGCCGCCTAAGTACTTGCAGGACTATGTCAAGAATTTGAGAGTTTGAGCTATCTAGGGGGAAGAGGTGTAATTGGCCTCAACTGTTGATATCACTTGATTAATGTGTGACCTTAATTGCTGTATTTAAGTGTAGGATTGCTTAACAGTTTCTGTTACTGAAACCCAGACTGTCTCCAAGCTGATAATTATGTTTGGGGTGGGAAACTGTTACTTTAAACCTATTGGTTGCCGCCTAGAGGTGAACTGTATATATAGCTGTTCGGCAGCCTCTAGGGCTGCTTCTGTTGTGAGTTAATAAACATGCTTGCTGTTTCAATACTCTGCCTCATCAATGCCTAACCGAACTAAGAACATAACAGCAGTAATGTTAGGATTTATATATCTAGACAGAGCCCTGAAGCCTAATTCAATAAACACAAGGGAACAAATCTTTGCAGCTAAGCCTCCTAATCAACCTTCAAGAAGAGGGAGGCTCAACCAGTTTTCAAGGGTAGGCAAATATTTGGTGACTTAAAAAATACATCTGGATATTTTGGGAGGGGGGTTAAGGGTAACAGTAGACCATCAAATAAATACATCAGCAAATAGAGCCTAGTTTTCTGTCACATTTTAATTTTCTCAGGGTTGGAGTCTTCTCCCCCACCCTTTCTTTCTAGGCTTGTTAACTTATTATTATTTTTTTATTGAAAAGTTGTTCAGTACATTTTATCTTTAACAAAACAAAACCCCTCCCAACCCCCCCTCTTCCCAACCCTCCCCCCTCTTCCCAACCCTCCCCCAACACCTCCCTCCCTCCCTTTCCCCCCTCCCCGACTTCCCAGAGCTAAATACAAGGTATAAAAGTAAAAACAATCATAGTCTACCATATGCAAACAACAATAAGCTATTAAATCTATCGCACTTTAACTCTTATGAAATGACTACAAGCAATATAAATATCACATCAATACTTATTGAAATGCTAAATTGTGGGTTCCAGGCGATGAGTATGGAGACCGTCAGACGTATCCACTCACAGCAGATCACGTCGGGGTGCTGGGAACCCGTTGCTGGAAGCAGCTGGGTTGCTGGGAACCTGCTGCTTGTGAACAGCCAGGTTGAGCACGGCCACCATCGGGTGAATGAGGATGGACAGCTGAAGACGTATTCCGCAGAATCACGTCGGGGTCACCAGTTGTGGGTTCCAGGCGATGAGTATGGAGACCGTCAGACGTATCCACTCGCAGCAGATCACGTCGGGGTCACCAGATGAAGGGGAAAGAAATTCAGATGTAGGGACAGGAATTCAGACGAAGGAAAAAGAATTCAGACCTGAGTCGATAGAGAGCTTTGAACCAGCCAGGCAGCCTCATCTCCAGAAAAAGAACTCCCCCGAGCACTGCCCGCTGAACTTTTATTCACCTCCAATCTTACAAAAAGTTACATCAGTCTCATACCAAATAGGATACACAGAAATAATTGGATACTCAGGTGCTTATGAGATCACACAAAAACAAGATAGCATAAGATGCATGTGAAGTCTTTATCATAGCGTTTCCCAAACCTCCCACATGCCAGGCCCCCCTCCCAGCCAGGAGAGTGTTCTCTGCACTGAAGCTACAGAGAGGCCCAACTAGGAAGGCACGGAAAGGCTGAAAGGTGAAAAGCCAAATTCTTGGGAGACCAAATTCTGGCCGTTCCCACACTAAATGAAACTTTTTAGTCCCATATTTATTCTGGATGTAATCAATCCATTTTTTCCACTCCACAATATATCTCTGTTGCGAATGGTCTTTCAAATACGCCGAGATCTTTGCCATTTCCGCCAGGTTAGAAACTTTTAAAGTCCATTCTTCTAAAGTCGGCAGTTCTTCCTTCTTCCAATATTGCCCTACTAAAAGTCTTGCTGCCGTAATTAAATTCAACATCAGCTTAGTGTCCACAACAGTAGTATCAGTAATAATACCCAGTAAAAACAATTGCGGACAAAACTTTATCCTTTTCTTAAATATCTTCTGCATATTCCACCAGATTTTAATCCAAAATGCTTTAACCTTTTTACAGGTCCACCATATATGAAAATACGTTGCATCTTCACCACCACACCTCCAACATTTAGGCTGGTAGTTCGGATACATACTTGCTAATTTTTTAGGATCTAAATGCCATCTATAAAACATTTTATAAAAGTTCTCTCTTAAATTTTGAGCTTGCGTAAATTTTACATTTCTCACCCAAATCTTTTCCCAGGTATCCATTGTAATAACTTCTTGAAAATTCTGAGCCCACTTTATCATACAATCTTTAACAAGTTCTGTCTCTGAATCAATTTCTATCAGTGCAAGATATATCTGTTTAATATGTGCTTGACCCTGGTTTCTAATTTGCTTTACCAAATTTTCATCAGTCATTGAAAAACCAATTTTCTGATCTTCTTTCCACCTGGCCTGTAATTGCCCATACTGAAACCAAGTTTGAACAATCTTTTCTCCTCGTAGAAGATTATACGGCTTCAAATGCCATACATTCCTTTCCAAACTTAAAATTTCCTTATATGTAGTCACATCATGTTTAAACCCAACATTTATATTTTCTATTGTGTGTTTCGGTATTGCCCATAAGGGTATCTTATAATTTAGCTTGTGTCTATACTTGTTAACTTATTGTTACATGAAATTTATACACCATTTACTCCCACTTCTTCAGTTCTTAGGATCCAAGTCACAAAACAGTTCCTTGATTAATTTTAGCATAAGTTATACTTCAGTATGGTACAACGAGTTTAGAGCAGCATTATTAAGAAAGTACTGAACTTAGAATGTGCATGTTTCAGAATCATGTGAAAAATGACAGCTGAATAGGAGAGGAAAGAGACTGATAAAAGAGAATAGCTCAGGGTTGAAATGAGGTGTCATTGGTGCTCTCTGAGATTGATTGCTTTGTTGCAAACATTTCATTACCCAAACCAGGTAACATCAGTGCTAGTAAGGGAGTGGGGTTTGCTCTCAATTTATATTCTAGTCTAGTGGCTTGCCCTGTCAGTGTTGGTGGTAGTGGTCTTGGAGGTTCTTTGGTTGGGCTGTTTACTGTTAGCTTGTTTTGCAGTTGCCTGACATACCTCTCCATCCAATTGTATCATTACCAGAGACTCCTACCTACAACATCGCAAAAGAAATAACAAAAAAGGTTGGGCACCTCACAGGGGGAAGCAATTACTCCATCAATTCCCCACTACAGTGCCTTCAAAGAATCAAAAACATGACAATACATGAGGATAAAATCATGGTCTCATTTGATGTCACACCCCTTTTCATATCCATAGACCTGGAATCAGTCAAAGAATCTATGACAACCTTCTTCCACAGCACACCCGATGTTGTAGCGTGGGCGACCGCGTGGACACAGGAATGAAACAACATAGTACAAGATACCTTTATTGATTACAAGATGGAACTGAGTCCCAACCCCCCCAGTGTCCTCTTATAGCCTACTGATGCCCATGAACCCAGCCAACCCGGCTGCTCTATTTTCCCGCCGGCCAGGTAACACCCAACCCGGTGTTGTATATTTCCCGCCGGACAGGTTGACCAATCAGGACGCCCGACCAATGCCACCTGGTGTTGTGGCTATACTAGCCTGGCATTTCTACATACACAACACCCCTTCCCCCCCCAACGAGACAACTACTACTGTTAACATTCCCCTACTACTCTTCCTACCCACTACCCCTTCACAGCCTCACATAGTCCTTGAGGTATGCCGGGGTTTTGTGAGTCCTGGCCTTCCCGGTTGCTTCCCAGCCGCTGCTTCGCTTTCAAAAGTTACCTCTCCGGCCAATGGCTGATCCCCCTCCCATGTTAGCTCTGTGGTGAGTTCCTGCTGAGGCCATTTTGCTGGTACAGTTTCACTGTCTGTTTCTGATGGCATTGCCGGCCTTGATTGGGATGTTGTTGGCTTCGCTACTTGATTAGCTGCTGCTGCTGGGAGTGATGGTTGCCATCTATCCGAAAAATCCTGTAGTGGTTCTATAGGTGACCCTTTTGGCTGCTGTGTATAACCCTCTTGTTGTTGTGCGAGGTTCTCCGGTGCCTGCTTCCTTAACTGGTCAATATGTCTTCTGACCTGCCGGCCCCCTTCCCCCTCAACAATGTATGACAACGGACCTATTTTATCCACTACCACCCCTTGTATCCACTTCTCATCCACCACCCCATAGTTCCTGGCCCACACTAAATCACCTACAGACAATTTCCTGGCTGTGTTGGGCTGTTCCGCCTCTGCGGCCACCCTGTCTGGGTGTAGTCTGTCCAATCTGGTTATTAGTCTTCTTCCCCAGCGCAGCTCAGCTGGGCTCTTACCCGTCACTGTGCAGGGTGTAGTGTGTTGAGCCAGCAAAAATTGCGCCAGTCTCTGATGCCAATCACCAGCAATAATTCTTCGCAGTGCATCTTTCGTTGATCTTACATTTCTCTCAGCCAAGCCATTACTGAATGGGTGGAACGGTGCAGCCATTGTGTGTCTAATCGAGTTGGCCTTGAGGAAATCCTGGAATTCGGTAGATGTGAATTGAGGCCCATTATCAGATACAATTACATCAGGTAACCCATGTGTGGCAAAGAGCCCCCTCAGCACCTGTATGGTCTTAGCAGATGTCATACTTGTTACAGGCACCACCTCCAACCACCTAGAATAGCTATCCACAACCACTAAGAATAGTTGCCCCTGAAAAGGCCCAGCGTAATCTATGTGTACCCTGGACCACGGGTTGTGTGTGGTTTCCCACCTGTGCACAGGAGCATGCGTTTGCTCAGGTCTGGATCTTTGACATTGGTAGCATTCCGCTACTTGTTCCTCAATGTCTTTGTCCAGGCCCGGCCACCACAGGTAGCTCCTTGCAAGGGCTTTCATGCGCACAATTCTGGGGTGATCCTCATGTAGGTCTTTTAAGACTCTACATCTGAGTTTGTCTGGCACTCTCACTCTTTTGCCCCATAACAGACATCCTTTGTGTGAGGACATTTCATTCCTCCTCACAAAGTACGCCTGAAATTGTGGCCCAGGGTTTTTTTCTTGCCAGCCGGATTGTACCTACAATGCCACTCTACAGAGTACAGCATCACTGGCTGTGCCAGCTGCAATATCCCTTGCCGTGAGAGGGCATTCAGGGAGTTCTTGTAAGGCCAAGACTTGACCTACTGGTGCAGGATCAGGGTCAATTACTGGTAAGGGCAATCTGCTTAAAGCGTCTGCATGTCCCATCTCCTTTCCGGGTCTGTAGACAATTTTGTACGTATATGCAGAGAGGAATAGTGACCATCTTAACATCCTTGGGGACATTATTTGCGGTGTTTGTCTGTCTGTTGTAAATAGTCCCAGCAATGGTTTGTGGTCTGTGAAGATGGTAAAGTGTCTTCCATATAAATAATCATGGAATTTTTTAACACCTGCTACTATTGCCAATGCTTCTTTATCAATTTGTGCATAATTCCTCTCTGCCCTGGATAAGGTTCTGGAGTAGTATGCAATGGGTTTCTGTTCCCCATTTGCTTCCACATGGCTTATTACAGCGCCCACCCCATATGGTGATGCATCACAAGCTAAGCAGATGGGTTTGTTTTCGATAAAATGCGTTACTGTGGAGCCACTTGACAGTAACTGTTTGAGGTTCTCAAAACTCTTAACATGAACCTCCTTCCATGCCCAAGGTGTTTTTTTGTCTAGTAACCTGTGCAAAGGTTCAGCTATGGCAGCTTTATGTGGCAGGAATGTGTGGTAAAATTAATTAACCCCAAAAAGGCTTGTAACTCTGCCTTATTTTTTGGAGCTGGAGCCAATTTAATTGCTTTGATTTTAGATTCAGTAGGGTGAATGCCCTAAGCATCGATTCTATAACCCAAGAACTCCATGGATGCCACTCCAATGGAGCATTTCTCCCTTTTGAGCTTCAGGCCAGCTACCCTAAATCTTTCAAGCACAGCTTCTAGCCTGTTAGCCAATATTCCCTCATCCTCTCCAGCAATTAACACATCATCAAAATAGGGACAAACCCCAGGAATAACTTTTAAAGTTATCTCCGTCACCTCTTGGAAGATACCTGGGGCTGCTGAGATGCCAAACTGCAGTCTGTTGACTCTGAACGCCCCCTTGTGGGTTACAATGGTTTGTGCATCTGCGGTGTGCTGCAGTCTCTCTGCCCTATGTGGCTGACGCTGTCCGGCTTTTCCAGAGTCCTGACTTACTGCACTTCACGAGATCCCACCTTCGTCGCCACTGTTGTAGCGTGGGCGACCGCGTGGACACAGGAACGAGACAACATAGTACAAGATACCTTTATTGATTACAAGATGGAACTGAGTCCCAAAACCCCCAGTGTCCTCTTATAGCCTACTGCTGCCCATGAAGCCAGCCAAAGCGGTTGCTCTATTTTCCCGCCGGCCAGGTAAAACCCAACCCGGTGTTGTATATTTCCCGCCAGACAGGTTGACCAATCAGGACGCCTGACCAATGCCACCTGGTGTTGTGATGGCTATACTAGCCTGGCATTTCTACATACACAATACCCGACTTAACCAAATACACAAAGATTGAAACATCCAAGATCATGGATCTTATCAGCCTCTGCCTAACCACATACTTTCAATTTGATGGACAAACTTACTGTTCTGTACCAGCCTGTTACCGGCCCTGCAGCAAAAGCAGGGACAACCCCTTTACAAACGGCAAGAGGCTGGAATAAAGCCTGCCAAATTTATTCACATAAAACAGAGCAAGACAAGACACCAACCATGAACCAGGAGCTATGAAACAGGAACTATCCAAGCGGTTGCCTTCAGCAAACCAGCCCTCCCACACATTCCCCTTAAATACAGTTCAGGGCGTGGCCTCTCTCTGCCTCCTTCCGAGGTGCCCCATTGCCTTCCTCTGTTTACTCCTGATTGACTGCCTCCTGCGTCGGGCGTCCTTGAACAGGGCCAGCTGTGGGTCATCTTCATCCACGCTGTCAGGCTCACACAGCTGGGTCTGCGTCGTGACCAGATGAGAGGGGCCTGGCTGGGGGCTCTCATCAAGCTGTCCAATCCCCTCAGCAAGCTCTTCAACACCCCCCTCCTCCTCCTCTGAGTCGTCTGACCCAACTGCCGAACCCACAGGCTGACCCTGAATCACAACACTATCCCGCACCGCAGGGCCCTTCCCCCGGGTCTGCCGATACGGATGCGGTCGGGATGGAAATTGTTCATGAAAAGCGGTCACCAACGCAGGGGCATGAACGGCAGTCGCCTCTTCCCAGGTGAAGTCCTCTGGTCCGTAACCTTTCCATTCAATCAGGTACTGGAAATGACTTTCATCCAACGGGAATCCCTGATGCTGGCGACCTCGTACTCGGGGGTGCTGCCTCCATCACGAGGTCCTGATGGGGGAGGTTCTGCTTGGCGGAGTGGACAGGCCGGTTCCTCGGGGACCAACAGAGACCGATGAAAGACTGGGTGCACGTGCAGGGAACGTGGCAGAGTTAAGCGATAGGCGACCGGAAGTCGTTCGCTGCCGGCTCCGGTGAGTCCACGGGAGAAAGGGGGAAAAACCGGGGGTGATATCCCACATTGGCCAAGAACGGTGTCATCTGTGTGGAGGTGTGCTGCGAATTGTTAAATGCAAACTCAGCTATGGCCAGATAGTCCACCCAATTGTTTTGCTGCAGATTGACGTAGCAGCGCAGATATTGTTCCAGGATACCGATGACCTTCTCGGTTCCCCCGTCAGTTTGAGGATGATGCGCGGACGAGAGGCAAATCTTGATATCCAACGCATGCATCAACTCCTGCCAGAAGCGGGCTGTAAACTGGGCCCCCCTATCAGAGACGACTCTATCAGGGAGGCCGTGCAGCCGAAACACCTGCTGAATGAACATACGACTAGTGGCGCGGGCTGACGGTAAGCCGCGACAGGGGATGAAGTGCGCCATCTTGGTCAGCATGTCTACCACCACATACACTGTTGTAAAACCAGAGGATGGGGGTACATCCATCAGAAAGTCCATGGACACAGCCCCCCAGGGTCTTTTGGGTGTCGGCAAGGGCTGCAGTAATCCAGGCGGGGCCCCTGTCGCTGACTTGGCCTGCCTGCATGGGATGTAGGAAGTGACATAGGACTGGACGTCGTGTCGGACTCGGGGCCACCAGAAGGTACGGGAGACCAGGTTCAGGGTCTTGAACAGGCCAAAATGCCCCGCCACCGAGTTATCGTGACACTGGCTGAGGATGAGTCCCCTGAGTGGCCCTCCCGGAACGTAGAGCCTGTCACGATAATACAAGAGTCCATCCGTGACCGTCCAAGGAGAATCTGGCCCCACCTCCTCCTTCCGCTGAGCCACCCACACCTCCTGCTGCTGTGCCTCCCGGATCCGAGCCCGTATATCAACCGGCTCCCGCACCGCAGCAAAAGACTCGATGGGGATCACTGTCCTGGGCAGAAGCTTGTCTTCCACTCGGGAATATTCGGGCTTCCTGGACAGAGCATCCGCTCTTTGATTGTGCCCACTAGGTATGTACCGAACCCGGAAGTCAAACCTCGCAAAGAAAAGAGACCACCGGATCTGACGTTGGTTCAAATTCCGAGCGGTCTGCAGGCTTTCCAAATTCTTATGGTCCGTCCGGACCTCGATTTGATGCCGCGCTCCCTCCAGATGATGCCTCCAGGCCTCGAACGCCACTTTGATGGCCAGCAGCTCCTTCTCCCAGATTGTATAATTGCGCTCCGAAGGGTTCAGTTTTCGTGAATGGTACGCGCAAGGGAAGAGGGTACCGCTGGGCATCGTTGCCTGGAGTAACACCGCCCCAATGGCAATGTCGGAGGCGTCCGCCTCCACAACAAACGGCCGTTGCGGGTCAGGATGCTTCAAGATGGGCTCCTTCATGAAGGCTTCCTTCAAAGTCTGGAAAGCCCGTTGTTCTGGAGCGTTCCACTGGAACCGAGTCTTCTTCTGCAGGAGCCGGGTGAGGGGGGCTGTCAAGGCAGCAAACCCAGGGATGAAAGTTCGGTAATAGTTGGCGAACCCAAGAAGTCGCTGAACATCCTTCACGCGATGCGGGGGTTGCCAACTCTGCAAAGACTCAACCTTACTCGGCTCCATGGCGATGCCCTCAGGAGAAATGCGGTGACCCAGGAAATCGATGGTCACCCGGTAGAACTGGCACTTCTCCAACTTGGCAAACAGCCGATGTTCTCGGAGTTGCTGCAGGACCTGATGGAGATGCTGATGGTGCACCTCACGCGACGGGGAGTAGATCAGGATGTCGTCCAAGTAGATCACGACAAACTGATCCAACAAATCCCGGAAAATGTCGTTCATGAAATGCTGAAACACGGCGGGGGCATTGGTCAGGCCAAACGGCATCACCGTGTACTCAAAATGTCCATAGCGAGTACCAAATGCCGTCTTCCACTCATCACCCGGCCGAACCCTGACGAGGTTGTAAGATCCACGCAGGTCCAGTTTCGTGAAGATCTTAGCCTCCCGGAGTCGGTCCAAGAGTTCGGGGATGAGGGGCAGCGGGTAACGATTGCGCACCGTGATGGCGTTGAGTTTCCTATAATCGCAGCAAAGCCGCAATTCGCCCGACTTCTTTTTGACGAAGAGCACGGGTGCAGACACTGGCGAGGACGAGGGCCGGATGAAACCACGAGCCAAATTCTTCTCCAGAAAGTCCCGCAATGCAGCCAACTCGGGGTCCGACATGGAGTACAAACGCCCCACTGGGAGTGGCGCATCAGGGACTAAATCAATGGGGCAGTCATAGGGCCTGTGCGGGGATAATTGATCCGCCTCTGTCTCGCTGAACACATCAGCAAAGTCGGACAGTTCGGGAGGCAAGGAAACCCCTGGGGAACCCTCCACCTCGCCGGCACAGATATGGCAGGAGTGGTCCACGCACTGCAAGCTGGGAAAGGTGACCAAGTTCTGTGACCAATAGATCTGTGGGTCATGCGCCCGGAGCCACGCCAGTCCCAAGACCACGGGTAAGTGCAGATCTGAGGTGATATAGAACTGGATGGCCTCCACATGGGAACTGATGGCCATACATAATGGTTGCGTGGTGGCCCTAATTGGCCCAGACAGGAGCACTCGACCATCAATAGTCTCCACTAACATGGGCGGATCCACCGGGCACTGGGGAACAGCCCATTTGGCCACAAATGCTGAGTCCATAAAATTTGTGGTGGCCCCAGAGTCAATTAAGGCATGGACTGGAATCCCCTCTGGCTTGCCAGGAAGGATCAGACGTGCCTCCAATATCAGATGCCGTGGAGGTCCACAGGCAGCATCGGAAAGACGTCGCTCAGTGTTGTTGTGGGACGCCCGATCTATCACACCGTCTAGATCGGGCTCGGGGCGTTTCCCGACAGAAAAGTAGGGGACTTTCTCGGGGCAGACTCGGTCACTGATGCCCGCTGTCGCTTCTTTGGGCAAAAAGCAGCCAAATACCCAGGGTCCCCACAGTAAAAACACAACCCCCCCCCCGATCGTCGTCTGTTCATTTCAGTCACCGATAGACGAGACCTGGCAGCACCCAGCTCCATTAGCTGCTCCCTTTGAACTGGGGGCTCACGCACAACAGGGGCTGCAGGGGTCTGTGGGGTGGCACGGCGACTCCTTCGCTGCTGCAACCGAGCATCGATCCGCAGGCAGAGATGGATCAGCCCATTCAGGTCTGAGGGAATATCCACACGGGCCAGCTCATCCAACATCTCCTCTGACAATCCATCCTGGAAGGCATCCACAAGCGCAGCCTCATTCCAGGCGGAATCCTGGCTAAGCAGCCGAAAATCGGTGATATAGCCCTGTGATATAGCCCTGTTGACCCTGCCTCAGAGCTTTCAGGCGTTGAGTAGCAGTCTGCTTCTTAATAGGGTCCTCATACATCAGACGCATATGATCACAAAACCCCACAAAGTTGTCCAACAATGGGCTAGGTTGAGCCAGCAGAGGCGTGCCCCAACGAGCTGCATCACCCGAAAGAAGGCTTAACACAAACCCCACCTTATCCCGGTCAGTGGGGAAATCAGCTGCTCTCACGCTGATAAAGAGCTGGCATTGTCCCAGGAAAGCAGGAAACAGTTCTGGATTGCCAGTAAATTTATCCGGCATCGCAACTTGGCATTTTCTCCTGGGTGGGGGTGATGGTGGGGGTGCAGCATAGACATGAGCTTGCAGTTGAGCCACCTGAGCTGCCAGCAAAGTGAGTTGCTGGGTGAGCTGGGCATTCTCAGCACGTAGCTGCTCCATAAGGATAGTAAGGGGTGGGAGGCTGAAGGCAAACTGTTCTGTACCAGCCTGCTACCGGCCCTGCAGCAAAAGCAGGGACAACCCCTTTACAAACGGCAAGAGGCTGGAATAAAGCCTGCCAAATTTATTCACATAAAACAGAGCAAGACAAGACACTAACCATGAACCAGGAGCTATGAAACAGGAACTATCCAAGCGGTTGCCTTCAGCAAACCAGCCCTCCCACACATTCTTCTTAAATACAGTTCAGGGCGTGGCCTCTCTCTGCCTCCTTCCGAGGTGCCCCATTGCCTTCCTCTGTTTACTCCTGATTGACTGCCTCCTGCGTCGGGCGTCCTTGAACAGGGCCAACTGTGGGTCATCTTCATCCACGCTGTCAGGCTCACACAGCTGGGTCTGCGTTGTGACCAGATGAGAGGGGCCTGGCTGGGGGCTCTCATCAAGCTGTCCAATCCCCTCAGCAAGCTCTTCAACACCCCCCTCCTCCTCCTCTGAGTCGTCTGCCGAACCTACAGGCTGACCCTGAATCACAACACTTACCAACAAATCAAAGGTACACCTATGGGTTCACCGCTTTTAGGACTCATAGTGGTGCTTGTAATGCAACGTCTGGAATCGATAGCACTCCCACAAATACAACCCACAATATGGATCAGGTATGTAGACGACACCTTTACCATAATAAAAAGGACTAATTAGAGAACACCCACAAAACCATCAACATCTTCAAAGGAATCCAGTTTACTAGAGGAGAAGAAAGCAACAATTCACTACCCTTCCTGGATATCCTGATCAGCAGAAACCACAATGGCAAACTAGAAACACAATTGTACTGAAGAACCACCCACTCCAATCAAGTGCCCCACTACCAAATTAATAACACAACCTCCCACAAGAGAAGCTGTGTAAGAACTCTATTCAGACTAGCACAAACACACTGCAGCAACCCTGAACAGCAGAAAAAGGAAACAGAGCATCTATATACAACAGTAGTTATAGTGTATACCTTTTTTAATGAAAATTATCAGTACTTTTGATCAGTGATGTCATCAAAGTAAACAAACCCACGTGGTGTTGATTACGTCAGCAGATCATGGCCCTATGCGGAAGTAACCGCCCTATTTTCAGATAAGGCGAGCGGAAGTGATGTGTAGGCCTAAGCCCATCAGGATAAGCAAGAGTAACCTTAGCAACCCTATTTTCAGATAAGGCATCTTGAACCTAACCCCATCAATGTCAAGGCAGGCAACCCTCTGGGTACATGATTAGCTTAACCCTAGACTAATTCTATGGGCATTCAAAACAAACAGAATAAGCTAAATAAAGTAAATAATTAACAGAGGCCTCTGCTTTTAGGAAACATGCCCTGCTTTGGGGAACTGGAAAATAATAATAAATGCTTTTTAGCAACCCTATTTTCAGATAAGGCGTCTTGAACCTAACCCCATCAATAAGTCAAGGCAGGCAACCCTCTGGGTACATGATTAGCTTAACCCTAGACTGACTCTATGGGCATTCAAATCAAACAGAATAAGCTAAATAAAGTAAATAATTAACAGAGGCCTCTGCTTTTAGGAAACATGCCCTGCTTTGGGGAGCTGGAAAATAATAATAATAAAAAATGCTTTTTATTTCTAATCATTCTAGCCTAATGATGCTTTTAATTTTTGTGGAGTTTTAAAAATCAGCGCCTCAAAAGCAGGGAAAAAAGGAGGCCCTAAAAGGTGGCCAGGCATTGCATTTAACCCCCTTTTTCTAAAAGCTATTTATTTCTAGGAAGTTTTAAAATCATTTTCTTGAATGCAGGGTGGAGGAAAAGAAACCATTTAAAACCCGCAGCTGGTTTTTACCTTTGTAAAAATCTAAAGTCACATATTTTGTCAATTGAGCCCTCAAATCCGCATGTACATGTAACCGTACGAAGCACGGCCTTAATAAAATTTATTCTGCACCCCCTACAGCAAAAAGACAAGAAATATTAACAGGAATTAAAATGCTCACAAGAGGCAACTAGCCAGGTGGGTGGTAGACTTGTTCGGACATGTTAGGGCTGCGGATCCGGGCATGCGTGTTTGTGCCTGAGAGTAAAAAAGGGGGTTAGGCCTTGTTCGGGACATGTCCGGGATGTCATACCCCGTGATTCTGGACAGGCGCAAGGCTCAAAGATGTGTCATAGCATGCGCGGGGGAGATTGTACAGGCAGGTCTGAACAGCTAGTGATTTAATTCCAGCAGTGTTTTGAAGATGGCAACCTCTGGTTCCAAAGCTGATTTTAAAACAACTGCAAAAGCGAGCGTCACACGGGATGACACAAGGCCCCAGCCGGAAGAATGTGACAAAATCTGTTGCCGGGGTTATGATAAAGAAAATTTTTTATTCAGGCCCATTTTGCCTGGCTGTAGCATGATGTGTTGTAATTTTAACTTACCGTACAGCCTGTGAAATGATGAATGATGCTACATTATCTCCCTGCAATGGTAAGTAAAATATGTTTTTATTTATGTTAATGTAAATGCTGCTGGCGCTGATATCATACTAGCAGGATGTGCTTTATATTTTGCAGACTCCGAATTAATAACGCCTAGACAGCAAACACTTCAAGACACCCCGATTTTATATTCCTGTGGTAATCGCCGTGGTCACAAAGCTTCTGCAGATTTTTCTGATCTAGACTATAACTGGGGTTCTGAGCTATCCCAGAGACCACACTACCAACCCTGTGAGTTAAAGAGCTGCAATTTGTGTAAAGTCTGGCTTGCTTGCGACTGCGGACACGGATTGGAGGGTACAGGCGGGTCAACGTATTGTAAAATAGCCTGTTATGGGGGTTTATCTTCTGATTCTGATAGTGGAGATGAGGGGTATTTTTCTGATGGTGGAGCCGTGCCACTCCTCTGAACTCTGTATAACCAATAAAAGACTGTGTTAATGTCAACGCTTGACCATTTGTCAGTTTTCTTTCAGTATAATGATGCATGAAAAGTTTCTAAGCCGTATTTATTATACACCGGGATGTGTAGATAGTTATGGAGGTGTGAATAGCCTTTTTCAGGAAGCTAGAAAACATGATAAAAACCTCACCGTGAAACAAGTCAAGACGTGGCTGTCAGGGCAAGACGCTTATACGCTTCATAAGCCTGCAAGAATTAATTTTCCTAGAAATAAAACAGTAGTGTCTGGCTTAGATCATCAATGGCAGGTTGATCTCATAGATGTCTCCAAGTTTTCAAAGGAGAACCATGGAAAAAAGTACATCTTAACAGTTATCAATGTGTTATCTAAATATGCCTGGGCGTCCCCTTTATCTGATAAAACAGGGAGGGAAGTTACAGCTGCCTTCCAGAATATCTTTGAAACAGGACACGCACCCCGAAAAATACAGACAGATGCAGGTAAAGAGTTCTTTTTTTTATTAAAGAGTTTTACAAAAACAAAATTTTACAATATATCCCCAAATCCCTCCCACCCCAAACCCCCCCACTTCCCAGAGCTAAATACAGGATTATAGTTACAATAATCATATTCTAAATAAAAATTATGCATAATATACAATTAACCAAATTCATAATGTGCTTTAACTCCCCTTTAACATAACTACAAACAAAGTACCAATAACAATATCCCACTAAAATCTACTCATAAGCTAAATGGAACTTTTTAGTCCCATATTTGTTCTGAATATAATTTATCCATCTCCTCCAAACTGAAATATATCTTTCCTGTGAATGATCTTTCAAATAAGCAGAAATCTTAGACATTTCTGCAAGATTCGAAACTTTAAACACCCATTCTTCTATAGTGGGCAAACTATCCTTCTTCCAATATTGTCCCACCAGTAACCGTGCTGCTGTTATCATGTTCAACATCAAGTGTTTCTTTAACATCACAATCTACAACAATACCCAATAAAAACAATTGCGGAGAAAACTTTATCTTTCTCTTAAAAATCTTTTGAATGTTCCACCAAATTTTGATCCAAAAAGCTTTTATGTTTCTACAAGTCCACCACATGTGAAAATAGGTAGCTTCTGAACTACCACATCTCCAACATTTAGACTGTAAATTAGGATACATGTTAGACAACTTCTTGGGATCCAGATGCCATCTATAAAACATTTTATAAAAAATTTCTCTTAAGTTTTGAGCCTGAGTAAATTTAACATTTCTGACCCAAATTATCTCCCAGGTGTCCAACGAGATTGGTTCCTGAATATTTTGTGCCCACTTTATCATACCAGGTAAAGAGTTCTTGAATACCCTGCTGAAGAAACTTTTAGCACATTATGGCATTCATCATTTTGTCACTCATAGTGAAACTAAAGCAGCCGTTATAGAGAGGTTTAATAGAACCCTAAAAAACAAACTCTGGAGATATTTCACAGCTAGAAATACACATCAGTATGTAGACATTTTGGCAGATACTCTTCAGGGGTACAATAGCACTTACCATCGTAGCATCGGGACTGCTCCTAATACCGTAAATTTGTCTAACGAAAGGGATGTGTGGATGAGGCTTTATGGGGTAGCTTTAAAAAGTAAAAGAAAGAAAAAATGTCTTAAGGTGGGAGATCATTTCAGAGTATCCAGACTGAGGGGTAAGTTTGAAAAGGGCTATCAGCAAACCTATACAGATGAGATATTCATCATCAAGGAACTGGAGTCAAGGGGGGAAAGAGTTGTGTATAGATTAAATGATTACACGGGTGACCCTGTAAAGGGGGCTTTTTACTTTGAGGAGCTCCAAAAGGTTCCTGCTGACCAACAGCGCATATACAGGATAGAGAAAATTATCCAAAAAAGAGGGCGGGGGAGACACAGAGAGTTTCTAGTCAAATGGACTGGCCGGCCAGAGAAGTTGAACAGTTGGGTTAACGAGACTGAAATACAACATCTTTGATATGGAGGAGTTTTACATCACCCTACCCAGCAATGCATCAGCAGCAATTTTCCCCCAAAACAAAAATTCTAATTTTACTATTCAATTAGCGAGATCGTTGGATCTTCCAGGATCGTGGGAAGTAGCGCTAGCAGAGATACAGTATCTGCATAGTTGGCACACATTAACTTCACCTGGATATTTTGAAATTGCTAATGAGAGAAAGAGATGGCATTTTTCTTTGAGAAGCGGGTACTATAACAGCATCCGACATCTGTTAGAAAATATGAACAAGATTATATCAAACGTCAAGGATGGACCTAAGACAACCCTACATTATGATTCAGTGGGTCGAAAAATTAATCTTAAAGGAGATGAACCGCACACCATTCTAGTTAGCAGAGAAGTTGGACATCTGTTAGGTATGTTCCCTGGATTCAGCACCTTATATGTTTACACAGACATTGTAGAGCTCCAGATAGTGGGCGACTTCTATGTGCCATTACTGCGCTGTGTGCCTTTGCGAGGGCAAGACAATGATTTCGTCACAATGACCTATGACCATCCACATTATGTACCGGTCAGCAAACATCACATCGATACCATTACCATAGAAATCAAAACAGATCAGGACAAAAACGTGCATTGTCAAGCTTCATTTTAGACCTCGGAAAAGTGAAGGATGGTTGTGATCAAGGAGCACGGGAACCCTCAAGACTACGTGGCTTACTACAGGGCACAAGCTGGTGGCGGCCTTTCAGGTTTCCGAGGAGCCCCCATTATGTACGGGACAGGTTTAGGGGGTCTGTTCCATGGACTTTTTCGAAAAGCAATGCCTTTTTTGAGGCGAGGATTAGAAATCATTAAGCCACATGTGAAATGTGCTGCCAAAAACATTGCCAGAGATGTTGCGGGTCATCTTGTATCCCGTGTTGTTGAGAGGGGGCAGGATGGATCAGGGATGATCATAACCAAGAAGAATTACACATTGGGCCAGCCTATTCTGTTTAAAAAGAGAAGACTTGTGAAAAAGACCCGCCATACCAAGAGGAGACGTGCGCAGAAGAGGAAGCCCTGTGACAAGGAAGACATATTCTAATATGATATGGCATTTATTCATTCTGCTTCAGAGGAATGTGTTAAATCAGAACTGGATCTTTTTCAACTGGCACCTACACAGACCAGTATTGAAAACAGTACCTATGTCGAGATCCCACCTTTATCAGCGCTGACACCCAATGCTCCCCTGGAATTTTTTATCACGGGGCATGGTGAGCATTACACAGATTTAAACAACACCCTGCTGTATGTGAGTTGCAAGATTGTAAAGGCTGACGGATCGGATATTGATGACAGGGCTAGGGTGGCCCTGACCAACTACCCCATAGCATCACTGTTTAATCAGCTGGATGTTACCTTGAGAGATCAGCTCATTACACAGAGCCATCATTGCTATTCTTACCGGGCCATGATTGAACTGATTCTGAACTTTGGTGGTGATGCGCTGGGTACCCAATTTACAGCTGGTGGTTTTTACAAAGATGACTTGGACCTCATGGAGAGTACTCTACTGACAGCCGCTGGGAACTCCGGTTTTAAAGCGAGAGGAAGACACAAGGCCGGTAGTCGTAAATGGGACCTGCTAGGGCCTCTGCATAGCGATCTGTTTTTTCAAGACAGACTGCTAATTAACGGTGTTGATGTGAAAGTCAAACTCACAAGAAGCAGAAATGAATTTTGCGTGATGAAGGATGGCAATGAGAATTACAAAGTGCAACTCTTGGCGGCTTCTGTCTTTGTAAAACGTGTAAAAGTAGCCCCGGGAGTGCGCCTTGGTCATGTAGAAGCTTTGCTCTCCTCCAATGCCAAATACCCCATTGACCGAGTGGGGATGAAGGTTTACAGCATTCCTGCAGGTAGCCTTGTGTGTAATCAGGAAAATCTATTTCTGGGTCAGCTACCTAAACAATTAGTGACTGGGTTTGTGGACAATGCATCTTTTAGTGGGGATTATGAAAGAAACCCGTTCAATTTTCAACACTGCAATGTCAATTTTTGCGCCTTGCATTGTGATGGCGAGCAGATTCCTGCAAAGCCTCTTCAGCCTGATTATTTTTTTTTGAATATATATTTTTATTTTATTGAAATCATCCACAACTACATCATAACAATACATCACAGTGCTTATTAAAATTCTTTTAAAAAATACAAAACATAATAATAAACATTCTAATAATTTAGACAAGTTGCTGTTACATTATATAATCGATCCTTCCCGTAACCATCCCTTTTTGTCAACCATTCATACCACGGTCTCCAAGATAAATAATAATCTGTATCCCCCTTATCTTTCAACAGCATGGTCAAACGGTCCGATTCCGCACAATCAATAAATTTCTTGATTAACAGATCCTCGGGAGGACTAACAGAATTCTTCCAATATTGAGCCCATAATATCCGTGCCGCCGTTAACAAATGCGACATCAAATACCATGCAGATCTATTCAGATTGTCTGGTTTTAAGCCTAACAAAAACGTCTCAGGAGTCAGTTTAACAGAATGTCCCGAAATCTCATTCAACCATATATGAAGCCGATGCCAATACTTCCTCGCTTCACCGCAGGTCCACCACTGGTGGTAATAGGTGCCCTCTCTTTCTCCACACTTCCAACACGCTGGGGACACACCCAAAAACATTTTACCCAATCTAGCTGGAGGGAGATGCCAATGAAACATCATCTTATAAGTGTTCTCCTTATATGCAGTAGATTTCGTTAGCCTAACATTTTTCTCCCAAATGGACCGCCAATTATCACGGTCAATTTGGTAACCCAGATTCCTTTCCCATGCGACCCTAAAGCCCTCTGTAAGTTCATTTAACCCATCCATATCCAATAGTAAAGAATAACATTTTGCCAGCAACTTCTCACTTTTCCTGAAAAGAATCTTATCGAATCCTTGAGCTTCTCTAGTAAACCCTGGCGCCACTCTCTCCTTCATAAACTGACTTTGAAGCCGCATATACGCCCACCAATCTACCTGGATACCCTGTTCCTGCAATTGTGATTTAGATTTAAATTCTCCATTTGAATGCAATAATTCTTTATAAATCACCCTTTTTTCTGGGTTAAACACATCAGGGTAGGTCAATGCTTCCATCGGCGACAGCCAATACGGTGTCCTCGTATAAAACTTCTTCCTAACTAACGACCAAGCCCCTAATAGTATATTACGCAAATAATGCCTAATAAAATATTTCGGTGGGCTTCCTGACTCCCACCACAGATGAGCATGCCACCCTTGGGATAGATCATGTCCCTCTAACGCTAACAACCGCCTATTTTGGAGAGTCATCCACTCCCTTATCCAAACTAACAATGCCGCAACATAATAATACTTCCAATTAGGGAGCCCAAGTCCTCCCTCTGCCTTTGGTCCTTGCATTATCTTAGCTTTAACCCGAGGTTTTTTATTTGCCCAAACAAATCTAGAAACAAGTCTTTCCAAGTTCTTAAAAAACGAATTGTCTAACTTCACTGGAGCTGTTTGAAAAAGAAAAAGAAATCTCGACAAAACCTGCGTCTTTACTAATGCTATTCTACCAAATAAAGACAGGGGCAATTTGTTCCACTTCTCCAAATCCTTGCATATTTGTACCAATAATTTTTGATAGTTGTTTTCTTTAATTGAGGAGCACCTTTCTGTGAGCCAGATTCCAAGATATTTTACCTTGCGTTCCACCTGCAGCCCCAACTTGCCTTGCAACTCCAGCCTTTGCGCTATCGTCATATTCTTTACCATAACTTTCGTTTTTTCTCTGTTGATCTGTAACCTGTCCATACTCCTCCAACTTCTCCAAGAGACGCTTACCCGAATTTATAGGTTCTTCAAGAATAAGCACTAAATCGTCCGCGAACGCCTGGACTTTATATTCTTGTTCTTTTATCCTCAACCCTTTAACTTCTGGGTCTCCTCTCAAGGCTTTCAAAAATGGCTCCAAAGATAAAATAAATAACAAGGGAGACATAGGACAGCCTTGCCTCGTTCCTTTCTCTATTTTCACCTCTTCCAATTCCTCTCTATTAATCAAAATTTTGGCAGTTTGCTCCTTATAAATCGCCTGAAATGCATTCAAAAACCTTGGACCAAAATCCATGTACCTCACTAACCTGTTTAGATACCTCCAATTCACCTTGTCAAATGCCTTTTGGGCATCAAGGAATACCAATGCTAACTGTTTATCGGGTTGGGCCTCATAATACTCCAGCACATCGATTTTGATTCTCAAGTTATCCCTAATCTGCCTAGATGGTAAAAAACCATTTTGGTCACTATGAATAAAGCTACTCAAAAATCTTTTAAGTCTCCCAGCCATAATAGAAGCAAATATCTTGTAATCTGTATTTAAAAGGGAGATAGGTCTATAATTCTTGATTTGTGAGTGATCAGTGCCTTCTTTAGGAATTAATGTGATATAGGCTTCGGACCAAGATTTGGGAACTACAGATTCCTCTAAAACTGCGTTAAATAGATCTTTCAAATATTTCACCAAAGTCTCTGAGAGCAATTTATAAATTTCGGCAGGCAAGCCATCTGTCCCTGGAGTCTTACCCGTCTTTTGACTCCTAATCACACTTTCTATCTCCCCCTCTGTTATCTCTTCGTTCAGAAGCTCCCTCATGTCTTGTGGGACTACAGGGGGATCCACATAAGTCAGATAGTCCAAGATCTTATTCTCCTGTAGCTCTTCTCCAAAGTATAGATGTGAAAAAAAATCTTGTGCAATCCTCTTCTTTCCATCCATATCTACTCTAATCTCTCCTGTCTCATCTTGTAGTTGATCAATAAACCTTTTCTCTTTCTCTTTCTTCAACTGGTAAGTCAACCAATGCCCTGCTTTGTTAGCGTGCTCAAAATGGTGCTGCCTGACACTTTGAATTTTCTGGGCCAAATCAACCTGTTCTAATAACATAATCTGATGTCTAATTCTATCAACCTTCTCTCCCAAATTTCGATCTGATGGGTGTAATTGTAAGTCCCCTTCTGCTTCTCTTAATTTCTCTACCCACTCCTCCCTTTCCCGTAATTTAACCTTTTTCTTCCTCGCGATAAATTTAATTGCCACCCCATACATATAAGCTTTCGCCGTATCCCAAAGGATTTGTAACGATGTCTCCCCATTATCGTTTTCCCTAAAAAAAGCTCCATCTCTCTCTTAATTAACTGCTGGAATTCTATATCTCTTAATATTGTTACATCAAGGGTCCACCTTCTCCTTTTCCCAATCCTACCTTCACCCCATACCACCACTATGGGGTTGTGATCAGCCCATAAATTAGTCTGTATTTCCACAATGGCTAGAGATCTTATCTCGGCCGTCATCCACACCATGTCCAGATCTATGCCTCGTAGAAAAGAAAGTAAATTGCTTCCCGTTTGGGTTCAACTCCTGACAGGCATCTCGAAGGCCAAGCTCCTCCCTCATCTCATCACATATTTTGGGAAGTATCCGCCTATCTGTCAGCCGCCTAGCCCCTTGTTCCTGATCACAATTATAGTCCATCTCCTTATTTATAATCCCATTAAAATCACCTATTATGCAAATTTGATCATACTGCAAATCTACCAACCTATAATACAGCCTTTCATAAAATTGCTTTTGGGCTCCATTCGGGGCATATATCCCCACCAGCAGTGTCCTGTGACAACCAATCTCGACTTCAATCATTGGGACTCTCCCATCTTCGCCTTGATAAATTAATTTAGCTTTCAGATACTGTTTAACATAAAAAACCACTCCCCTTTGCTTTTTATCTGCTAAGGCCACAAATAAATTACCTAATTTTGGACAATGCAAAACAGTTTCATGTTGTTTTTTAATGTGCACTTCCTGGAGACACACTATATCCACTCCCAACTTTAACAATTTTGAAAAAACACGTTTCCTTTTGACCGGAAAATTCAAACCATTAACATTAACTGAAAGTAATCATACATCGCCCATTTTCATTTCTCCGCCATTCTTGCCCTGGTGGTCTGTCTAGTCACTCTCTGATACTTCTCCTTTTCCTCTTTGTCTCCCTTGCTCCCCACATCATCCACCCTTCCCCCTGTCGCACCACCTTCTGATTCCTTCACTCCCATTTCGTACCCAGACTCCATTCCCGAAGGTTTGATCTCATTAGCTAAAAAAACCTGTGCATCTTGGGGGTTGTCCAACCAAATTCTCTTGCCTTGCCACGTCAATGAGAGACCATCAGGAACTAGCCACTTATATCTTATGTCTAATCTTCTAAGTTCGGATATCAGTGCCAAATATTTCTGCCTTCTCTCTCTGACCCTACGGGGTAATTGTCTTAACACAGTGATTTGCTTCCCAGCATGAGAGAAGGTCTGGCTTCTAGACTTTTGGTACACTTCATCCCTAAGCGCCTTTTTACTAAATCTAACATATATTTCTTTTGGAAGTTTAAATTTCCTAGTATAGGAAGTGTACACCCGAAAGCATTCGTCAATATCTCCGCGTACCATTTCAACCTCTCTTTGTAACATCTCCGCCACAATTCCTGAGATCACTTCAAGCAAATTTTCACCAGATTCCTCACCAATATTCTGAAACCTCAAGAGAAGTGCGGATCTTTCCATATCCAATTTAATAATTTCATCTTCCATCTCCCTGTTAATTACTATTTGTTTAAGCTCAACCCTTTCCACTTTCCCTTCCACTTTTTGAATCTTGGTTGCTGATTCTTGAATTTTCCCATCATGCTCCTCCAAAGTTGCCCGTATCTCCTTAAATCGAGTATTTAATTGCTGTATCTCACCTCTCATATCCCCCACTTCATTTTTTAAATCCGCTAAATCCTTTGCCATAGATTCCTGATTCCGTACCATCGTTTCCTGCATAGAATATATTAAATTTTGAATCCCCTGGAGGGATGGAGACTTCTCAGCTGCCATACTTTCAATCACTCTATGTGGTGTAGGAGGCGTTGTGAAACCCTTTTTTGGTTTAACTGCTGCAGAGGAACTCGACATTTCCATAAGGTCTCCAAACCCTTTTTAAAAATTATATACTACCCACACCCAATATAGTAATCCCCCTTTTCCCCCTTTCCTTTCCTTTTCCTTTCCCCCCTTTTTTGCTACCTTCCCCCTCCCCCTATGAGTTTAATTAACCAAATTAATAGTTATTTGAATTAGTTCATCTAACTGTAAAGCCAAAATACTTATAAACAATAAATTTATCCAGAGATACAAGCAAAAAATCTTATGTCTAGAGTTAATAATATCACCTCAATTAAGGGAAAAAAAACACAGGAAAAAAATCAGTGTAAATCAAGGAGCAGAGTCCAAAAAGTTCCAATAATCGAAAGCCTTCTTCAAAATGCCACTGTTCCAGTTCAAATAGTGAAAGGCATATTCCACACTCCAGATGCACACTGTGAATCAGCAAAAATGTAAAGGAACTAATCAGCCAGCAAGATATTAATTGTTAATTGTTCGGCAAATCCTTGCACAGCCAAACAGCCGCTCGATAAAGCAGTCAGGAGAAAAGCCAACTAAAAAAAGGGAGAGGCCCCTCAAAACAGATCGCAAAGTCCAGAATCCAACTTAGTTTTTAGATCCAAAAGAAAGTAAAAGTAAAATTCACCACCATCAATCACTAGCTCAACTGCTGCTCCGCTCTGAAGCTTCCACTCCTCCCCCGAGGAAAGCTGATCTCCAAGCCAGGTATAAACAAGAAAGTTCTTTATTGGGGCTTGCAGACTATCCTTATCTGCCCGCACTGCACAGCTGGTAATGTCCAAGTTAGTGGCGTCGTGGTATTGGGGCTGCCATTACGGGGCCAGCTTTTTGCCCTGGGATCAGAGCCGCGCGACAATCGTCGGAGAGCTCGCGCTGCTCCCCGTGTTCTAGCGCATCCGCTCTTCCTTACCAGCCTCTCTGGGGCTGGCAACGGCCACGTTTAGCCGCAAATCGGCGAAAAGATTGAGCTGGGGGGGAAGAGAACTTTCTTCACCCGCTCGCCTGGTCCGCAACGTCACCGGAAGTCCTCTTCAGCCTGATTATGAGCACGGTCTTTTTGTGACAGAGTACATGCAGATGGTGCAGGCCACAGGCAAAGGCATGAAAGACAGGCCACTGTTAATCATCCAGGAAGAGTTTAACCGAGGGAATACTTTGTATTGTTTTGACTTGAGTCCTGATCAGGGGTGCTCTGAGCACTATTCTTTGATCAGGAACGGTAACCTCAGAGCCGAAATTAGATTTGCACAACCCCTCCCCAACACCGTCAACATGATTATGCAATCTTTGAAAACCTTATTGAAATAAGTCACACAAGGAATGTGCTTTTTGATTATATTTGAGTATGGACACACTGCAACTCCGCCACTTGTTCTCTGGAAATACTGCCTTTCTAGGGGTCTACCCTTGTGACCTCCTACCCCAGAGACAAATCTCCAAAAGACCTTTTGGATTAATTGTAAATACCCACCCTCACACTCTGCCTGGTGAACACTGGCTGGCCCTCTACTTCCCATCTCCCAGATATCGCGATTTTCTTTTATTCTTATGGAAGACTGCCAGATAGCCCTGACTTTCCTGGCTCCATAGTGATGTTTTTAGAGCAGCAAGCTGAGAAGTACACATTTCACCAACGCCAACTGCAACACCCCAGCGCTGTGACCTGCGGGCAACACTGTGTGTTTTTTCTACTGAACCAGACTAAAGGAGTAGACTATGAAAATATTTTAAAGATGTACTCCAATGCCGATATTAAAAATGATCAAATGGTAAAGCTGTTTGTAAAAACTATAAAGGTGGGAAGGGGACTTGGAACCTGTAACTGTCACCAGTGCATGCAGACATGCCTGCCTTACTGTAAAATAAAGAAAAATGCACAGGTATAGTATAGGTGGTACCTTGCTCAATAGTAGTAACTGTGAGAGGGATCTCGGAGTCCTAGTAGACAATCACTTCAATATGAGCCAGCAGTGTGCTGCAGCTGCCAAAAAAGCCAACACAGTGCTAGGCTGCATTAACAGAGGGATAGAATCAAGATCAAGTGAAGTACTAATACCACTTTACAATGCTTTGGTAAGGCCACACCCGGAATACTGCATCCAGTTTTGGTCACCACAATGTAAAAAAGATGTCGAGACTCTAGAAAGGGTACAGAGAAGAGCAACAAAGATGATTAGGGGGCTGGAGGCTAAAACATATAGGGAACGGTTGCTGGAATTGGGTATGTGTAGTTTAACGAAGAGAAGAGTGAGGGGTGACATGATAGCAGTGTTCCAATATCTAAGGGGCTGCCACAAAGTATAAAAAGGTACCGCGATCATCCCAGGTTGAGATGTGCTGATGATGTTTCATTTTGTTCAGCAAACGTTCTGCATTTTTCCTGTAACGGGTGCTCACACCGCTTAGGATCTCGGCCATCGCTGTGTCCTGCGGAGATTTATTTATTTATTTATTTATTTATTTATTTATTTATTTATTTATTTATTTATTTATTTATTTCGATTTATATACCGCCCTTTTCCCGAGGGACTCAGGGCAGTTTACAGGGCAAATTAAAACAGTACAATATATACAGGTTAAAATAAAATTAAATTAAATAGCCCCAAAATAATAATTAAAAATTAAAACCTTAACCCAAAACCCTCAGTCCAGGCCGGCAAGCTCGAATAGCCAAGTTTTTAGGTCCCGGCGAAACGAGCGAAGGTCGGGGGCCATCCGGAGTTCCACAGGCAGCTGATTCCAAAGGGCAGGCACACCCACCGAGAACGCTCTCCCCCTGGGGGCCGCCAGCCGGCAGTCCCTGACCGGCGGCACCCTGAGGAGGCCCTCCCTGTGGGAGTGCACAGGACGATGGGAAGTTGATGCTGGCAGCAGGTGCTCCCGAAGATAGTCCGGACCCATGCCATTTAGGGCTCTATAGGTCATCACCAGCACCTTGAATCTCACCCGGAGGGCAACTGGAAGCCAATGCAGCTCGCGGAGAAGAGGCGTTACATGGGAGTATCGGGAAACCCCCATCACAACTCGCGCAGCCGCATTCTGCACCAGCTGAAGCCTCCGAGTGGTCCTCAAGGGCAGCCCCATGTAGAGAGCATTGCAGTAGTCTATCCAGGAGGTCACAAGCGCATGAGTGACTGTACGTAGGGCATCTCGGTCCAAATAGGGCCGCAACTGGCGCACCAGGGAAACCTGGGCAAAAGCCCCCCTGGCCACGGCTCCTATATGATCTTCCAAACTGAGCCGTGAATCCAGGAGGACAGCCAAGTTGCGAGCCCTATCAACGGGGGGTAACACTTCACCCCCCATAATTAACGATGGAATAGACTGGTTAATCCGAGATGCCAGTATGCACAGCCACTCAGTCTTGGCGGGATTAAGTCAAAGCCTGTTTCTCCCCATCCAGACCCGGACCGCCTCCAGGCAACAGGACATCACGTCGAGGGCATCACTAGGTTGGTTCGGGGTGGACAGAAAAAGCTAGATATCATCAGCGTACTGATGATACCCCACCCCAAAACCACGAATGATCTCACCCAGCGGCTTCATATAGATGTTGAACAAGAGGGGAGAGAGGACCGACCCCTGAGGAACTCCACAAATGAGAGGCCTCGGGGCCGACCTCTGCCCTCCTGCCAACACCGACTATGAGCGGCCCAGGAGGTAGGAGGAGAACCACTGTAGAACAGTGCCCCCCACTCCCAACCCCCTGAGACGCTGCAGCAAGATACCATGGTCGATGGTATCGAAAGCCACTGAGAGGTCTAATAGGACTAGGACAGAGGAACAACCCCTGTCCCGAGCCCGCCAGAGTTCATTCACCAGCGCTACCAATGCCGTCTCTGTGCTGTACCCAGGCCTGAAACCCGATTGCTACGGGTCCAGATAGTCAGTTTCATCCAGGAACAGAGGGAGCTGACGTGCCACCACGCTCTCAACAACCTTCGCTACAAAGTGAAGGTTGGAGACAGGACGATAGTTGTTCAAAACAGCTGGATCCAGGACAGGCTTCTTGAGGAGGGGCCTCACCACCACCTCCTTCAAGGTGGGAGGGAAGCTACCCTCCCTCAAGGAAGCAGTTATTACTGCAGGGATACAGCCTCGTGTCCCCTCCCGAGCTGCATACACCAGCCAGGAGGGGCACGGGTCCAACAAACACGTGGTGGAACTCAGCCTCCCCATGATCCTGTCCACCTCTTCCAGAGTCACAGGATCGAATTCATCCCAGATAATATTTCCAAGATTTGCGCAACCCCTCCCCAACACCGTCAACATGATTCTCTATGCAATCTTCGAAAACCTTATTGAAATAAGTCACACAAGGAATGTGCTTTTTGATTATATTTGAGTATGGACACACTGCAACTCCGCCACTTGTTCTCTGGAAATACTGCCTTTCTAGGGGTCTACCCTTGTGACCTCCTACCCCAGAGACAAATCTCCAAAAGACCTTTTGGATTAATTGTAAATACCCACCCTCACACTCTGCCTGGTGAACACTGGCTGGCCCTCTACTTCCCATCTCCCAGATATCGCGATTTTCTTTTATTCTTATGGAAGACTGCCAGATAGCCCTGACTTTCCTGGCTCCATAGTGATGTTTTTAGAGCAGCAAGCTGAGAAGTACACATTTCACCAACGCCAACTGCAACACCCCAGCGCTGTGACCTGCGGGCAACACTGTGTGTTTTTTCTACTGAACCAGACTAAAGGAGTAGACTATGAAAATATTTTAAAGATGTACTCCAATGCCGATATTAAAAATGATCAAATGGTAAAGCTGTTTGTAAAAACTATAAAGGTGGGAAGGGGACTTGGAACCTGTAACTGTCACCAGTGCATGCAGACATGCCTGCCTTACTGTAAAATAAAGAAAAATGCACAGGTATAGTATAGGTGGTACCTTGCTCAATAGTAGTAACTGTGAGAGGGATCTCGGAGTCCTAGTAGACAATCACTTCAATATGAGCCAGCAGTGTGCTGCAGCTGCCAAAAAAGCCAACACAGTGCTAGGCTGCATTAACAGAGGGATAGAATCAAGATCAAGTGAAGTACTAATACCACTTTACAATGCTTTGGTAAGGCCACACCCGGAATACTGCATCCAGTTTTGGTCACCACAATGTAAAAAAGATGTCGAGACTCTAGAAAGGGTACAGAGAAGAGCAACAAAGATGATTAGGGGGCTGGAGGCTAAAACATATAGGGAACGGTTGCTGGAATTGGGTATGTGTAGTTTAACGAAGAGAAGAGTGAGGGGTGACATGATAGCAGTGTTCCAATATCTAAGGGGCTGCCACAAAGTATAAAAAGGTACCGCGATCATCCCAGGTTGAGATGTGCTGATGATGTTTCATTTTGTTCAGCAAACGTTCTGCATTTTTCCTGTAACGGGTGCTCACACCGCTTAGGATCTCGGCCATCGCTGTGTCCTGCGGAGATTTATTTATTTATTTATTTATTTATTTATTTATTTATTTATTTATTTATTTATTTATTTATTTCGATTTATATACCGCCCTTTTCCCGAGGGACTCAGGGCAGTTTACAGGGCAAATTAAAACAGTACAATATATACAGGTTAAAATAAAATTAAATTAAATAGCCCCAAAATAATAATTAAAAATTAAAACCTTAACCCAAAACCCTCAGTCCAGGCCGGCAAGCTCGAATAGCCAAGTTTTTAGGTCCCGGCGAAACGAGCAAAGGTCGGGGGCCATCCGGAGTTCCACAGGCAGCTGATTCCAAAGGGCAGGCACACCCACCGAGAACGCTCTCCCCCTGGGGGCCGCCAGCCGGCAGTCCCTGACCGGCGGCACCCTGAGGAGGCCCTCCCTGTGGGAGTGCACAGGACGATGGGAAGTTGATGCTGGCAGCAGGTGCTCCCGAAGATAGTCCGGACCCATGCCATTTAGGGCTCTATAGGTCATCACCAGCACCTTGAATCTCACCCGGAGGGCAACTGGAAGCCAATGCAGCTCGCGGAGAAGAGGCGTTACATGGGAGTATCGGGAAACCCCCATCACAACTCGCGCAGCCGCATTCTGCACCAGCTGAAGCCTCCGAGTGGTCCTCAAGGGCAGCCCCATGTAGAGAGCATTGCAGTAGTCTATCCAGGAGGTCACAAGCGCATGAGTGACTGTACGTAGGGCATCTCGGTCCAAATAGGGCCGCAACTGGCGCACCAGGGAAACCTGGGCAAAAGCCCCCCTGGCCACGGCTCCTATATGATCTTTCAAACTGAGCCGTGAATCCAGGAGGACAGCCAAGTTGCGAGCCCTATCAACGGGGGGTAACACTTCACCCCCCATAATTAACGATGGAATAGACTGGTTAATCCGAGATGCCAGTATGCACAGCCACTCAGTCTTGGCGGGATTAAGTCAAAGCCTGTTTCTCCCCATCCAGACCCGGACCGCCTCCAGGCAACAGGACATCACGTCGAGGGCATCACTAGGTTGGTTCGGGGTGGACAGAAAAAGCTAGATATCATCAGCGTACTGATGATACCCCACCCCAAAACCACGAATGATCTCACCCAGCGGCTTCATATAGATGTTGAACAAGAGGGGAGAGAGGACCGACCCCTGAGGAACTCCACAAATGAGAGGCCTCGGGGCCGACCTCTGCCCTCCTGCCAACACCGACTATGAGCGGCCCAGGAGGTAGGAGGAGAACCACTGTAGAACAGTGCCCCCCACTCCCAACCCCCTGAGACGCTGCAGCAAGATACCATGGTCGATGGTATCGAAAGCCACTGAGAGGTCTAATAGGACTAGGACAGAGGAACAACCCCTGTCCCGAGCCCGCCAGAGTTCATTCACCAGCGCTACCAATGCCGTCTCTGTGCTGTACCCAGGCCTGAAACCCGATTGCTACGGGTCCAGATAGTCAGTTTCATCCAGGAACAGAGGGAGCTGACGTGCCACCACGCTCTCAACAACCTTCGCTACAAAGTGAAGGTTGGAGACAGGACGATAGTTGTTCAAAACAGCTGGATCCAGGACAGGCTTCTTGAGGAGGGGCCTCACCACCACCTCCTTCAAGGTGGGAGGGAAGCTACCCTCCCTCAAGGAAGCAGTTATTACTGCAGGGATACAGCCTCGTGTCCCCTCCCGAGCTGCATACACCAGCCAGGAGGGGCACGGGTCCAACAAACACGTGGTGGAACTCAGCCTCCCCATGATCCTGTCCACCTCTTCCAGAGTCACAGGATCGAATTCATCCCAGATAATATTTCCAAGACCGCTCGTCTCCCCCCCGTCCGACTCTGCCCAGTCGGAGTCCAGACCAGCCTGGATCTGAGCGATTTTATCCGTCAGATGCTGACTAAACTCCTCGGCCCGCCCCTGCAAGGGCTCCTCCCTCACCTCCTGATTAAGGAGGGAGCGAGTGACCCTAAACAGGGCGGCCGGGAGATTATCTGCGGAAGCGATGAGGGCAGCGAAGTAGTTAGACTTCGCCGCCTCCATCGCGGCAAGATAAGACCTCGTTGAGGTTCTTAACCGCAATCGATCAGATTCGGACCGGCTGGATCTCCAACTACTGTCCATACCCCATCTTCGGCGCTTCATCTCCCGGAGCTCCACAGAAAACCATGGAACCCAATGGGATCTGTGCCAGGTCAGGTGTTGCAAGGGTACAACACGGTCGAGCGCCTCGGTGGCCGCCCTTTCCCAGGCATCCACCAAGGCATCGGTCGGGCTGTGAGTGAGGGAGATAGGTATAGACCCAAGCACCGTCTGGAACCATTCCAGATCCATTAGGTGCCTGGGGCGGAACCACCTGGTCCGCTCTGCAGCCCAGCGGTGAGGGGTGGCAAAGCAGACCAACCGCAGGAGATAATGATTGGTCCATGACAGAGACCCAGATCATCAAACCACTGTCCAGATAAGAAGACAAGGTCGAGTGTGTGACCCCCTCCATGAGTCGGACCCTGAATTACTTGGGTCAGGTCCATGGCCATCATGGAGGCCATGAACTCCCGAGCCAATCTGACGACCCCCCTAGGGAAGGCAGGTTAAAGTCCCCCAGAACTATAAGTCTGGGAAACTCAACCGCCAACCCTGAGAGGGCGTCGAGAAGCTCGGGCAGGGCCGTTGCCAAGCAGCTGGGCGCCTGGTAAGTTAGCAACAGGCCCAACTGAGCCCCAGGGCCACACCTCAGGAAGAGTGACTCACACCCGACTATCTGTACGACAGTGGCCTCCCGCGGACATAAGGTCTCCCGTATAACCACCGCCACCCCCCTGCCCCTGCCCTGAGCCCGAGGCCGATGAAGCACACAGAAACCTGGAGGGCAAAGTTCAGTCAGAGGGACACCTCCCTCTGGGCCCAACCAGGTTTCCGTAATGCATGCCAGGTCTGCGCATTCCTCCTCGATCAGATCCCGAACGAGGGGAGCCTTATTCACAACGGACCTGGCATTAAAGTACACTAGCCTGAGCTCAGGGGCCTGATCCCCCTCACTCCCGGATAAACGAGTACTGACTGGAGGGTTGGAGCGCGCCACCGCTTGGAGACAGCGGGGGCGTACTCCCAGATGTTGATGTGGCCCTCTGTGTAACCGCCGGCTGCCATTCCCAATTGTCGTGGGGATTTGAAACCCCACCCCGCTGCTAGGAAAACCAGAGGCCCCCAACCCCATCCCCATCCCGCCGGGACCCATCTCAGGCCTGGACTGACAAACGGTTGGTGGAACACCCCCATATTCCAACCCAACCCTACCATCCACCCCCCTCCCTAACCCCTTAAAACAACCAGCTAAAAAAATACCAGGGGCCTCTTAATATATTTCCACCAGAGGCCCCTATCTATGCCCAACCACCTCTCGGGGTCCCAGCAATTGGGCCCGTCCTTAAGGGAAACATTGGAAAGGGCGTCGGGTCGCACCCAGGAGGGGGGGCCCTCCTGAGGGCGTACAAGTCCGTACTAGAATCCGCAGGCGAGCCATGTGATAATGTCCGCATGGGGCAGTGATAGGCAGTTCTATGGTCAATAGATGGTATTAAGTCTGGGAAGAAAATCTAGAACTCAAGTCCACCAATCCAGCTCCGCTCTCACCCGAGCTGGTAACCAGGTCAAGTCCAATGACCGCCCTCTCACCGCAGCTGAGGCATCCAACCTGGGGCAGACAGAGTTCAGAAACCGAAGGGATAAGCCTACCCCAACTGATCTCTCACATCAGTGGGGTGGTTGATGGCAGATCCATGGCCGCCCTCTCACAGTGGTCAGTCCCTGGTCAGCTGTGGCGGCTGTTCTGGTAATGTTGGAAGTGTCCGAGGTTCTTCCGGTGGGTAAATGAGATTCAGTCTGTTTTTTTCAGACTCATTTTGCCTGGTTAGTCTTAGATACCTCTGCAATGCAGAACTGTAGAGCTTAATCTTGTCATCCTCACACAAATCAGCTCTCTGAAGAATGGCACGCATCTCAGCATCCAACCGGTTAGTGGCTGTAGCCCCCATAGTAGGGGGCCTGCCCTGTAGTTGCTCCATCTGATGACACGATACCAGATACATTTTCTCGGCATGATCCATGGTTTATCCAGCTAACAGGCTAGTCAACAGCGGAATAGCTGCCCCTAGTAAGGGACTGATAAAACCACCCGACTGAAGTATGACCTGCTTCTTCTTTTTGAGTGAGACCTTTCTATCACTCAACTTTTTAATGACACCTTTCTTTCTCTTTAGAGACTGGAATTGTGAAGGTTTCAGAGGAAGGTTTCCTTTTAGGGTGTTCAAAGCTATTTCTGCTATAGCCCCCACCAGGTCATTATTAGCATTGCATAAGATGGCTTTTCTCTGTCTTGGTCCGGCCTTTACTAAGATTTTTAAAAGCCCCCAATTTCTACGTACCCTCTCTGACATCTTAAATGAACTAGTGCTAAGGCAGCCGGGCTACTGCTTTTTACACTTCTTTTTCATTGTGTAAACAGCAGGCCAATCAGGTGGGAAGAGGCCTGTTCTCAACCTGTAGGATTCTGGAGTGGTGGCTGCCAAATCTACCAAAAGGTATCCGTGTGGTTTACGAGTGGCATCTTGGAATACTTCTAAAAAATACTTTGTGTTAGTGGGGTACATCTGCCTGGCCAGTGTGACAATTTGCATCTGATCATGGGCGTTGCTGAATAAAACCAAATATTTGGAATTCAGAGCTATTGTTCTCATTTTCTTACCTTGAAAAAACAGGTTTTGTAGTATGAGAATAATGCTCAGGTTTCTGTGATGAACGTACTGTGTAAAAGCCTTCTCTATTTGATCGCTCTCACTGGCCGACGTCATGAGATCATCTATCACAGCTAGAGTAATTTGATTTGACGGAAACAAATCATCATCTTCAAAAGAAGACGGAAGCCCCTCCATAAACTTAATATAAGGGAATTTATTAAGCAGTTCTTTGTACAGAGGTTGCCAGCAGCTATAAAACCATACAATATTTTGAGGCAATTGAGACAACACGACATCACCATGTTCTAACATTTGTTTGATAAAAAGAGATTTGCCAGAATTGGACGGACCGCTTATAATACAGGAGAAGGGGTGTACAAATTGTGCAATATTTTCCACTATCCTTAATAGCCGTAAGGCACCGTACAGTAATCTTCGCTCTTTAATAATCTTTTATTATACACTACTTTTAGAGTTTTACAGAGGACTCTCATTTCTAGGGTCCACTGTTTCTTAACCCTAACAATCCCCAACTGTTCTACCCTGATCTCTTTTTTTCTCTCTGCACCAGACAGACAATAATCATCTACCAAATCTTTCAAGCTGTCAAAATTAACCTTATTGCTATTACCGCAGTTTAGTGTGATTCCCTTCACCTTTAGCACCGCTTCACCATTGGACAAAGCATAAGCATAAGTTTTGGGACCGGCCGCAACAAACTCTGTTATCGTAGTGTTTGGAGGAATCTCACTTGTCAGTTGACCTAAATAATCACCCAAAGGAGGTGTCCACGCCCCCTCTCTACTTATAAAAATGACTGAATCGGTGTCATGATACAGGCACCTATCGCCCAGCCCGTCCAGTAGCCTGTATAATTCCAGCCACGCATAAGCTGTTGTAAAGCTGGCAATGAATACATTAGTGCATGTGTTTTTGGTGGGGTGGTTCTTGGCTGTTTTCCACGTCACAACGGCTGTTTCTGTATCCACAAACTCGCATGAGGAAACATCATAATAGGGTACAAAAAGATATTTGAATAGTTCCTCAGGATTTGTTACCACTGTTCTGTACCAGCCTGCTACCGGCCCTGCAGCAAAAGCAGGGACAACCCCTTTACAAACGGCAAGAGGCTGGAATAAAGCCTGCCAAATTTATTAACATAAAACAGAGCAAGACAAGACACCAACCATGAAACAGGAGCTATGAAACAGGAACTATCCAAGCGGTTGCCTTCAGCAAACCAGCCCTCCCACACATTCCCCTTAAATACAGTTCAGGGCGTGGCCTCTCTCTGCCTCCTTCCAAGGTACCCCATTGCCTTCCTCTGTTTACTCCTGATTGACTGCCTCCTGCGTCGGGCGTCCTTGAACAGGGCCAGCTGTGGGTCATCTTCATCCACGCTGTCAGGCTCACACAGCTGGGTCTCCGTCGTGACCAGGTGGGAGGGGCCCGGCTGAGGGCTCTGCGGAGCCTCAAGGCCATCATCAGCAAGCTCTTCAACACCCCCCTCCTCCTCCTCTGAGTCGTCCGACCCAACTGCCGAACCCACAGGCTGACCCTGAATCACAACAACCACGGATGTGGTCAGGTGATTGGTGCTCTGCCCAAACTTGCCTCACAGTGAGTTTAAGAAGAGTTTTGCAATCTACCTTTTAGCAGGATTTACTTCAATGTGGTCATGTAAGTGGACACCTTCCATCTTTTCATAATCCTGAATATATTGCTCTTTATCCTGTTCTGTTTTGCACCAGTCAGGGTAACCACTGGCTTCCTGATTCTGTCTGAGATGCGTGTTCATATAACCTGAAAATAGCCCATTTGACGTTCTTTCAAAATGCCAAATCTCATAGATTTCAACAATTCTGTAACCTTTTTCTAAAGCTACATTCTGTCAAACCGTCCTCGAAATCACAGTCCACGAGCCATGGTACGGTTAACAAAATGATGGTTTCTTTATTCTCAAAGTCCAAAGGAAATGCAAAGTCAGCACTGGAAGTCACATACCTCCAGCGTCTGCTTTATACCGATAAATGCCTCGGCTCTGCCTCCCCCAAAACAGGCCAGCATCCAGCTGTTGCTTATTTAACCCCTGCCTCCCTTCCGTCCCCTTGCGCATCCTCGCGGCCGTGCTCCCCTGCGCCCTGTCCGTCGTGAGGTGAGTATCTTGTGTGGACCTCCAGCCGCCTCCCAACCCTAAACCCCCAATGTGTCACCATCCCACCGTACCCCACTGCCTCCCCCGCACCCCCACTCAGCTCCAGTAAAGTCCTCCACATGTCCCACAACAAGTCTGTGCCAGTGTGTGGCTCTGAACAGCTCCACGTTCCGGTCAATGGCTGATGGTCGCGAGGCCTCCTCGGCTTGCAGGCAACGGTGGAGACAGCCCCGTCCCGCTAGGACCCATCTCGATTGGCCAGGCCTCCGTCGCAAGAAGGCCCTTGGTGGTCCTGTATGTTTTGCTGGGGTCCTTGTACTGCCGAGCAGTCTGGTCTGTCTATGTGGATGCTGGCGATTCTTTCCGCAGAGGCCCCTGCGGCAGGTGCGCTCGCAAGACCTGAATCAGCTGTTTGCCAGAGCCGGGAGGATGTGAACGGCCGGGGAGGCCCTTCCGGCACCCGCGGATCAGCTGGCTTTCCGCCCGAGACGATTGGCCGCCACCTCCCTGTCCGAACAGGAGCAGAACGATGTGGGTGGGGTAGGCACACCGGTTCTCCTTGTAGTGTCCCCCTGTAGTGTCGGGCCCACGGGGCTCGACACATTCAATTCAACAGTACACCATGTCCCAGTCAGAGCTCTTTCCTCATCATTGTGTTTACACGGGGTGGTTTGCAGTTTTTCTGTGCAGGTAGCGCACAAACTAAACATTAATTTGCCCCCTGATTTGTGGGGTAGGACAGGGAAATAGAGATTCCTTGGCGGATACACTTTGACTTTGGCTAACCCAAAATATTGCTTTATGTCCCCAAAGTTTTGGTAGATAATTTGTGGATGGCCAATTGGGTACTCCTTGGTCTTATTCACAAAAGGGTACAAACTGGTGAAATCGTAGTATAAGATTTGTTCACCAGGTTTTGGTTTGTAGTACAGGCATGTGGCATTTGTTCTGCCACCAAAAAAAGCATCTCGAGGATTCAAAGGAGTTGGGAGCTTATTCTCAACTAGGAACTTCTTCAAAGAAGTGTTAGCCTCCACCAAGGCCCTCCATTCGTGTTCCCAAATGCAGCGCACAGCATAACCCTGGCTCCTGAGGTCCTCTTCTTTAATCCTAGTACGGTTGTGCAGGCTACCATATGTTGAATCAAGTAATTTGTTGAAGTCTTTTTCAGAGTAGCAGACAGGGCACCCATGAAAAAAACAACCGTAAAATTCAAAAGCTGTGGGAGTTCCATTTATGACAGCAAAACCATCTAAAAAATATTTGCCTACTTGCTTTTCATCCCCCTTCAGAGCATGCTGAATACTGAGATTCTCAGTGCGCTCTATATGCATCAACCACTGAATTGCTGGAGATGTATACCTTTTCTGTGTCTTGTGATAGCTGTCCAAAGGTGCTAACGCAATGATATCGCTCTTCAAATACATGAACCGGTACTGTGCCATGCAGACAGATGCCAATGTGATATATTGGAAGGGGTCAATGCTTCGAATGTCTAACTCCTCAACAATATCCCCCCCACCCCTCTTGAGAAACTCAAGCTCAGTCATTTCCATCACCTGTTCCCTAAATCGAATACAGGCCTCTCTTAATATATCGACATCTTGTCTGCAATAGTAAGCCAGAGCCTTCTTTAGTTTAAACACAGTACCTGTATTAGCAGGGTGCCATTTCATGAATTCTTCTCTCTCCCCGGGCATCATGGTGTCAGGGCTGTAATACTTGGCTTCAGGGAGTGGTCCCACATAGTCTTGATTGGTCATTGTATTGAAGAAGTGGGGGAAATACCCTTTGCTGCCTTGAAACCCCATAGCTTTGGGTAATTTGCTTAATTTAAGGGGTAAAAATGAAAGACTATCAATAAACCGAATCTTATAATCCAGAAGGGTAATACGCAGCAGTTTTCCCCCCTGACTTATAAGTTCAACCCTAAACTTTTCACGGATCAGCTGCCTCAGTACTAGGTACCCATCATAACCTTTGGAGTTGTGAGCGATAAAAGTACATCCTTTAAAATTAAGATTTATAAACTCCTTTACAAACTGTTCCAGGCATCTAACACCATAACAATCCCAACTCACAACGTCTTTATCATACCCCTCCTTCAACATATCCCTGGCGTAGACATAATTAGGTATATGGGTTCCTGTCTCTTGACAGCATTCAAAATCATAAATGATGTATCTTTCACCAATTTGCGGTTGGACCAACGATTTTAGAAAGCATAAATGCCCATCCAAGCTTTCAACCTTCTCAGAGCACTGTCCACACTTTCCTTGCACTTTTTGTGGGGGGTAAAGACGTAAATCCCACACATTTCACAATATTCTTTATTCTTACAGTCAACCTTTCCCTCCCTAGCGAGTTGTGTGTGTCTTTCAAGACACACCTTAGACCGGCAAAGCACTTTGCATCTACGGCAGTACGTCTTCTCTGCCTCCACCTCCTGACATTCTTGCTTGAGGCATGCTCTGCAGATATATTGACAGCTGTGACTAAATTTGTGGTGGTAGGGTGTGTGGCAGAATTTACAGAAATAGCATTCACCCAGGAAGCCCTTGATATTTTTGATGCCATAGTAATGCTTGTTGTGTAACAATATAAACACAATTTTTTCTCGCTGTGGGCTACCTGTGACAAAAAACCTCCACCCGCCCTGCATATAAAACAAGATCTTTATAGCGACCCTTAAATCTTCTTCAAAGAGGTGTATCTGAGAAAAGTCAATCCTGTTTTCTGTGGAAACACCCAGCCTGCTGTGAAGTTCCCTGGCCCTGGTAATAATTTCTTGATTTCTATCATCCACACCAATCAGATAGAGCAAACAGCTGGCAAAACACAGAAATTCACCTTCCACATTGAAATCTACTAGGTGTTGTCTTTTTTTCTTCAGCACACTGCTGAGCAGTACAGTGTTTAACTTCCTAAGCCCACCCCCTCCCTGTTCTTCACAATGGTAACCACTAATAGTAAATTCCCCCCTACACAATATTTCTGCCTTGCTTTGAAGCAGATTTTCAACACTGGTCAGAAAATCATCAGCATTTAAATCATTCACATGCCTCCTAAGAGAAAAGAGAGGATGATTTAGCCCGTCTGCATCCAGCCGAAGTTGAACGAAATCGTTTGGACCTATGTCCCTAGCAACATTATTCAAAAGAGTCTGTACTGCATTATGAATAGCCTCTACAGCATCTACAAAAGACTGGATCCAGTCAAGATTAGCAAATCTATATTGATGATAGTGTTTCACAGCCCTGAAATTTTGGATAGGCTTCTCCCATGCCTGCACCATATCCAGATAAACATCGTTCATATTCTGAGAGTTTGCAGAGTTAGGGACTTGTAGCGTGGGCATAGAATGACATATCTCCTCTTCTGGTTGAGATACAGGCATAGATTCACAACTATTTCTGCCTGCTGGGGATGCGGGAAGTCCACCTCCATGCATTTTTGCTTTTTTGCAGGCCGGCTCTGGTGAAACAAACAAACAAACAAAAGGCTATCACCAACATTCCTAATAATGTTATACTACCTCTCCTCCCTTTAGTTTCTAAAAAATAATACTAATGGTTTTGCAGTTGGATAAAATGCTAGATATTATACCTCCTAACAGCATTTGTGCTGCGTAGCTTGTGGAAGGCTTTTGGCTGTCACACCGGACTCCTTGTGACTCTGTTGGAATTGTGAAATCTGCAAATGGCTGGTCATCCTCCCAGTCTGAAGGAAAAGAAAAAACTCCAACATTCAGAATTGCTGCAGAAATGTTTATAAGAATCTAAAAGTATGAAAGTATGAAAGACAAATACCTTCATATACCCTCAAACATTCTGAGTCTGTCAATTCATTCTAGTGAAATAAAAACAAGAATCAGGCAAACAAGCAAGCAGACAAGAATGCTACAAACACCATTTTGCATCAAAGTGTTTCAAAAATTAGGCATAAACTACTTACATTAGCAGGATTCATTCTGAAAAGGCTCAAAAGCGTTTTTGCTATGTAGCTTGTGGAAGGTTTCTGGCTGTCACACCAGACTCCTTGACACTCTGTTGGAATGGTGAAATCCGCAAATGGCTGGTCATCCTCCCAGTCTGAAGGAAAAGAAAAAACCCCAACATTCAGAATTGCTGCAGAAATGTTTATAAGAATCTAAAAGTATGAAAGTATGAAAGACAAATACCTTCATATACCCTCAAACATTCTGAGTCTGTCAATTCATTCTAGTGAAAGAAAAACAAGAATCAGACAAACAGGCAATCAGACAACTCCATTTTGCATCAAAGTGCTTCAAAAATTAGGCATAAACTACTTACATTAGCAGGATTCATTCTGAAAAGGTTCTTCTTACCAGATCAAATGGCTCTGAAGGTATGGGTATGACAGAAGCCAGCAGATGTGACTGTCCCAGTAAGGGACATGCTTTTATACAGGCTGTTGATGTCACAAATTAATCCCATCAGAGTTAGTGAGTTCTTCCCACCTTTTGCAAAACTGCCCCCCTTGCCTCATCAGGAAAACCTGATTGGATAATATCACATGAGCTTTGATTAAATTGTATGTCTGTGTTTAACACCTAACAAGGTTAAACAGAGGGCCACCAAAAGAAAAACATAATACATCTTTCATGTGAATTGTAAAGCACATTTTATTATAAATTTCATAGTGTTAACAGTTTCTTGTAATCAATTTCTGTTACATTCTGAGATATGAACCTCTTCAGAGACAATAGCAATTTGGCTTCAATCTTTGACATTAATGACAGTGGTTTTTTCATAAGCGCTATATGATGTATGAATTTCTTGAGCTCACCAAGGGAATCCCTGGTGAAATATAAGTTATTCACTTTGTCAGAAATACTGATGATGACCCAGAGAACATGAGGCATAGAAAGTCTAAAGCATAAGCTGCTAATAATCTCTGTTTCACTGGTACCGTCCGCATGGTCTTCATCTGATTGTAGACACCCCATTAAACAATGGTGTAATATTTTAATGATACACGCTTTCAGAATCTGAGGCATGCTGACATTTTGAGATTCCTCCGTTTCTAAAACAGGAAATAAGGTGGAATTAGTCTAGCTGTTTCAACTAATCAAAATACTGTTTTCTTAATTTTTATATTTACTTACCATTTGATGTTTTGCAGAATCTGCAGCAACAAGGCTTTATAAGTTTGTTGTCTTCAACGAAGCCATATAGCTCAGGTCCTTTTCTTATTCTACGTCTACGCTTGGGAGGTTTGGGGGTCAAATTTAAAAGCATCATTAGGCTAGAACAATTAGAAATAAAAAGCATTATTATTATTATTATTATTTTCCAGCTCCCCAAAGCAAGGGGTTGTTTCCTAAAGGCAGAGGCCCCTTTTAATTATTTACTTTATTTAGCTTATTCTGTTTGTTTTGAATGCCCATAGAGTCAGTCTAGGGTTAAGCTAATCATGTACCCAGAGGGTTGCCTGCCTTGACTTATTGATGGGGTTAAGTTCAAGACGCCTTATCTGAAAATAGGGTTGCTAAAAAGCATTTATTATTATTTTCCAGTTCCCCAAAGCAGGGCATGTTTCCTAAAAGCAGAGGCCTCTGTTAATTATTTACTTTATTTAGCTTATTCTGTTTGTTTTGAATGTCCATAGAATTAGTCTAGGGTTAAGCTAATCATGTACCCAGAGGGTTGCCTGCCTTGACATTGATGGGGTTAGGTTCAAGACGCCTTATCTGAAAATAGGGTTGCTAGGGTTACTCTTGCTTATCCTGATGGGCTTAGGCCTACACGTCACTTCCGCTCACCTTATCTGAAAATAGGGTGGTTACTTCCGCATAGGGCCATGATCTGCTGATGTAATCAACACCATGTGGGTTTGTTTACTTCGATGACATCACTGATCAAAAGTACTGATAGTTTTCATTAAAAAAGGTATACACTATAACTACTTACAACATCTTCCAACAAAATGGATATCTACGCAACTTCATCAAAAGCTGCCTGAGCACTCAATCCAATATAGCACAACCAACAGAAGCCGTAAAAAGAATAACACTGCCATACATCAAGAACATCTCAGAAACCACCAACAGACTATTACAATCACATGGCATCACCATAGCACACAAACCAACTAAAGCCCTCCAAAACATCCTAAGTAAACCTAAAGACCCAGCAGCCACAGAAGAAAAAACAGGAGTCATCTACAACATACATTGTAATGACTGCAGCAACCACTATGTAGGACAAACAGGCAGAGGACTAGCAGAACACATCCATGAACACCAACTAGCAGTCAGAAGGCATGATGAAAATGCCTTAATTTCACAACATATAGACAGACTTAGCCATAGTTTCAACTGGGAAACTGTGACCATTCCAGGCCAAGCCAAGTCCAAAAACACTAAGGAATTTTTAGAAGTTTGGCACGCTGACAAATTAGCTATTAATAGACACATAGACATAAACAATATTGACATACTATGCAAAAGAGGCAATCAACAAGCCAAAAAGGGAACAAAAAGACTGAAACACCAGCAGTCAGCACCCAGATGAACATAGATTAACTCCAAGATTAACATCAGACCAACAATCAAGAAGTAAACAATACCCCAATCAAGGAACTGCCAAGTAAGCTAACAATAAACAGTCCAACCAAAGTGTCAACATCCAGCTCGAGAATCCACATAAAACTTCAGGTTCATTCTGCCTCTGAAAATCTGTTTATTGAATACACTGCATGGTTATGTTGAAGCAAATCTGAGGTTCCAACACCAATTCATAGACTTAAACAATAATTTTCCCAGCCAAACCCTCAACGTCTTACGTAGTCCATAGTCAAACTGCCGGCCCGCAGCCCGGTTGCATCATGGAGAGGCCACGTCCACCCCAGCTCCAGCAATACAAAAAAAGTCACGCTACATCACAACACGTGACGTGGCAAGTTTGACACCCATGTATTAAAGGTACACATTTTTTTAAAAAACCTGTTAAAGGTTAGTTAGCCGACTAAGGGTTAAAATTTAACTTAGCCACCATTTATTTCAGCAAGATCTGGATATAACTAAAGTTTAAGTTTGAATCCAACCTAAATGTTTTATATAGAAGATCCCCTGTAATGAACATGAATTGCATAAAATAAATTCACAAGGATCCCCCCCTGTAATGTATTGGGCTTGCTTTTTTAAGGGAACACCACGTGGTAATTGCTAGAAGGCTGTTTGAGCAGGGAAGCTGGCTAACGGCTCCCAGGTCCTCAGACAACCCGTCTCCAGCGCCACTATTGGTTGCCTCTAGGGCGGCAATGGGTTGCTTCAAACCTATTGGCCGCCGCCTAGAAGCCAGGGTATAAATTGCTGCATCTGCAGCCCTGTTCCTTAGTTCAGATCCTGCAAGCAATAAACCATGATCTTTGCTGAACTCACTCGCCTCGTCTTCATTCCTGCGCAACGAACCCAGTACACAACACACTCCATAATTAAAAGGGCAAGGGATAATTAATTTTGGATTGTTCCAGTAACAAGTTATACTGCAATGGATGCAAGCTGTACAAAAACACTACAATTGTAATGAGCTTAGGTAGAAAATGGCTCAGGAAGTCAAAAGTGTTTAACACTAACTACACTGTCCTTAACTAAACCCAGATTTATTTCTGAATTTGAAGGGAAACATACCAAAATGCAGCTACAATTAAAAGAGGGAAACTCATGTACCACAATCCATTTCAACTGCTTCATACCCATGGTCATACATACAAGGCTGTGTACAAAAAAATTAAAAAATATTTTGCCAATATACACACACCAAAACCAAGACTCTTTAATTTCACATTGACATTCCTTTTTATTAATGCCAACTTTTTTGTTCTTCTTTTAGAACAATAGAACAAAAACATGTTTCCAGGGAAGCAGTTTGACAGTTAGGGTCTGATGACCTTCTCGAATTAACAAAGCCACACCAAGTATGAATGTTAGAAAAGGGTATTTTAAAAAGGGGAACTGTAAACATTTGTGGGAGGAGTGATGTTGGATATGGAATTGGTAAGCAGGAACATGCTACTCTATTCAGCAACTGATGGCATAAAGCTTAGATTTTTCTCATCATGCCAACTAGTGTAAGTTTAAGGCTTCTGAATCCAATTACCAAACATTACCAAATAAAGTGGAATGGAAAGCTGCAAGCACAAGGAGTTAGGGTAGTTTTATTTTTGAAACCGAACACCTTTTTCAAACTCCTAGGTTATGCATTAAGTGAGATTAGACCTTAAAGTGGCCCAGAAGGATCCAATCACAATACTAAATCTTCCTTGCATGCAGGAGTAAGGTATAAAAAAGACAGAAGGAGGGGGGGATAATTTCTTTTTAATGTGGCTGAGAAACATGTTTCCATACAAATTTGCAATATCTGATATTATTAGCAAATGAAACAAAAAATGGGGGAGAGAAAAGACAAGACAGAATATTTTATTTATCAAAAAGTGAGACAAGGGAGCCTTACAAGCCTTCAAAATCTGAACCAAGATCCTATGTTGTTTCCCAGAACCTTCAGCTAAGGTGTAAGGGAGGAGTGTATTAAATATTTCAACCACTGACAAGCCTTAAGGACATTTCACAGTTTTGTTATGCACTATTTTATTACTATTATATTTACAGGGTGGTTGGTTTGTTGTTTCTTTGTTGCTAACTTTTGGTAACATTTTTAATAAAATTTACTTCTGAATTTGAGTAGGAGCCAATAAACTATATTCATTGCCCAGTCCCCATTGGTGTGAGAAAAGACACCCAATTTCCTTGGTGCACTATCCAACTGTTAAATAGCAGCTCTTCCTCCTCACGCCAAGGCAGTTGGGCCACAGGAGCTGGGGTGGACAAGGATGAGCTTACACAGCAGTTGGTGACGCTTTGCATTGCAGGAGGTGTTAGATGTTTTGTGCCAGCCATGGCAGTTCCCCAAAAAAGTCATCAGATGGGAGCAAAGAGGCTTCTTTGCTCCCACTGGTGGGTCAGGGGTCCCCAGCCCCTGCAGCCCCATTGGCGAGAGTTAATTGGTAAGGGAGGGGCTGAGACCCCCCATAAAAACCTCTGCTCAGGGGCTGCTCTCTCTCTGTTCTCTTTGTTCTCTCTTCTGCTTGCTTGCTTGCTGATCCATGAGCTCAACCCAGGCATGGATGCCTCCATGCCAGGGAACTCTTTCTATTTACTTTATCGTTAAATAAAGCTTTGAATGATTGCATTCCTGCGTGATGCCTTTTACTTGGAAGCACCTTAACGAATCATCGACCTCGTGAGACCATCTCACAAATTGGAAGCTAGAGGATGGTTTAAGGCAACGCTTCCAAGCCACGCAAGATGCCTGGAGGTTTCAGCAAAAACCCATTTGAATCGGATGGCAGGAGATCCCCGATTGTGACAAGGAGTCTTCAATCTAGGACGGCAGCCCTGCATCCAGCCCCTGACGCAAGCTCAGCGCCAGGGACCCCTTCGCATGCCTCCCTACAGCTGCAAGCCACAGAGGGAAGCATGGAAGGCTTACAGTCTACCCAAGACTGCCCAGATGCAGCGGAAGCGGCCCGGGCCCAAGACAAGCGCCGTGTGGGCCAGATGACTGAACAGGAACGCGAGGAACTGCTCCTAATGCTTCTTGCAGCACAAAGGACGCCACAAGCCTCTTCACGAGGGATGCCAGCGCAGGAGGCCTCTGGACGCCGGGTAAGTCCTTCCCCAGCGCCCACGAGGCCCCCTAACATGGCGCCAGCCACCCTGAGTGACCCCGGGACCCCAGAGCTTTTGGCGTGAAATTTCCCGCCAAACTGTGACCTACAGCTTCCGGGGGCAACCGGCAGCAAGATGGCGGCCCCCAGGACACCCACATGGCTTGATATTGATAGGCCTCAGCCAAGCCTCGAGGCCCAGCAATCGGTGGCATCCAGCCGAAGCAGCATGGAAACCACCCCCGGTCTTCCCCACCAGAAAGCCTCAAGGCCTATGATAGCCTCAAAGCCTGCCCAGCCGTGCCTACTGCAGCAGAGATTGGAGCAACTATCCGGACCCTGGTTGCAGCTCTGGAGGCCAAAACGACCGCAGCCTCAACATCGGGGGTAGCCAGCCTCCCTCGCCACCCCCAGGGGCCTAACTGCCGGGAGGCGTCCGGCCTGGAGTCTCCCAGCTGCGTCCTGCAACCCCAGAGGGCCCCCAGTGAACCCCCGGGCCCTCCAGCCTACTTTTCACAGCCACCCAGACGCCCTGCTTGCCAGATGGTCTTCGGGGGGGCTCCGGACGAGGCCCCCTCCCCCAGCACCGTCATCAGCCGCCTCCAGGGACTTCAGGACCAGCGATGGGCTTCTCAGGGCAATCCAGGCAATCCGGGCAATCCATGTGCCATCCAAGCCCCATCCTGCGATCTTCGCCCCCCGGTGAGTGTTCCAGTGCCAGGGGGGCTTCAGGAGGAATCTTCGGGGTTTCTGCAGCCTTCACCCCCTCTTCAGGCCCAAATTCCGGCCTACAGGCCAAGGACTGGGCCTAGCCCAGAGGCAGAGAGAGAGACATCCACTCTCTCCGCCTCCCAGGCCCAAATGAGCTCTGAGCATGCTCAGTCGGAGCCATTCAAAAATCAGGGAAAAATACCACCATCTACCAGCAGAGGGGTCCCTCTTCCATTCACCTCAATGGAAAGCTCTAAGGTGTATAGGCATGGACAAAGAGCTGGGGAAAACCTCTTTCATTCACAGATTTATTCATCTGCTCCTGCATTCTCAAATAAATTTGAAAAACTGCAACTTGGGGGGGGGGAAATTTCAGCAGATGAAATAAAGAAGTGCAGATGTATCTATTAGAGCAAGCGACTCTAGAGATGGTTCTGGACCCCCCACCTCTTCCCTGGGGACCCCAAGAAGAGTGGTATCATAGGAAAGCATATACCACTCTACTGAGTTCACTGGATGCTAACTTGTACTCCAGCATTCCAGATGGGCTCACAGCTGGTGAAGTTTGGCGGTTATTATACAATTTATTCAACAGCGACAGCATCGGTTCGCTCGCCAGACTCACAACTGAAGTTTACACCACTAGACTTAGGTTTGGGGCTAACATGGCCGAGCACTTGGGAAAATTAAAGGTGCTCAGGGCAGAACTGATGTCCAGAGACTACCTTGTACCTGAGGCGAACATGGTCGTTGTCATTCTGGCTTCCCTGGACAAAAATTGGAGCAGTTTCATTGTTTCACTGGAGGGGACCAGGAAGGAAGCCATGACTCTGTCCTACCTCACAGGGAGGCTCATTGAGGAAGATAGGAGACGAAGAGATGCAGGAGAATACGCCAGAGTCACCACCCAGCGAGCCAGCAGGAGGCACCAAAACTCAGAGCAGGTTAATGCTCTACTTAAGTGTTTCATCTGTGGCTCTGAGGGGTATCTGAAGAAGGACTGCCCCCATCACCAACAAGACCCCAAGCGTGGTCCCAATCAAGGAAGAGGCAAGGGGCAAGGAAGGGGGCGTGGCAGGGGCAAAGGTAGTGCCAAGGGCAATTTTGTGTGTACTTGTGCTCTCACCCGCACCACAAAGGCTGATAGCCCCACTGACGTATGGTTACTGGACTCTGGAGCTTCATCTCACATTACCAATATGAAACAAGGGTTTAAAAGGTTAAAGAAAATTAACTCATCTGTCAAGGTGGCCAATGGAGATAAAGCTTTGGTTGTTGGGGAGGGCACTGTCTCTGTACCCGGACTAGGAAAAGTTGAAGGGGTATTGCATGCTCCCTCCATTGCCAACAACCTATTAAGCATTATCAAATTATGTGACGATGACAGGGTGGAAGTTTTATTTCGCAAAGGGGGAGGTCATGTCACCCGGAACCAGAGGGTCATTGGAAGTATTGCCATCATAAATGGTTTGCCATACTTCTCCCCTGAGAACCCAGCCACAGAGGACAGTCCACAGGGTGCCACCTCAGAAGGGGCCTGCACACGGAAAGAGAGAAAGCCACCTCAGCCAGCCCCACGGCTTTCCAAGGGCAGTGTGGACAAGAAACCCGAACCTCAGCAGGCACCCAAAGCACCGCTCAAGGCAACCAAAGCCGAGAGGGTATCAGTGGGGAAGCCGCTCCACGATAGGTGTGCCCATCTCTTACACCGAAGATTAGGTCATGCGAGCTTCCCTGTTCCCTGTGGTTAAAAAGATGGGAGAGTTTGCTGAGGGAGTCCAGCTCAAGGATTGTGACGTATTCCTGGACTGTGCTATATGTAAGAGGGCAAAGAGGAAGGCTGCCCCCATCCCTAAGGTGTCACTGCGTAAGACCCAATACCCGTACCAACTAGTACATGTTGATTTGGTTGGGCCATTCACACCATCACTAGGGAAAAGACAGTATTTTCTCACTGCCGTTGACGATTTTTCACGGTACGGCCACGTGTATACCCTCACAGAAAAATCCGAAGCCTTTGACGCCATAAAATCACTGTACAACTTTGTAGAGACCCAGTATAAGACGAAGATCGCACAACTGCAGAGCGACCGCGGGGCTGAGTTCATGTCCCGAAAATTCCAGGACTGGGTAAGGCGTAAGGGCATCCGCCCTTCACTCCCGCTCAGAATGGCGTGGCTGAGAAAAGAAATGGAATCCTGCAAACTATGGTGCGTAGTCTGATTGCGGATGCTGGGGTCGCAGAATCATACTGGGCAGAGGCGGTGAAATACGCCAATTACACCTTAAACCGCACCTGGATCAGTTTTGTGAACCAGACCCCATATTTCCTGGTCCACGGTAGGAAACCAAGTCTGGGACACTTGCGTGTGTTTGGCTCCTATGCTTGGGTGCACATCCCCAAGCAGCTGCGGAAGAAGGGGAGATCTGTCTCCCAGAGACTGAGGTTCTTGGGCTATGCTCCTGGCTCCAAGGCCTACCGTTTCCTGGGAGAAGGGGGCAGGATTGTGACTTCCCAATCTGCCTCCTTCGAAGAGGACTCCAATTGGCCCCAGATTCACTCAAATGATCTGAGCCCATATGTTAGGCATATGATGCTAGCCTACAATGTTGGGTTGAAAATATATTAACCATGATGTTGTTATGACTTTAAGAAGTTAATTGGCCAATGGGTGTGTAAGTGTTCTCATGGCCATAAGAGGAAGCTAGGAACGTAGCTTCTCTCTCTCTCTGATTTCACTGATCTCTACTATTACTATTTTTGCTCTGCTGTTGGTTTACTACTGTTGTAAACCTGAACTGTGTATTGACCTCTGGACCGGTAAGAAGACTTTGTAGTTTGGATTGCTACTTGGACTGTTGCTGTTGTTTATGACTTGGACTGTTTGTTTTTGACTCTGCATTTTTGTTCTTACACCACCTCAAAGTAAAATACTTTTTGCTTTTACCACTCAGTGTACTCCTGTGTGTGACTCTTGCTGCTCTCAGTACCCTTCCTTGTCTGTGCAACTCTTTGGTAGCACAAGGAGACCTCTGCACAACAAATTCCTTAACACCATATATCAACCGACCCAGCAAGCACACACCGACCACGACATCACCTGAGACGACCACATACCCTGCCACCGACGAAAGTGAGGAACAAGACGAAGATTTCATCCTACCTGGTTCAGATGGGGAGGATGAGTCGTCTTCACCCCCAGTGACGCCTCAGAGACCCACGATACCCAGCACCCGGGACCGAGGGTCCACACGTCCTAATTATGAAATGCCAACGGATGTGGAACCCGCGGAAGAAAAGGGCGGTGAGTGGCAGAAGGTCAGGAGATCAAAGTGGTCCAACAAAGGGATCCCGCCAAAGAGAATCGACATTGGACACATCGCGTCTGTCAACAGCGTTGTGGTCACCCCAAAATCCTTCTCTGACATCCAGGAGCTGCCCATCGAAGAACAGGAGAAATGGCAGTTCGCGATGGAGAAGGAGATGGCAAGCCTGAAAAAGCTCAAGGTCTTCACCCCCCAGCAACCACCAAAGGAGAGGAAAGTCATTGGCACAAGGTGGGTTTACAAGGCCAAACCACTTGCCAATGGCCTCTACCTGTATAAGGCCCGTTTGGTAGCTCAGGGTTTCGCCCAGCGCTACATGGAGGACTACGGGGAGACCTACTCTCCAACCGTCCGGGCAGAGAGCGTCAAGGCCGCCCTCGTAACTGCAGCCGCTCTGGGGGAGGAAGTCTTCCAATTCGACATCCAGACGGCTTACCTCCACGCCAACTTGGACCAGCAGATCTACGTGAGGGCCCCTCCTGGCTACCAGCAGGAAGGGGGAAATACATGGTTGCTCCACAAAGGGTTATATGGCCTCAAGCAGTCGGGGAAACTTTGGTACGACTGCCTTAGAAAAAGTTTAGAACGAGTTGGTTTCAGTGCATCCCATGCAGATGAATGTGTTTTCACACGCAACTCCAAGGGTACCACAGAACGGGTGTTAGTTTATGTGGACGACCTCCTACAGGTGAAACTCGAAAAATTAGAATATCGTGCAAAAGTTCATTTATTTCAGTAATGCAACTTAAAAGGGGAAACTAATATATGAGATAGACTCATTACATGCAAAGCAAGATAGTTCAAGCCATGATTTGTCATAATTGTGATGATTATGGCTTACAGCTCATGAAAACCCCAAATCCACAATCTCAGAAAATTAGAATATTACATGCAATCAATAAAACAAGGAGTTTACCTAGAACAATAACGGACCTCTGAAAAGTATAAGCATGCATATGTACTCAGTACTTGGTTTGGGCCCCTTTTGCAGCAATTACTGCCTCAATGCGGCGTGGCATGGAAGCTATCAGCCTGTGGCACTGCTGAGGTGTTATGGAAGACCAGGATGCTTCAATAGCAGCCTTCAGCTCTTCTACATTGTTCGGTCTCATGTCTCGCATCTTTCTCTTGGCAATGCCCCATAGATTCTCTATGGGGTTCAGGTCAGGCGAGTTTGCTGGCCAATCAAGCACAGTAATCCCACGGTCATTGAACCAGGTTTTGGTGCTTTTGGCAGTGTGGGCAGGTGCCAGGTCCTGCTGGAAAATGAAGTCAGCATCCCCATAAAGCTCGTCTGCGGAAGGAAGCATGAAGTGCTCCAAAATCTCCTGGTAGACGGCTGCGTTGACCCTGGACTTAATGAAGCACAGTGGACCAACACCAGCAGATGACATGGCTCCCCAAATCAGCACAGACTGTGGAAACTTCACACTGGACTTCAAGCATCTTGCAGTGTGTACCTCTCCATTCTTCCTCCAGACTCTGGGTCCTTGGTTTCCAAATGAGATGCAAAAGTTGCTCTCATCAGAAAAGAGGACTTTGGACCACTGAGCAACAGACCAGGTCTGTTTTTCTTTAGCCCAGGTAAGACACTTCTGATGTTGTTTGTTGTTCAGGAGCGGCTTGACAAGAGGAATACGACATTTGAAGCCCATGTCCAGGATCCATCTGTGTGTGGTGGCTCTTGATGCATTGACTCCAGCCTCAGTCCACTCCTTGTGAAAGTCCCCAACACTTTTGAATGGCCTTTTCCTGACAATCCTCTCCAGGCTGCGGTCATCCCTGCTGCTTGTGCACCTTTTTCTTCCACACTTTTCCCTTCCACATAACTTTCTGTTAATGTGCTTTGATACAGCACTTTGGGAACATCCAACTTCTTTTGCAATTACCTTTTGAGGCTTTCCCTCCTTATGGAGGGTGTCAATGATGGTTTTCTGCACAACTGTCAGGTCAGCAGTCTTCCCCATGATTGTGATTCCTACTGAACCAGACTGAGAGACCATTTAAAGGCTCAGGAACCCTCTGCAGGTGTTATGGCTTAATTAGCTGATTAGAGTGGGACACTTTGAGCCTAGAATATTGCACCTTTTCACAATATTCTAATTTTCTGAGATTGTGGATTTGGGGTTTTCATGAGCTGTAAGCCATAATCATCACAATTATGACAAATCACGGCTTGAACTATCTTGCTTTGCATGTAATGAGTCTATCTCATATATTAGTTTCCCCTTTTAAGTTGCATTACTGAAATAAATGAATTTTTGCACAATATTCTAATTTTTTGAGTTTCACCTGTATATGTAGGGCCTGACAAGGAAGGGTGTGACGAATTTGCCAAGGCCCTGGGGGAAAAGTTTACCCTGAAGTCTTTGGGGCGGGTTGACAAGTACTTGGGTGTGCACATCTTGGCCACCAAAGGGGGGTTCGCCCTATCTCAGAAAGAAAAGATAGAGGAGTTATTGGTCAAGTGCAAAATGGCAGAATCTAACCCAACGCGTAGCCCGATACAAAGTGACTATTACAATCACACTCACAAGGACGGTCCTGAGTTCACAGATAATACGCTTTACAGATCTGTGATCGGCTCCTTGCTATATATCAGCAATTGGAGCAGGCCTGACATAGCTTTAGCTGTGAATCTACTGTCCAGGCATGTGGAACATCCAAAAGAATTCCACTGGACTGCCGTTAAAAGGGTACTTAGGTACCTCAGGGGCACGACCGATGCTCTCCTTGTGCTGGAACCAGAGAAGGGGAAGACAGCCCAGCTCTCCGCTTACTCAGACGCAGACTGGGCTGGCGACACCAAGAGTAGACGGAGCACCTCTGGTTTCCTCATATTGCTAAATGGCTGTCCTATCCATTGGCATGTTAGGCAGCAAAAATTTGTTTCTTGCTCCACGGCCGAGGCGGAATATGCCAGCCTGTCGGACACGGCCAATGATTTGATTTGGTTCGATGCTCTGATAACGAGCATCTGGGCATCTCCCCCTCTGCCCATCCAAATTCAAGAGGATAATACGGCTGTAAATGCATATGCAGGGCATATGCAGTGGGCTCTAGGTCCCGCCACATAGACATACGCTATAAAAATGTCAGGCAGCTTGCCAAAGAGGGGTTTATACATGTTGAGCATTGTAACACAACTGACCAGATAGCTGATCTGTTCACCGGCACAACCTTCTGTGTAAGCGTTTGTGTTTGGTCCTCTGAACGTGTATATGCATGTCTATGACACCTGCTCGCCCCCTCACATACATTCACTGGTCCCTGTCATTGGCTGGCAAGAAGGGGAATTGTTAGATGTTTTGTGCCAGCCATGGCAGTTCCCCAAAAAGGTCATCAGATGGGAGCAAAGAAGCCTCTTTGCTCCCACTGGTGGGTCAGGGGTCCCCGGGCCCTGCAGCCCCATTGGCGAGAGTTAATTGGTAAGGGAGGGGCTGAGACCCCCCATAAAAACCTCTGCTCAGGGGCTGCTCTCTCTCTGTTCTCTTTGTTCTCTCTTCTGCTTGCTTGCTTGCTGATCCATGAGCTCAACCCAGGCATGGATGCCTCCATGCCAGGGAACTCTTTCTATTTACTTTATCGTTAAATAAAGCTTTGAATGATTGCATTCCTGCGTGATGCCTTTTACTTGGAAGCACCTTAACGAATCATCGACCTCGTGAGACCATCTCACAGGAGGTACTGGTGGACATTTTCAGCATCACGCTTCAGCCATGCAGCGTTCAACAGGATGTTTTCACAGCACTGCTGGATGGTACGCTCAGCTGATGGAGCTGGGTGACTCTCAAAAAAAACCTAGATGAAATGAAATAACATTCTCTGGGAGTACCACATCTGATGACATTTTCATATGGATGAATCAGTCAGATTATAGGGACTTAATTTCACAACATACAGTATAACAGTTTGGATGAGCAGAGACTCTTAACTGCAAAAACAAGCTGCAGTGTTTGGCATTTTGGTGTTAAAAACAGTAGCACAGAATCTACCTTGCATTAAGACAAGTAAGAATATTTTTTGCAATTATATACTTACAGTCAAGTGAACGAGTAAGTACACCCCATGTAAAGTTTTTCATTTTTAACACATGTAGACATATTTTATCTTTATTCAAACAATATATCAAAGTGATATAATTGAACAGAAGAACTATGGAAAACTGACTTTGCAATCATTTATTCAACAAAAAATGAACAGATATGCCATTTTCTTCTGTGGAAAAATTAAATACACCTTTAGCTCTAATGCCTGATATTGCTCCCTTTGGAAGAAACAATTTCAAGTATGTGTTTCTTATAACTGTCTACCAGACACTGATTGGGGGGTATTTTTCCCTAGTCTTCCATGCAAATTAATTTTCAGTTGTGCAAAGTTTGAGGGTTTTCTTTTTCTTTCTTTTTGCATGCACAGCCTGTTTCAAATCATGTCACAGCATCTTGATGGGATTTACATCTGGGTTTTGTCTTTGTCTTGGCCATTCTAGAACTCTACATTTCTTTTTTTTCAGCCATTCCTTGGTGGGTGTACTGGAATGTTTAATGTCATTGCCATGTTGCAAGGTCCACTTTCACTTGTCCTTCAATCTTCTGAAAGAAAGTCTCACATTAACCTCAAGCCCCTCCAGTACAATGAACAATTCATACTGGATTCTTTGATGATGAGCTGCCTAGGCCCTGATGCAGCAAAGCCACAGCACATTGTTCTGCAAGTCCTGGTCTGCCTAGGTATTAATGAGCAAACTTTAGTCTTGCCCTGATGATCTTTCTGGACAGCAAAGGTTTCTTCCTGGCACATCTCCTATGTAGATATACAGGTGAAACTCGAAAAATTAGAATATCGTGCAAAAGTTCATTTATTTCAGTAATGCAACTTAAAAGGGGAAACTAATATATGAGATAGACTCATTACATGCAAAGCAAGAAAGTTCAAGTCGTGATTTGTCATAATTGTGATGATTATGGCATACAGCTCATGAAAATCCCAAATCCACAATCTCAGAAAATTAGAATATTGTGAAAAGATGCAATATTCTAGGCTCAAAGTGTCCCACTCTAATCAGCGAATTAAGCTATAACACCTGCAAAGGGTTCCTGAGCCTTTAAATGGTCTCTCAGTCTGGTTCAGTAGGAATCACAATCATGGGGAAGACTGCTGATCTGACAGTTGTGCAGAAAACCATCATTGACACCCTCCATAAGGAGGGAAAGCCTCAAAAGGTAATTGCAAAAGAAGTTGGATGTTCCCAAAGTGCTGTATCAAAGCACATTAATAGAAAGTTATGTGGAAGGGAAAAGTGTGGAAGAAAAAGGTGCACAAGCAGCAGGGATGACCGCAGCCTGGAGAGGATTGTCAGGAAAAGGCCATTCAAAAGGGTTGGGGACTTTCACAAGGAGTGGACTGAGGCTGGAGTCAGTGCATCAAGAGCCACCACACACAGACGGATCCTGGACAAATGTCGTATTCCTCTTGTCAAGCCGCTCCTGAACAACAAACAACATCAGAAGTGTCTTACCTGGGCTAAAGAAAAACAGACCTGGTCTGTTGCTCAGTGGTCCAAAGTCCTCTTTTCTGATGAGAGCAACTTTTGCATCTCATTTGGAAACCAAGGACCCAGAGTCTGGAGGAAGAATGGAGAGGCACACACTGCAAGATGCTTGAAGTCCAGTGTGAAGTTTCCACAGTCTGTGCTGATTTGGGGAGCCATGTCATCTGCTGGTGTTGGTCCACTGTGCTTCATTAAGTCCAGGGTCAACCCAGCCATCTACCAGGAGATTTTGGAGCACTTCATGCTTCCTTCCGCAGACGAGCTTTATGAGGATGCTGACTTCATTTTCCAGCAGGACTTGGCACCTGCCCACACTGCCAAAAGCGCCAAAACCTGGTTCAATGACTGTGGGATTACTGTGCTTGATTGGCCAGCAAACTCGCCTGACTTGAACCCCATAGAGAATCTATGGGGCATTGCCAAGAGAAAGATGAGAGACATGAGACCAAACAATGCAGAAGAGCTGAAGGCTGCTATTGAAGCATCCTGGTCTTCCATAACACCTCAGCAGTGCCACAGGCTGATAGCTTCCATGCCACGCCGCATTAAGGCAGTAATTGCTGCAAAAGGAGCCCAAACCAAGTACTGAGTACATATGCATGCTTATACTTTTCAGAGGTCCGATATTGTTCTATGTACACTCCTTGTTTTATTGATTGCATGTAATATTCTAATTTTCTGAGATTGTGGATTTGGGGTTTTCATGAGCTGTACGCCATAATCATCACAATTATGACAAATCACGGCTTGAACTATCTTGCTTTGCATGTAATGAGTCAATCTCATATATTAGTTTCCCCTTTTAAGTTGCATTACTGAAATAAATGAACTTTTGCACGATATTCTAATTTTTCGAGTTTCACCTGTAATTCCTGTAACTTCTTTCTAATGGTAGACTCATTGACATCATGTTGACTCACTTCAACATCAATAGTGATGACAGCTACCTGTAGTTCATGTGATGAAATTTTGGGGTTCTTAGAGACTTCTTGAGGCATCTTGAGTTCTGCTCTCATGCTGAACTTGCTGGGGTGGCCTGAGCTGGGCAACTGGGCAGTTGTTTGAAATGGTCCCAGTGTAATGACTGATTTTAAATTGTTTGACAATCTTTTTAGATGTACTACAAAATGTAAATTGTGCATTGTGCATTGAGCTGTGGTGGCGCAGTGGTTAGAATACAGTACTGCAGGCTGCTTCTGCTAACTGCTGGCTGCCTGCAATTTGGCAGTTTGATTCTCACCGGCTCAAGGTTGACTAGCCTTCCATCCTTCCAAGGTTGGTAAAATGAGGACCCAGATTGTTGGGGGCAATATGCTGACTCTGTAAACCACTTAGAGAGGGCTGTAAAGCACAGCGAAGTGGTATATAAGTCTAAGTGCTATTGCTATTGTATTTGTTATATCCCCTTTATCAATCTTGTTGAAAAGATGATCCAATATCTGTAAATTGAAATATGTTGAAAAAGTCAAAATTCCAGTGGGGTGTACTTACTTTTTCTCATGACTGTACATTGCAAGAATGTGCAAGAGTCAGCAATTCAGGAACAGAGTGTTCTTGAGAATGTCACAGAATCATGCTGAACCCCTCTAGACCATGCCATTCTGGGGGCACTTTGGTGGTTTTCAGAATTCCATGAACCAGAAGGAGACATCTCAAACAAGTTTGGGGAATTTATTTCTAGAAAGTGCTGAACCATGCCCAGAACACCACAGTCTGGAGAGGGAACAGAGTAACAGAGTTCTCCAAAGCATTCCATTCCTGAATCACCAAATAGGGCATATTCTCTATTACATTGCATTCTTCTTTTTCAGTTCCACGAAACCATGTTTTAACAGACTGATTGGAAGAACAAGGTGCCCATTATTCAGGAATGTCCACTGATTGAGAAATAGAGCACTGTGGAGATGTGTGATGTCATCACAGAAATCATTTATTTTATTTTATTTTATTTTATTTATAGGTTACCAAACTCTCAAACAACTCCGAGTGGCTTACCACTAGGAATAAACATATACGAATGGAGAAATGATGGGTATTATGTCACTTGTGTCATTTTATACCATGACACAATTCATTGAAATTGTCATTTGGGTCATTTGTGTAATGGCTGCATTATGCAAATGAGGTAAGTGTCCATTGCATCAAGGTCCAGTAAAATGAAGTTTTGCTGTAATTTGTTCCTTTATAATCCCAGGAAGGCTATCTATTATTCTACTTTTAAAAAAACTCCATTTCTACTTCTCCAGGTGCCAAATTTACATACAGAATATGAAAGAAGTGTTTAATAATTACACTGAGGCTCATTCAGCTACATTTTGAGGCAAAGTGTACCGTACTTTGGATACTGTTTGTCCTTCAAATATTGCTAAATGCCAACTTGCAGCATCCTTCATCACTGGCCACAGTGTAGGAATGCTAGTAGCTGTATTTCTCATACTTTGGACTACAACTCTCATACATCCTTGCTAGCCTGGTCAGGGATAATAGAAATTGTAGAACACCTAATGATACTAAGATTGTCTATCCCTACAGCTTATTCTTGGAAAAGATCTTGAATTTACTGGACTTATACAACAGGAAAACAGAAGCCAATGACTCGGCAGTTTGAGAAGAAGCAGGGAAGTGAGAAAGAGTGGAAGAGAACTTAAAGATTTTCTGAGCGAGTGTGCCGGCGGGGTGCTAAGCAGATGTGAAAGGAGCAGCAGCCAGTTATCGGGGGTGGTTTTGGCAACAAATATTTTTCTTTCTTTCTTTTCTTTTCTTTTTTTTTGTTACCCCTTTTGTCTTTTGCTGCCGTGAATGCTGATTAGAGGCTTAAATAAACTTGTCTACGAATATCTCATGATTGGTGGAAGCTTTCTCTTCCCTGAAAAAGTTAGTGTATTGATTTGCGGACTTATAGAAACTGACGGATATTGATGTGACTCCTTCTTTCTTTCTTTTTTTCTACCTAAAGAGCGGAAGTGAAATTATTAGAAGGAAGTACGGGGTTTGTGATAAAGTATCTGGGAAGGAGTCAACCTGTGGTGTACAGTAGTGTGGAGAAACCTCCTGGGACAAACTGAAATGTCTTTAACAACGACGTCAACTAAAACCTTAAGGAAGGCCCCTACCTTGACAGCAGCAGCCTCTCTGGTTACGACGCCACCAGGGGTTAGGAAGTCGATGGAGAGCCTACCAGCGACAGAAAAATCTGCTACAATTCAAGGGATTTATACGATGCTACAAAACATGCAGGACATAATGGAGAGGAATTTTGACAGCCTGAAGGCTGAGTTGGGGGACATGAGAGAGGAGATGAAGGAAATTAAAGGAAAATTGGGTGTAGTCCAGGTGACTCTGAAGAGCGAATTAAAACAGTAGAAAAGGACACTGAGAATATGGAGAAGCGGATGGAGAAATGGGAGCACAGGTGCACGCAAGCATCCAAGAAGCTGGAAGATGATATGGTGTACCTGGAGATGGAGAAAGCGGCCTTTTTTTGCGCTTCCAAAATGTGACGGAAGACAGAGAAGAACAGCTGGAAGAAGTGGTAGGAGAAATGATTGCAGACCTGGTTGGGAAAGAGAAAAAAGGTTCGGTGCGATATTGATGAGGCTTTTCGAGTTTGTACCAATTATGCCAGGCGATACAGCCTCCCTAGGGAAGTGCATGTTAGGTTTACCAAAAAGGCGCTTAGAGATGAAGTGCTCCATAGAGCTAGAGATCAACCAATTCAGTATAAAGGCCGTCCGGTTACAATTCTTAAGCAACTGCCAAGAAGGGTCCGAGAGCAACGTCAACGCTATCAATTTGTTACTTCGCAATTGAGGAAAAAAGGTGTGACATATAAATGGCTGCTTCCAGAGGGGCTCCTGGTGATGTGGGAAGACCGAAAGATAAAGATTGAGAGTCTACACGACGCACAAGATTTCTATAAAAAATTTTGTGGGACTAGTGATCAGGAGAGTGATGGAGAAGTGGAGAGTAGAAGTCAGAGGGAGGAGAGGAATCCGGGGGGAGCGGAGGGGGGAGGGGGGGAGGGGGGGAGAGGGAAAGAGAGAAGAATACAAGAGGGTAACTAGACAGACTACCAAATCTAAGGCCCCACGTAAGTAAGGATGTGTCAAGGGGTGAATTTTTTGACACTCAATGTTAATGGTCTCAATGCTCCTGTTAAGAGAAAAAATATCTTAACTAGATTAAGGAAATGTGGAGCTCATATTAAGAAAAGCCAAATTAATTTGTTGAGTTACCCTAAACTAGGGAAATTATTTGTAGCGTCTGCTGAGGAGAAAAAGAAAGGTGTAGCAATGTATGTTAAGGAGTACTTGTGTCCTAAAGAATTATGGGTGGACCCGGAGGGGAGAAGCCTGATGCTGGAGATAGAAATGGTGGGAAGCAAAGTGTTACTGGTAGGCATATATGCACCTAATAATAATCAGGGAGACTTTTTCCAGAAAATATATCGGAAAATATTAGATCTGGAGTATGAGCAGATGTGTCTCTTGGGGGACTTTAATGCGGTGGTAGATAGGGCTAAGGATTACAAAACAGGGAGGGTTGATTTGAAGAAGAAAAAAGGGAAAGATAGGAGGGTCTTACCCAAAGTATTTAGGGATATGTGTGAAGAATTTGGCCTTAGGGATATATGGCGTGTGATTAACCCAGCCTCTCAACATTATACCTACTACTCCCCCAGGCATAACTCATGGTCTAGGTTGGATATGGTGTGGTTGTCGGATGGGCTGATACCTTATGCAAAAGATGCCATGATTTTGACGAACAAATGGGCGGACCACAATCCGGTGGCTATTACATTGATAAGGGGGAGTAGAGAGAGGAGTAGATGGATGATGAGCCTGGAGACCCTGAAGGATACGGTTTTTGTACAAAAAATTAAACAAGAGATGAGTATGGTTTTTTAAGAAAATAGGACGGAAGGGATGCCCCTACGAATAGTTTGGGATACGGCTAAAGCTTATTTGAGAGGCTTGATAATAAAACAGATGGCAGTTAAACGTAGGAAGGAGGAGGAAAGTAGGAGGGAAATTGCTGAGCAACTTACTAAGGCAGAGAAGGCTCTCCAGGTAAACCCACAGAAAGTGTATGGGAAGGAGCAGGTGGATTTTTGGAGGCATAAACTCAACCTTGTGGACCAAGAGAAAATAGCACGTCAAATTAGGGTGGCAAGGCAGAGCTATTTTGAATATGCCAATAAACCAGGGAGATGGCTTAGCTATAAAATAAGGAAAGAGAAGGAAAGTAGAAGAATTGAGCAGTTAGAGGATAAGAGGGGGACACTGATAGGGGATAAAGAAGGGATAGAAAAGATAGCGATTGAGTTTTTTACAGAATTATATCAGGAAGAAAAGGTCCCTGAGGAGAGGATTAAACAATACATGACGGAGTCAGACTTCCAAAGTTATTTCCTAATGAGAAAGAGGCCTTAGATCAGGAGATAACAATAGCAGAAATTGAAAAAGTGGTCAGACAACAGAAATGTCAAAAAACCCCAGGCACTGACGGAATTCCTGCAGAATTGTATAAGGTATTAGTGGAAGCATTGGGAAAACATATGAAAGATCTATTTAATGAAATTTTGGATGAGGCTATAGTCCCGCAAACTTGGTTGGAGGCAAATATTAGTTTGATTCCTAAGGATGACTTCCCTTCGAAGCAAAAATTATAGGCCAATATCCCTTCTTAATTCAGATTATAAAATATTTGCGACAATAATTGCAGATAGATTAAAAATTTACTTAAACCAATTCATACATACAGACCAGAATGGGTTCCTTCCCACTAGACAAATAAAAGATAATCTCAGAATTATATTAAATGTTCTGGAGTATTATGAAAGCCAACCAGATAAACAATTAGCTTTAATATTTATCGATGCTCTAAAAGCATTTGATAGGGTTAATTGGGATTTCCTGATGTGTCAGTTGGAACATATGGAGTTTGGGGCTAAATTCTGTAATCTGATTAAAGCAATCTATACTAAGCAGGAAGCAAGATTGTTGATAAATGGGAATTTAACTGACAAATGTGATATCTGTAAGGGCACTAGGCAGGGTTGTCCACTCTCCCCACTTTTATTTATCCTAACCTTAGAACCCCTGCTGAGAATAATAAGGAAAGATGAGGAGATTACTGGGCTTCAGATAAGAGACCAAATTTATAAACTGCAGGCGTTTGCAGATGATATGGTCTTCGTTTTGGAAAACCCTCTGGAATCCAGCACGGCATTACTAAAAAGGATTGAGGAATTCGGAAACGTGGCTGGTCTGAAAGTAAATAAAGATAAGACAAATATATTGACGAAAAATCTTTCAAATAGAAGTAAACAGATGTTAGAGGACACTACAGGGTTTAAAATCGTGAAGAAGGTCAAATATTTAGGAATCTGGTTGACGGGAAGATGTTCAAGTATTAGGGAGGATAATTATTCTAAATTACTGATACAAACAAAAATGGACCTGGGAAAATGGGGTAGGATACAGTTGTCATTATTAGGAAGGGTAGCCACGGTGAAATCTTATGTTTTGCCGAAATGGAATTTTCTTTTCCAGACAGCACCAGTTAAACTCTCACTGAAATTCTTAAATGAGTTAGAGGGGTTAGTTTCTAGATTCGTATGGCAGGGGAAACGGCCCAGGATTGGGAAAAAATGATGCAAGAAATTAAGGAAAGAGGGGGCCTTGGCCTACCGAACTGGGAACTTTACTATCAGGCTGCCCTCTTAGTTTGGGGCAAGGAATGGATAAGTTTAAGGAATAATTGATTGTTGAGTCTGGAAGGATTTGATTTGCTGCAGGGATGGCATGCAGCTCTTTGGCGGGAAGGTACTCCTCCAAGCAAACAGTTTACTCGCCACTACATAAGGGATATACTGATTCCAAATTGGGATAAGATAAGGGCTAAGTACTATGCGCAAATTCCGTGTTGGTTATCAACTTTGGAAGCCTTGACCCATCCGACCCTACTCAAGAAGGGAAGAAGACCAACTTACAAAGAACTTTTAGATAGCGGGGGAGAACTCAAAACACGACAAGATCTGGCTCAGCAAGGGTTTCAACTGGAGTGGTGGGCCTACCTGCAGATCCAGTCAAGGTATAAGAAGGATAAGGAAGGAAGGGGTATTTATCTGAACCTGCAGGAATTAGGTAAGATTCTGCTGGGTCCGGAGAAAGGGATGATATCTAAGTGCTATAAATTGCTGCTAACTAGGGTAGTAGGGGAGGAGGTGGTAAAAGACGCGATGATTGCCTGGGGGAAGAATTTTGGTTATGCACTTCCACTTGAGAAATGGGAAGAGATTTGGTGGACTAATATGAGGCTGGTGGTTTCCACGTCATATAAGGAGAACATATACAAAATGCTTTATAGATGGCATCTCCCTCCGACCAGACTTTCCAAAATGTTCCCCGGATTGTCAGCCGATTGTTGGAAGTGTGGTAAAGGGATTGGCACATACTATCACTTATGGTGGACATGTCCGGAAGTGGTTAGATATTGGATGAGGATCCAAAAATGGATAGAGGAAATCACAGGGTGTTTAGTTGATCTTAAACCAGAGACGTATCTGCTTGGCTCCAGGCCTGGAAATATTAAGAAGGATATATGGTATTTGGTTTTACATATCTTAACGGCGGCAAGGATGGGGTTACTCAATTTTGGAAGGCAAATCATACCCCGCCGGATGAAGTTATAATTAGGAGAATACTTGATTGTGCAGAAGCAGACGCATTGACCAAGAAGTTGAAGGGTAAAGAAGAGACACCAGCATTTCTATCATGGAATAAATGGTATATTTGGATGGATAAAAGATTAAAGAAATGAGGGTGGCTTGGAGGTTGGTCAAAAATGAAGTGATATAGTCTTTGTTAATGAATAAGCTTTGGAGTTGGATGGTTATAAGAGACTTAATGAGTGGAATATAATTGTTAGTTTAGAAGTAGATATAATGTAAAATTTTTGAAATGGTTTTCAATTTTTTGATTTCTTCATTTTTTGTATATTGTAAATGTTTTTTTGTGTCTTTGTTGGTGTATGGTGTGTTTTTAACACGAAATGTAAATAAAGATTTATATTTTAAAAAAAGAAGAAGTTAAAAAGCATGACAATTTTCTATAGCTTGTTGTTGTTGTTAGCTGTGAAGTCGTGTCCGACCCATCGCGACCCTATGGACAACGTTCCTCCAGGCCTTCCTGTCCTCTACCATCTTCTGGAGTCCATTTAAGCTCACGCCTACTGCTTCAGTGACTCCATCCAGCCACCTCATTCTCTGTCGTCCCCTTCTTCTATTGCCCTCAATCTTTCCCAGCATTAGGCTCTTCTCCAGTGAGTCCTTCCTTCTCATTAGGTGGCCAAAGTATTTGAGTTTTAGCTTCAGGATCTGGCCTTCTAAAGAGCAGTCAGGGTTGATCTCCTCTAGGACTGACCGGTTTGATCGCCTTGCAGTCCAAGGAACTCGCAGGAGTCTTCTCCAGCACCATAGTTCAAAGGCCTCAATTCTTTGGCACTCAGCCTTTTTTATGGTCCAGCTTTCAATGCCATACATTGCAACTGGGAAGACCATAGCCTTGACTATACGCAGTTTTGTTGACAGGGTGATGTCTCTGCTTTTTAGTGTGCTGTCTAGATTTGACATGGCTTTCCTCCCCAGGAGCAAGCGTCTTTTAATTTCTTGGATACAGTCCCCATCTGCGGTGATCTTGGAGCCCAGGAAAATAAAATCTGTCACTACCTCCATTTCTTCCCCATCTATTTGCCAGGAATTGAGAGGGCCGGATGCCATGATCTTGGTTTTCTTAATGTTAAGTTTCAACCCAAGTTTTGCACTCTCCTTATTCACCTGCAACAAGAGGCTCTTTAGTTCTTCTTCACTTTCTGCCATTAGAGTGGTATCATCTGCATATCTTAGGTTGTTGATATTTCTTCCGGCAATCTTAATTCCAACTTTTGATTCATCTAGCCCTGCCTTTCTCATGATGTGCTCTGCATATAAGTTAAATAGGCAGGGTGACTGTATACAGCCTTGCCGGACTCCTTTCCCAATTTTGAACCAATCAGTGGTTCCGTGTCCAGTTCTCACTGTTGCTTCTTGGCCCACATATAGGTTTCTCAAGAGACAAATAAGATGTTCTGGTACACCCATCTCTTTAAGAACTTGCCACAGTTTGTTATGATCCACACAATCAAAGGCTTTAGCATAGTCAATGAAGCAGAACTAGATGTTTTTCTGGAACTCTAGCTTTCTCCATGATCCAGCGTATATTGGCAATTTGATCTCTAGTTCCTCTGCCTCTTCGAAATCCTGCCTGTACTTCTGGTAGTTCTTGATCCACATACTGCTGGAGTCTAGCTTGTAGGATTTTAAGCATAACTTTACTAGTGTGAGAAATGAGTGCAATGGTGCGATATGTTAAGGATTTGTTGTGCAGAGGTCTCCTTGTGCTACCAAAGAGTTGCACAGACAAGGAAAGGTACTGAGAGCAGTAAGAGTCACACAGTAAACACAAGAGTACACTGAGTTGTAAAAGCAAAAAGTATTTTACTTTAAGGTGGTGTAAAAACAAAAATGCACAGTCAAAAAATAAACAGTCCAGGTCATACACAATAGCAACAGTCCAAGAAGTAACCCAAAATACAAAGTCTTCTTACCGGTCCAGAGGTCAATACACAGTTCAGGTTTATCACAGTAACAGAGCAAAAACAGTAATAGTAGAGAGCAGTGAATTCAGAGAGAGAGAGAGAAGCTACATTCCTAGCTCCCTTTTAAGGCCATGAGAACACTTACACACCCATTGGCCAATTAACATCTTAAAGTCACAACATCATCATGGCTTATATATTTCCAACCCAATATGTAGGCTATCATCATATGCCTAACATGATATTTTGAACATTCTTTGGCACTGCCTTTCTTTGGAAATGGAATGTAAACTGATCTTTTCCAATCCTGTGGCCACTGTTGAGTTTTCCAAATTTGCTGGCAAATTGAGTGTAGCACTTTTACTGCATCATCTTTTAAGATTTTGAATAGCTCAGCTGGAATACTGTCACCTCCACTAGCTTTGTTGTTGCTCAGCTTTTCTAAGGCCCACTTCACTTCACATTCTAGGATGTCTGGCTCGAGGTCAGTGACCACCTCACTGTGATTATCAGGGACATTAAGCTCATTCTTGTATAGTTCTTCTGTGTAATTTTGCCACCTCTTCTTAATCTCTTCTGCCTCTGTTACATCCCTGCCATTTTGGTCCTTTATCATGCCCATTTTTGCATTAAACGTTCCCTTCATCTCTCCAATTTTCTTGAAAAGATCTCTGGTCCTCCCTATTCTATTGTTTTCTTCTATTTCTTTGCACTGTTCATTTAAGAAGGCATTCTTATCTCTTCTAGCTATTCTCTGGAATTCTGCATTCAATTGGGAGTATCTTTCTTTTTCTCCCTTGCCTTTCGCTTCCCTCCTTTCCTCAGCTATTTGCAAAGCTTCCTCAGACAGCCAATTAGCTTTCTTGCATTTCTTTTTCTTTGGGATGGTTTTGGTTGCTACCTGTTGTACAATGTTGCGAACCTCTGTCCATAGTTCTTCAGGCACTCTGTCTATCAGATCTAATTCCTTAAATCTATTTGTCACCTCTACTGTATATTCAACAGGGATATGATTTAATTCATACCTGAGTGGCCTAGTGCTTTTCCCTACTTTCTTCAGTTTAAGCCTAAGCTTTGCAATGAGAAGCTCATGGTCTGAGCCACAGTCAGCTCCTGGTCTTGTTTTTACTGACTGTATAGAGCTTCTCCATCTTTGGCTGCAGAGCACATAGTCAATCTGATTTCTGTGCTGAACGTCTGGTGATGTCCATGTGTAGAGCCGTCTCTTGGGTTGTTGGAAAAGAGTGTTTGCTATGACCATTGTATTCTCTTGACAAAATTCTATCAGCCTGTGCCCTGCTTCATTTTGTACTCCAAGGCCAAACTTGCCTGTTATTCCAGTTATCTTTTGGCTTCCTACTTTAGCATTCCAATCCCCCATGATGATAAGGACATCATTTTTGGTGTTAGTTCTATAAGGTTCTGTAGGGCTTCATTGTTGTGATTCAGGGTCAGCCTGTGGGTTCGGCAGTTGGGTCGGACGACTCAGAGGAGGAGGAGGGGGGTGTTGAAGAGCTTGCTGAGGGGATTGGACAGCTTGATGAGAGCCCCCAGCAAGGCCCCTCTCATCTGGTCACAATGCAGACCCAGCTGTGTGAGCCTGACAGCGTGGATGAAGATGACCCACAGCTGGCCCTGTTCAAGGACGCCCGACACAGGAGGCAGTCAGTCAGGAGTAAACAGAGGAAGGCAATGGGGCACCTCGGAAGGAGGCACAGAGAGGCCACGCCCTGAACTGTATTTAAGGGGAATGTGTGGGAGGGCTGGTTTGCTGAAGGCAACCGCTTGGATTGTTCCTGCTTCTTAGCTCGTGTTTTATGGTTGGTGTCTTGTCTTGCTCTGTTTTATGTGAATAAATTTGGCAGGCTTTATTCCAGCCTCTTGCCGTTTGTAAAGGGGTTGTCCCTGTTTTTGCTGCAGGGCCGGTAGCAGTCTGGTACAGAACAGTTTGCCTTCAGCCTCCCACCCCTTACTAATATTATGGAGCAGCTACGTGCTGAGAATGCCCAGCTCACCCAGCAACTCACTTTGCTGGCAGCTCAGGTGGCTCAACTGCAAGCTCAGGTTCATGCTGCACCCCCACCATCACCCCCACCCAGGAGAAAATGCCAAGTTGCGATGCCGGATAAATTTACTGGCAATCCAGAACTGTTTCCTGCTTTCCTGGGACAATGCCAGCTCTTTATCAGCGTGAGAGCAGCTGATTTCCCCACTGACCGGGATAAGGTGGGGTTTGTGTTAAGCCTTCTTTCGGGTGATGCAGCTCGTTGGGGCACGCCTCTGCTGGCTCAACCTAGCCCATTGTTGGACAACTTTGTGGGGTTTTGTGATCATATGCGTCTGATGTATGAGGACCCTATTAAGACGCAGACTGCTACTCAACGCCTGAAAGCTCTGAGGCAGGGTCAACAGGGCTATATCAGCGATTTTCGGCTGCTTAGTCAGGATTCCGCCTGGAATGAGGCTGCGCTTGTGGATGCCTTCCAGGATGGATTGTCGGAGGAGATGTTGGATGAGCTGGCCCGTGTGGATATTCCCTCAGACCTGAATGGGCTGATCCATCTCTGCCTGCGGATCGATGCTCGGTTGCAGCAGCGAAGGAGTCGCCGTGCCACCCCACAGACCCCTGCAGCCCCTGTTGTGCGTGAGCCCCCAGTTCAAAGGGAGGAACCAATGGAGCTGGGTGCCACCAGGTCTCGTCTATCGGTGACTGAAATGAACAGACGACGATCGGGGGGGTTGTGTTTTTACTGTGGGGACCCTGGGCATTTGGCTGCTTTTTGCCCAAAGAAGCGACAGCGGGCATCAGTGACCGAGTCTGCCCCGAGAAAGTCCCCTACTTTTCTGTCGGGAAACGCCCCGAGCCCGATCTAGACGGTGTGATAGATCGGGCGTCCCACAACAACACTGAGCGACATTTTTCTGATGCTGCCTGTGGACCTCCACGGCATCTGATATTGGAGGCACGTCTCATCCTTCCTGGCAAGCCAGAGGGGATTCCAGTCCATGCCTTAATTGACTCTGGGGCCACCACAAATTTTATGGACTCAGCATTTGTGGCTAAATGGGCTGTTCTCCAGTGCCCGGTGGATCCGCCCATGTTAGTGGAGACTATCGATGGTCGAGTGCTCCTGTCTGGGCCAATTACGGCCGCCACGCAACCATTATGTATGGCCATCAGTTCCCATGTGGAGGCCATCCAGTTCTATATCACCTCAGATCTGCACTTCCCCGTGGTCTTGGGACTGGCGTGGCTCCGGGCGCATGACCCACAGATCTATTGGTCACAGAACTTGGTCACCTTCCCAAGCTTGCAGTGCGTGGACCACTCCCGCCATATCTGTGCCGGCCAGGTGGAGGGTTCCCCAGGGGTTTCCTTGCCTCCCGAACTGTCCGACTTTGCTGATGTGTTCAGCGAGACAGAGGCGGATCAATTACCCCCGCACAGGCCCTATGACTGCCCCATTGATTTAGTCCCTGATGCGCCACTCCCAGTGGGGCGTTTGTACTCCATGTCGGACCCCGAGTTGGCTGCATTGCGGGACTTTCTGGAGAAGAATTTGGCTCGTGGTTTCATCCGGCCCTCGTCCTCGCCAGTGTCTGCACCCGTGCTCTTCGTCAAAAAGAAGTCGGGTGAATTGCGGCTTTGCTGCGATTATAGGAAACTCAACGCCATCACGGTGCGCAATCGTTACCCGCTGCCCCTCATCCCCGAACTCTTGGACCGACTCCGGGAGGCTAAGATTTTCATGAAACTGGACCTGCGTGGAGCTTACAACCTCGTCAGGGTTCGGCCGGGTGATGAGTGGAAGACGGCGTTTGGTACTCGCTATGGACATTTTGAGTACACGGTGATGCCGTTTGGCCTGACCAACGCCCCCGCTGTGTTTCAGCATTTCATGAATGACATTTTCCGGGATTTGTTGGATCAGTTTGTCGTGATCTACTTGGATGACATCCTGATCTACTCCCCGTCGCGTGAGGTGCACCATCAGCATCTCCATCAGGTCCTGCAGCGACTCCGAGAACATCGGCTGTTTGCCAAGTTGGAGAAGTGCCAGTTCTACCAGGTGACCATCGATTTCCTGGGTCACCGCATTTCTCCTGAGGGCATCGCCATGGAGCCGAGTAAGGTTGAGTCTTTGCAGAGTTGGCAACCCCCGCGTCGCGTGAAGGATGTTCAGTGACTTCTTGGGTTCGCCAACTATTACCGAACTTTCATCCCTGGGTTTGCTGCCTTGACAGCCCCCCTCACCCGGCTCCTGCAGAAGAAGACTCGGTTCCAGTGGAACGCTTCAGAACAACAGGCTTTCCAGACTTTGAAGGAAGCCTTCATGAAGGAGCCCATCTTAATTTAATTTAATTTAATAATTTGATTTCTATACCGCCCTTCTCCCTAAGGACTCAGGGCGGTGAACAGGGCAATACACAATAAAAATCGAATACAAAAATTAAAAAGCCATTAAATATCATGCCCATAAAATCAATACATATTAAAGTTAAAACTAGTTTTAAAAACCCAACCGAACCCCATCCCGTCAGACCAGGCCAGCTTGTTCGAAAAAAAATGTTTTGAGATCGCGCCGGAAGGAGCGAAGGTCGGGGGCCATCCGGAGCTCAACCGGTAAGCGGTTCCAAAGGTCTGGCGCGCCCACAGAGAACGCTCTCCCCCTGGGGGTCACCAATCGGCATTCTTTGATCGGCGGCACCCTGAGGAGGCCCTCTCTGTGGGAGCGCACTGGACGGAGGGAAGTTGACGCCGGCCGCAGGTGTTGCCGTAGGTAATCCGGACCCATGCCATGAAGGGCTTTGTAAGTCATAACTAACACCTTGAACCTCACCCGGAGAGCAACCGGTAGCCAATGCAGCTCGCGGAGCAAAGGTGTAACATGGGAGTATCGGGAAACTCCCAAGACAACTCGCGAGGCTGCATTCTGCACCAGTTGGAGTCTCCGGGTGGACCTCAAGGGTAGCCCCATGTAGAGAGCATTACAGTAGTCTAGACGAGAGGTCACGAGCGCATGAGTGACTGTGCGGAAGGCATCCCGGTCCAGATAGGGCCGCAACTGGCGCACCAGGCGAACCTGGGCAAAGGCCCCCCTAGTCACAGCTCCAATATGCTCTTCCAAAGAGAGCTGTGAGTCTAGAAGGACCCCCAAGTTGCGGGCCCTATCTACGGGTGGTAATAGCTCACCCCCCATGGCCAATGATGGAATAATCGGAATTTCCCAGGATGCCGGCACGAACAGCCACTCAGTCTTGTCAGGGTTGAGTCGAAGCCTGTTCCTCCCCATCCAGACCCGGACCGCCTCCAGGCAACGGGACATCACGTCGAGGGCATCGCTGGGGTGGTTTGGGGTCAAAATAAAAAGCTGGGTATCATCAGCATATTGGTGATACCCAACTCCAAAACCACGAATGATCTCACCCAGCGGCTTCATATAGATGTTGAACAGGAGAGGCGAGAGAACCGATCCCTGAGGGACTCCACAAATGAGAGGTCTCAAGGTCGATCTCTGCCCCCCTGCCAACACCGACTGTGAACGTCCCAGAAGGTAAGAGGAGAACCACTGGAGAACTGTGCCTCCCACTCCTAACCCTCTGAGACGTCGCAGCAGGATACCATGGTCGATGGTATCAAAAGCCGCTGAGAGGTCTAAAAGGACTAGGACAGAGGAGCAACCTCTGTCCCGAGTCCGCCAGAGATCATTCACCAGCGCGACCAATGCCATCTCCGTGCTGTACCCAGGCCTGAAACCCAATTGGTACGGGTCTAGGTAATCAGCTTCATCCAAGAACAAAGGGAGCTGCTGCGCCACCACGCTCTCAACAACCTTCGCCAAAAAGCGAAGGTTGGAGACCGGACGATAGTTGTTTAAAATTGCTGGGTCCAAGGCAGGCTTCTTGAGGAGGGGTCTCACCACCGCCTCCTTCAAGGTGGCGGGAAAGCTACCCTGACTCAAAGAGGCAGTAATCACTGCCTGGAGCCAGCCTCGTGTCCCATCCCGGGCTGCATAAGTCAGCCAGGAGGGGCACGGGTCCAACAAACACGTGGTGGAGCTCAGCTTCCCCATGATCTTGTCCACTTCTTCAGGAGTCACAGGATCGAACTCTTCCCAGATTAAATCGACAAGGCCGCCCGTATCCTCTTCGTCAGACTCTGCCGAGTCGGAGTCCAAACCGGTCCGGATCCGAGCGATTTTGTCTGACAGAAATCGACTAAATTCCTTGGCTCGACCCTGCAAGGGTTCCTCCCTCACCTCCTGATTAAGAAGGGAGCGAGTTACCCTAAACAGGGCGGCCGGGCGATTATCTGCGGACGCGATGAGGGTGGCAAAGTGGTTAGACCTAGCCACCCTCAACGCTGCGAGATAAGTTCTCGTAAACGACCTTAGTCGTAACCGGTCGGATTCGGATCGGCTGGACCTCCAACAGCTCTCTAGGCCCCATCTCCGACGCTTCATCTCTCGGAGCTCCATGGAGAACCATGGGGCCCGTTGAGATCTGCGTCGGGTCAAGGGCCGCATGGGTACAACTTGGTCGAGTGCCTCTGTGGCTGCCCTTTCCCAGGCTTCCACTAGGGCATCGACCGAGCTGTGAGCAAAGGAGGCAGGTGGGGGCCCAAGCGCCATTTGGAACCGCTCAGGGTCCATAAGGCGTCTAGGGCGGAACCATCTTGTTGGCTCAGCAACCCCACGACAGGGAGTGGCAAAACGGAAGACCATCCGCAGGAGATGATGATCGGTCCATGACAGGGGTGAATTAATTGGAGAACCCCCCCCCCAAGATCATCTAACCACCGTCCGGATAGAAAAACCAGATCGAGCGTGTGACCCCCCCCCCCGTGAGTTGGGCCCAGAATAACCTGCTTCAGGTCCATGGCCGTCATGGAAGCCATGAACTCCCGAGCTAACTCAGATGATCCCCCCAGGGATGGTAGGTTGAAGTCACCCAAAACTATAAGTTTGGGGAACTCAACCACCAACCCTGAGAGGATATCGAGAAGCTCAGGCAGGGCTGCTGCCACGTGTCTAGGTGAAACATACACCAGCAGCAAGCCCAACTGAGCTCTGGGACCACATCTCAGGAGGAGGGACTCACACCCGACTATCTGGACCATGGTGGCCTCCCGCAGACATAAGGTCTCCCTCGCAACTACTGCCACTCCACCACCCCTACCCTGAGCCCGAGGCTGGTGCAGCACCCGGAAGCCTGATGGGCAAAGATCAACCAGGGGGACCCCGCCCTCTGGGCCCAACCAGGTCTCCGTAATGCAAGCCAGGTCCACATGCTCCTCCTCAATCAACTCCTGAATGAGAGGAGCCTTATTCATTACGGACCTGGCATTAAAATACACGAGCCTGAGCTCAGGTGGCTGCTCATCCTCGCTCCCGGTACCACGAGCCGAAATCAGAGGGTCGGAGCGCATCACCGCTTGAAGACAGCGGGGACGCACTCCCGGATATTGATACGGCCCTCTGTTCATACACCTGTGGCCATTCCCTACTGCCGTGGGAATAGGCAATCCCACACCCCGCTCCGGGGCCCCGTAGGCCCCCACCCAAGCCCCACCACGGCGCGAGCAATCCCCGGCCTGGTCTGGGAAACGGTTGGTGGAACCCCCCCAGTCTCCAACCAAACCTTTTTAGAACCCTCCCCTCTCCCTAACCCCATAAAAAATTGAGCTAAAAATGCACCAGGGGCCTCTTATTAAATTTGTGATGGAGGCTCCTGTCCTTGCCCAACCATCTCTCAGGGTCCCAATAATTGGGCCCGTCATCAAGAGGATAGGTTGAAATAAAGGCGGGTAGCACCCAGGAAGGGGGGGCACCCCTGAGCGCGAATAAGTCCGTGCTTGAGTAGGATAAAACCATTTATCAGGTAAATCCAGCCAGGCAGTCCCATAGTCACTCGGAAAGATGTAAGACAGAAGATCAACAATGTCCGGTCCACCAGCTCCCTGCCACTTGAGCTGGCCAGGTGACTCCCAAGACAGATCGGGCACCTCTCTCTCACAGAGAGCCCAGACCTATCCAGAAGCGGACAGAATACCAACCCAAATAAAGCATACCTCCCTAGATCTCTCACCTCTAGGGAGATAGCCGATGGTATAGGGTGGTGCCATTGATGGTATAGCTGAGCCACCCTCTCACAGCGGCTCAGCTCCAGACCCTCTGAGTCCGATGGGTTTGTGAGGGGAAAAGAGGAATTAGAGCAACAATTAACCGACATAATCTGAGGATGACAAAAGTTCCAGTCACAAGAATCTTCTCAAAAGCGAGAAAAGCGAAGAAGGCTAAAACCGCAGATTGATCCAAGCCGAGTAGCTCAAGTCCAAATGGCCATAGGCCACAAACACCACGAGCTGACCTGTGCCGCCTGACCAACAGCGTACAGCGCCAGAAATCCAACGCCCAGCCGAAGGTCCCCTTCGCCAGAGACAGGCACAAAACAGACTCCCAGTGGCCAGCAAACAGTAGCAGACAGCAAGAGCAAAAAGCCATTTCGCATACTCTCAGCTTTCAGCGTTCCGCGTTCTGGAGGCCGCTCTAGGCCGCAGCTCTATGGCTCCGAGAAACAGCTGCTCAGAGCCCTCCAAGCCGCGGCAGCTCACCGCTCCACAGAGGGCCTGCAAAGAGGAAAAAATGCTGGAAAACGCTCCGAAGAACAAAACGCTGGAGTGCTTCAGAACGGGTTTGCATCGCCGACGGAAATATCAGCCATCTCTCTTCCTAGCTCTTTCAGCTCAGCAAATTCCAGCGCAGAGGGGAAACACCTCTGCAGCCCCCCTTCGGACTCCGAGGACACCAAGGACGCCAAAATAGCCGGAGCTCACCACGGAGCTCAACCAAGCACGTCCGCCATCTTGGGCATGCGTAGATGAAGAAAAGCATCTTGAAGCATCCTGACCCGCAACGGCCGTTTGTTGTGGAGGCGGACGCCTCCGACATTGCCATTGGGGCGGTGTTACTCCAGGCAACGACGCCCAGTGGTACCCTCTTCCCTTGTGCATACCATTCACGAAAACTGAACCCTTCGGAGCGCAATTATACAATCTGGGAGAAGGAGCTGCTGGCCATCAAAGTGGCGTTCGAGGCCCGGAGGCATCATTTGGAGGGAGCGCGGCATCAAATCGAGGTCCGGATGGACCATAAGAATTTGGAAAGCCTGCAGACCGCTCGGAATTTGAACCAACGCCAGATCCGGTGGTCTCTTTTCTTTGCGAGGTTTGACTTCCGGGTTCGGTACATACCTAGTGGGCACAATCAAAGAGCGGATGCTCTGTCCAGGAAGCCCGAATATTCCCGAGTGGAAGACAAGCTTCTGCCCAGGACAGTGATCCCCGTCGAGTCTTTTGCTGCGGTGCGGGAGCCGGTTGATATACGAGCTCGGATCCGGGAGGCACAGCAGCAGGAGGTGTGGGTGGCTCAGCGGAAGGAGGAGGTGGGGCCAGATTCTCCTTGGACGGTCACGGATGGACTCTTGTATTATCGTGACCGGCTCTACGTTCCGGGAGGGCCACTCAGGGGACTCATCCTCAGCCAGTGTCACGATAACCCGGCGGCGGGGCATTTTGGCCTGTTCAAGACCCTGAACCTGGTCTCCCGTACCTTCTGGTGGCCCCGAGTTCGACATGACGTCCAGTCCTATTTTACCTCCTGCATCCCATGCAGGCAGGCCAAGTCAGCGACAGGGGCCCCGCCTGGATTACTGCAGCCTTTGCCGACACCCAAAAGACCCTGGGGGGCTGTGTCCATGGACTTTCTGACGGATTTACCCCCATCCTCTGGTTTTACGACAGTGTATGTGGTGGTGGACATGCTGACCAAGATGGCGCACTTCATCCCCTGTCGCGGCTTACCGTCAGCCCGCGCCACTAGTCGTATGTTCATTCAGCAGGTGTTTCGGCTGCACGGCCTCCCTGATAGAGTCGTCTCTGATAGGGGGGCCCAGTTTACAGCCTGCTTCTGGCAGGAGTTGATGCATGCGTTGGATATCAAGATTTGCCTCTCGTCCGCGCATCATCCTCAAACTGACGGGGGAACCGAGAAGGTCATCGGTATCCTGGAACAATATCTGCGCTGCTACGTCAATCTGCAGCAAAACAATTGGGTGGACTATCTGTCCATAGCTGAGTTTGCATTTAACAATTCGCAGCACACCTCCACACAGATGACACCGTTCTTGGCCAATGTGGGATATCACCCCCGGTTTTTCCCCCTTTCTCCCGTGGACTCACCGGAGCCGTCAGCGAACGACTTCATGGCAGAGTTACAGGCGATCCATCGATTGGTGCGACGTCAGTTAGAGAAGGCCAAGGCCGATTACAAAAGGTTTGCTGATCGGTCAAGACGGGATACGCCTCCACTATCGGTGGGAGATCGGGTCTGGTTGTCCACCAGGAACCTACCATCAACACGGCCGGTGAGAAAGTTAGATCACCGATATTTAGGACCGTTCCCAGTCGAGGCTGTCATCAATCCGGTCGCCTATCGCTTAACTCTGCCACGTTCCCTGCGCGTGCACCCAGTCTTTCATCGGTCTCTGTTGGTCCCCGAGCAACCGGCCTGTCCACTCCGCCGAGCGGAACCTCCCCCATCAGGACCTCGTGATGGAGGCAGCACCCCCGAGTACGAGGTCGCCAGCATCAGGGATTCCCATTGGCTGAAAGGTCGTTTCCAGTACCTGATTGAATGGAAAGGTTACGGACCAGAGGACTTCACCTAGGAAGACGCGACCGCCGTTCATGCCCCTGCGTTGGTGACCGCTTTTCATGAACAATTTCCATCTCGACCGCATCCGGATCGGCAGACCCGGGGGAAGGGCCCTGCGGTGCGGGATAGTGTTGTGATTCAGGGTCAGCCTGTGGGTTCGGCAGTTGGGTCGGACGACTCAGAGGAGGAGGAGGGGGTGTTGAAGAGCTTGCTGAGGGGATTGGACAGCTTGATGAGAGCCCCCAGCAAGGCCCCTCTCATCTGGTCACGATGCAGACCCAGCTGTGTGAGCCTGACAGCGTGGATGAAGATGACCCACAGCTGGCCCTGTTCAAGGACGCCCGACGCAGGAGGCAGTCAGTCAGGAGTAAACAGAGGAAGGCAATGGGGCACCTCGGAAGGAGGCACAGAGAGGCCACGCCCTGAACTGTATTTAAGGGGAATGTGTGGGAGGGCTGGTTTGCTGAAGGCAACCGCTTGAATTGTTCCTGCTTCTTAGCTCGTGTTTTATGGTTGGTGTCTTGTCTTGCTCTGTTTTATGTGAATAAATTTGGCAGGCTTTATTCCAGCCTCTTGCCGTTTGTAAAGGGGTTGTCCCTGTTTTTGCTGCAGGGCCGGTAGCAGTCTGGTACAGAACAGTTTGCCTTCAGCCTCCCACCCCTTACTAATATTATGGAGCAGCTACGTGCTGAGAATGCCCAGCTCACCCAGCAACTCACTTTGCTGGCAGCTCAGGTGGCTCAACTGCAAGCTCAGGTTCATGCTGCACCCCCACCATCACCCCCACCCAGGAGAAAATGCCAAGTTGCAATGCCGGATAAATTTACAGGCATTCCAGAACTGTTTCCTGCTTTCCTGGGACAATGCCAGCTCTTTATCAGCGTGAGAGCAGCTGATTTCCCCACTGACCGGGATAAGGTGGGGTTTGTGTTAAGCCTTCTTTCGGGTGATGCAGCTCGTTGGGGCACGCCTCTGCTGGCTCAACCTAGCCCATTGTTGGACAACTTTGTGGGGTTTTGTGATCATATGCGTCTGATGAGACTCCGGATTTGAGCCGCCAAAGAGTGCAGCACAAGGAAGACGTGCCAAAGCTCATCCCAGAGCCTCCTGCTGCTGGAAGCCTGCTTGCAAAAAGTGGGGCGGGCGGTGGCAGCTGCTCACAGCGCTGGCTAAAAGCAAGCAGGGCAAGGCCGCTATCAAGCCCCAGGCTCGACAATCAACTCGGTGGGTGTGGGGGGAGGAATCCGCGCAGCAAACCAGCTGATCAGCAGAGCAATGAGCGGCTGGCTTTGGTGCGTCTTCCCCGCGCTGCACTTTGTTGGTGGCTCAAATCCGGAGTCTCAGCCTCCCAGCTGATCAGCGGAGCAATGAGCAGCTGGCAGGCCAGGTAGCCGGGTTGCTGCATGGATTCCCCCCCCACAACCAGTTGATTGTTGAGCCCGGGATTTCATAGTGGCCTTGCCCTGCTTGCTCTTGCCCAGCACCGTGAGCAGCTGCTGCCACCTGCCCCACTTTTTGCAAGCAGGCTTCCGGCAGCAGAGGCTCCAGGGCGAGCTTTGGCGCATCTTCCCTGCACTGCACTCTGTCGGCAGCTCAAATCCAGAGTCTCAGCCTCCCAGCTGATCGGCGGAGCAATGAGTGGCTGGCAGGCCAGGTAGCTGGGTTGCTGCATGGATTCCTCTCCCCCAACCCAGTTGATTGACGAGCCCGGGGCTCAACAGCTGCTCCTGCACAAAAGGCAGGGTTTGGTGGCCAGCAAAGCGCTCATGCGGGGCTCTCCCGGGGATGGCGGACCAAACGGGGACCAGCCTCACCCTCTCCACGCTAGAGCAGCACCCGTGAAGGCGGCCAAGGGCAAGCAGGGCAAGGCTGCTCCTGCTCGATAGGCAGGGTTTGGTGGCCGGCAAGGTGCTTGCGCGGGGCTCTCCCAGGGGTGGGGGGCCGAACGGGGACCGGCCTCGCCCTCTCCACGCTAGAGCAGCACCCGCAGAGGCGGCCAAGGGCAAGCAGGGCAAGGCCACTCCTGCTCAAAAGGCAGGGTTTGGCGGCTGGTGAGGCGCTCACATGGGTCTCTCCCAAGGCTGGCGGGTGATGGGGGAGGAGCAGGCCAATCGCCTTACCGGTACCTGGGACTCCGATACACCTTCCCGGCCATGTGTGCCCCGAAGAAGCACCAATCAGAAGTCAATCCGGTTGTTGCACAACAAGTCCCTGGGGAGGGCGGGGCCTCGCTCTGCGCCTGTGCACACCCTCTGTAGGGTTTCTGCAGGCCGCTGCCAAGCAGCATGCTTTCCGGCAGCAAGTGGGCTGGGAAGGAGCGGAGTGCAGGGGTGGGGGTGGGGAGGAGGTGCCTTCCGAGGGGAGGGTTAAATTCCCCCTCCCTCTCCACAAGGGGAAAAGTACTTAGCAGCTTAATTAGGTGAAAAAAAGCTGATTGAGGTACAAGAGAGGATTCTTACCCTCGACTCTTCCACGCTGCTTTAATGTTGCCTGATGTTAGCTTTGACTTCGGCTGTCTGCAGCTTAGGAGCTGGCCATATTCCTATGGTCAGTCATTCGTCCGCCGGTACAAAGGGAATGCAGGCACTAACGAGGGGGTTGCTGCCCCCCTGCATTTCTGCAAAGGCCCCTTCTGTCTGGACACCCCTCCAGGGCGACTCTTCGGTCCCTCTAGGACCCCCCCAGCGATACAAAACTGGACGTGGAAGATGGGAGCCGTCCTCCAGACGTCCATTTTACAGCTGTAGGCAAACCGGAAGTTTTTTTTTGCTAATCTTGCAGGTGGTAAATGCCATCTATAAAACATTTTATATAAATTTTCTTTATAGGTAGCTGCCCTTGTTATTTTATAATTTCTTTCCCATAAATTTTGCCATTTTTCTAATTCTACATTGTGCCCAAAGTTTTTTGCCCAAGTTATCATTGTTTCTTTGACTTGTTCATCTTCCTTCTTCAAGTTTAACAAAAGGTTATAGAGTTTATTAATCAATTTTTCATCTGATGACAATAGTATCTGGTCAAACACTGTCTGGTCTTTAAAAAAACCATATGTTTTGGCGTCTTTCATATAACCTGTTTGCACTTGCAAGTGTGGCCACCATGATAGCTCAATGTCCTGTTCTTCCAATTCTTTTTTTTTTAAAGAGTTTTACAAAAAAATTTTTTTACAATACATATCCCCAAAACCCACCCACCCCAAACCACCCCCCTTCCCCCTCCACTTCCCAGAGCTGAATACAGGGTTATAGATATAATAATCATATTCTAACTAAAATTATCCATTATTAAATTAACCAAATTCATAATGTGCTTTAACTCCCCTTTAACATAGATACATTCAAATTATTAAAAACCTAATAATAATAACTTAAACAAAAATATAATCAATATTAATACTAAAATTAATAACAATATCCCTCTAAAATCTACTCATAAGCTAAGTGGAACTTTTTAGTCCCATATTTGTTCTGAATATAATCTATCCATCTTCTCCAAACTGAAATATATCTTTCTTGTGAATGATCCTTCAAATAAGCAGAAATCTTAGACATTTCTGCAAGATTCGATACTTTAAGTACCCATTCTTCTATAGTAGGCAAACTATCCTTCTTCCAGTATTGTTCCACCAGTAACCGTGCTGCTGTTATAAAATTCAACATCAGATTAGTTTCTTTAGTATCACAATCTACAACAATACCCAATAAAAACAATTGTGGAGAAAACTTTATCTTTCTCTTTAAAATCTTTTGAATGTTCCACCAAATTTTAATCCAAAAAGCTTTTATATTTCTACAAGTCCACCACATATGAAAATAGGTGGCATCTAAACTACCACATCTCCAGCATTTAGACTGTAAGTTAGGATACACGTTAGACAACTTTTTGGGATCCAAATGCCATCTATAAAGCATTTTATAAAAAATTTCTCTTAAATTTTGAGCCTGAGTAAATGTAACATTTTTAACCCAGATTATCTCTCAAGTATCCAACGGAATTGGTTCCTGGATATTTTGTGCCCAATTTATCATACAATCTTTAATTCCGTTTCCGAATCCAATTCAATTAAAACATTATATATCCTCTTTATATGCGCACGATTTAAATCTCTAATTTGTTTTACTAAGTTTTCATCTGTAGTTGAGATGCCAACCTTCCGATCCAGCTTCCACCTAGCTTTCAATTGGGTATATTGAAACCAAGAGTAACTTATGTTTTCTTGTTTTAACTCATCTAATGATTTAAGTTGCCAATTATTCCCTTCCAATCTAAGTAATTCCTTATAGGAAAACATATCCAAACTCACTCCCATAGATACGCCTTCTATCGCATGTCTGGGAATTCCCCAAATTGGTATTTTATAATTTAACTTATAATAATACTTTTTCCAGACACGCAGCAAGGCACTTCTAAGACTATGAGATTTAAAAGCCCTGTCCACCCTTTTATCATAAAGCAAATATGCATGCCATCCATATACCAAGTCCCAACCCTCAAGTCTAATTCTGGGTTTTTTCCCTTGCCAGATAAATTTCAAAATCGATGCATTTAACTCATCAAAAAAAATTCTCTAATTTTATAGGTATTGTTTGGAATAAAAAAGTAGTTTTGGTAAAATGTTCATTTTCACCGTCACTATTCTTCCCAATATTGATAGTTGTAGATTTTTCCATTTTTCCAAGTCTAGTTTTATTTGTTTTAATAGTTTAACATAATTATCTTCTTTTATTGTTGCACACCTTGCTGTTAAATATATCCTCAAGTATTTATCTTTCTTAACTATCTGGAGGTCTGTTTTTTCTGACAATTGTTTTTTTTTGTTGTTTATCTGTAAGGTTTTTGTTAGTGTTTTCTCTGTTTATTTTCAGTCCTGCTACTTCTCCAAATTATTCAATCTTTGTCAATAATTTAGGGCTTGTCTCAAGAATACTAATAAGTGGAAAGCAAAACAGCTGATCTGGGTGAGACTACTTTCCTTACCTCTCTACAAGCGAAAAATGCCAGTTCTGGAAAAAAAGCACTCAAAAGCAAGAAATCCCCAAGCTTTAGGGAGGTGGGGATTTTTTTCTCTACCCCTCCCTCCTGAACTATAAGCAGCGGTTTAAGCTTTGGGGAAATTAAAACTGACTTATAACAATATTGTAAAGATAATTGAGGGATAAAAGAAGGATAATTTGGGAAACTTTTGCATCTATAAATCTTTTTTTAATTCCTTGTTTGGAAACCATCGGATTTTAACTTTTTAACTTTTTAAAGTTTGATGAGAATGGACATCTAATGACATCTAGTGGCAAAATGGAGAATTACATTTAACCTTGCTTTTTTAAATCTTACTAAGTTTTTTTTTTTTTTTAAGGGACGCGGTGGCTCAGTGGGTTAGGATGCTGAGCTTGTCGATCGGAAGGTCGGCAGTTTGGCGGGTCGAATCCCGAGTGCCGCGTAACAGAGTGAGCGCCTGTTACTCGTCCCAGCTTCTGCCAACCTAGCAGTTCGAAAGCACGTAAAAATGCAAGTAGAAAAATAGGGACCACTACGGTGGGAAGGTAACAGCGTTCCGTGCGCCTTTGGCGTCCAGTCATGCCGGCCACATGACCACGGAGACGTCCTCGGACAAGCGCTGGCTGTTCGGCTTTGAAACGGAGATGGGCACCGGCCCCTAGAGTCGGAAACGACTAGCACGCATGTGCGAGGGAAACTTTACCTTTACCTTTACCTTTAAGTTTTTTTGACTGCAGCTCTCTAAAACCTGGCTAGATGCCCAGACACAGCTTATAGTTTAAACTTTTGGGTGTCCTTGGAATTTATAGTCGTGAAGATTGTGGCTGGAAAAGAGAAGACTCTTTTTGGATTGCCCTTTTCTACAGGATGTATTACAATTATAAATAAAAATTGTTTTTGAAGTCATCTAACTTCCTTGGATTACAAATAAAGCTTGACCTGGAATTTTATAAGCTGTTTTGATAGAGTGAATAACAAGAAACTTCTTCTAACAGAATACTTTGGATTACAAATTTTGGTATATTTTTTTTGTTTTTTCCATTTTCTTATTTTTTTATTACTTATTATTTTTTATTATTTACCTCTCCTATTTGTTAGGAGCCTATTGGATTACAAATTTTGATTTACTTGGTGGATTATAAAGTATGATTAAAAGATAAAGATGAGTGTCCCCAATCTATCTAAAGTTGGAAAAAAAGGAACTTCTGCTCCCTCTTCTGCTTCTGCAAGTCCAGTTTATCAGAGATCAATTGATACAATGCTCCAACAAGAAAAGGCTAATAACTTCCAAAAGAAAACTCAAGCAACGTTACAAGCAATTCAAGAGGCAATGGCTACTCACATGGCAGCTACAATGATAAACCATGAGGAGACGAAAAGTGATCTTGATAAAATGAATAAAAAAATTAATAACATGGACTCTCAATTTAAAAAAATTAAAGAGATGGTTACAGATAACCAACAAAGAATCCAAAAAATAGAAGATAAATCAACTGAGGTTGACCAGTAATTAGAAGCCTTAAAAGACGAAAACCAGAAATTGATGCAAATAAATGAAGAAATAGAAGACTTGATAGCTGTCATGGAAATGGAAAAGGCCTCATATTTTTTCAGATTTCTGGAAGATATGGAAGATGATCTTCTAGACCTGATAACGGAATTATTGGCAGATGCATTAGGAATTGGGAAACAGGAAATGGAAGGAGAATTAGATCAGATCTATCAACTCAAACTATGCCAGAAGAAATAAAGTCCCCAGGGAAGTACATGTTAGATTTCTCAAAAGATCTATAAGAGATGAGATTCTGAGAATAGTAAGAGATGAACCTTTGAAATACAAAGAAAAAGAAATTGTAGTCCTCAAACAAATCCCAAGGAGAATAAGACAATCTGAAAGAGAATACCAGTTTCTAACTAGAAAATTAATTGAAAAAGGAGTGAATTTCAAATAGCTGATTCCAGAAGGGATTTTAATCTATTGGGATACGAAAAGATATAGATTGGATACGCCATTTAAAGCAATGGAATTCTATGACAACCATAGAGCATTTCTGGAAGGAGGTGATTTTGGATCTGATACAAAGAGAAAAACAAAGAAACAGGAAGTAATGGCAGTAGAAGGTGCAGTCAAACCAAGAGAGGAGGAAGAAGTTAAAAACACATACACAGAAGGAGCAAGACCAAGAGATCAGAGACAGATAAGATCGACTAGAAGATTAAGACCTAGATATAATTGAAAGAGATGGAGAAGGAGAGTAGGATTCTGTCAATGAATATAAATGGACTAAATTCTCCCTCAAAAAGGAAAAAATTCTTTACATGACTACAAAAATTAAAAAGGATATAATTTGCCTCCAAGAAACACATATTAGCACTTCAAAAGAAAAGAGGAATAGCTCTATACATTAAAGATATGATGAACCCTAAACAAATTTATGCGCATGAACAGGGAGAATATTAATGGTGGAAATAATGTTGGATCAAAAACAGATACTGATGGTAGCAATATATGCACCAAATGATAAACAAGAATAATTTTACCAAAAATTACATATAAAAATATTAGAATTGAACTATCAAAATCTCTGTATAATGGGAGACTTTGATGCAATAACAGATGGAACTTTGGACTATAAAAGCACTAAAAAAGGGAGGAAAGGAGGAAATTTATTACCTAAAGCATTTTCAAAAAAGACAGAAGAACTCTGTATCCAAGATATATGGGGAGAAAAAAATCCAAAGAAATTACAATATACATTTTATTCAAATAGACACAAATCATGGTCTAGAATTGATATGATATGGACATCTTTGGAACTTAATACGATGATACAAGAAATTGAGATAGAAACTAATGTTTGGGCAGATCATAACCCAATAAAGATGACTTGGAGAGGAACCAAGAAAAAATTAAGATGGTCCTTGAACAAATCTATATTGAAAGAAAAAGAATTTATACAACTAGCGACAAAGGAAATGGATTTTTTTCAAACTAAACAAGAAAGAAGCAACATCGCTTCAAAATGTGTGGGATACGGCTAACACATATTTCAGAGGGTTGGCTATAACCTATACCGCTAAAAAGAATAAAGAAAAGAAACAAGAACAGTTAAAGTTGAAGGAAGAATTCAGAAAGTTAGAATCAGAATTACAAATAGACCCACAAAAGAAAATACTTAAGAAACAAATGGAGATAATAAAACACAAATTAAATCTAGCTGAGATGGAAATAATGGCTGAACAGATTAAGAGGGCTAAACAGAACTTTTTTGAAAATGCCAACAAACCAGGGAGATGGTTAGCATATAGATTGAAAAAAGAAAAAGAGAAAAAAACTGATAAATAAGCTGCAAGATTCAAAAGGTGAATTACAGTTTCAAAATGATACAATTAAAAAAATTATCAAAGACTATTATGAGATACTTTACAATGAAGAGGAAATTTCAAAAGAAAAGATACAGCAGTATTTAAAAAAGCACTTTCCAAAAATTTCAGAGAATATTCAAAATATATTAAATGGAAAAATATCAATGATGGAAATTATAGAGGCTATAAAAAGGCAAAAAAAAGATAAGACTCTGGGTCAAGATGGATTACCTGCAGAGCTTTATAAATCATTACAAGATATACTAAGTCCTATTTTGAAAGAACTGTGTAATGAAATACTTTTGGAGACTAAAATACCAAATACATGGATTGAAGCCAATATTACCTTAATACCCAAAGAAGACTCTGACCTAACGCAAATAAAAAACTATAGACCAATATTGCTATTAAATGTAGATTATAAAATTTTTCCCTCAATAATAGCAGAAAGGCTAAAGAAATTTTTGACCGAATCTATACATACAGACCAAAATGGTTTTCTACCTAAAAGACAGATAAAAAATAATTTAAGAATGATTCTTGATGTGTTAGAGCAGGGCTTTTCAACCTTTTCACAGATTGTACCACTTTTAGGACATGACAATATTTGAGTACCACCAGTGCTTAGCAAGGTGTCAAAAACTTGATGACTTAAAAAAATGGGGGGGGGATTTTGGGTTTTACTGATTAGATTCATTAGTTGTTATAGAAATGGATACTTTATAATATTATGGAAAAGTAAAAAGTTGAGGTTCAATGTTAATGCCTCCTTCAACTGCAACAGAGGAAGTCTGTTCTTTTCCCCTTCTCCCCCTCACTTTTTCCCACTTTTTCCTCCCCACTGTGTCCTACTATTTGCTTTTGTATTTTTGTATTTTATTCTATAATGTAATAAAATATTACAAACTGTAGAAAAAAGTAAAAAAGTACCAGTTTTAATTTCTTTGGTGGCTGTTCCTTTGCTGAATCACTTTCCCTTTACACTGACAAATGTATGTTGAATTTATTCATGTTTATTAATATGCACCACTACCAGCTAGCTCAGGGGTCTTCAAACTTGGCACTTTTAAGACTTGTGGACTTCAATTCGCAGAATTCCTCAGCCATCATGACTGGTTGAGGAATTCTGGGAGTTGAAGTCCACAGGTCTTAAAGTTGCTAAGTTTGTAGACTCCTGAGCTAGCTGGTTGGCCCTTCTTCCTCTCTCGCTTCTGAGCTCTTCCACAGCGTAGTAAGAATGCACCCCCCAATCCCTTCCCTGTACCCTTAAAGACACAGGAATCAAGTACAAAGCAAGAAAAGCTCACAAAATGAAGAAACACATAAACTCTGTTTTTTCCCCTTTAAGCTGCCTCAGGTGTGTCATGTGTCACAATGTTGCAACCAAGACTGAAAGGCTCCAGCAATTGCAAAAAGCTTTAGCTTTAAATTAAGCCTGTTTACCTTCAAAGAAAACTTTCTAAAAGACATAGACAGACTCAATTAAAGATGGTAAAATTTATTACATTTGTTTAAAGGGATTAAGCCTTTCCCTGTTGTCTTTTTCCCCCCTTTCCCGCCCAAACCACCTCCTTTTATAAGCTCTCCTCTCCTCCCCCCCTTTTCTTCAGTTCACCTCCAACTTTGAGCTGCTTCTGGAAGTGCCAATCAGCTGGAGCAATCAGCAGGAGCCCTGCCGGCTTCTGCTGGGCCCAGACAGTCCTGAAGCTGCAGCTGCCTCTCCCTCAGGCTTCGGTCGCTTTGGCTCATTCCCCTCCCCCACTACATCTCTCTAGGACAGTTGAGTATTACCTGCCGAGTGGCAAAGTACCACAGGTGGTATGCGTACCACTGGTTGAAAAGCCCTGTGTTAGAGTACTATGAAATTCATCCAGGGAAACAGATGGCTTTAATATTTCTGGATGCACGGAAAGCATTTGACAATGTAAACTGGCAATTTATGTTTCAGCAACTAGTGGAAATGGGACTTTGGAGAAAACTTTATAAATGTATTCAAAACAATTTATTGTAAACAAACAGCCAAAATAAATGTAAATGGAGATTTTACAGAAAACGTTAACATTAAAAAGGCACAAGACAGGGATGCCCACTATCTCCATTATTATTTACACTAACACTGGAAGTACTGAATAGAAACATCAGACAAGATATAGAAATTAAAGGACTGGAGATAAAAGATGAAAAATATAAACTGTAATGTATTGGCCATAACTGTTTTAAATCACTTGCTTAATGTCTGATCACTTGCTTAATGTCTGACCTAAATTTCTGTGTTATATAACGGTTGCTGTTACTGAAAGCCAGACTTGCTGTCTCCAGGCTGATAATTAGGTTCTGGGCGGGAAACTGTTACTTTAAACCTATTGGTCGCCGCCTAGAGGCTAACCGTATAAATAGCTGTGCAGCAGCTATTAGGGCTGCTTCTGTTCTGAGTTAATAAACTTGTTTGCTGTTTCAACACTTCATCTCACTTAATGCCTAAAGAACCAAAAATATAACATTTACTACAAGCATTTGCAGATGATTTGGTTTTTATATTGGAAGATCCACTGGAAACAAGCACTAAACCTATGGAGAAAATAGAAAAATTTGGAGAAGTGGCAGGGTTGAAAATAAACAGAGAAAAGACTAAAGTGCTAACAAAAATCTAACAGAAACACCAAAAAAAACAACTAGCAAAAACACCAAATCTTCAAATAGTTAAAAAAGTCAAATCCTTGGGAATTTAGCTAACAGAAAGATGCGTAACAATAAAAGAAGATAATTACATAAGATTGCTAAAACAAATAAAATTCGATGTGGAAAAGTGGGAAAAACTACAACTTTCAATGCTGGGGAGAATAGCAACAGTGAAAATGAATATCTTACCAAAAATACTCTTTCTATTTCAAACTATTCCTGTAAGACTGGGAAAAGCCTATTTTGATGAACTGAATACAATACTGAAATTTATCTGGCAAGGAAAAAAAGCTAGAATTAGAATGAAAATGCTACAAGAAGCGAAAGAAAGTGGAGGATTTGGACTGCCGGACTGGATGTTATACTACCAAGCAACTATTTTAACATCGCTTAAAGAATGGATAATGCTTAGAGACAAAAAACTATTATTCCTAGAGGGGCATGACCTACAAATTGGTTGGCATGCCTTTCTGTGGTATGGGAAGAATAAAATACATAGATACTTTCAAAACCATTTTATAAGGAATGCACTTCTTTCAGAATGGGAAAAAATAAAAGAAAAAAATTATATTAAGATACCTGAATGGCTTTCAACAATGGAAGCTTTTGCTTACCCAAATTTAATTAATTATGAAAAAGTTGTGACCTATAAAGATATTTTGGACAATGAAGGAAAATTGAATGACAGACAAGATTTACAAGAACAAGGTATTAATTTATCATGGTGGCCATATTTGCAAATCCAAACAAGATATGAAAAAGATGTTAAAACAATGGGATTTTATAAAGAACAGACAGAATTTGACCAGATACCGTTAAAAACAGATGAAAAGTTGATTAAGAAACTCTATAAATATCTGTTAAGCTTAAAGATGGAGGAAGAACAAGTAAAAGAAACAATGATAATATGGGCAAAGAATTTTGGATATAATATAGAATTAGAAAACTGGCAATAGTTATGGGAAAGAAATGCTAAATTAATGAAAGCAGTGGCATATAAAGAAAACGTATATAAAATGTTTTACAAATGGCATATGACACCAGTGAGATTAGCAAAAGCTAATCTTGGAAATGCAAACAAAGACCAGGTACTTATTACCATATCTGATGGACATGCCCTAAAGCAAAAAGATTTTGGTTAAAAATACATTTATGATTGGAGAAAATGACTAAAAAACAAATAGACTTTAAGCCAGAATTATTTTTGTCTTGTGCCTTTTTAAATATAAAAGTTCTCTGTGAAATCTCCATTTACAATTATTTTAGCCATTTGTCTATGATAAATTGTTTTAATTATATTTGGTGTTGGTAATGACTTACAAAGCCCTACATGGCATGGGTCCGGATTACCTACGGCAACACCTGTGGCCGGCGTCAACTTCCCTCCGTCCAGTGCGCTCCCACAGAGAGGGCCTCCTCAGGGTACCTCCGATCAAAGAATGTCGACTGGTGGCCCCCAGGGGGAGGGCGTTCTCTGTGGGCACGCCAGACCTGTGGAACCGCTTGCCGGTTGAGCTCCGGATGGCCCCCGACCTTCGCTCCTTCCGGCGCAATCTAAAAACTTACTTATTTGAGCAATCCGGCCTGGTCTGATGGGTTTGGGGTTTGGGGTTTTAACATGGTTTTTAATTATTGTATATATCGGGCATAATATTTAATTGTTTTTTAACTTTTGTACTTTGTCTTTTAATACTTTTTTTTAAAAAATTCCATTTATATCCCGCCCTTCTCCGAAGACTCAGGGCGGCTTACAAAGCTTAGCAGTAGCCTTCATTCTATGTATATGCCTGCTTATTAGGGCTTTCGCACACACACCCCAAGCGGCATTATTACAAAGTCAGCTTATTGCCCCCAACAATCTGGGTCCTCATTTATTGCCCTCACTTATTGCCCTGTTCACCGCCCTGAGTCCTTCGGGAGAAGGGCGGTATAAAAATTTAATAAATATAAATATAATATAAATATTTATAAAGTTTTCTCCAAAATCCATATAGTTTAGTTGTTGTACCATAAATTGCCAATTAACATTATCAAAAGCTTTCTGTGCGTCTAAAAAATTAATGCCATTTGTTTCCCTGGATGCATTTCATAATATTGCAGAGTATCTAAAATCATTCTTAGGTTGTTCTTTATTTGTTTCTTTGGTAAGAATCCATTTTGGTCTGGATGTATAAATTCAATCAAACATCTCTTCAATCTTTCTGCTGTTATTGGAGCAAAAATTTTATAATCCACATTTAATAGAGATATTGGTCTATAATTCTTTATCTGAGTCAAGTCTGAATCTTCTTTTGGTATTAAGGTAACATTGGCTTCTGTCCATTTGTTTGGTAATTTGGCCTCTGATAGTACCTCATTACACACTTGCATTAATGGGCTGAGTATGTCTTGTAGGCATTTATAAAATTCGGCGGGTAGCCCATCTGGAACTGGTGTCTTGTCATTTTTTTGTCTTTTTATAGCTTCCATCAGCTCCATCATTGTTATTTTTCCATTTAACAAGTTTTTAAAATTCTCTGGGATTTTTGGTAGCTTAGCATTTTCTATATATTGCCTTATTTTTTCCTGAGTAGTTTCTTCTATATCATATTCTATAAAATTCTTTAATTTATTTTTTTATTGTATCATTCTGACATTGTAAATCGCCTCTCACATCTTGCAATTTATTTATCAGTTTTTTTCTCTTTTTTTCAATTTATAAGCTAACCATCTACCCGGCTTGTTAGCATTTTTGAAAAAGTTTTGTTTTGCTCTTTTAATTTGTTAGGCTATTTCTTCAGCTTCTATTAAATTTAGTTTGTGTTTTATTATCTCCATTTGTTTTTTAAGAGTTTTCATTTGTGGGTCTCTTTGTAGTTCTGATTCTAATTTCATAGATTCTTCATTTAGCTTCATTTGTTCTTGTTTTTTTTCCTTGTTCTTTTTTGCCATGTAAGTTATGGTTAGTCCTCTAAAGTATGCTTTGGCTGTGTCCCAAATGTTTTGGAGTGATGTATCTTCTTTCTTATTTTCTTTAAAGAAAAATTCCATTTCCTTTGCTAGCTTTTGTATAAATTCTTTCTCTTTGAATACAGATAGATTTAATGTCCATCTTATTTTTTTCTTTGTTCCTCTCCACGTCATCTTTATAGGATTATGGTCCGCCCATACATTAGTTTCTATCTCAATCTCTTGTATGTTCGTTCTTAGTTCAGCAGATATCCATATCATTTCAATTCTAGACCATGATTTATGCCTGTTTGAGTAAAATGTATATTGAGATTTCTTTGGATTTTTTTCTCTCCACATATCTTGTATACAAATTTCTTCTGCCATTTTAAAAAAGGCCTTAGGTAAAATGTTCCTACCTTTCCCCTCTATTTTACTACTTCTATAGTCTAGCTTTCCATCTACAATTGCATTAAAATTTCCTACTAAGCAAATATTTTGATATTCCATTTCAACCATTCTGGTTGAAATTCCGAACTTCCTTCTTTGAGAAAAGCTCTATGTCTATCATGAAATTCCATTGCTTTAAAGACAGAGTCCAATCTATATCTTTTGGAGTCCCAATTGAATAGTATCCCCTCTGGTATCAGCCATCTAAAATTCACTCCTTTTTTAAATTAATTTTTTGGTCAAGAATTGATATTCTCTTAGTGAGTCCCTTATCTTCCTAGGTATCTGCTTCAAGACTACAATTTCTTTTTCCTTGTATTGCAATGGATCATCTCTCACTCTTCTCAATATCTCATATCTTATTGATTTTTTAACAAATCTAACATGTACCTCTCTGGGGACTTTGTTTCTTCTTGCATAACTTGAGTTGACTCTAAATGTTTGATCGATCTCTCCTTCCATTTCCTGTTTCCCAATTTCCAACACTCCAGCCAGCAGTTCTGTCATCAAATCAGCAAGATATTCTTCCTTGTCTTTCATTATGTTCTGAAATCTTAAAAAATAAGATGTCTTTTCCATTTCTAAAACCGCTACTGATCCTTCCAATTCTTTATTTGCCTGCATCAATCTTTGATTTTTGTATTTTATTTCTTCCAGCTTTTGATCTGTTTCTACTGATTTGTCTTCTATTTTCTGGATCCTTTGCTCATTCTTTGTAATCTTCTGCTGAAAGTTTTCTAATTGGGATTTCAGGTCGTGAATTTCTTCCCTCATTTTATCAAAATTATCTTTCATCTCTTCATGATTTCTCTTTGTGTCTTCTTTGTGTGAGGTAATTGCCTCCTGGATTAGTTGTAGTGTGGTTTGCATTTCCTTCTGGAAGTTGTTTTTTTTCTTGCTGTAGCATAGCTTCAATTGATCTCTGATACATGGGACTGGGGGCAGTAGAAGACGGAGCTGAGGATGGTTTTTTTTACTAGTTTTAGCTAGATTAGGAACACTCATTTTTATTCCCACCCTCCAGACCTTCTCAATTCTAATATATTCCCCAGTTATCAACGTTATACAAAACCTCCAATCTTATAATCAATATTATAATATGTCCTTTAAGTTCATCTCAAGTAGTTCTTGTGGTCTTTGTCTGTAGTCTCTTATAATCCAATAGGCTCCCCCAAACAGGGGAAGAAAGGAGGAAAGACAGTTTGTAATCCAATTCTGTCTTTCAATCTCAACTCCAAACAATTATCCAAAAGTCCAGCATTATCAATCAGCCCAAATTTAAAGTTAGTGATCCACAGGGCCTCTCCCAAAGGGAGTCACCAAGAGTCAGATTTCCTCTGTCTCTAAATAGTTCTTGGAAATAACGATCTATAATCCAATAGGTTCCCCATAAAAAAAGGAAAAAGGGGAAGAAAAAATTTATAATCCACTTTTGTCTTTCAACACCAACTCCATGCAGTTATCCAAAAAACCAGAGTCATCAGTCAGCCAAAATTTGTAATCCTCAAGGTCCTACTGTTCCAAGTTAATAATCCATAGGGCCTCTCCCAGAAAAAATAACCAAACATTGGGTTTCCTCTGTCTCTGAGTAATTCTTAATGCTGCAGCTCAAACAAAGTTTATAATCCAGGAAAGCCAGCTGGCTTCAAGATAGTTTATGATTAAAATTAGATTGGTGGGCCTATCTACAGATACAATCACGATTCGGGAAAGATAAGAAAGAATGGGGGATAAATACCCAAGAAACTGCTTTGGATAAAATATTATTGGGGCCAGATGACAAACAAATAAGGAAATTGTATAGTCTGCTTCTGGGATATAAAATGTTTGAGGAACAAGTGAAGGAACCTATGTTGACTTGGGCCAAAAATTTGGGACATGGCATCAATCTTGACATATGGCAAACGCTCTGGGATAGAAATAAAAGGATAACACTCGCCTCAGCCTATAAAGAAAATTTATTTAAAATGTTTTATCGATGGCATCTCCCCCCAGCACATTTAGCCAAAATGTACAAGACAATATCTCCTAGTTGTTGGAAATGCTCTGAAGAAATAGGCACATATTTTCATGTATGGTGGTCTTCTAGTAAGACGCAAAGATATTGGCAAAGGATTTGGACTTGGTTAAAAGAAATACTAGGACGCAAAGTTGAGTTTAGACCAGAATTTTTTTTATTGGGCATAACAGATGACAAATACTCTAAAGAAGAGTTATATTTGATGATCCATATCATTACAGCAGCAAGAATGTCGTTCGCCCAGAATTGGAAAAGGAGTGACATACCGGAGGAAAGCAAGGTGACAAATAAAATTTGGGCGTGCACAGAAATGGACAAATTAACCCTGGAAATCAAGAATAAAGATCAATCAGGCTATTATAAAATCTGGAATAAGTTCTACTTTTGGTGGGAACAAAAGGAAGGTCTCCATTTGAGTTCATGGATTGGTTGATTGCTTTAAATATGGTATGATTGTATATAACTGATGTGTATATTATGTGTATATATATATGTAAATCTCAAAAACAATGTAAGACAAGAAGGTATGTCAGTCCGTTCACACTGTGTCCAATGTTTTAAACAATAAAATTTGAAAAAAATTATATATAAAAAAAGATAGTTTATGATTGTAATCCATCGTGCAGAAAAACAGCCCAAAGAGATTTTCTTCTTTTCCAGCTGCAATCTGCAAGGCTGAGAAGTTCAGACACCTCAAAGAGCCTAGCTTGCTATCTCTGTCTGGGCTTCAAGCCAAGGTCACTCCTTCCAAACAGAGTGCAAAATAAGGTCTTAGTGCTGTTCCTTCTTTCCACTACTAGATGTCATTAAATGTCTATCTTTCAACCAGGACTTATTTCTCCAAGGTTCAGTCTGGTATTTTTCAAAGCAAATACAGTTTTCAAGATATTTTAAGTCCCCCCAATTTTTCAGTGTTACAACTTTCAATTATTTCCAGTTTGGTTTTATAATCTGTCTGCTTTTCGCCCCAAAGATGTTAAATTGCCGCTATTCTTCTAGGGGGAGGGGCGCCAAGGAACCCCCACAACCACCCTCTTGCTTCTGGGAGCTTTGCTTTTTGGGATTCTTTTCTCCAGGGATTTTTTTTAAAAAATAGAGCAGGAAAAATACTCTCACCTAGTTCCAAATGCGTTGCTTAAACTTTGCTAGTTAGTGCTTTTTTTCCCAGCTGTTGGTAGCTTCCGACTGGCTGCCGGACTGCAGCCAGTCTTTCACCTCTTGGTTCAGAGGGCTTCCTTGGATCAAACGGATCAACCACCATCTCGCTGTGATCTACGAGGGTCCCCTCCTTCTTCGTCACCTCTCTGGGGTGACTTTAGGCCCTTTTTGGGCCCCCAGCAGGACAAATTCAGGCACAGGAGGCAGAGCCCTGCATCCCTGTGTCCGTCTCACTACGATGCAAAACTGGAAGTCATCTCTACATATTCTGCTGATATAGAGAGTATGTACTTCTCTGCCCAAATCATTACTCACATGGCCTCTTGATCTGTTTCTACCGTGAACACCCACTTAACTAAGTGAAAATTTGCTTTCAGAGCTGGCCATATTGTCCTCAGCTCCAGGCAGTGGAGTGACACTAGGGAGTGTCAATTAATGATTGGACTATAATTCCTGCACTGAACTGTTTTGGAAGTGGGCTCCTCATTCCATCAGCCTGATGTTTCCAATTACCTGATTCTTGATCAGCTCAAGGAATGCCAGATTTGCTGGAATCAACCCCCAATGCAAAGGTTAGGCTACTCTGCTTGGCATTCTTTATGATCTGTCTCCTTTGGTTCCTCACAGGATACAATGATTCCTCCTCATCATTATGTGTGTTAAAATTGAGGAACCCAAACATGTGATGCTGTTTTGGCCCTTCTCTTTTTCTCTGATGCTGCCTAGCCAGGACCCCTTTTTTCTGCATGTTTGTTTTTATTACCTTAGGTAGCCTTATTCTTTTTTCTTTCTCATATGAGCATGAAGAGGATCAAAATAGGTTGATGCTGAAAAAAAGTATGATTTGCATGAGCTTCTGGGAGTAAGGGAACTGGTTTTCCTCTCTTCTTGTTTGCTCTGGAACAGTTTTGGTTCCCTATGAGCTGGTTTATTATTGTACGTCACTGAGTTTAGGAGCTGCCTCACTTTGGGAGGTGAAACGTAAAATAGCTAGAATTCCCATGTTTGTATGAGTATAGTGGACAAAACTGTCCTTTTCATGGCATTGAACCAACATGCTGAACCTTGTTAGGTTTCTTTTTCACATCCCCCCCTTTTCTATCAGGGATCACCACACAGTCCCAACATACCACCCCATTTGGTGCCTCTTGGTTTTCCCATTGCTATTTCCCATCTCTTCCTCTGGGAAATTACTTTGGCCCTAAGCTGTAAATGAGAGAAAAGCCACTGCTTCTCCTAAAACGCAGAACTAAAGAATGAAACATAGGGGCTTTCTCAATAGGCCAGGAAGAAATCTTAAGTTCTGCTGTGTAGATAAAAGGGGTGGAGTTAGCCCTTGTCTATTGGCCTCACATTTGGTAACCAAGAATTCTTTCCTTCTTTATGCTGCAAAGAATGCCAGGAAGTCATCCAGGACTTTGTCTCAGTTCAGGCTAGTACTACTGTGCTTTACTACCACACTGTTCAGCATTAAAACAATGTTACAAAGATGATGCAATGCCAGAACAATCACTAATATGCAATGAGTGAGTTCTGTTTCATGACCACTATTACTGTCTGTGAGAACGGCCAGATTTTGGCCTCCCAACCTTCAGCTTTCCCAAACGTTTCTTATCGGCCTCTACGTGAATTACAGTGATGAGCACACTCTCTTGGTTCGCACAGGATGGCATGTGGGAGGTTTGGGAAACGCTATGATAAAGCTTTCACATGTATCTTTTAGTATCTTGTTTTTGTAATGATCTCATAGGCACCTGAGTAGTTCTCACTATGTATCCAATTATCACTATGTATCCTACTTTTTTGAGATTGATGGGGTTTATGTAATGTTGTATTTGGTATTCAAAAAGAGGAGGTGAATAAAAGTTCAGCGGGCAGTTGCTCAGGGAGTTTTTTGGAGAGACGAGGCTGCCTGGCTGGTTCAGAGCATCTCTATCGACCCGGGTCTGAATTCTTTTCCCTACTTCTGGTGCCCCGTGTGAGGCAAACTGTAACTTCTGGCTTACCTTCGCTCGGCAGGAGCTAAACGAATGTGTTTATTCATTCCAGTATTAAGGAATCAACGAGGTAAGTATGGGGACTTCTCTTTCAACAGGACAGAAAAAACAGGTATCTGACCTTTGCTATTTGTTGACAAGGACTACGCAAACAGTTAAAGTCTATAAAGAGGATGTGGAAGAGCTGGTTAAGATGATTGGTAAGTTATGCCCTTGGTATCCTGCAGATGGGTCTCTTAGTCCCAATGATTGGCAAGAAATTGGGCAAAATTTGCATCGGGCTGCAACCACTCCAGTATCAGTACTACACACTTGGCAACTCTGCTGTAAAGCTATTACTGAGTTGTCCAATCCTCTCTTGTACCCTCCAAAATGAATAACTCCTGAGGCACCAATCCTGTACCCCCCAGACCCTCAGCCACCGCCGTCTTATAATAATTCTTCACGGCAGTGGAGCTCTGAGAGTCAATTTGGACCCTCAACAGCCTCAAACACAGACTGCTATTCAGCAAATGGTGCGGTCTGCATTGGCCTCTGGAAATTCAGAGGACGTCCAGGAGGCATTGCCATTAATGGCTGTCTGCCCCGTGGTCCGAAACGCTCAAAATCAGCGAGTCCATGAATCTGTCCCATTTGCAGAGCTGAAAAGAAGTGTTACAGAAAATGGGTTGCAAAGCAATTTCACCCGAGGGCTTTTGGATGGTTTGCGAGGTAATAACAACATGTGCCCCTGTGATTGGCAATCTATGGTAAAAGCTATGATGACTCCTGCACAGTATGCATTATTTTTGCAAGAATGGCATGACCTGGCTAATATAAAGGCCATGGAAAATCTTGGGCAACAGCTGGCAATCGATGTTGATATGCTGCTTGGGGAGGGACAATATGCAACCACTGCACAGCAGATCATAATGCCAGCCATCGCCTTTCAACAAATTGGCCAGATAGTCAAAGATGCCTGGTATCGTATCCCAGACAGCGGGACACCTCTAGGGTCATTTGCAAATATTCGCCAGGAAGCAGGTGAGTCCTATATGTCTTTTGTTAATAAATTGCAGAGAGCTATAGAACAACAGGTTCAAAATGAAACTGCTGCTGACGTTCTGATGAAACAATTGGCATATGAAAATGCTAATCAGGACTGCAAAACAGCCCTGAAAGCAATTTATTCCAAACCTGAGACTACCATTGCTCAGATGATTAAATTGTGTCAGAACATTGGAACTGAATCTCATAAGACAGAACTTTTGGCTACAGCTCTTGCAGCTGTAGTTCATCCAGCCAAAGACAAAAAATGCTTTGCATGTGGAAAATTTGGACATTTTCAAAAAGAATGTAGATCAGTACCACAGAACTCAGGCCGACCAAAAAAGCCCTGTCCAAAATGTGGCAAGGGGTTCCACTGGGCGAACCAATGCTGGAATAACAATAAGAGCCAAAAGAATGAGTTCCAAAGAAAGCAGTCGGGAAACTGGATAGCGAGCGGTCCTCCAGGAGGGTGATGCCTGTATCAATAAGCCAGAATTCGATACCCTACAACCATGAGGAATTGAACAATTAACTCATGCCACTACAGGGAGTGCTGGCTTTGATCCTTTAGTTATTCATTTGCCTTGCACCAAGGATCAGCATGATTTCTTTATGCAAATGTCTAATGTTTATGCGATTGCCTTTGTAGATTATGTGGGAGCTGTATTGTTTAACCCCCCCAAGGACCAACGTTTGGTTTTATTACAAGAATTGCCTTTTGTTTTTCAGTCTGCACAGGTTTCTACCCCTCTTCCTAATGCTATTACATAATTCACAGATGGGTCTCGTACCCGTGGGGTGGTTGTTTGGCAAGTTAATGGCAAATGGCAAACTAAGTTTACAGCTTCTCAAACATCCGCCCAGCATGCTGAACTTGCTGCAGTGATTTTAGCCTTTCAATTACATGCTACAACTCCTTTTAATCTTATTGTGGATTCTCAATATGTTTACAATCTTTTTAACCATATTGCATTTGCTTATCTATCCCCACTTTTGGACCGTAACTTGCTTTCTCTATTCCTTACTTTTCAAACTCTCCTGCGTGACCGTACTGCCCCATTTTTCGTTGCTCACATTCGCTCCCATACAGGTTTTTCTGATACTATTTCTGATGGCAACCACAGAGCAGATGCTGCTCTCCACTCTTTTAAGGTGGCTTCACTTTTTACTGACCCTTTGACTAGCCATTCCTATTTTCACCAGAATGCTAAATCTCTTCGTGCTACCTTTAATATTCCACTTTCTTAGGCTTGTGATATTATCTCAGCCTGTCCTTCTTGCTCCTCCTCCCCCCTCTCTTTTCCCTTTGATGCTGTTAATCCAAGAGGAACTGAGGCCAATGCTCTCTGGCAGATGGATGTTACCCACGTTCCGCAATTTTCTCCAGCTTCTTATCTTCATGTTTGCATAGATACTTATTCTGGCTATGTGTGGGTTACCCCCCATCGCGGCGAAACTGCCTCTCATGTTATTCAGCACCTTCTCGCTGCCATGGCTGTCATGGGACGACCACTTGTCTTAAAGACAGACAACGCTCCTGCGTATACTTCTAATGCTTTTTCTCAATTTTGCAGCACTTGGGATATTTCTCTCCAACATGGCATTCCATACAATAGTTCAGGCCACGCTATAGTGGAACGTGCACATCGTACATTTAAAACTTTGTTGTTTAAACATTTAAAAGAAAGGGGAATTACTCCCTCAGATCTTAAAACTTTGATTCCAGTATTGTTATTTACTTTGAATCATTTAACGATCACTAATCAAGCTTATACTCCTGCAGAGACACATTTTAGGAAGGAGCTTCCCCTGGAACGACCACAAGTGCTATATAAGGAGCTGCCCGAGCCAACCTGGAAGGGACCAGCTGAATTGATTACTTGGGGAAGGGGGTATGCATCTGTTCTTACTCCTACAGGACCGGTGTGGGTGCCTGCCAGGTGTGTGAAGCCATTCCGAGCCAAGCATGAGCTGGCACCAGAGGCTGAGCAGTCCGCTCCCAGAGTTCAATCCAGCCCTGACATTGAACCCGAACTCGATGGGTGAAACACCACGAAGGCGTAAAAGACCTTCGCGGCCAGCAGGAACTCAGCCACCAGTGACATGGGGAATGTTAAAAACACTCAGTGCAGATGCCCTTCGTGACCTTACTACTGCGCAGCTAGAGCCGACCCCAGAACTATTCCTGTCGGCAATTATCGCGCGACTTAACACCAATTCAGCACTTGGACTGTTGCTGTGTTTTTTGGTTTTTATTCGTTCAGCTGTAGGAATTCATGAGGATTTAGCAAATAGAGGACAATTCAATTTGTGGCTACAACTGGTCAATATTTCTGGTCAGAGTAATTTTTGCTTAAAAATGTCTGCCTCTGCTCATGAAGTTACTAGCTCTTGCATTGTTCCTGTCTGTGCTCCAGCTACTATTATTCAAAATTATACTCTTTTTGCCAATTTTAATATATCTACCACCTATGATACAATGTATTATTGGGGCTCTCCAACTTATAGACTTAGAAAAAATGCTTTTTCTATGATAATTCTATGCCATTCGTAACCATATATCTGCTTTGCGAACACTTGTTCACCAAATTCGTCAGGACAAAGGATGGGGTATTTGGAAGTAGCTTACATCTTGGCTACCAGATTTAGCTTGGCTTAAACATTTATTTGTTTATGGTATCTTAACTATAATTATATTGATTAGTTTGTGTTGCTGTATCCAATGTATTCCCTCTTTGCTAGCATTGTGCCGCTCACTTATTGTTAGACGATCCCATACCTCTGCCTTCAACGCCAAAGATTTACATGTTATGCAAGCTTATTTCGAACATTCTGCTTCTGTATTTAAACAAAAAAAGGGGAAATGTGGGAACGGCCAGATTTTGGCCTCCCAACCTTCAGCTTTCCCAAACGTTTCTTATCGGCCTCTACGTGAATTACAGTGATGAGCACACTCTCCTGGTTCGTACAGGATGGCATGTGGGAGGTTTGGGAAATGCTATGATAAAGCTTTCACATATATCTTTTAGTATCTTGTTTTTGTAATGATCTCATAGGCACCTGAGTAGTTCTCACTATGTATCCAATTATCACTATGTATCCTACTTTTTTGAGATTGATGGGGTTTATGTAATGTTGTATTTGGTATTCAGAAAGAGGAGGTGAATAAAAGTTCAGCGGGCAGTTGCTCAGGGAGTTTTTTGGAGAGACGAGGCTGCCTGGCTGGTTCAGAGCATCTCTATCGACCCGGGTCTGAATTCTTTTCCCGACTGCTGTCTCTTTCAGGAATGCCTTATAAGCTTTGGGTATTAAATCACTTGTTTAGGAGAGCTAGTTGGATAATTACCTATACAGATAGTCCTCAACTTCTGACCACGACTGGGACTGGAATTTCTGTCGTAAGTCATTGTGGTCATAAGTTGAGTCAGACCTGATTTTATGACAATTTTTATGGTGGCTGTTAAGCAAATTCCATGATCGTTAAGCAAATCCAGCTTCCACAATGGGTGTTTTGGCCATGTAAATTGGCAAAAAAAGGTTGCAAATTATGATAACATGACTGCAGCATGCTGCAAGTGATCATAAATGTATGCTGGTTGCCAAGTGCCCAAACTGCAATCACGTGACCATGGTACGATGGTCGTTAGTGCAGAGTACAGGTCGTAAGTCACTTTTTTTTGAAGCTGTCAAATTTCAAACAGTCATAAGTCAAGGACTACCTGTACATTCTTAGATTGGAGAAAGCCAGAACAATTTTGGATGAGTTCTACTGAGCTATTTAAACATGTTTTTCAACTTTCAATAGCCAAGGAGAAGGATTTGTACACAGTAAATCAAATGTGGATTGACTGAAAAACAATGATTCTACTAATACTGTGTTTCCACCCTGTACTACCCTGTACTCCTCAATATGTAGCTATAGAAATACATGATGTCATCAGCACCACTTTGCAATTTTCTACCTGCTCACCTACCTCACTATAGCCAATAATTCCAGCAGAACTGGAGGGAAGGAGGATAATGTCATGGATAATGTCAGGTGCAATATTTCAACAGCTACATGTTACAAATTGAAAGAAGAGAATATCATGTCCATTATATTTGATTCTACCCTGTATTGCTCTATAAGGCATGCAATACAGAATTACATACTGACTGCTTCCAATAATTGTCTATTTTTTTCTAATAACATTGTTATAGTCTTGCAATAATTTTACCAGAAAATACTTCATTTTGCAATGATGACCTAATCATTCCACTGAAGGTACAATTGTTATTTCTTTGTTATTTAATTTATGCTGATCTGTGACTGTAATAAAATTATTATTTAAACCTATATTGAGAAGATGGAATTAACAAAATTTCTTCTGACAAAACCATCCTGTCCCATTTGTTTAACAGCTTCACTGTACAGGTAGCCCAAATCTTTCTCTTTCAAAAACTCAGAGGAAAAAAGTATTGATTAATCTTTCACAGTATCCTTAGTCATAGATAAATAAAACTGCTATGTTTACAAACTTCTCTCAAGCACATGAATTTATTTTAATGAAACAAGCTATTAGCTTTAGATGAATATATGAAAATGTAATTACTGTGCAATTTAATTTAGAAGGAAACCAGTACAGTTATTTCATTTTTACAACTTACCTCTGTTATTCTGTCTCATCCACCTTATATACAGGTAGTCCTCGACTTACAGCCATTCATTTAGCAACCATTTAAAGTTACAACAGCACTGAAAAAAAATAGCATACCCATGGTCACATGACCAAAATTCAGATGCTTGGCAACAGGCATGTATTTACTATGCTTGCAGCATCCTGGGGTTGTGTGTTTGCCATTTGCAACCTTCCCAGCTAGTTTCTGACAACCAAAGTCAATGGGGGAAGCTGGATTCACTTTACAACCACACGATTCATTTAACAACTGCCGTGATTCGCTTAACAACCATTGCAAAAAAGCTGTAAAATCAGCCATGACTTAATTAACCACCTTGCTTAGCAACAGAAATTCTGGTCCCAATTGTGGTCGTAAGTCTGTATCAAGCTTACTCTGCATAATTTATTTCGGTCCTGCTAGCTTGTAGATAGGACCAAGGAACTACAAAGGGCAACTGCAACACCAAATGCTGTTCAATGTATCTCTAGTTTCTTGGATATCAAATCCTGCTGTATGTTAGCTGTAAGGAATATATTATTAAGAGGAAAAAAGGAAAAGAAAAGCAGTATTCTCAGGATGCTGAAAATGATACTAAGTTCCCAATTCCATTCTTATGTTGTTTCCAATGGACAGGATTAGTATGTGCCATCATACTCACTGAAAGTGAAAAAGTAAGAACGTTCTGTATTAACTCTGGCTGAGATATTGCACCAAGTACACGTTCTATTCTGTTCTTCTCTTCCTGCACATCAGCTTGCTTGTGGAGCTTCAGGGGAAAAAACAATAACAAATGGCAAGTGATAGTAGACTTCTTCCCTGTCATATTCTGTTCTAAACTAGGACCAGACAAGCTAAATTAGAAAACTGCTCAGCTTCTGGGCATATGGCCAATAGGCATTCCACAAAGGAATATTTGCCACTTAGTTTAGTGGTAATTCAAAATTTGGCCATATTTCCAGGTACTGCAGTTACAAGATTTATTTTACAGCAGAACCACTAGATGGCATATTATCTCTACAATGGCTGTGGGAGTAATATTCAAATCACCTACAACTTTTATTTCACTAATAACATTTCTTTTGAACTGTGTTTAAATATGCCACTTAGCTTGATACTCTTCTGCAAAACTTAGTACAACCAGTTATCAGAAAAGTTACTGTGTTGTAGGGACACATCTTTCTACCCTTGAATAAATGTGGAAAGCAACTAGTTTGTTAAACTGAAAGGAAATGTGTTTTAGAAAAATAATGGGGAACAAAACTTGCACTACAATAAGGTAGGCAAAAAATGTGCAAGGTTGTGATGAAAAGGTGGGTAATTTGAAGCCTAAGATCTGCAAAAGGGCTAACAGAGACTCAGTCCTTTTTCCTCACTACAGGTAGTCCTCAACTTACAAGAATTTGCTTAATGATCAAAGTTGCAACAGCACTGAAAAAAGTGATTGATGACTGGTCCTTGCACTTATGACTGTCACAGCATCCCCATGGTCACATGATTAAAATTTGACTGCTTAGCAAGTGGCATGTATAGTATCATGATTGCAGCATCATGTGATTGCCATTTGCAACCTTCCCAGCCAGCTTCCAACAAGCAGTCAATAGAGGAAGCCAGATTTGCTTAATGACTGTGATTCACTTAACAAGTGCAGTGATTCACTTAACAACCACGGCAAAAAGGTCATAAAATTGGGCGCAACTCACTTAACAACCACCTTGCTTAGCAATAGTAATTCTGGTCTGAATTATGGTTGTAAGTTGAGGACTACTTGTAGTAGAAAAGCAAGCAATTTAATTCTTGCCAGTCAGCTCATCACCTCTGACAATGGAAATCACAATCAGCAGTAGTACACTGGGAGGAAGAAAAAGTGCATATTGGGGAGCAAGGAACATATTTTAAAGGAAATATTTTGAAAATGAAAATGCCAGTAGTCAACAGCCATAGCAGTCGAAAGCAATTTCTCAATGGGATGGGATTCACTTAAGTCAACTGTAATTTTCAATGGTAACATTGTTTCAAAGGGTATCAAATTCAAATTATTGGCAGAAAAAAATAGATGAGAGATGGAGATCATGCCAACTTTCAGATACTGTTGAGCTAAAATTCTCACTATGCCAAACAAAGCTAGAAGTACAGTATCATCTGAAAGGCCATAGATTCGTTTAAAATGTTCAATAATGCACATGTGACAATTATATGCTGTGGTCTGGGGGATAGACCATTAAGTAAACCTTATTTAATGTATATATAGTAACTGATATATTCCCCATTCTCAAGAACAAAAAACAGGGCTAAATATCAGAAAGAGAGAGGGATGGGGAGAGAAACTGAAAAATATTAACTAATGTTTTAATTCTATTCCACTGCAATGAGAGGGATCTAAGCATAATTTTAAATCTCTTCCACTGTAATTAATAACATATGAAACTGAATATTTCTAAGGATATCTACTGTTCTTCACATGGGAAAGAGAAAATGGAAGGATTAGAGTAATTAAAATTAAAGACAAGACAACTGTGGGCATCTTGCACATTGGCACAGCATCCATCTGTACATGGAGTATATTCTCCATAGATTTTTACATGCCCAGAAATACAAAGTAAACTTACCTTTAGCATAGTATCTAAGGTTATACTGTCACCATGTTTCAAAACAGTTACATATACCTGGAAATAAAAAATATTTTAAAGTAAAGAAAGCTATTTCCTGTCAGTGTATTCCTATCACTCAGTGTAAAGTATCCTTCGCTTTACATTTCAGCCTCCAAAAGTTCAACCTGACTCTAATCCAAGCTGGTCTAAGGAATTAAAACAAAAATATGAAACTATAATATTAGAATTTGTCCTTTGTAGGTAGAATAACTTGTGGTTGTAACTAACATTTTAAGGAAAGGAAATTTCTGGCTATAGGCTAGGGAGAGCTGATGGAAAACTGCTTAAGCCCAGGAGTTCATGGCTGCCATGGTGGTTATGGGCCTATCCCAGATCATCCAACTCGGGATAGTGGTCACACTCCAGATACAATTTTCTTGTTGGAGAAGTGGCAATGTGATCTGGTGGGGGATCTGTCATTATCTCCCCTGTCATGGTCAGAGCATGCCATTTGCTGTAAAAGTTTTCCAAAGCCCCCCCTCCCTTTGCAGGGAGGAAGGACCTATTTGAATGGTCCACCCTCGGTGACTAATGGACCCATTTCAGAAGGAGCTGGGGGATGTCCCGGGGGGTTCTACTGCATGGCTCTGTGGAGGCCTTGGCCACAACTTGGAATCACAAAGAGGCTGAGACCCTGGACACGATTGCACTCATGTGCCCTCTCACGTCCCATCGGTCCTGAAACTCCCCATGGTTTACAGAGGAGCTGAAGGTTCTGAAAAGGACCAAAAGAGGGCTAGAGCACCACTGGACAAAAACTAAGAACAAAGCCAACTGGACATGGGTTAGAGCCACAATTAAGGCCTACCTTGTGGCAGTAAGAGCGGTGAAACATCACTATTTCTCCGGTCTTATTGCATCTGCAATGTCGTCCAATGGCCCTGTTCAAGGTCACTCAGTCCCTCCTTGGGAAGGAGGGCTCAGACTATCATTTACAGGGCCATGCAGAGGAATTTGTTGAACACCTGATGGATAAAATCGCTCAGATCTGTTCTCAGTTTGAGTCCAAGTGTGGACGAGGTCCATTGGAGATGCCTGGGGAACGGACTTACCAGATTATCTGGGAACGGTTTGACCCTGTTGGACCATAGGACATATAACACCATTACTCTGCGAGCTGCATTGTTTGCCAGTTTCCTTCCAGATGCAATTCAAGGTATTGGTCATTACCTTTAAAGCTCTATATGGCATGGGTCCAGGATATGTGAGGAGCTGTTTCTCCCTGATGGGACAAGCCCGCCCCACTCATGCCAGCAGAAGAGGCCTGCTATGGATCCCGTCTGCCAAGGAATTGAAGCAAGTGGGATCAAAGAGAAGAGCCTTTTCTGCTGTGGCCCCATCCCTTCTACCACTGGAGGTGAGAACTGCCCCTTCCCTTTTGGCCTTCCAGAAGGGTATCAAAACCTGGCTTTGCTAGTTGGCCTGGGGCTGGAGGTGGCTGATGGTGTAAGAAGATCTCATCCCTGTCCCATCTTTCTCTTAGCTCTTGTAGGTGTGGTTTTAGCGCAGATTTTAATAATATTTTAATGTTGGTTTGTTTTAATATTTTACCTGTTTTTATTCTTTTTATAATTTGTAAGCCACTTAGAGTCACCTTGTAGGGGAGATGGGTGGCATAGAAATGTAATAAATAAATAAAATAAAAAGACATTACTGTTCTGTCACCAGGAAAGAGCCTGAAGCAGAGTAATTACATGTTAATTCAGCCCTACATGAAAGGCAGAATTTGAATCAAGAGGGTTATGTTAAAAAAAACTCAGATAACTGCTATAAAACAAGAAGCTTGAAAGCAACTTACAGAACTCCTCAGATCAACAGACAGTATGTGCTTCCCTTCCACATGATCTTTAAACCACCGCCAAGCTTCTTCCAATGTCGCCTTATGTCCAGCTTTTCCAAGCTTGCCCAAAACTAAACCTCGCAGAAGTGCATCTAGATGACCTGATGGAAAACAGTAAGAAATAAGAAAGTTGTGTCTTAAAAAGCTTCATACATACTGGTACATACATACATAGTATGAATTTACAAGATCACAGAATATGAACTGAAAAGGACTCCTAAGACCTTGAGCATGAGATGTCATGGTTCCGATGAATGAGACAAATCAAACAAATTGCAGGCATATTATTTATCTAAAAAGTCTTAGTAATGAAATGAAACATCGGCACTCATGGAGGGATGCCAGAATCTGAAATCTCCTCCACCCAAACCCATCGTAACACACACACAATCCCCGCCCTTATCTACACGTCATAAATCACATTATCCAATTAGTTTCACATATGAGGTCTCTCCTCCCATTCTGTACGCGGGCTTCTTATCTTCTCAAAATAGTCGTTAGAAAATTCCCTCCCTCCAAGATTCAAAGTGAAGCAGTTTAAACAAAAGGCTGTCTCTTACATTGTCAGTGCAAAAACATGTCAATGTTTGCAGCATTGACATCCGGCACCCCTTACAAAAAGAACAGATCCCATAATGTAAACAAATCACAAGTTAGGAGCTGACTTTTGGTTTGTTGGGGTGTTTCTCATAAAACTTTTTGATAAGTCTGTCAGCTTTCACATCACTAGATTTCACCCAAATGGCTTCGGACAATGGGTATCCATTCCATTATACTAGGTACTGCAATTTTCCCTTAAAGATTCTAGAGTCAAGGATACGTTTCACTTCATAATGGGTCTGACCCGCTACTATGAGGGGTCCAGGAGCTTTCTTATGGGGAGGTCTTAAAGTGGAGGCTCGAAAAGGTTTCAGTAAGCTGCAATGGAACACTGGGTGAATTTTTCCCAAAAGTCTGGGGAGTTTCAATTTTACTGTGACCAGGTTGATGATTTTCACAATGGGGAAAGGCCCCAAGAATTTTGGTCCCAATTTCGTGCTGGGTAGTTTGAGATGTAAATATTTAGTTGACAGATAAACCTTTCCCCCCACTTGGAATGTTCTTTAGGGAGCCCTCTTTTTTTAATTGAATTTATTATTTAAAACATTGGACACGGTGCAAACGGACTGACATACCTTCTTGTCTACATTATTTTTAAAATTTGCATATATGTATATATACAGATAAGATACACCTAAAATACATATCAGTTATATATAATAATACAATACTTAGAGCAATCAACCAATCTATAAATTCTAATAGAGACCTTCCTTTTGTTCCCGCCAGAAATAAAACTTATTCCAAATTTTATAGTAGCCAGATTGATCTTTATTCTTAATTTCCAAAGTTAATTTGTCCATTTCTGCACATTCCCAGATTTTCCTTATTACCTCGTTTTCTACCAGAATTTCACTCCTTTTCCAATTCTGGGCAAATGACATTCTTGCTGCCGTAATAATATGAATCATCAGATACAACTCTTCTTTGGGGTATTTCTCTTTTATTATGCCCAATAGGAAAAATTCTGGACTAAACTCAACTTCTCGTCTTAGTATTTCTTTTAGCCAGGTCCAAATCATTTGCCAATATCTTTGCGTCTTGCTGCAGGACCACCACATATGAAAATATGTACCTATTTCTTCGGAACATTTCCAACATTTAGGAGATACTGTCTTATACATTTTGGCTAAACGTGTTGGAGGAAGATGCCATCGGTAGAACATTTTAAATAAGTTTTCTTTGTAGGTTGAAGCCAGTGTTATTCTTTTATTTCTGTCCCAGAGCGTTTGCCATGTGTCAAGGTCAATGCCATGTCCCAAATTTTTAGCCCAAGTCAACATAGGGTCCTTCACTTGTTCCTCAAACATTTTATATCCCAGAAGCAGACTATACAATTTCCTTATTTGTTTGTCATCTGGCCCCAATAATATTTTATCCAAGGCCGTTTCCTGGGTGTTTATCCCCCATTCTTTCTTATCTTTCCTGAATCTTGATTGAATCTGTAAATAGGCCCACCAATCTAGTTTTATCCCTTGTAATTCTAATTCATTTCTAGACTTCAATTCCCTCTCATTATTCATGATGTCCTTATATGAAATTTTGTTACCCAAGTTGAATAGATTTGGATAGACAATTGCTTCGAGGGTGGATAGCCAGACTGGTACTTTAGTATAGTTATGATTTCTAATTTTGTTCCAAATGTTAAATAGTGCTTGCCTAATCCGATGTTTTTGAAAATGTGAAAATAATCCTTGTTTCTCAGTCCATAAAAAAGCATGCCAACCAAATTGTAAATCATGACCTTCTAAAGTCAGTAATCTTATATTTTTCAGAATTCTCCATTCTCTAATCCAATTTAACGCCCCGGCATGGTAATATAATTCCCAGACTGGCAATCCAAATCCCCCGTTTTCCTTTGTATCCTGCAGATATTTCATTTTAATTCTTGGTTTTTTCCCTTGCCAAATAAAATTTAATGACAGTTTGTTCAGGTTTCGGAAAAATTTTGAGTCAAGTTGTATTGGGATATTTTGGAACAAGAACAAGATTTTAGGCAAGACATTCATCTTAATCACCGCAATTCTCCCCAATAATGAAAGGTTCAAGTTTCCACATCTTTCCAAATTTCCTTTTATTTGTTTCACTGTTTTATCGTAGTTATCTTCTGTCACTGCACGTTTTTTTTTTGTTCGTCAGAAAAGTTCATTTCTAACTGTACATTTTCCCCTGCTCTCTGCACCTGTTGTGATAACTTATCTGGTAACCATAGTGAATCCCATATGACTAGTTATGTTATGGTTTCAGTCTGTTTAGTGCGCATGTCTAGAAGAAGTTCCCACAGTTATTTTCCTTATTGTTTTATTCACTTTGCTGCTACTGTCTGTTACGTTAGGATGTAGCTAGCCAGCTCTCTGTATACTATATATTTAGTTTTTATATTTTTGTAAGTAAAAGGTATTTAGTAAGATTATGTGTCGTGTTTTTATTGCCTTCCTGCATGCACACCATGCATTCTCTGAAGCACGGTCCTTCGCCCTCTACAAAGGTGATTTTTACCTTGACATTTTGGTATCGAGGATGGTTTGATTTATGTTTTTAGAGATGCATGTTTCTGCGGCTGTTATCAGTTAGTTAGTGCTAGCGAGGCAGCGGTGATTAACTGCTGAAACATGTCAGGAAGGAAGCCACGGCTGAAAAGGAGTCTTTCTCTGGGGCAGCTCCCTTCAACTTTAAGAACTCCGATAGCTTCGGCCACACGCCTTGGAGAAGACGCACCTGCTCCTGTCGACGATGCAAGGTCAGTCACTCCTTTTTCTATTTTTCCAAGCTCCCTGGCAGCTGATTTTTGAAAATGTTCACACTCCAGGGGCTCAAGATGAATTTCAAAGGCTTGGAGCGAAACCTAAAGTTCAGCCGAAGAAAATTCCTTCTGCTCCTTCAAGCCCCAAGCAAACTATGCGAGATAGGGCTATGCAAGGCTACTGTGAACAAATTGGGGTTTCTGAAAGGCGTTTGCAGCAGGCAAAGGAATATGTGTCAATGGTTCAGCAATATGAGAGGAATTATGAGCATGAACCGGCCATATTGCCACACCCACAAGGAGAAGCCATATTGCCTCCTTCTTCCCCAAAGCCAAAGTCACGCCCATCATTGAGTGTCATGCAAGACGAATGGGAACCGGAGGCTCCTATGTCACATGATTATGGGCTGTCCCAAAAGCCATACAGAGCCACAGTGATGCCTGAAGCAAATGTTATAGCACCATCTACTGGTGAAGCTGCATTAAGACATAAATTGGAGCTCTCACTCTCGCAATTGTCCATGGAGGAGTCTTTGCTCAGAGATACAAGATTTCTGCCGTTATCTGAGGCTCCAGTCCCTGATGGTGCTAGGATTCCTGTTACTATTGCTTCTCCTGTTAATATTGCTTCTATGCAAGCCCCTCTACCTGGCAGAGCACAGCCATATTTAACCCACATGCAATTGCCACCGGATTCTTATTTGCGAAGGCCAGTGTCATCTGCAGGTTATGCTAATGCACCAGCCCCAGCGCCAGCGCCTCCTGCTGGCCAGGGTGGAATAGCAGCTCAAAGACAGTCACAGCCAGCACCAAGACTATCGGCAGCTTCAATGCAACTGCCGCATGTCCAGGCACAGACGCCACTGGTACCCCCTGCAGGTTATGGTCGGATTGCACAACCTGCACAGCCAGTACCTCAATTGTATATTCCTCATCAAACACCTTCTATTGTACCACTGGCTGGTGATTCAAAATTAAAGAAGTCAGGACAGAATTACAGGGCATGGGTCAGTGAGGTTGGACTTTTGCTACGCAGAGAAGGTACTCACATGATGGTGTTTAATCCTCCTGCCCAGCCATGGACTCCTGACATATGGGACTTGGATACTAGAGCATGCACAACATTATTGATGTCAATGGACACTGAATTGCAGCTCACGTTTTCACAAGATGCAACTGCCCAACAAATTTGGACTCAGTTAGAGGCATGTTATCGGCCTACATTAATTGAGTCTACATGTTTACTTTTGTCTGAGTTCCATGGTTCCAGATTAAAACCTGGTGAACATATTGGAGCACATTTGACTAAAATGAAAGGTATTAGAAAAGAACTGGGTGAAAAAGGCTATCCTACTGATGATTTTCAAATGATCAGCATTATCATCAATTCTTTGAATCATGAGTGGAAAGATGCTATTTCTAAGATCAATCAAGTGCCTATTGCTCAACGCACAGTGGATCATGTATGCAGAATTTTAGCCGAAGAAGAGGCACTTATGCAAGCTGCACCACATTTAAGGGAACCACCTGCATCAAGAGCTTCAGCGAGGCGTGCCTTCCGTGGAAGGACCTACGTTCCAAGGATGCCAAGATGCTACATCTGCAATCGTGTGGGACATGCCACCCGGGATTGTCCCCAACGAGTTCCAGCGCCCGTCACATACCAGCCCAGAGGAACAGATTCCAGAGGAGGCAGAGGTAGAGGCGGACGACAAGGTCGTGGTCGTGGTTCCAGGCGTGATCCACAAGCTCCACTTGTCACATTGGTTGTGACCAACGATCCACAGCCTCAACCAGAGTACGACAGACGACTACTTTGGACTTTGGACAGCGGAGCAGCATTACATGTTACCTACAGAAAAGAGCTTTACACAGAGATGCACGAGCCTGAACCTGAACTTCGTGAACTTTACTCTTTTTCCAATCATCCTGTTCAGGTCATGGGAAAAGGAACTGTTTATATTGAAGAGCTCGGTGCTCTCATTCCAAATGTTTACTATGTTCCGTCTGCCAGTAGTAATTTGCTTAGTCAGAGTCATTTGTCTAGGTTTTCTCATTTTCAGGTCCACCATCTTGAAAAAGCAAGTTATATAGTCAAAGACGGAGATATTGTTGCTGAAACCATGTTGATTGGTGGTGTTTATTATTTAAACCCAAAGTCTAAGCAGCAAGAGCAGGCAAGTATACACGTTCCAAAAAGCACAGGCCCAGAGAGAGACGTCCCAGAGAGAGATCCTGTTGCTACTCCAAAGGTTCCTAATAATGATAAAAAGACAAAAAAGACACAGGTTGCTCACAGCAAGCCTGGGGTTCCTAATAAAAATGCTAATGTTGAGAATTCACTAACAGGTAAACCTTTGCATTCCAGGTGTATCCATAAGTGGCACAGAAGATTGGGTCATGCCAGTTTCCGTGTTCTGAAGAAGATGCCAGAGTTCGCAAGAGGTTTGGATCTAAAGGGGTGTAAGGTGTTCTTGGACTGTGCTGTCTGCAAGAAAGCCAAATCCAAAGCAGCAGCAATTCCAAAACGCGCTACACGCCTGTCAACACGCATTTTTGATTTGGTACACACTGACATAGTTGGTCCTTTTGCACCAACACTTGGTGGTAAAAGGTATTTCTTGACAATCGTTGATAATTATTCTAGATATGGATATGTATATCCTATGAAAGAAAAATCCGAGACCTTTCAGATCTTTAAAGACTTTGCTAGTCTTGTCTATACCCAATTCGATGTCAACATTGCCAGAATCCAGAGTGATCGCGGTGCTGAATTCATGTCTCAGTGTTTCCAGGACTGGATGCGTGAGAATGGGATAGTACATCAGACATCTGCTCCTTATACTCCAGCTGAAAATGGGGTGGCAGAACGCAGAAATGGAGTTCTGCAAACCATGATGCGTTGCCTTCTTGAAGATGCTAACCTTGGTCTTCCATACTGGGGTGAAGCTATCAAATATGCTAACCATATCATCAACCGTACTTGGAGTAGTGTGATAAATCAGACCCCTTATTTCATGTTGTATGGACACAAGCCTGATCTCTCACATCTCCAGATTTTTGGTTCATATGCTATGGTCAATATTCCTTTAGCCCAAAGAAAGAAAGGGGGTCCTGCAGCAAAAAGGATGAGATTTATGGGCATTGATGATAATTCAAAATGGAGCAAATACATTGATTCTCATCATGTTATTGTGGTTTCACAATCTGCTACTTTTGAGGAAGATGCTGACTGGTCCAGGATTCATTCTAACAATCCTGGAGTTTATTTTCCTAGAGATGCTGCTGCTGATGCCACGCAACCTGATGATCAAGATTCACAGGAGAATGTTCCTTCCACGAGTTCTTCTCAACCTACTGTTCCGTCTTCGCAAGCTGCCGACGCTGCTGCTGGCGACAATGATGAAGACGAGGACGACACGGAAGAAGAATGGACGGTTGGCCCGAGACGTTCCAAGAGGACCACAAAGGGAATCCCTCCAAAACGGTATTCGTGGCAAGTAACAAAAACACCTGTACCTTTGATTTGTAATGTTACACTTCCACCTGAGAAGTTCACACAGATCAAACATCTTCCTGAATCAGAACAAGATAAATGGTTTGAGGCAATGCAGGCTGAAATGGACAGTCTAAAGAAACTCCAAGTGTTTACGCCTGCAAGCCCTCCAGCAAACAAGAAAGTTATTGGTACTCGATGGGTCTACAGAATTAAAAAGAAGCCGAATGGTGAGTCGTTGTACAAGGCCAGACTCGTAGCCCAGGGTTTCGCTCAACGTTATCCTGAGGACTATACAAATACATACTCACCCACAGTGCGGACTGAAAGTGTGAAAATTGCTTTAGCCACTGCAACTATCCTTGGCCTAGAGGTTTTCCAGTTCGACGTTGAAACGGCTTATCTACACGCTGATCTTGACGAGGACATCTACGTCAAAGGTCCTCCAGGTTTCCGACAGCAAGAAGGGGATACCTGGTTTCTACACAAAAGTCTTTATGGTCTGAAACAGTCTGGTTTAATGTGGTACTTATGTCTTTCTGACAAACTAAATTCAATGGGCTTTATTAAGTCCGAAACAGATGAATGCGTGTTTACTAAAAGATCCGGTAATAGGTATGAGATAATTCTTGTTTATGTCGATGATATTGTTTATATTGGTCCAAATAAGCAGATGAGTGAGGTTTTTGCAAAAGCTTTACAAAAGTTTTTCACATTGAAGTGTTTAGGGTGTATTAACACTTATTTAGGTGTTCAAATTGCCAAAACTCAGAAGGGGTTTAGTCTCACACAAGAAGAGAAGATTGAACAACTGTTACATCACTGCAACATGGAGGACGCTAAGCCTGTGAGTATACCCATGCAAACTGACTTTCACATTTTGGCACATGAACCAAGTCCTGAGTTCGAAGATCAAACACTATATCGCTCAGTCATTGGGTCGCTGCTGTATATTAGTAGTTGGACTAGACCCGACATTGCACTTAGTGTTAATCTTTTATCACGACACGTAGGCAAGGCAAAACAGTTTCATTGGACATGTGTTAAAAAATTATTGAGGTATCTAAAACACACTAAAGACATGAAGTTGTTGTTGGAACCAACACATACTGACTATGCAGAGTTATGTTGTTATGCAGATTCAGACTGGGCGAGTGATAAGAAGTCACGGAAAAGTACATCAGGTTATATGATGTTTTTGAATGGATGTCCTGTTTACTGGCATGTGCGTAAACAGAATTTTGTTTCTTGTTCCTCTACAGAAGCTGAGTATGCTTGTGTGTCTGATGCATGCAATTCTTTAACCTGGTTTGATGCTTTAGTCACAGATATCTGGACACATCCGATTCGACCGATCACAGTGATGGAAGATAATGAATCTGTGGTTTATATTTCTGAAACACGTTTTACAGGTTCAAGGTCCAGACACATTGACATCCGATATCAAAACATAAGGCAACTGGTTAAACAAGGTTTTGTGACATTACAGTATGTGCCTACACGTGACCAAATTGCTGATATGCTGAACAAACCACTTCCTACAGCCCAGCATGAGTATCTGCATGAGAAGATGTGCCTTACTTGAGTCTTCACTTTGCTGACGAAAGAAGGGGAATGTCACTGCACGTTTTTTTTTTGTTCATCAGAAAAGTTTATTTCTAACTGTACATTTTCCCCTGCTCTCTGCACCTGTTGTGATAACTTATCTGGTAACCATAGTGAATCCCATATGACTAGTTATGTTATGGTTTCAGTCTGTTTAGTGCGCATGTCTAGAAGAAGTTCCCACAGTTATTTTCCTTATTGTTTTATTCACTTTGCTGCTACTGTCTGTTACGTTAGGATGTAGCTAGCCAGCTCTCTGTATACTATATATTTAGTTTTTATATTTTTGTAAGTAAAAGGTATTTAGTAAGATTATGTGTCGTGTTTTTATTGCCTTCCTGCATGCACACCATGCATTCTCTGAAGCACGGTCCTTCGCCCTCTACAAAGGTGATTTTTACCTTGACATCTTCTTTAAGTGAAGTGCATCTAGCCGTGATATTGATTCCTAAGTATTTTATTTTTTTGACTATTTCTATGTCCATAATTCTAGCCAATTTTTCTTTCTGTTTGTTAGTCATATTTTTAACAATCATCTTAGTTTTATGTCTATTTATTCTCAATCCAGCAACTTCACCATATTTAATTAATTCTTCCAGTAATTTTGCTCCCGAATGATGTGGGTCCTCCATGATAAAGACCAGATTGTCCACAAATGCTTGAAGTTTGAAAGTTTCCTTTTTAATATGCCGCTTGGGGGGGGGCGAAAGCCCTAATAAGCAGGCATATACATAGAATGAACGCTATTGCTAAGCACATTTGATTTGTGCTTAGATTGTAAGCCGCCCTGAGTCTTCGGAGAAGGGTGGGATATAAATGGGATTAAAATAAATAAATAAAATAAATATCTAATCCTTTTATCTGTGGTTCATTTCTAATTATTCTCGTTAGGACTTCTAGTGTCAATATGAACAGCAGTGGAGATAAGGGGCAACCTTGCCGTGTTCCCTTTTGTATTTGAAATTTCCTAGATGTTTCCCCATTAATAATTACTTTTGCTTCCTGGTTAGTATAGATTGCCCTAATTGTATTTATAAATTTTTCACCCATAGCCATATAATTAAGTTGTTGATATAAAAATGACCATTTTACATTATCAAAGGCCTTCTGGGCATCTAGAAATAGTATCGCCATCTGTTGTCTGCTGTGTAGTTCATAATATTCTAACGTATCTAGTATTACTCTAATATTATGTTTAGTTTGCCTCTTAGCAAGGAAACCATTCTGGTCTACATGTATGAAGTCATTCAGGAAACTTTTAAGTCATTCAGCTATGATTGTTGTGAATATCTTATAGTCCGAATTGAGTAACGATATAGGTCTGTAATTTTGAATTAATGTATAATCAGTATTATCTTTCGGAATGAGGACTATATTTGCCTCAGACCATGATTTAGGAGTTCTTGCATCTTCTAATACCGCATTGAAGACCTCCAGTAAAGGTTGTGCTAGAATATTTTGTTGTTCCTTGTAAATTTCTATCGGAAGACCGTCAGGACCCGATGCTTTATTATTTTTTTGTTCATTAATGGCCATTATCACCTCGGACAACCTAATTTCTTCGTTCAACATATTTCTGATTTTGGCACTTCCGGTGGCTCCGTCGCGCCGAATGGCGGCTTTTTCCTAGCCGCTCGCCCTGAGGCTTCGTTGGAGCCGTGGAGACGGCGAAAATCAGCTGTTCCGCGGCTCGTAGACTTTCCCTTCAGGAGAAGAAGTGGAGGTGAGTCCCCTCGGATAGTGGTAGAGCTCCCCAATATCCCAGAGTTATCTGGGGATCGGAGGGTGAGAGCTCCCACGGAGTCCGTGGCTTCTCTGAGCCCAGGACTCCTTCTCTCCGTGCAGGAAGAGAAGCTAGACACGGCAACCACATCTGCGGATTATACTGAGTTATGTGTACCTTTAAAGCAGACAGAGCTGACCAGGAGGAATTAAACTGCAAGTATTTAGAACTTTAACCCGAGCTGCATTAATCTTCTCCATTTATAAATCGGACTTTGAAGAAGGAAAAGAAAATGGCGCTGAAATGTTTTTTTTCTAAAAGAATAACTAAGAGGACTTTGCCACAATTTAACTAATATATTGGATTTTCTTTCTTCTTTTTTATTATTAAGATTATTTCCTTCTCTTTTTTGGGGGATTCTATTATTACCCCCTTTTTTTTTCCTTCCGGAGTACAGAGGGAAAGCGAAAGTGACAAGAGAAAGTGATTTGTAGCAAGTGATTTGTAGCAAGTGAAAATGGCTTCAAGAAGGCAGGCAGTTCCTTCTGTTTCTAAAACTTCAGTTTCCTCTCCTGTCACTCAGTCTAATGTAAAACCCAGATCCCCTCCACCTTCTCCTCCACCACCAGCACTTACACTTAAAGACCTGCAGGATGCGTTGAAAGAAATGACTTTACAAATAAAGGAAGAGCTAGCTGATCTTCTTGAACTTAAAAATAGAGAGATGAGAGAAGACATTTTGTTTACATTCCAAGGGCTGGCTGCACATGTTGAACGTCTGGATGATCGCGTGGATGAGGTTGTGGAAAAGACTGACAAACTTGAAAATAGAATTACTACAGTAGAAAATAAAATTGATAAAACTGAGGAATAATTGATGGTTTCTCAGTTTAAAGAGATGGAATTTGCTCTGAGAATAAGGGGGTTGAGAGAAAACCCACGTGAGGATTTACTGGAAGAGGTGATCAAGGTTACTGCTCCCATCCTGGGATGGGACCCTAAAGAATTATCAAGAGAGGTGGAAAAAATTTTTAGGGTTAACTCCTGGATAGCGAGACAGAAGAACTTACCCAGGGATGTGGTGATTTACTTTTCCAAGAGGTCACTTCGAAATGAGATTATTCAGGCCTTTTATCACCAGAAATTTCAAATTGCGGGACAAGATATTATGATTTTGAAGGAAGTACCTCCTAAGATGCTGAGAAAAAGGAAGGAGTTTGGTTTCTTGTCTGATGAACTTAAAAATCGACAAATACAATTCAGATGGGAGATCCCTATTGGAATAGCGGTGAGTCATGCAGGGACACGGTATAGGCTTACGACGATTGCCAAAGCCAAGGAATTTTATATGAATGTCCTGAAAGCAGGTTCACCACCATCTCCATCGCTTAAGAGAGTGGAAGAAGATAACCAACAAGTTGAAGGTGTATCAGCACAGCTTGTTGGTGAGGCACAATTGGCTGAATCTACTGACCAGAGATTGATGTTAAAGGCTGATCCAAAAGATCAGAGAATGACACGTGCGGCACACAAGCGGAGAGAAAAGGGACAACAGAAACAGAAGATGGACTCTGTGCTTATAATACAAGGCCCTGGTAGTACGGAACCGGTGGGAGGGGCGTGACCGAAGAGACCAACTGCAGACCTCAAGGTGGCGTTCCAGAGGTTCCAGGTCATTGAGGATGGTGATAAAGCTTTTGACATGGAATGTTAATGGCTTGAATTCACCACAAAAAAGAAGGAAAGTGTTTCATTATCTGAAGCAACATAAAAATGATATTGTTTGTCTGCAAGAAACTCATATTTGTGTAAAAGATCAAAAATACTTGATTAATTCCCAATTGGGACCTCATTTTATAGCATCTGCTCAAGATAAAAAGAGTGGAGTGGTTATCTACTTGAGAAGAGACTTATCTGCTACGTTAATTGAATCTGACCCACAGGGAAGATATGTTATTATTGAATTATTATTACAAGGTAAGAAGATTCTCATCATTGTATTATACGCTCCCAACCAGCAGCAAGGAAAATTCTATAAGTTTTTACATGATAGGCTAACTCAATTGGATTACAAATCAGTTATTCTGATGGGTGATTGGAATGGTGTTCTGGACTCAAATAAGGATAAGAAGAGGTCATCTAAAGACTCTCCTATCTATTCTAGATTGCCTAAAAGTTTTTTTGACCTGAAAGAAGACTTTGAACTAAGAGGCATCTGGCAGGAGTGGAACTCGGAGGATAGAGATTTTACTTTTTTCTCAGATAGGCATCAGTCATTTTCTAGAATTGATTTCTTTTTGGTTACTGGTGATCTTATTTCCAGGATTAAGAATGTTAAGATTTTTTTCAGGCTTCCGGGTGGCAAGGCTCCATTGACGGCAGCCATTTCGGCTGTCAGCCCCGTTGTTTCTGTAGAGCCACCAAAAACAGGGACGATCAGCTGTTTGGAGGCTCAGAAGCCCGCTCCTCGGGAGAAGAGGAGGGGGTGAGCGCCCAGGCAGGGGTAGAGCTCTCCCAGACCGCCAGAGTTGAAACTCTGGTGGTTGAAGGATTGAGCCCCCCCCGAAGCCTGAGTTTGCTCCAGACTTCGGGACGCCTCCGCTCCAGGGCTTTGGAGCGGAGCAGGACGCTGCAACCATCCCTGCCAGCGAGAGTAAACTTTGGATTACTTGGATGCAGGCAGAGCTGTACAGGAGAATGTTATCAGAGCAAGTATATTAACTTTAACTCAGTAGATTTTGTGGAGACTTTTAAAAGTGAAAGTGCGCAACAGAATTAAGTGGGTGAAAATGGCTGCCAAATCATCTAAAGTTCCTAGAAGCGCGGGGGCTTCGCCAGTTCAGCAATCTTCATTACAGGCTTTAATGCCCCCCCCGGCACCTGCACCCGCATCAGCCTTGACAATAAAAGATCTGCAGGATGTTTTGCAAGAGGCTTTGAAAAAGCAATCTCAACAATTAGCTGAACTTATGGAGGAGAAGCTTAGAGAACTTATGGATGAGAAGCTAACAGAAATGAGGGCAGACATCTTACTTGCATTTCAAGGCATGGCCGTTTGCATTGAGCGCTTGGACGAGAGAGTAGAAGAACTTAGCCAAAATAGTGTGAGATTAGATGCCAAAATGACGGATGCTGAAACGGTGATGGAAAAGATTGACGATGATTTATTATTGGTTCAGCTTAGAGAGATGGAATTTGCTGTGAGAATTAGAGGGATGAAGGAAGACCCTAAGGAAAATTTGAAAAAAGTAGTTTCAGAAGCCCTTGAAGAGGTTTTGGGGCGCTCAGCAGAAGATATTATGGTGGATATAGATAAAATATTTCGTGTTAATTCCTGGATTGCAAGACAAAGGAAACTACCTAGAGATGTGGTGGTTTATTTTACAAAGAGAGCAATTAGAAATGAGGTTATTCAAGCCTTTTATAATAGCAAATTTGCAGTTGCAGAGCAAGAAGTTTTAATTTTAAAAGAGATCCCTCCAAGAATTTTAAGGAGAAGGAAAGAGTTTGCTTTTTTGGCAGAAGAATTAAGAAGACGGGATATCCAGTTCAGATGGGAGATCCCAGTAGGTATGGTGGTGATGCATGCAGGCACGAGATATCGTCTTCTTACAGTGTTACAGGCACGTGATTTTTATGCCAACATTTTGAAGGCAGTCCCCATACCACTTCTGGAATCTAAAAGGAAGAATGGTGAAGGAGAGCGTCAACCACAAAGTGAGAATATACAAGGTGCTGAAGGAGTTACACAGCTGAAAGATGGAGAATTCCAGAAAGTTACAGGAGTGGATCAGATTTCAGTACCAACGGAGGAGGTCAGAGACCAAAGAATGACACGCGCTGCAGCTAGATGAATGAGACAAGAGCAAGAACAGCAGAGAGTCATGATGGCATCTCAAAAACCTACTTACAGTGAAGCAGTGGGAGGAGCGAGGCCAAAGAGAGTGCAGGTGATTTTGGAAGAGGCGCTCCAAAAGCTTCAGGTCGCAAAAGATGGCAACAAAGCTTCTAATCTGGAATGTTAATGGTCTAAATTCACCACATAAGAGAAAGAAAGTATTTCAATATCTAAAGCAATTTAAAAACGACATTATTTGTTTACAGGAAACACATATTCGAGCAGCTGATCAAAAGTATTTGGTAAACTTCAGGTTGGGCACACAGTTTATTGCTTCTGCGCCTGATAAGAAAAATGGAGTTGTTATTTATGTCAAGAATACCTTAACAGCGAGTTTAATTGAAGCAGACAAACAAGGAAGATATGTTATAATTGAAATATTAATAGAAGGCAAGAAAACACTTTTGGTCGGACTATACGCTCCTAGTCAACAGCAAGGAGATTTTTATAATTTACTACACAGCAAGATTATTCAGTGGGATTATTTATTTATTTATTTATTTAGATTTATATACCGCCCTTTCCCGAAGGACTCAGGGCGGTTTACAGGAAATTTAAAAGAAAATCAATACAAAAGTTAAAAACAAATTAAAAAAGATTAAATGAAACCCTGAGAAAAATAAAAACCCAGTTAAAATTAAAAATTAAAAAAATTCTCAGCCTGGGCCAGAGAGCTCAAAGAGCCAGTTCTTCAGGTCCCGGCGGAATGAACGGAGGTCGGGGGCAGTCCTAAGCTCCGCGGGCAGCTGGTTCCAAAGGGCAGGCACGCCCACTGAGAAGGCCCTACCCCTGGGTGTTACCCGCCGGCAATCTTTAACCGGCGGCACCCTGAGAAGACCCTCCCTGTGGGAGCGCACTGGACGAAGGGAGCTTGATGCTGGCAGCAGGTGTTCCCTCAAATATCCCAGACCCTCGCCATTTAGGGCTTTATAGGTCATCACCAGCACCTTGAATCTCACTTGAAGGGCAACCGGAAGCCAATGCAGCTCGCGGAGTAGAGGTGTTACATGGGAGTATTGGGAAACCCCCATCACGACTCGCGCGGCCGCATTCTGCACCAGCTGAAGCCTCCGGGTGGTCCTCAAGGGCAGCCCCATGTAGAGAGCGTTGCAGTAGTCTAAACGGGAGGTCACGAGCGCATGAGTGACTGTGCGTAGGGCATCTCGGTCCAGATAGGGTCGCAACTGGCGCACCAGGCGAACCTGGGCAAAAGCCCCCCTGGTCACGGCTCCTATGTGATCTTCAAAATTGAGCCGCGGATCCAGGAGGACGCCCAAGTTGCGAGCCCTATCAACGGGGGAAAACACCTCACCCCCCATCGTTAGAGATGGAATAGTCTGGTTGACCCGAGATGCCGGTATGCAAAGCCACTCAGTCTTGGCAGGATTGAGACGAAGCCTGTTTCTCCCCATCCAGACCCGGACCGCTTCCAGGCAACGGGACATCACGGCGAGGGCATCGCTGGGTTGGTTTGGGGTGGAGAAAAAAAGTTGGGTATCATCAGCGTACTGATGATACCCCACCCCGAAACCACGAATGATCTCGCCCAGCGGCTTCATATAGATGTTGAACAGGAGGGGCGAGAGAACCGACCCCTGAGGAACTCCACAAACGAGAGGCCTCGGGGCGGACCTCTGCCCTCCCGTCAAGACCGACTGTGAGCGGCCCAGGAGGTAGGAGGAGAACCACCGCAAAACAGTGCCTCCCACTCCCAACCCCCTGAGACGCCGCAGTAGGATACCATGGTCGATGGTATCGAAAGCCTCTGAGAGATCTAATAGGACTAGGACAAAGGAACAACCCCTGTCCCGAGCCCGCCAGAGATCATTCACCAGCACGACCAATGCTGTCTCCGTGCTGTGCCCAGGCCTGAAACCCAATTGGTACGGGTCCAGATAATCAGTTTCATCCAGGAACAGAGGAAGCTGATGAGCCACCACACTCTCAACAACCTTCGCCAGAAAGCGGAGGTTGGAGACCAGACGATAGTTATTTAAAACAGCTGGGTCCAGGGCAGGCTTCTTGAGGAGGGGTCTCACCACTGCCTCCTTCAGGGAGGCGGGGAAGACACCCTCCTTCAAGGAAGCAGTTATTACTGCCTGGAATCAGCCTCGTGTCTCCTCCCGAGCCGCATAAACCAGCCAGGAGGGGCACGGGTCCAACAAACAGGTGGTGGAGCTCAGCCTCCTCCTCATCCTGTCCACATCATCAGGGGAAACAGGATCAAACTCAGTCCAGATAACATGCTCAAGACCGTCTGATTCCTCCATGTCAGACTCTGCCCAGTCAGAGTCCAAACCGGCCCGGATCTGAGCGATTTTGTCCGTCAGATGATGACTAAACTCCTCGGCCCGCCCCTGCAAGGGATCCTCCCTCACCTCCTGGTTAAGAAGGGAGCGAGTCACCCTAAACAGTCACCCTAATCTCCCATAAAAATCTTGTATTTTTATGGGAGATTGGAATGGCGTCTTGGATGTACAAATGGATAAGGGTGGCCTTTTTAAAAGCACGCCAAGTCATGCTAAACTGCCTAAATCTTTTTTTGAGATGAAGGATGACTTGGAATTGAGAGATGTTTGGAGAGAAAGGAACTTGCAAGAAAAAGACTTTACTTTTTTCTCCGACAGGCATCAATCTTTTTCCAGGATCGATTTTGTACTAATTACTAATGATTTTTTTCCTAGGATTAAGAAGATCAAGATTTGTCCAAGAACTATATCTGATCATAGTCCAGTATGGTTGGAGATAGAAAAAGATAATGGAGATAGACGGTCTTGGCATTTAAATGAAAATTTGTTTAGATATCAGGAAAATGTGGAAGAGTGTAAAAAACAGATGAAAGAATTTTTTAAAATTAATATGTATAAAGGTACTTCTATTGAGATGGTTTGGGATGCAAGTAAAGCTTATATGAGAGGTGTATTAATATATTTGAATAATAAACATAGACGTAAACTGGAATTTAAGAGGAAAGAATTAGAGGATGAAATTAAGGAAAAAGAAAAGGCTTTAATTTTGAATCCATCTGATGGGAAGATCAAAGAGGTAATTACTTTATTAAGGGGTCAGTTTGATACGTTAATGGCAGATCAAGTGGCAACTAACTTACGGTATGCTAGACATAACACTTTTTGTAATGCTAATAAACCGGGTAGATGGTTAGCTTACTTGTTAAGGAAGAAGCAAAGAGTTTGTAATATAGATAGAATAGAACATAAGGGTAAAGTAGTGTATCAGCAGAATCTTATTAAAAAGACTTTTGTTGATTTTTATTCTAAGTTGTATGCTAGAGATAAGATTAGAGATGTAGATATAGATGAATATTTGATAAAAGCTAATATTCCTGTTCTTACGCAAGAACAAAAGGAAGGGATGAACCAATTGATAACTGATGAAGAAATTTTTCAAGCAATCAAACAATTAAAACTGGGTAAAGCGCCCGGAACAGACGGTTTGACCGCCGCTTATTATAAAAATTTACAGTTAGAAATGGTGGAACCTTTAAGGGAACTGTTTAAGACAATTCAATTGGGCAGAGGGGTACCCCCATCGTGGAAAACTGCTTTTATTTCGTTGATCCTGAAGGAAGATCAGGATGTCACCCAAGCTAAAAACTATAGACCAATATCGCTTTTAAATACTGATTATAAGATATTTGCAAAAATCTTAGCTAATAGATTAATGAAGGTAATGCAACAAGTGATTCATAGTGATCAAACTGGATTTATAAGTGGTAGACAAATGAAGAATAATGTGAGACACATTGTAGATTTATTGGAATTTTTGGAAAGAAACAATCAGATCCCTGCAGCGCTGATCTTTTTGGATGCTGAAAAAGCCTTTGATCAATTGGATTGGCAATTTTTGATGAAAGTATTAGAGAAAATGGAATTTGGGGAAAATTTTTTACAACCTATTAGGGCAATATATCAAAAGCAAACAGCCCGTATAATAGTAAATAACAGTTTGACAGAATCATGTAATATTGAAAAGGGTACAAGGCAGGGGTGTCCGCTGTTACCTTTATTATTTGTTTTAACATTGCTCACACAGGTATGTACTACCAAACATGCAGAGCATTCAAGCAGCTTGTAGGTGGAGTTGGGACACCGTTTCAGGGATGAACCTGGTGAACTGTGTGGGCCCTACAGAATCATACTTTGCCTTAAGTGTGCTGTTACATTGGAGTTCTATCAGCTCCATCTGGATGTTTACAGGTGCTTTCTCCACGTCAACTGCAAAAGGATTACTGAGCAGTCCAAAACTGAATTTCTGTACTTTGAAGTCAACAAAGCAATGTGTAAACTCCATGTGAAGTATGCTCAGTTTATCAGCAAAATTAGCATCTGAGAACACAGTGGTGGAGACTTAGTTTATGATTGTTTGGCAACAGGGAAAGTGTCTCAGGTTTTCTTGATGCATCTGAGTCTCCCATAGTCACAGCTTAACTTGAAAGGCTTTCACTGCATCATACATGTCCATGATCACACGGTCCCATCCCTGAAGCTGAAGGTTTAGCACAGTGAGATGCTTAGTTATGTCAGACAGAAAAACTAATTCACACAGCCACTTTTCATCCCGCAGTACTGTGGAGCCTTTTCCTTTACTTTCCATGAACTGACAGATTTCCTTACACAACTCAAAAAATCTATTGAACACTTTTTCTCAACTTAGCCATTGCAGCTCTGTGTGATAGGGCAGATCACCAAGTTCAGAATGTATTTCCTCAAGAAAAGACTTAAATTGACGGTGATTTAAACCTTTGACTCTTATAAAGTTGACTCTTATAAAGTTAATTGTCTGTGTTACAGTGTGCATTACATGTTCCATCTTCAGGGCTTTGCTGCATAGTATTTCCTGGTGTATGATGTGGTGATATGCTGTCAGCTCACCTGTGCAATTCTCGCTCTTCATCTTCTCTCACATCCTTCCCACTAATCCACTCTTTTCCCTGCACATTGAAGGTGCTTCATCTGTTGTCAGTCCCGTAAGTTTGTCCCAGGGCAGTTTCAGGTCATTTACACATTTAGGAAACTGATCAAAGAGAGAAGCAACCTGGAATTAAGGGGAAACATCCTGACAGTGAGGACAATGAACCAGTGGAACAGCTTGCCTTCAGAAGTTGTGGATGCTCCATCCCTGGAGGTTTTTAAGAAGAGACTGGACAATCACCTGTCTGAGATGATATAGGTTCTCCTGCTTGAGCAACGGGATGGACTAGAAGACCTCCAAGGTCCCTTCCAGCTCCTATTCTATTCTATTCTGTTCTGTTCTGTTCTATTCCATTCTATTCTATTTCAAATATGTCTTTTTCTGTGGTAGTGCCATGCATTGATTTCATATTCAAAAGTTCCTCTGTAACACATAAACCTGAGTCCACTCCACAGATGAAGATTGTCAGCTGTGCCATGTCAGTGATGTCAGTGCTCTCATCCACAGCAAGAGAATATGCAATGGAATCTTTTCCCTTTTCAGTCAATCAGTGGCAAGCTCACATACCTGATCAGCAACAGTATTTCTGCTTAGGCTTACATTCAAAAATGTTTGCTTTTGGTCTGGACACAAGACGTCGCACACTTTAATCATGCAGCGCTTCAAAAACTCCCCCTCTGTAAATGGCCGGGCTGATTTAGCTATCTCTTCTGCCACTATAAAACTAGCTTTCACAGCAGCTTCACTCTGTGATTTTGCTTTTGTGAACATATGCTGCCATGTCATCAGACTCTTTTTCAACTCTTCCACCTTCTTTAGCTTCTGCTGTATGTCTAAGTTTTTGTACTTGTCCTGATGTGGTTTAACATGTGTGGTGTGCCAATGAAGGGTTTGGGGCCTGTACAGTGTCTCCTATGCCACCCTCGCTGGACCCTGTACTTTGTACTTTCAGTCCAGATCTTTGCTGGTGGGGAATTCTGGGAGTTGAAGTCAAACCACCTTAAAGTTACCAACATTGAGAGAGATGGGGTTCAATTGTTGCATGTTTGATGGGTCTTCAGTTTGTGGGGATGCTTTCCAAGGATGAGGTAGCCTTGGGGCGCCTGAAGTAACAGGAGCCCCTCAGTCTCTCCTGCCTGCATGTCCTCCCCTCCCTTCCTAGTTGGTAGCATGCAAGGGATTAAGGCGCCAACAGGCTGATGTTGCCAGCTCCTGCAGGTCACTCAGTTTCCATGGAAATGGCTGAGCATTGTATATGTTTGGAATGCGACCCTCGTGTTGTATTAACCCAGTTTCATGTCTTGTATTAACCCAGGACAGGGAATCGGGTGATTTGGGCAGGTTCGGTGGCCCAAAGGAGGGGTTTGTCCAGGAGCTGAGCCTAGGCAGCCCCTTCCTCTTTCTCCAGCCTTTTCCTGGCCTGCCTCAAGTGTGTAGGAGCCTCCATGGGGACATCTAAGAGCTTCTTCCCTTTCTTCCTTGCCTCAACTGAGCATCCACCCAGCTCCAATGGGTCTGGGTGGTGCCAGACTGGCCACTTGACAAGGCTCACTGTCTTGCAGAGAGCAGCTGAGACTTCTTCCCTTGTCCACTGGCGAGTGCCAAAGCCATGTCCACCATAGGAGCCTTGCCGTCCCTCTCATGCCATGTGGAGGACCACTGGATTACGGCGCAGGCTACCCAGAGCCCTGGCCAGCAGAGGTCAAGCACCCAGCCCAGCCCTTGAGCTCCCAGGTTACCAGGACCCCGCAGCCCAGCCCAAAGGGGGACTTAGCCAGGCTTACCTCATTCTTGAGGCTGCTGCTGTCTTCTACTGCCGGTGCCACTGTGGGGTGAGGCAAGGCCGGGCATGGTGAGGTGGGGCATGGTGTGGCATGGCAGGTTGTGGCGTGGTGGGGTGAAGCAGGGCCAGATGAGGCAAAATGGGGCATGGCAAGGTTTGGCAAGTCAAGGTGAGGCAAGGCATGGTGAGGCGAGGCGTGGCAGGGTGTGGCAAGGTGAAGCTGGTTGGGGCATGCCCAGGCCAGGCCAGGCCAGGCCAGGCCAGGCCAGGCAGTGTGAGGTGAGGTGAGGCTATGTACTTAGGACTCAGTTTTCTACAATGCCGCCTTAGCTTGAGATACTTAGTAAACAGGACAGGTACACCTGATCCCCAATCCTATAAATCTCTTGGGGACCCCTCTTCCGATCAGCTTGCCTCTTATACAATTCCCTAGCCTTATGCAATGCCCTCTGCACCTCCCCACCTGTAGTTTTCAGGTTATCCATCCAATCAGCTAAGGACACGAGGAGGGAGAGTCTTTCAGTATTTCTGCCATCAGCACAAAATCCACTCCCGTAGCTATTTTGAACTGGGTGAACCCAGTGCTGCTATGTACAGAATTATTGCATGCAACTTCTCCAAAAGGCAGAAGTTCTGCCCAATTGTTCTGTTTGTAGTTCACATGGATAGATAACCTTTTATTGTCATTTTTTACTGTGGGCACACTGGCACAAATTAAAAATGAAATTCTGTTGCCTGCTCTCAAAAGTGTACACATACATAACACACATATAAACTTGTTATATACATACATATGTATATATCTACACCCTTAATATAAATACATATAAATATTAATCATTGTCTATCTTGAATACATAGTGGAAAGAGAAAGCTTGAAAGTTCACAAGGTTGAAACTGTATGGAACAAAAGTGTGACTGAATCTGGATGTTCTGCTACAGATACCACGAAGCCTCCTCCCAGAAGGTAACAAGGAAAACAGGTCATGAAGAGGATGTGTAGTGTCCAAGACAATCCTGCGGACCCTGCTCAAGCAATACTTATATGCTATGTCCTGGATAAAGGGAAGTGAACTGCCAATAATCTTTTCTGCCATCTTCACCACTCTCTGCATTGCCGTCCTGTCTGAAGCAGTGATGCTTCCAAACCAGACTGTAATGCAACATGACAGGATGCTCTCAATCATCCCTCTATGGAAAGTGGTAAGGACAGCGGAAGGAAGATGTACTTTTCTCATGCAACGCAGAAAATGCAAGCACTGCTGTGCCCACTTCACCAGTGTCTTGCTGTTGAGCAACCAAGCTAGCCTACTCATTAAGCTGCACACCCAGAAATTTGATGCTGCTAACCATCTCCACAGGTGAATCATTAATACACAGAGGAGTGTATTAGCAACGTAAGTATTGCTGTCTCATTGAGTTAGGTCTCTGGGCCGATTCATTAGTACTCGGATGGAACCCAGAACTAAGCTCCTATGAGGAACCTATTAGTTTAATAAACTCTCGCCAAATCTTGGCAGTAAACTGCACACCCCGGTCAGAAATGATATGCCTTGGGACTCCATGCAGTCTATATATATGCTGCACAAACAACGTGGCCAAGGTTTGGGCTGATGGGATTTTCAGGCATACCACAAAGTGTGCTTGCTTTGAAAACAGGTCAATCACAGTCCAAATTACTGTATTTCTGGAACTCTCAGGCAGTTCCACAATGAAGTCCATGGCTATCTCCTCCCACAGGTTGCTGGGGGTTAGCCACTGGCTGCAACAGTCCAGGAGGCTTCCCTGGCAATCTTTTTATGGATTTGCAGGTTGGGCACTCAGCAACATAGCTCTCTATGTCCTTGTTCATCTTAGGTGACCAAAATTGCCTCCTGGCTAGGTGGACAGTTTTCACAAAACCAAAATGGCCCGCGGGCTTTACGTCATGACACCTTTGCAAGATCTGAAATATTAGGTTGAACAGCACATACACCTTGGAAACCAGGCCAGACCCTGTCTCATATAGCTTCTATAGTCTCCATCATTGATATTGGTTCGTTCAATATATTTCGGATATTCTGGGTAATTTTCGGTAAATTTGCTTTTATTAAATACTGCTCTATTTTTTCCTTAGAGATTTCCTTTGCCTTATAAAGTGTCTCATAATATTCTTTCACAATTTTTATCATTTCATCGTTTTGAAACTATTTCTCCTTTTGTATCCTGGAGTTTCTTTATTATTTTCTTTTCTTTTTCCTTTCTCAATCTATATGCTAGCCATCGTCCTGGCTTGTTAGCGTTTTCAAAGAAATTCTGTTTAACCCGTTTAATCTGTTGAGCCATTAGTTCCATCTCAGCTAAGTTTAATTTGTGCTTTATTATATCGATTTGTTTCTTGAGTATTGCTTTATCTGGATCTATTTGTAATTCTGATTCTAGTTTTCTAAGTTACTCCCTCAACTTTAATTGTAGTTGTTTCTTTTCTTTATTCTTCTTAGCAGTATACGTTATGGCCAGGCCTCTAAAATATGCTTTAGCAGTGTCCCAAACAGTTTGGAATTATGTTTCTTCCTTCTTGTTTATTTTAAAGAAAAATTCCATTTCCTTTATCACTAGTTGTAGGAATTCTTTGTCCTTCAATATCGATTTATTTAGAGACCATCTAGGTTTCTTCTTAATTCCTTTCCAGATCATTTTTATTGGATTGTGGTCTGCCCAGTCATTGGTTTCGATTTCCGCCTCTTGAATCATCAGTTTCAAGTCCAATGAAATCCATACCATGTCAATTCTTGACCATGATTTGTGTCTATTTGAGTAAAATGTATATTGTAGTTTCTCTGAGTTTTTCTCTCGCCATATATCTAGAATACTGAATTCTTCTATCATTTTTGAGAATGCTTTAGGTAGTAAATTTCCTCCTTTCCGTCCTTGTTTAGCACTTTTATAGTCCAAAGTTCCATCCACTATTGCATTAAAGTCTCCCATTATACAAAAGTTTTGGTAGTTTAAGTCTAATATTTTCTTATAGAGTTCAAGATAAAATTGTTCTTGTTTATCATTTGGTGCATATATTCCAATCATTAATATCTGCTTTTGGTCCATCACGATTTCAACCATTAGAGTTCTCCCCTCATCATCTGAATAAATTTGTTTAGGCATCATCTTTTCTTTAATATAAAAGGCTACTCCTTTTTTCTTTTGAGATGACGATGCAAAGTAGAGTTTGCCGATTTTTGGTTGTTCTAAAATTTTGATATGTTGCCTCTTAATATGGGTTTCTTCAAGACAAATTATATCCATTTTTAATTTTTGTAAGTGTGTAAAAATTTTCCTCCTTTTTATAGTAGAAATCACGTGCTTGTTTCACAGTAGTCAGCCTATACCTTCATACATCACCATCAGCCCCTCTGGAATCTCCCATCTGAACCTTATATCTCTTTGCTTGAGCTCTTGCACAAGAAATATATAGTCCTTTCTTCCCCTTAAAATCCTTGGAGGAATTTCTTTTAAAACCAAGACTTCTTGTTCAGCAATCACAACCTTAGCATCATAGGCAGCTTGTATAACTTGATCTCTAATTTCTCTTTTTGCAAAATAAACCACCACATCTCTAGGCAACTTTCTCTGTCTGGCAATCCATGAATTCACCCGAAACACTTTATCCATAGCTGCTCTTATTTCAGATGCTGGCTGGTTCAATACCCCTTCGAGAGCCTCAGAGATCAGCTGCTTTAAATCTTCTTTAACATTCTCTTTTAAGCCTCTAATTCTGACAGCAAACTGCATCTGGTAATATTGGGCATGGCTTAACTCCCTTTCCAACTTGCCTCTTTCAATTTCATTCTCCCGTGCTTTTACTTCTAGTATAGCATTCCTTTGAGCCAAATCATCCACTTTTTCATCTAAATCTTCCACACATTCCGCCACTTTATGCACTGAAGTCAAAATGTCTACCTTCATCACGCTGTACTTCTGTTCCATCCTCTCTTCCATTCTTTCCTCAAATTTCTCCAATTTCTCCTCCATCTGTGCAAATTTATCAGCAATTGATTGATTAATTGATTCCAAAAGTACCTGGGCATGTTTATCCAAGGCATCTCGCAAATCCTTCGATGTCAGCACTTCAGGAGGGTGCAATGCCTGTAGTGATGATTGTTGCACCGGCGAGGATCCTCCACTCCGAAGAGTTTTAGAGGGAGGTTTAGCCGCCATCTTTTGATCCTCAATTATGACGCACTTTCAATTAAAGTTTAAAAAGTCCAACAAGTTAGAGAGTACAGTAAAATAGTCCTCTTCACCTTTTCCTCTTGTACCGCTCTGCCTGCTCCTTTAAATCATAGTCCTTTCTTCAGGCAGGGCTGGTTCGCAGACGCCTGGCTCTGCTCCAGGAAGTTCGGAGCAGAGACGACGGCCAGCTGGGAGCAACCCAGGCTTCGGGGGAGTTCAATCCTTCAGCCGCCCAAGCTCAAAGCTCAGGCGGCCTCGGAGAACTCTACCCCTACCTGGGGCCTCACCCCCTCCTCTTCTCCCGAGGAGGGGGCTTCAATTTCGCCCGAACAGCTGATCGGCGCTGTTTCGGGCAAAAAAACAAACAGCTGAGCCGCGGGCAGCCAGGGGAGGCTGTCTTCAGCGCCGCGCCGCCAGCGGAAGTCTATAATGTCTTAAAAGCAACCCCATTAACGCTCCTGGAAGCTGGAAAGGGATCTGGAGAAGAAGAACAACAAGAGGAGGAAACAGAGGAAAATGGTGCTGGAGGAGATCAAGCTACAATCTCTTTGGATGATCCTAGAGAGCAAAGAGTGACGCGTGCTGCTTTAAAACGAGCAAAGAAAATAAAAGAACAAGTTCAGCAAAAGTCTTCAGATTCTTCACATCGCATTCATAGCCAAGCTGTGGGAGGAGCACGGCCTAAAGTAACCAGTCCTATCAAAGCTGTGGTCCAAGAGCTTCTCGAGGATATACATGGCAACTAAATTTTTAACCTGGAATGTTAATGGACTAAACTCACCGCAGAAGAGGAAGAAAGTTTTTCAATATTTAAAACAATTTAAGATAGATGTTATATGCCTGCAAGAAACGCATATTAGAGTTTTGGATCAAAAGTATTTATTGAACTCGAGGCTGGGTACGCAATTTGTTGCTTCTGCAGAGAATAAGAAAAATGGAGTGGTTGTTTATGTTAAAAGTGCCTTAACAGCGGACCTAATTGAAGCAGATAAGCATGGAAGATATGTTATGATCGAGCTGTTGTTTGAAGGTAAAAAGACGCTTTTAGTTGGATTATATGCTCCAAATCAACAACAAGCTGACTTTTTTAGTTTACTTCATACAAAGCTTACCCAGTTGGATTATAAATCCTTTATTTTTATGGGGGACTGGAATGGAGTTATGGATGTACAGTTGGACAAGGCTGGAGCCTTTAAACGCATTCCAAGTCACGCTAGACTGCCTAAATCTTTTTTTGAAATGAAGGATGACCTGGAATTGCGAGATATTTGGCGTGAGAGACATTTGCGGGAGAAGGATTATACATTTTATTCTGATAGACACCAATCTTTTTCAAGGATTGATTTTATTTTGTTGACTAATGATCTTCTTTTGAGAACTAAAAAGGTGAAAATCTGCGCAAGAATTATCTCTGATCACAGTCCAGTGTGGTTGGAGATTGATAAGGAAAGAGGAGATAGACGCTCATGGCGCGTAAATGAGAATTTGTTTAGAAATCAGAGAAATGTGGAAGAATGCAAACAGCGGATGAAGGATTTTTTTGAGATGAATATGAATAAGGGTACCTCTATGGATATGGTTTGGGATGCTAGCAAGGCCTATATGAGAGGGGTGTTGATATATATGAATAATAGACATAGACGTGCAGTGGAAACTAGAAGGAAAGAACTGGAGAATGAAATAAAGGAAAAAGAAAAGGCTTTGATTTTGAACCCAGAGGAGGTGAAGATCAAGGAGGCTATTAGACTGTTACGAGGACAATTTGATAAATTAATGGCTGATCAAGTGGCGACCAATCTGCGGTTTGCTAGGCATAATACTTTTTGCAATGCTAATAAGCCAGGCAGATGGTTGGCTTATAGACTGAGGAAAAAACAAAGGGCATCTAATATAGATAAGATTGAGCATAAAGGAAGGGTTGTGTACCAACAGAATCTTATTAAGGATGCCTTTGTGGATTTTTATTCGAAATTATATACTAAAGAGGACATTAATGCAAAAGATATTGATACGTATTTGGAGAAGGCTAGCATCCCGGTTCTTACGCAAGTACAAAAAGAGGGGATTAACCAACTGATTACAGAAGAAGAAATTTTTACAGCTATTAAGGAACTGAAGGTGGATAAAGCACCAGGCACTGATGGCTTGACTGCGGCCTATTATAAAAACTTACAATTAGAGATGATAAAACCGTTAAAGGAACTGTTCCAGACAATCCAGAGGGGGGGAAAGGTGCCCCCGTCTTGGAGAACAGCTTTTATCTCTTTGATTCCGAAGGAAGACCAGGATGCTACTTTAGTTAAAAATTACAGACCGATATCGCTTTTAAATACAGATTATAAGATATTTGCTAAGGTTTTGGCTAATAGACTGATGAGGGTTCTGCAACAGGTGATTCATGGGGACCAAACGGGGTTTATTAGTGGAAGACAAATGAAAACCAATGTGAGACATATAGTTGATGTGTTAGAGTTTTTGGAAAGGCACAACCAGATCTCTGCTGCGCTAATCTTTTTAGATGCTGAAAAGGCTTTTGATCAATTGAACTGGCAATTTTTGTTGAAAGTTTTAGACAAAATGGATTTTGGGGAAAAATTTTTACAACCGATTAGGGCATTATACCAAAAACAAACTGCCCGAATTATAGTTAACAATAGTTTGACAACAGTATGTAATATTGAGAAGGGCACAAGGCAAGGCTGTCCGCTATCGCCCTTGTTATTTATATTAACATTAGAGATATTATTGGTTAAGATTCGGAATTCGGAAAAAATTAAGGGGATACAAGTTGGAGATCAGGATTACAGATTGAGAGCATTTGCAGATGATCTGGTTGTTACAGTGACCCAGCCAGAGAACTCTGTTGTGGACCTGATGGAGATAATAACACAATATGGGAAGGTTTCTGGATTTAAAGTAAATATACAGAAAACTAAAATTTTGGCTAGAAATATGACAGTTTCGCAGAAGGCTCTCCTAGAAGGATTAACTGGATTTGAGATTGTTAAAAGGGTTAAATATTTGGGGGTGATTTTGTCGCCCTCTAATACAAAGCTATATAAAAATAATTATGAAAAGTTATGGGGGAAAATTCAAAAAGAACTGGAGAGTTGGGAAAAATTGCAATTGTCTTTGTTGGGACGGATTGCAGCAGTGAAAATGAATGTCCTGCCCAAATTTTTATTCTTATTTCAAATGATACCGATTCTTAAGAAAGACTCTAACTTGGAGGAATGGCAGCGTGGTATCAATAAATTTGTGTGGGCAGGGAAAAAGCCACGAGTTAAACTTAAGATTATGCAGGATACTCGTGAGAGAGGTGGCCTTAAAATGCCTAATTTTAAATTATATTATGAAGCTGCTGCACTAGTAGGAATAAGTGATTGGATTAATTTGACACAATCGAGGTTATTAAATCTTGAGGGCCATGATCTGTTGTTTGGCTGGCATGCATATTTGTTGTATGATAAGAAGGTAGATACTGTGTTTAGGATGCATATTTTAAGACAGGCATTGCTGAGAGTTTGGAAGAAGTATAGACATAAGTTAAGCAGCAAGATACCATTGTGGGCAATCCCAAAACACGCAATAGAAAATATACATGCTGGTTTCAAACATGATGAGACTACTTACAAGGAAATTTTAAGTTTGGAAAGGAATATTTGGTGCTTGAAATCATATAGTTTCTTGCGAGAAGAGAAGGTTGTTCAGACTTGGTTTCAATATCTTCAGTTACAGGCCAGGTGGAAAGAAGATCAAAAAAATGGATTTGCAACGACTGATGAAAATTTGATAAAGCAAATTAGAAATCAAGGACCAGCACATATTAAACGGATATATCTTGCATTGATAGAGATCGATTCAGAAACAGAGCTTGTTAAGGATTGTATGATAAAATGGGCCCAAAACATTCAGGAAGTTATTACAATGGACACGTGGGAAAAGATCTGGGTGAGGAATGTAAAATTCACTCAAGCTCAAAGTTTAAGAGAGAACTTTTACAAAATGTTTTATAGATGGCATCTAGATCCTAAAAAGCTTGCAAGTATGTATCCGAATTATCAGCCTAAATGTTGGAGGTGTGGTGATGAAGAGGCAACATATTTTCACATATGGTGGACATGTAAAAAGGTCAAGGCTTTTTGGATAAAAGTCTGGTGGAATATGCAGAAGATTTTTAAACGGAGGATAAAGTTTTGTCCGCAATTTTTTTTGTTGGGAATAATTGTTGACGCTACAGTTGTGGACTCTAAGTTGATGTTGAATTTAGTTACGGCAGCAAGACTTTTGATAGGTCAATATTGGAAGAAAGAGGAACTGCCGACTATACAAGAGTGGATTTTAAAGGTTTCCGACTTGGCAGAGATGGCGAAGATTTCGGCCTATTTGAAAGATTACTCGCAAGAACATTATATTATGGAATGGAGAAAATGGATTGAGTTTATCCAGAATAAGTATAGGGTCAAGAAGTTTTATCTAGCATTTGAATAAGTCTTCTTTCGTTTTCTTTTTTCTTTTTTTATTTTGTCTTCTATATATATTTAATAATGCTAAGTTTTGTTTGATCCTATATAAGTTAGAGAGTGATGGATTTTAGAATTTATAGTTGTTAGTATATGGTTGTTTATGATTGCTTTTTTATATATATATACCTTGTATTTAGCTCTGGGAAGTCCGGGGGGGGGAGGGGGGTTAGGGGGAGGTGGGGGGGGAGGAGGGAGGGGGGGAGGGGGGGGGAAGGGGGGAGGTAGGGAGGGGAGGAGGGAGGGGGAAGGGGGTTTTTTAAAGGAAAACTGTATTTTTAAAACTTTTCAATAAAAAAAAAAAAATTTCCTCCTTTTTGAGGGGGAGTTTAAGCCGTTGACATTTATTGATAAGATCCCAATTTCCTCCATCTTTTTCAATTATGTCTAGGTCTTAATCTTCTAGTCAATCTTATCTGTCTCTGATCTCTTGGTCTTGCGCCCTCTTCTGAATAAGAGTATGTAGTTTTGGTTTCTTTAGATTCTTCTCTTACTCTTTGGTCGGCCTCACCTTCCACTTGCACTTCATCTTGTTTTTTGGGTTCCGAGTCATCTCTCTCCAGAAAGGCTCTGTGGCTATCAAAGAACTCCAATGCTTTAAGTGGTGTATCCAGTCTGTATCTTTTCGTATCCCAGTAGATTAAGATCCCTTCTGGAATCAGCCATCTAAAATTCACTCCTTTTTCGACAAGTTTCTTAGTTAGAAATTGGTAGTCTCTTTGATCCTATCTTATCCTTCTAGGGATTTGCTTAAGAACCACAATTTCTTTTTCTTTATATTTCAATGGTTCATCTCTTACTTTTCTCAGGATCTCGTCTCTTGTAGCTCTTTTTAAAAATCTGACATGCACTTCTCTGGGCACCTTGTTTCTTCTATCATAGTTGGAGTTAATGCGGTAAGCCTGGTCTATCTCCCCTTCGATTTGTTACTTCCCAAATCCTAATACGTCTGCCAGCAACTCTGTGATCAATTTTAAAAGATCTTCTTCCTTGTCTTCTTGTATGTTTTGGAATCTTAAAAAGTATGATGCCCGCTCCATTTCTATGATCGCCAAAGAATCTTCCAGTTCTCCATTTATTTGCATGAGTTTTTGGTTTTCATCTTTCAGGTCTTCTAGTTTCTGGTCAACCTCTGTTGACTTATGTTCCATTTTTTGGATTCTTTGTTGATTTTCTGCAATCATCTTTTTGAAGTTTTCCAGTTGGGAGTCTATATTGTTAATTTTTTTGATTCATTTTGTCTAAGTCACTTTTCAACTCTTCATGATTTTTAGTTGCTGTAGCAGACTGGGCAGTGTTAGTATCATAGATTGCTTGTAGAATTGCTTGGATGTCCTTCTGTTGGGTATCAATCTTCTCCTGTTGTAACATTGTAGTAATTGGTTTCTGATAGACTGGGCTTGCAGAGGTTGAAGCAGGGGCAGAGGAGCCTTTTTTCCAAGTTTGGATAAGTTAGAGGTGCTCATCTTTGTCTTCAAGTCGTATGGTGTCTCTGCCAAATGGCCAAATTTTGTAATCCAATAGGCTCCTAATAGGAGAAGAGAACGCATGCCCAAGATGGCGGACGTGCTGGGCTGAACTCCGTGGAGTGTTTCCAGTCTTGGCGTCCTTACCGGTCTTCTGGGGACCCTGCGAGCCCGCGGAGATGTTCTTCCTCTGTGTCGTGACTCGGAGAGTTGATTGAACTGAGAAAGAAGAAGAGTCGGCACGTTGTTGGAGTTGCAGCCCTCCATTTTCCATCTAAGCTTCGGTGTCTTCATCTCGGAGGTCCCGGTGGAGCTGGGAGGAGACGCGGCTTGGAGGGCTCCGAATGGTGGATCCTCGGAGCCAATAGAGCCACAGCCTAGAGTGGCCTCTGATACTTTGATACTCCCGTATGCTTTGTAATGGAGGTTGACTCGGTGTTGGGATAGAACGGTGGAGTGATTGACAGCGAGCGGAATGGGAGCGTTTTGCTGGCTCGTGGCCTCTGCGCGGTCTGTGGAGGATTGTTTGAAGCTACTTTTGCCTGTTTTCGACCGGGGAGACCTGCGGCTGGCGTGGGATCGCCTGACTTCTGGTGCTGTGCGTGGCTGGCTGGGCGACGTGCTTTTTGCCTTCTGGTTCTCAGCTCCCTGCATCGGGATCCATCTATCTGCCGTCCGGCGTCTCCTGCTCTCCCCGCTTTGCTCTTCTCGCCTTGAGATGAACCGTGCTCTCCAACCTAACTATGGTTACCCTCAGGTTAACACTGATAACTGCCGCTCTTCTCCTTCTCTCTCTATGGTCCCTATTGTAGCAAGAAGGTCTTGGACGAGCCTCCGTGAGAGGGCGGCTCGTATGTATTATCATCAATACCAACCAATTACCATCTGCTGCCTCCCTAGAGGTGAGAGCTCTAGGGAGGTATGCCTTACTGGGTTGGTATTTGTCCATCCCATGATAGATCCGGGCCCTTCGTGAGAGGGAGGTGCCTGTTCTATTTTGGAAGTCACCTGATTGGTACCCAGCTCAGTGGCAGGGAGCTGGTGAATTGGACACCCTTGACCTTCCAGCTTTTCAACTTTAGACTGATGGACTGCCTGACTGGACTCCCCCGGACTAATGGTTTTATCTTACTCCAGCACAGACTTATTGGCGCTCAGGGGTGCCCCCCTCTCCTGGGCGCGACCCGCCTTCCTCTCCATCGTTCCTCTTGATGACGGGCCCAACTATTGGGACCCCGAGAGATGGCTGGGCAGGGACAGGAGCCTCCTTCCCAAATTTAACAAGAGGCCCCTGGTGTGTTTTTTAGCAAAATATTTTGTGGGGTTAGGGAGGGGGGTGGGTTTACAGGTTCGGTTGGAAACTAGGGGGGTTCCACCAACCGTTTCTCAGACCAGGTCGGGGATTGATCGCGCCATGGTGGGGGTTGGGCTGGGGGCCTACGGGGCCCCGGAGCGGGGTGTGGGATTGCCTATTCCCACGGCGGTAGGGAATGGCCGCAGGTGTATGAACAGAGGGCCATATCAATATCCGGGAGTGCGTCCCCGCTGTCTCCAAGCGGTGATGCGCTCCGACCCTCTGATTTCAGCCCGTGGTACCGGGAGCGAGGATGAGCAGCCACCTGAGCTCAGGCTCGTGTATTTCAATGCCAGGTCCGTAATGAATAAGGCACCTCTCATTCGGGAGCTGATTGAGGAGGAGCATGCGGACCTGGCTTGCATTACGGAGACCTGGTTGGGCCCAGAGGGCGGGGTCCCCCTGGTTGATCTTTGCCCATCAGGCTTCCGGGTGCTGCACCAGCCTTGGGCTCAGGGTAGGGGCGGTGGAGTGGCAGTAGTTGTGAGGGAGACCTTATGTCCGCGGGAGGCCACCATAGTCCAGATAGTCGGGTGTGAGTCCCTCCTCCTGAGATGTGGCCCTAGAGCTCAGTTGGGCTTGCTGCTGGTGTACGTTTCGCCTAGTCGCGTAGCAGCAGCCCTGCCTGAGCTTCTCGATATCCTCTCAGGGTTGGTGGTTGAGTTCCCCAAACTTATAGTTTTGGGTGACTTCAACCTACCATCCCTGGGGGGATCATCTGAGTTAGCTCGGGAGTTCATGGCCCAACTCATGGGGGGGTCACACGCTCGATCTGGTTTTTCTATCCGGACGGTGGTTAGATGATCTCGGGGGGGTTCCCCAACTATTACACCCCTGTCATGGACCGATCATCATCTCCTGCGGTTGGTCTTCCGTTTTGCCACTCCCCGTTGTGGGGTTGCTGAGCCAATAAGATGGTTCTGTCCTAGGCGCCTGATGGACCCTGAGCGGTTCCAGACGGCGCTTGGGCCCCCACCGGCCTCCTTTGCCCACAGCTCGGTCGATGCCCTAGTGGAAGCCTGGGAAAGGGCAGCCACAGAGGCACTCGACCAAGTTGTACCCATGCGGCCCTTGACCCGGCGCAGATCCCAATGGGCTCCATGGTTCTCCATGGAGCTCCGGGAGATGAAGCGTCAGAGACGGGGCCTAGAGAGCTGTTGGAGATCCAGCCGATCTGAATTTGACCGGTTACGACTAAGGTCGTTTACGAGAACTTATCTCGCGGCGATGAGGGTGGCAAAGTCTAACCACTTTGCCACCCTCATCGCGTCCGCAGATAATCGCCCGGCCGCCCTGTTTAGAGTAACTCGCTCTCTCCTTAATCAGGAGGTGAGGGAGGAACCCTTGCAGGGTCGAGCCGAGGAGTTTAGTCGATTTCTGTAGGACAAAATCGCTCGGATCCAGACCGGTCTGGACTCCAACTGGGCAGAGTCTGACGATGAGGATACGGGCAGCCTTGTTGATGTAATCTGGGAAGAGTTCGACCCTGTGACTCCTGAAGAAGTGGACAAGATCATGGGGAAGCTGAGCTCCACCACGTGTTTGTTGGACCCGTGTCCCTCCTGGCTGACTTATGCGGCCCGGGATGGGACAAGAGGCTGGCTCCAGGCAGTGATTACTGCCTCTTTGAGTGAGGGTAGCTTTCCCGCCGCCTTGAAGGAGGCGGTGGTGAGACCCCTCCTCAAGAAGCCTGCCTTGGACCCAGCAATATTAAACAACTTTCGTCCGGTCTCCAACCTTCGCTTTCTGGCGAAGGTTGTTGAGAGCGTGGTGGCGCAACAGCTCCCTTTGTTCTTGGATGAAGCTGATTATCTAGACCCATACCAATCGGGTTTCAGGCCCGGGTACAGCACGGAGACGGCATTGGTCGCGCTGGTGAATGATCTCTGACGGGCTCGGGACAGGGGTTGCTCCTCTGTCCTAGTCCTTTTAGACCTCTCAGCGGCTTTTGATACCATCGACCATGGTATCCTGCTGTGATGTCTCAGGGGGTTAGGAGTGGGAGGCACAGTTCTCCAGTGGTTCTCCTCCTACCTTCTGGGACGCTCGCAGTCGGTGTTGGCAGGGGGGCAGAGATGGACCTTGAGACCTCTCATTTGTGGAGTTCCTCAGGGATCGGTTCTCTCGCCTCTCCTGTTCAACATCTATATGAAGCCGCTGGGTGAGATCATTCGTGGTTTTGGAGTTGGGTATCATCAATATGCTGATGATACCCAGCTTTTTATTTCGACCCCAAACCACCCCAGTGATGCCCTCGACGTGATGTCCCGCTGCCTGGAGGCGGTCCGGGTCTGGATGGGGAGGAACAGGCTTCGACTCAACCCTGACAAGACTGAGTGGCTGTTCGTGCCGGCATCCCGGGAAATTCCGATTATCCCATCTCTGGACATGGGGGGTGAGCTATTACCCCCCGTAGATAGGGCGCGCAACTTGGGGGTCCTTCTAGATTCACAGCTCTCTTTAGAAGAGCATATTGGAGCTGTGACTAGGGGGGGCTTTGCCCAGGTTCGCCTGGTGCGCCAGTTGCGACCCTATCTAGACTGGGAAGCCTTGCGTACAGTCACTCATGCGCTCGTGACTTCTCGTCTAGACTACTGTAATGCTCTCTACATGGGGCTGCCCTTGAAGTCCACTCGGAGGCTCCAACTGGTGCAGAATGCAGCCACGCGAGTTTTGCTGGGGGTTTCCCGATACTCCCATGTTACACCTTTGCTCCGCGAGCTGCATTGGCTGCCGGTTGCCCTCCGGGTGAGATTCAAGGTGTTAGTAATGACCTACAAAGCCCTACATGGCATGGGTCCGGATTACCTACGGCAACACCTGCGGCCGGCGTCAACCTCCCTCCGTCCAGTGCGCTCCCACAGAGAGGGCCTCCTCAGGGTGCCTCCGATCAAAGAATGTCGATTGGTGGCCCCCAGGGGGAGAGCGTTCTCTGTGGGCGCGCCAGACCTATGGAACCGCTTGCCGGTTGAGCTCCGGATGGCCCCCGACCCTCGCTCCTTCCGGCGCGATCTAAAAACGTATCTATTTGAGCAATCTGACCTGGTCTGATGGGTTAGGGTTGGGGTTTTAATACGTCTTAATTATTGTTTTAACCTTGGGCATTTATTTAATCGCTTTTAACTTTTGTATCCTGTTTTGTATTTATTGCCCTGTGCACCGCCCTGAGTCCTTCGGGAGAAGGGCGGTATAAAAATATAATAAATAATAATAATAATAAAATAACCATCAAAGTAGTAAAAATAGTAAGAAGTATGGGGATCCACAAAAATAAAGATTCCCCCCCCCCAAAAATGGAAGGGGAGCAAGAGAAAAAAGAAAAAGAAAAGGGAGACCAGACAAAAGTAAAAGGAGCAAAATAGGAGGTGTCTGGAAAAATAGTAGGGCAAAAGAAAAAGGTTACCGCAAAGCAATTAGCACCACCCGTCACTACCAGAGCACAAACCAGGGCCATGGTGCCAATAGATGTGACGGCGGCTCAGGAATTCAAGAAAGCATTAGAAACTGATGAGTGCAAATGCAAATGCATAAGAACTTGTGCCTGCTAAAAGATGATCTGGTGTGGGTTGGGGAGAAAATATACATTCTAGCAGCTTTAAGACTGAGAGTAATGCAAACTGGACACAACTCGAAAATTGCTGGCCACTTTGGGTTCGTAAAAACCATGCACCTACTCAAAAGACAATTCTGATGGCCATCTTTAAAAAAGGACATAGAAAGCTATGTGGCGAGCTGTTCCACGTGTGCCACAGCTAAGCGGCAGCAAGGAAAAATGCCTGGATTACTTCAGCCAGTACCTAGCCCTTCAGCACCCTGGAGAGAGATCTCTATGGATTTTATTGTAGAACTTCCTGAAAGTGCTGGAAATATGGTCATTTGGGTGGTTACAGACCTCTTTTCTAGACAAGCCCATTTCATCCTCTGTCCGAAGATCCCAACAACCAAAACCCTGGCTAAACCTTTTGTGCAACACATCTGTCGCTTTCATGGAGTCCCACTGTGCATAATCTCAGACAGGGGAGTCCAGTTCACCTCCAAGTTCTGGAAAGCTTTTCTGGACCTTTTGGGTTCTAGCCAAGGGCTGGTGGGACAGAGAGACTGAACTCCGCTCTAAAACAATACCTTAGGTGCTTTATTAACTAACAACAAGATAATTGGACTGATCTGTTACCATTTGCTGAGGTTGCTTATAATAATGCTGTGCATTCCAGTACTGGTTTCACCCCATGCCAGGTTGCGAATGGTCAGACCTTTGTTCCCATGCCTGAGTTACCCACTAGGGAGCCTGACATTCCCTATTTGCAAGAATGGATTAGACAGCTACAAAACACCTAGCCAGTGGTATGAAAAGCCTTAGATGAAGCCAGGGAAGCCTATAAGGTGCAGGCTGACAAAAAGAGGGTGGACCAGAAACATTTTAAGGTTGGAGACAAAGTCTACCTCTCTACCAAATAATTGCAATCTCTACACACTTCTAAGAAATTGGGCCCCAAATTTGTTGGGCCCTTCCCTATTAAACATATCACCAATCCAGTGACTGTCAAATTAGAGCTCCTCAAGAGCCTACGACAGATTCATCCAGTTTTCCATTGCAGTTTGCTCAAACATCTAAGCTTAGACCACCAGCATCCCCGGTGCCTACAACCATTTTGGTCGAAGGGGAACACTTTTTTTTATTGAAAGGTTTTAAGATACATTTTTTAAAAACATAAACTCCCTCCCTCCCCCTCCCCTCCCCCTTACCCTCCCTTACCCTCCCCCCCTCGACTTCCCAGAGCTGAATACAGGGTATAAACTTTACAAACTTAAACTAAAATATGCTAACAAACTAAAAAAACACATTAAATTCTATCGCACTTTAACTCCCCTTAAACATAACTAAATTACTAACAAATAATGAATAACTAATAATATATCATATAAAACTAATACTTATTCAAATGCTAAATGAAACTTTTTAGTCCCATATTTATTCTGAATATATTCGATCCATCTTCTCCATTCCACAATGTATCTCTGTTGCGATTGTTCTTTCAAATATGCTGAAATCTTGCCATTTCCGCCAGGTTTGAAACTTTCAAAGTCCACTCTTCTATAGTAGGCAGTTCCTCCTTCTTCCAATATTGTGCTACTAAAAGTCTTGCTGCCGTAATTAAATTCAACATTAATTTAGTATCTATGACAGTACAATCTGTAATAATACCCAACAGAAATAACTGTGGAGAAAACCTTATCTTTTTCTTAAATATCTTTAACTTTTTTACAAGTCCACCATATATGATAATATGCTGCATCCTCACAACTACACCTCCAACATTTGGGCTGGCAGTTCGGATACATACTTGCTAATTTTTTAGGATCTAAATGCCATCTATAAAACATTTTATAAAAATTCTCTCTTAAATTTTGAGCCTGTGTAAATTTTACATTTCTGACCCAAATCTTTTCCCAAGTATCCATTGTTATAACCTCCTGAAAGTTCTGGGCCCACTTTATCATACAATCTTTAACAAGTTCCATTTCTGAATCAATTTCTATCAGTGCATTATATATCCTTCTTATATGTGCTTGACCTTGATCTCTAATTTGTTTTACCAAATTTCCATCAGTTATCGAAATACCAACTTTCTGATCTTCTTTCCACCTTGCTTGTAACTGCCCATACTGGAACCAAGTTTGTACTATCTTTTCTTCTTTTAAAATATTATATGGCTTTAATTGCCATACATTCCTTTCTATCCTTAAAATTTCTTTGTATGTAATCACATCATGTTTAAATCCCACATTTATTTATTATTTTCTATTGCATGTTTAGGTATTGCCCAAATTGGTATTTTATAATTTAACTTATGTCGATATTTTTTCCAAACTCGCAACAGAGCATACCTTAATATATGTGTCTTAAAAACATTATCCACCTTCTTATCATACAATAAATATGCATGCCAACCAAATAACAAATCATAACCCTCAATATTCAACAATCTCCCTTGTGTTAAATTAAACCAATCACTAATTGATGATAAAGCAGCAGCCTCATAATATAATTTAAAATTGGGCATTTTAAGACCACCTCTTTCACATACATCTTGCATTATCTTAAATTTAACTCCTGGTCTTTTCCCTGCCCAAACAAATTGATTAACACCTTTCTGCCATTCCTCCAAATTTGAATCTTTTTTAAGTATAGGTATCATTTGAAACAAAAATAAAAATTTTGGCAAAACATTCATTTTTACTGCTGCAATTCTTCCCAATAAGGATAATTGTAATTTTTTCCAACTATCTAACTCTTTTTGTATTTTTAACCATAACAATTCATAATTATTTTTGTATAATTTTACATTTGAAGCCGAAAGATATACCCCCAAATATTTAATCTTTTTAACTATTTCAAATCCCGTTAGCTCTTCTAAAACAACCTTTTGTTCTATGGTCATATTTTTAGACAATATTTTAGTTTTTTGCATATTTATCTTAAATCCAGAAACTTTCCCATATGACGTTATTATCTCCATCAATTCTACAACTGAGTAAGTCGGTTGACTTAATGTAATAACCAAGTCATCCGCAAACACTCTCAATCTATAATCTTGATCTCTTATTTTAATTCCCTTAATTTTATTTGAGTCTCGTATCTTAATCAATAATACTTCCAATGTTAAAACAAACAACAAAGGTGACAACGGACACCCCTGTCTTGTACCCTTTTCATTATTACATGTTTCTGTCAAACTACCATTGACTATTATTTGAGCTGTTTGCTTCTGATATATTGCCCTAATAGGTTGTAAAAAATTATCCCCAAACTCCATTTTCTCCAGTACCTTAAATAAAAATTGCCAGTCCAATTGATCAAAAGCTTTTTCAGCATCCAAAAAAATCAGCGCTGCAGAGACCTGGTTATTTCTTTCCAAAAATTCCAATAGATCTACAATATGTCTCACATTATTCTTCATTTGTCTACCACTTATAAATCCTGTTTGGTCACTCTGAATCATTTGCTGCATTACCTTCATTAATCTATTTGCTAATTTTTTTGTAAATATCTTATAATCAGTATTTAAAAGCGATATTGGCCTATAATTTTTGGTTTGGGTAAGATCTTGATCTTCCTTCGGAATCAGCGATATAAAGGCTGTTTTCCACGATGGAGGAACTTCTCCTCCAGATTGAATTGTTCTGAATAATTCTTTTAAAGGTTCCACCATTTCTACCTGTAAATCTTTATAGTAAACGGCAGTCAAGCCATCTGTTCCTGGTGCTTTCCCCACCTTTAATTGTTTAATTGCTAAAATAATTTCTTCATCATTTATCAGTTGATTCATCCCTTCCCTTTGCTCTTGTGTAAGAACAGGGATATTAACTTCTTGTAAATATCTATCTATATCTACATCTTGAATCTTATCCTTAACATATAACTTAGAATAAAATTCAACAAAAACCTTTTTAATAAGATTCTGCTGAAAGACCTCTTTACCCTTGTAATCTATTCTATCTATATTACGTGACCTTTGTTTCTTCCTTAACAAGTAAGCTAACCACCTACCCGGCTTATTAGCATTACAAAAGGTATTATGTTTAACATACCATAAATTGGTTGCCACTTGATCTGCAATCAACATATTAAACTGACCTCTTAACAAAGTTAAGAGGTCAGTTCAATCTTATGAGATGGATTCAAAATTAGAGCCTTCTCTTTCCTCTTAATTTCCTCCTCTAATTCTTTTCGCTTATATTCCAGTTTACGCCTATGTTTATTATTCAAATATATTAACACTCCTCTCATATAAGCTTTACTTGCATCCCAAACCATTTCAATAGAAGTACCCTTATGCATATTTATATTAAAAAATTCTTTCATCTGTTTTTTACATTCTTCCACATTTTCTTGATATCTAAACAAATTTTCATTCATTCTCCAAGACCGCCTGTCTCCACTCTCTTTTTCCAATTCCAACCATACTGGACTATGATCTGATAGAGTTCTTGGACGTATCTTAATCTTCTTAATCCTAGAAAAAAAATCATTAGTAGTTAATACAAAATCAATCCTAGAAAAGGATTGGTGTCTATCGGAAAAAAAGGTAAAATCTTTTTCTTCCAAATTTCTTTCTCTCCAAACATCTCTCAATTCCAGGTCATCTTTCATCTCAAAAAAAGATTTAGGCAATCTAGCATGGTTTGGTATACTTCTGAAAAGACCTTTTTTGTCCTTTTGTGCATCCAGGACACCATTCCAATCTCCCATCAAAATACACGATTTATAATCCCATTGAATTATCTTACTGTGTAAAAGTTTATAAAATTCTCCTTGCTGTTGATTAGGAGCATATAATCCAACCAAAAGTATTTTCTTGCCTTCTATTAACAATTCAATTATAACATATCTTCCTTGTTTGTCTGTTTCAATTAAATTAGCTGTTAAATTCTTCTTGACGTAAATAACTACTCCATTTTTCTTATCTGGAGCAGATGCACTAAACTGTGTACCCAATCTAAAGTTTATCAAATATTTTTGATCAGCTGCTCAAATGTGCGTTTCCTGTAAACAAATAACATCATTTCTAAATTGTTTCAAATACTGAAATACTTTCTTTCTCTTGTGCGGGGAATTTAATCCATTACCATTCCAGGTTAGAAACTTTGTCGCCATCTTTTGCGACCTGAAGCTTACGGAGCGCCTCTTGCAAAACCACCTGCACTTTCTTCGGTTTCGCTCCTCCCACTGCTTCACTGTAAGTAGGTTCTTGAGATATGATTGTAGCTTTCTGAAGGGGAACACTTTGAAGTCCATAAGATACTAGATTCATGCACACATCATGGTTCTACACAATACTTAGTGGCTTGGAAAAACCTTCCATCTTCCCAGAATGAGTGGGTGTACAAAAAAACATGTTAGAGCTCCAAGGCTACTTAAACGCTTTCACTCTAGGTATCCTGACAAGCCTCATTAATGTTATTCCCTATTTGTTTTTCCCCTCTCCTTTTCTGTTCTGCAGGTGGATCTGCTGGTTTTTTAGGGGGGGGCTGTATGTCAGGGTCCCCAAAGTAATGTTTTTTGTTCCCTTTCTATGCTTTGCTTGCCTTTGTAACCATTCTTTGGGGCCTGCCATTCTGTTGGGAGCGGGGATGCTCTGGGATGCCTTTCATTGTCTTGCTGCTGTGCCGTTCCCCCAGGAGAAGCCAGAAGGAAACGAAAGCGAGAGAGACCTTGATGAACGTGCCAACGGAGCCCATTACCAAAACGCTATGCCACCTGTGGATTGGCTGGATTTCAAATGGACACTGGGACTCTGGGATGAGGAGTTATAAAATTGCTTTTAATATGTTATTTGCACAGGTTTTTCCACAGATCTTGCCTTGCCATCCCTGCTATCACTAGCCCCTAATAAAAGTTCCTTATGAAATAATGCCTGTCTCAAGAGTTCTGCTTTCTTGGGAGGCTAAGCTGAGGTAAGTCTTTACGGTTTATGAAGAAGTCTCAAATGCAATTTGTCATATGGAACAGAAATGGAGCTGTGGTTCAAACCAAATTAAAACACATTTTTACTGTAATTTTCTTGAATGTCCATAGTATTTCACATTTGTGTTCCTATTTTTCTTTGTTGAACAGGCAATGCTGGACAGTCTTAACAGGCTATTTATTTATGCTTCCTGCATTTAGAAGAGACCACCTATTTTCAGAAAGATCATATTTAACATGTGTCATTTTATTAAAGGTTGAGAAGTTATCTTCTTTTCAATAATGGGCATTTGCAGTGTTCACTCATGGGATACAGAACATTTCAAAATATATTAACAAATTCTGTAAGAAACACACACACACAGAGAGTCCCTGCAGTTTTCTTGGCAAAATTTTTAAAAGTGGTTTGCCACTGCGTTTATTCCTAGAGCTGAAAGTGACTGGCCCAAGATCACCCAGTTTCCTTTGTGCCTAAGGCAAGACTAGAACTGTCTCCTCGTTTCTAGTCTGGTACCTGGTTTCTAGTCTGGGAAAAATGCAAACACTGAAAACACTAAAATGTTTTCTACTGATGCTACTCTGCTGCTGCTACATTTTTTATGCCTTATACTGTAGTTTTATGTATGTTTATCTAGAGGTAAATATATCATTGTTCAATGACACTGTCTACTATCTTTGGAGTTCTGACTGGAATGTATCTGTCAGACCTTCAAACACAACCTGGACAACCTGGGCATTGAGTAGCAGAGTGCCCGGTTCCTTTCCCTCCACCAAAAAATGTGACTGCAGCTCCGGCGAAGCCAAAGAGACAACCTCAGCCGACACAAGAGAAGTTGAATTGGGCCAGCCAGGGGCAAGTTGTACAAGTCACCTATCTTCCACAGAAGAAGCAAAAGGAGCCAGCCAAAAGCCTGCCTGCACCAGATCCCTATGACAGTGATGACGGGGGGGGGGGGAGAGACAACCCAATGGTGAGTCAGCCTGTCCCACCTTTTGCCTTTTCCACCAAAATAGTGGTGCCTAATTCAGGGGCTCAGTTGGACTTGAATGTTTTAGTCGATTCAGGGTGCACCCAATGTTTAATCAACCTCCCCACCATACTAAAACTGGGCATTAGAGCAAAATTGCTGCCCCTTCCCATGAGGTTTGAGCAGGCTGATGGATCTCTCATAGGGGAGCCCTACCTACCCACCTGACTGAACTGGTGCATCTAGAAATCGGGGAGCATTGGGAGTTAATCCGCTTTGTGGTGATCCCAAAAATGACTGAAGCAGTGATTCTGGGGTTGGCCTGGGTTGATAAATGGTGCCCCATGATTTCGTGGGAAAACGGAGTTAGGACTTTAAGACTAGCAACCGGACCGTCACCTCCTACCCCAGTCAGTAGCCCAGTTGAAAGCCAGGTGCAGCACTTGGAAACCTTGAAGTCTGTCTGCTATTTGTTCCCCGCCAAGAGAACCTATCATCCCAAGTGAATATAGAGACTTAGCAGAAGCATTCAGCAAGGCGGAATGTGACGTTCTGCCACCCCACTGAACTGAAGACTGTGCTATTGAGATTTTACTGGGAGCAAAATTACCCAAACCAAAAATATATTCGATGACCCCTTGTGAACTGAAAGAGCTGTGATCATACATTGATAAGAACTTAGAAAGAGGATTTATCCAACCAGCTAAATCCCTAGTAGCCACCCCAGTGCTTTTTAAGGAAAAGAAAGATGGGTCAATGAGATTGTGCATGGATTATAAAGGATTAAATTGTGTCAGTGTGGAGAACATGTACCCCCTCCCCTTGATGAAGGACATGTTAGCCCATTTGGCAAAAGGATTTTTTTTACCAAATTAGACCTAAGAGAGGCATATTACTGAGTAAGAATCAAGGAAGGAGATGAATGGAAAACCGCTTTTAACAGCCCCTTGGGAAGCATCCAATTCAATGTCATGCCTTTCGGTCTGCAGGGGGCTCCAGCTGTATTCATGCAATTGATAAATCAAGTACTGCATAATCACCTATATAAGGGAGTTTTAGTTTACCTTGACGATATCCTCATCTACACTGAGACCATGGATGAACATATAAAATTAGTGCTCAAAGTGCTAAAAAAGCTATTAAATGCCAAACTTTAAGCAAAACTCTCAAAATACGAGTTCCACCAAACACGACTGAATTACTTAGGACAGTGATGGCGAACCTTTTAGAGAGCGAGTGCCCAAACTGCAACCCAATCCCCACTTATTTATCGTTGGCTGCCGGATGGGTGTGACCCACTGGGTGGGTGTGGCTGCTGTGGGCGTGACCTACTGGGTGGGCGTGGCCAGGTCAACATCACTCGCGTCAGGGGCACTTGTGCAGGACTGGGCAGGACTGGGGTGGATCTGAGGGTCCCTGGTGGAGGGGTGGGTGGGACCAGGGCGAGCGCTGGGACATGGTCCACTGGAGGAGCCTCACTGAGCCTCAAGCCATGCAGGGGGGCCCTGGATGGTGGCACCGACTGCCTGGAGCCCTGGGCAGCGGAGGTCAAGCACCCAGCCCGGCCCTTGAGCTCCCACGGCACCAGGACCCCACAGCCCTGCCTAGCCTAGCCGCACTTCCCCGACGGGGTGCCCAGCTGCATTTACCTCCTCCTCAAGGCTACTGCTTCTGTATTTGCTCTCCTTGGCCAGGTTGCTCATGGTGGGTGCAGGAGGGCAAAGTGAGTGGGTCAGAGGGAGGCCCACTCCCTCTCCATGTGAGGACACCTGGTTTTGTAACCAAAGCATCCTCAGCAATAGGATGGGAGACCACCAGGGGATGGTGAAAGGGCAACAGGGCTGCTGGTGGCCAAGTGCTAAGGCAGGACTTCCCTCAGACCCTCCCTCCCTCTTATTCCAATCTCCTTCCTTCCTTCCTTCCTTCCTTCCTTCCTTCCTTCCTTCCTTCCTTCCTTCCTTCCTTCCTTCCTTCCTTCCTTCCTCCCTCTCTCCTTCCCTGCCTCCCTCCTTTTCATTCCCATCTCCTTCCTTCTTTCCTTCCCTTTCTTTCTTCCTGTTTCCCTCCCCTCCTTCTTTCCTTCCCTCCCTCCCTCTCTCTGTGCACAAGAAGGGACGAGGGGAGGGGGAGAGGTTGGCAGCGCTTCTCTCAAAGAGTAAGAGAGTTGGAAGAGATATTTGAGGTCTTTAGTCCAAGCCCCTGCTCAACCCGGGGACCTATACCATTCCAGACAATGGAATATCTAATTTCTACTTAAAAGCCTCCAGTGATGGAGCATCCACAACTTCTGAAGGAAAGCCTTTTCACTAGTTAGTTGTTATCACAAGTCCTTAGTTCTAGGCTGGTTTTCTTCTTGATTAGTTTCCATTTATTATTGCCTTCTGATGCCTTTGGAAAATAGGTTGACCCCTTCTTCTCTGTGGCAGCCATCAGATATTAGAACATTGCTATCATGTCACCACCCCAGTCCTTTTCACTAAGCCAGACACACCCAATTCCCACAAACATTTGTCATATGTTTTAGCCTGGTAACCCAATTACTAAAAGACTGAAGGAGTTGAAAACCGATCCCTGGTTCTTAGCAAATAAAACCATACTGACTTGTCAGGATGGGTTAGCTTGGAAAGGATTGAAACTGTATCTACCAGAGTCTCTCAGAGTTCAGGCTCTCTAACACAGTCATGATAGCAAACAAGCAGGTCACTTTGGCTATCTGAAAACTTTACATTTGATTCGAGGGCAGTTTTGGTGGCCAGGACTGAAGAAGGACATTTAAAATTATGTGAAAAGTTGTGCAACTTGTGCAACCATGAAGAAACATCCAGGAAAAACCCCTGGATTATTACAGCAAGTCGCAGACCCTTCCTAGCCTTGGGAAGAAATAGCCATGCATTTTATTGTAGAGTTGCCAGAAAGTAGGGGAAATACGGTAATATGGACTGTGATAGACCTTTTTTCTAAACAAGCTCATTTCATTGCCTGCACCAGTCTCCCTTCCACAAAGAAATTAGCAAGAATGTTTCTCAAGCATATCTACCGACTCCATGGAGCTCCGAAGTGGATTATATCAGATATGGGGGTACAATTCACTGCTAAGTTCTGGAGGGACTTTTTGAAACTTATTGGGTCCACACAGGGACTGTCATCAGCTTTTCATCCATCTACTAATGGAGCTGTTGAAAAGGCTAACTCGATGGTGGTTCAATATATTAGGTGCTATGTGGACTACCAACAGACCACATGGGTTGACCTCCTCCCCTTCGCTGAGGTGGCTTACAATAACACAGTACATAGTAGTACTGGACTCACTCCTTTTAAAATATCTACTGGTAGAGAATTCATTTCCATGCCTGAGCTCCCTCAGGACCCTCCTGTTTCTGAAACTTGAGATCAATGAGTGACTTCCTGGAAAACTGTGTGGGACAATGCAAAAGCAGCTCTGCTAAAAGCCTCAAAAAGTTACAAAGAACAGGCAGACAAGAGGAGGGCCCCTCAGAGATCATTTCATGTGGGTGAAAGGGTTTTACCTCTCTACAGAATATTTAAGATTCAAACTGCCTAGTAAAAAATTGGGACCAAAATTCCTTGGACCTTTCCCCATTGTGCGGATTATAAATCCAGTCACAGTGGAGTTAAAGCTTCCTCCCCTTCTGGGGAAAATTCACCCTGTGTTCCACTGCAGCCTATTGAACCATACAGTGAGTCCATGTTGAGACCTCCTCCCAAACAGGCACCTGATCCTCTTGTTGTGGAGGGAGAGACTCATTATGAAATAAAATGAATCCTTGACTCAAGGTTGTATAAGGGAAAGTTGCAATATATAGTGCAATGGAAAGGTTACCCACTATCAGAGGACACATGGGTGAAACGTAATGATGTAAAAGCTGATAGATTAATACGTAAATTTTATGATTAGCATCTGAATAAGCCTAGGGGTTGATTTCTGACTCAAAATAATAATGTCAATGCTGCAGACATTGACATGTTTTTGCACTGACAATATAAGAGACAGCCTGTTACTTTAATTGCTTCATTTGGGAGGGAGGAAATCACCTGGAAGTTGTGATAAGATTGCAAAAGGCGCGTACAGAATGGGAAGTGAAACCTGATATGTAAAACTAATTGGATAATGTGATTTATGATGTGTAGATAAGGGCGGGAATTGTTTGTGTGTTATGATGGGTTTGGGGGGAGGAGATTTCAGATTCTGGCATCCCTCCATGAGTGCCGATGTTTCGTTTCATTATTAAGACATTTAGATAAACAATGTTTGCATTTTATTTGAACGGTCTCATTTATCAGAACCATGACTAATAATAATAATAATAATAATAATAATAATAATAATAATAATAATAATAATAATAATAATAATAATAATAATAATAATAATAATAATAAGAAGAAGAAGAAGAAGAAGAAGAAGAAGAAGAAGAAGAAGAAGAAGAAGAAGAAGAAGAAGAAGAAGAAGAAGAAGAAGAAGAAGAAGAAGAAGAAGAAGAAGAAGAAGAAGTTGGAAAGGACCTTGGAGGTCATCTAGTCCAACCCCCTGCTCAGGCAGGAAACCTTATACCATTTCAGACAAATGGCTGTCCAGTCTCTTCTTAAAAACTTCCAGTGTTGGAGCATTCACCGCTTCTGGAGGCAGGTTGTTCCACTGGTTAATTGTTCTAACTGTCAGGAAGTTTCTCCGTAGTTCTAGGTTGCTTCTCTCTTTGGTTAGTTTCCATCCGTTGCTTCTTGTCCTGCCTTCGGGCGCTTTGGAGAATAGCTTGACTCCCTCTTCTTTCTGGCAGCCCCTGAGATATTGGAACACTACAATCATGGCACCCCTAGTCTTTCTCTTCATTAAACTAGACATACCAAATTCCAGCAACCATTCCTTATATGTTTTAGCCTCCAGTACCCTGATCATCTTTGTTGCTCTTCTCTGTACTCTTTCTAGAGTCTCAACATCTTTTTTACATTGTGGTGACCAAAACTGGATGCAGTATTCCAAGTGTGGCCTTACCAAGGCATTGTAAAGTGGTACTATACTTGTGCATTTGTTTTTTCTTGCCTAAATGTAGAACCTTACTTTTTCACCATTGAATTTCATTTTGTTAGATAGCGCCCAGTGTTCAAGTCTGTCCAGATCCTCCTGTATCTTAAACCTATCTTCTGGAGTGTTGGCTATTCCCCATCTATCCTCTTGTCCAAATCGTTGATGAAGATGTTGAACAGAGCCCTGGGGCACCCCACTACAAACTTCCCTCCATGTGATCTACTTTATCAAATGCCTTACTGAAGTCCAAGTAAATTATATGCACAGCATTCCTCTGGTCCACTAATTTTGTCACTTGGTCAAAGAATGCAATAAGATTTGTCTGGCATGATCTGTTTTTGACAAACCCATGTTGGCTTTTAGTAATGACTTTGTTTGTCTCTAGGTGTTTGTTGATTCAGTGTTTGATTATCTTTTCCAGTATCATCCCAGGTATTGAGGTCACGCTGATAGGTCTGTAATTTCCTGGATCTATTTTTTTCCCTTTTTTGAAGATGGGAACTACATCAGCTCTTTTCCCATCCTCTGGTAGTTTCCCAGTGCTCCTGGATCTATGAAAAATATAGTTCAGTGGTTCTGAGATCACATCTGCCAGTTCCTAGAGAACCTTGGTGTGTAATCTATCTGGTCCTGGTGATTTGAACTCGTCTAGGCTGGACAGGTGCTCACTTACCAAGCTTTTTTGTTATTTTTGACTTTTGTTGCAAGCCTTCATTCATTTTGAGGCTTAGCTTTCCTCACTCCTACTTTGCAGGCTCAGGCTATTTGCTGATATTCTGCCTTACTTATCTGCCCCTCTTTCCACTTTTTATACTTGTCCTTTTTGTCTTTCAATTCATCAGAGAGTTCTTTATGCAGCCATGCTGGTTTCTTTTGAAAGCTGTTATTTTTCTTCTTTGTTGGTATTGTGCTAGACTGGGCTTTTATTATCTCACTTTTCCCAATTTCCCAAGCTTCTTGAGTTGTTTTCCCCTTGAGGATTCTCATCCATTAAATCCTTCCCAAACTCTCTCTAGGTTTGTTGAAATTAGCTCTCTTAAAGTCCAAGACTCTAGTTTGACTGTGTTCTATTGCTTGTGCTTGCATAATAATAATAATAATAATAATAATAATAATAATAATAATAATAATAATAATAATAATAATAATAATAATAATAATAATAATAATAATAATAATAATATATAAAGTTGGAAGGGACCTTGGAGGTCATCTAGTCCAACCCTATGCTCAGGCAGGAAACCCTAAACCATTTCAGGCAAATGGCTGTCCAGTCTCTTCTTAAAAACCTCCAGTGTTGGAGCATTCACCACCTCTGGAGGCAGGTTGTTCCACTGGTTAATTGTTCTAACTGTCAGGAAGTTTCTCCTTAGTTCTAGGTTGCTTCTCTCCTTGACTAGTTTCCATCCGTTGCTTCTTGTCCTGCTTTCAGGTGCTTTGGAGAATAGCTTGACTCCCTCTTCTTTGTGGTAGCCCCTGAGATATTGGAACACTGCTATCATGTCACCCCTCACCCTTCTCTTCATTAAACTACACATACCCAATTCCAGCAACCGTTCCCTATATGTTTTAGCCTCCAGCCCCCTAATCATCTTGGTTGCTCTTCTCTGTACCCTTTCTAGAGTCTCGACATCTTTTTTACATTGTGGTGACCAAAACTGGATGCAGTATTCCAGGTGTGGCCTTACCAAAGCATTGTAAAGTGGTATTAGTACTTCACTTGATCTTGATTCTATCCCTCTGTTAATGCAGCCTAGCACTGTGTTGGCTTTTTTGGCAGCTGCAGCACACTGCTGGCTCATATTGAAGTGATTGTCTACTAAGACTCCGAGATCCCTCTCACAGTTACTACTATTGAGCAAGGTACCACCTATACTATACCTATGCATTTGATGTTGAATTCCAATATTGCATGGTCACTCCCCCGCAAAGCTTCCTGTGGTTACAACATCTTCTATCATATCATCTCTGTTAGTGAGAATTAAGTCCAATATGGCTGATCCCCTAGTTCCCTTCCCTACTTTTTGGGAGAGAAAGTTGTCTGCTAGGTTTTTCAAGAATCTGTTTGATCTTCCACGTGGTGCAGAGTTTGTCTCCCAGTTGATGTCAGGGTAATTAAAGTCCCCCATTACTATTGTGATGTGCTTCCTACATACCTTAGTTAGCTGACTAGCAAAAAGTTCATATATTTCCTCTGTTTGGTTGGGTGGCCTATATAGTATACACCTATGGCAATGTCATTTCCCCCCTTTTATATTGACCCAAATGCATTCAAGTTTACAGTTTTCATCACTGTGCTCTATTTCTATAGAGATGTAGTTATTTCTTATATAGTTAGCAACTCCACCTCCTCTTTTATTTGGTCTATTTCTTTTAAATAATTTAAATCCCTCTAGCTGTGTGTTCCATTTGTGGGTTTCATCCCACCATGTTTTCGTAATGGCAACAATATCATACCTGCCCTCATTAACCTGAATTTCTAGTTCACCCTGTTTACTGTTCATACTCTGTGCACTGATGTATAGATATTTGAGTCCTTTATGACTGACCCTGTGTTTACTTTCTACATAACCTGTGTGGTGCCTGAGTTCCCCTATTTTCTTACCACCTGTTTGGTTAGTGCACTTTGTGTGGCACTTGCTATTAAAAGCTTGATTTTGCTTGACAGCAAGGTTGATATTCTTGTCCACACACACATCTATGTTACATGCACTGATAGCCCTATAATTTTTAGATTGCCAGGGAAAGAGATGTTCTTTTTTTTATTGAAAAGTTTTAAAATACATTTTATCTTTGACAATCCCCCCCTCCCCCTCCCCTACCTATCCCTCCCTACCCCTCCCCCCCTTTCACCCCTCCCCCCCGACTTCCCAGAGCTAAGTACAGGGTATAAAAACAAAAAAAAACAATCATAAGCATCCATTTGCTACCAATAATAAATTCTTAAATCTATCACTCTCTAGTTCATATAAGATAACTACAAGCAATACTAATATTTCATATAGAAAAATAAGAAAATAGAAAGGAAGACTTATTCAAATGCTAAATGAAACTTTTTAGTCCCATATTTGTTCTGGATATATTCAATCCATTTTTTCCACTCCATAATATAACGTTCTTGCGAATGATCTTTCAAATAAGCCGAGATCTTTGCCATTTCTGCCAGGTCAGAAACCTTTAAAGTCCATTCTTCTATAGTCGGCAGTTCCTCCTTCTTCCAATATTGACCTATTAAAAGTCTTGCTGCTGTAATTAAATTCAACATCAACTTAGTGTCCACAACAGTAGCGTCTGCAATTATACCCAACAAAAAGAATTGCGGACAAAACTTTATCCTTTGCTTGAAGATCTTCTGCATATTCCACCAAATTTTTATCCAAAAAGCCTTGACCTTTTTGCAGGTCCACCATATGTGAAAATATGTTGCATCTTCGCCACCACACCTCCAGCATTTTGGCTGATAATTCGGATACATACTTGCAAGCTTTTTAGGATCTAAATGCCATCTATAAAACATTTTATAAAAGTTCTCTCTTAGATTTTGAGCTTGTGTGAATTTTACATTCCTCACCCAGATCTTTTCCCACGTGTCCATTGTAATAACTTCTTGGATATTCTGGGCCCATTTTATCATACAATCTTTAACAAGTTCCGTTTCTGAGTCAATTTCTATCAATGCAAGATATATCCGTTTGATATGTGCTGGACCCTGATTTCTAATTTGCTTTATCAAATTTTCATCAGTCATTGCAAAACCAATTTTCTGATCTTCTTTCCACCTGGCCCGTAACTGAGTATATTGAAACCAAGTTTGAACAATCTTCTCATCTCGCAAGAGGTTGTACGGCTTCAAACACCAGACATTTCTTTCCAAGCTTAAAATCTCCTTATACGTAGTCACATCATGTTTGAAGCCAACATTTATGTTTTCTATTGCGTGCTTTGGGATTGCCCACAACGGCATCTTGTAATCTAACTTATGTCTATACTTCTTCCAAACTCTCAACAATGCCTGTCTTAAAATATGCACTTTAAACACATTATCTACCTTCTTATCATACAACAAATATGCATGCCAGCCAAATAACAAGTCGTGGCCCTCAAGATTTAATAATCTCTCTTGTGTCAAATTGATCCAATCACTTATTCCTGCTAACGCAGCAGCTTCATAATATAATTTAAGATTGGGCATTTTAAGACCTCCTCTTTCACGAGTATCCTGCATAATCTTAAATTTAACTCGTGGCCTTTTCCCTGCCCAAACAAATTTATTGATACCCCGTTGCCATTCTTCCAAATTAGAATCTTTCTTAAGAACCGGTATCATTTGAAATAAGAATAAAAATTTAGGCAGGACATTCATTTTCACTGCTGCGATTCTTCCCAGCAAAGACAATTGCAATTTTTCCCAACTCTCCATTTCTTTTTGAATTTTTCCCCATAATTTTTCATAGTTATTTTTATATAACTTAGTATTAGAGGGTGACAAAAACACCCCCAAATATTTGACCCTTTTAGCAATCTCAAATCCAGTTAATCCTTCTAAAAGAGCCTTTTGCGATACTGTCATATTTTTGGCCAGAATTTTAGTTTTTTGTGCATTAACTTTAAATCCAGAAACCCTCCCATATTGCATTATTATCTCCATCAGGTCCACAACAGAGTTTTCTGGCTGGGTCACTGTAACAACCAGATCGTCTGCAAACGCCCTCAATCTATAATCCTGATCTCTAATTTGTATACCCTTAATTCTTTCCGAATTCCGTATTTTAACTAGTAATATCTCCAATGTTAACACAAATAGTAAAGGCGATAACGGACACCCTTGCCTTGTGCCCTTCTCAATATTACATGCTTCAGTCAAACTATTGTTAACTATTATTCGGGCAGTTTGTTTTTGATATAATGCCCTAATTGGTTGCAAAAATTTATCCCCAAAATTCATTTTATCTAAAACTTTCATCAAAAATTGCCAATTCAACTGATCAAAAGCTTTTTCAGCATCTAAAAAAATTAGCGCCGCAGAAATCTGGTTGTTCCTTTCCAAAAACTCTAACACATCAACTATATGCCTCACATTATTTTTCATTTGCCTACCACTAATAAACCCGGTTTGATCCCCATGAATCACCTGTTGCAGAACCCTCATCAATCTGTTAGCCAACACCTTAGCAAATATCTTATAATCTGTATTTAAAAGTGATATCGGTCTATAGTTTTTTACTTGAGTAGCATCTTGATCTTCCTTCGGAATCAAAGAGATAAAAGCAGTTCTCCAAGATGGAGGCACCTTTCCCCCTCTCTGAATTGTCTGAAACAGTTCCTTTAACGGCTTTATCAACTCCATTTGTAAATTTTTGTAGTAAACCGCAGTCAAACCATCCGTACCTGGCGCCTTATCCATCTTCAATTCCTTAATTGCTATAAAAATTTCTTCTTCTGTTATCAATTGATTAATCTCCTCTTTTTGTGCTTGCGTAAGAACCGGGATGCTAGCATTCTCCAAATATACATCAATGTCTTTTTCATTAATCTTCTCCTTAGCATATAATTTAGAATAAAAATCCACAAAGTCTTCCTTAATAAGATCCTGTTGAAACACAACCTTTCCCTTATGTTCAATTTTATCTATATTAGAAGCCCTTTGCTTTTTCCTTAGTCTGTAAGCTAGCCATCTGCCTGGCTTGTTAGCATTGCAAAAAGTATTATGCCTGGCAAACCGCAAGTTGGTTGCCACTTGATCAGCCATCAATTTATCAAATTGTCCTCTTAATAGCTTAATAACCTCCTTAGTCTTCACATCCAATGGGTTCAAAATTAAGGCCTTTTCTTTTTCCCTAATTTCATTCTCCAATTCTTTCCTTCTGGCTTCCAAAGTACGTCTGTATTTATTATTCATATATATCAACACCCCTCTCATGTAGGCCTTGCTAGCATCCCAAACCATGTCCATAGAGGTATCCTTATTCATATTAATTTCAAAAAAATCCTTCATCCGCTGTTTACATTCTTCCACATTTCTCTGATTTCTAAACAAATTCTCATTTACGCGCCACGAGCGCCTATCCCTATTGTCCTTATTAATCTCTAACCAAACTGGACTATGGTCCGAAATAGTTCTTGCACAGATCTTTACCTTCTTAATCCTAGAAAAAAAATCATTAGTCAGCAAAATAAAATCAATCCTGGAAAAAGATTGATGTCTGTCAGAAAAAAAAGTATAATCCTTTTCATATAAGTGTGTGTCACGCCAGATATCTCGCAGTTCCAAATCATCCTTCATTTCAAAAAAAGATTTAGGCAATCTGGCATGACTCGGAACACGCTTAAAAGAACCAGCCTTATCCATCTGTGCATCCAAAACACCATTCCAGTCCCCCATAAAAATAAACGATTTGTAATCCAATTGAGTAAGCTTTGTATGAAGTGAACTAAAAAAATCAGCTTGTTGTTGATTAGGAGCATACAGTCCAACTAGAAGCGTTTTTTTACCTTCTAACAACAAATCTATCATAACATATCTTCCTTGCTTATCTGCTTCAATTAATTCCGCTGTTAGAGTACTTTTAACGTAGACAACCACTCCATTTTTCTTATTCATCGCAGAAGCAACAAATTGCGTGCCCAACCTTGAGTTCGATAAATACTTTTGGTCCATAACCCTAATATGCGTTTCTTGCAAACATATAACATCAATCTTAAATTGTTTTAAATATTGAAAAACTTTCTTTCTCTTCTGTGGTGAGTTTAATCCATTATCATTCCAAGTTAGAAATTTAGTCACCATGCGTGGCGCCCCGAAGCTTTTGGAGCACATCTTCAATAGCCCCTGTATTTTCTTTGGGCTGCGCTCCTCCCACAGCTTCACTATAAGTACGCTTTGAAAGTTCCATAAACTTCTGCTGGTCTTGCTCTTGTACTTGTCTTGCTCATTTTCAAGCGGCACGCGTCAACCTCTGCTCTCCAGCAGCAGCCGATGAAGCTATAATTTGATCCCCTCCAGCACCATTCTCCTCTGTCTGTCCACCTTCAGCCTCTTGAGGTTTCCCCTCTCCAGATCCCTTTGCAGCTTCCAAGAGTGATAGAGGGGTTGCTTTTAAAACATTGCTGTAGAAGTCACGCGCCTGAGTCACAGTAACCAGACGATATCTTTTACCTTCGTGCATTACCACCAATCCGACTGGAATCTCCCATCTGAACTTAATATCACGTTGCTTAAGTTCCTGTACAAGAAATGCAAAATCTTTCCTTCTCCTTAAAAATCTTTGGAGGAATCTCTTTTAGAACCAGAACTTCTTGCTCAGCAACCACAACTTTAGTATCATAAGCAGCTTGAATAACTTCATCTCTAGTTGCTCTCTTTGTAAAATAGACCACCACATCTCTAGGTAGCTTCCTCTGCCTTGCAATCCATGAATTTACACGAAAAACTTTATCCATACATCCCTCTATCTCAGATGCTGGCTGGCCCAATACTGCTTCCAGAGCCTCAGAAATCAGCTGCTTTAAGTCTTCTTTAGGATTCTCTTTTAAGCCCCTGATTCTAATAGCATACTGCATCTGATGGAACTGGACAAGACTCAATTCTCCGTCCATTTTATCCCTTAAATTTTCATTCTCCAGTACCTTTACTTCTAGTATAGAGTTCTTTTGACTAAGATCCTCTACTTTTTCGTCCAAACGTTGCACACATTCAGCCACGCTTTCCACTGTAGACAAAATGTCTACCCTCATTGCACTAAACTTCTCTTCCATCCTCTCCTCCATTACGTTAAACTTCTCTTCCATCCTCTCCTCCAATTTCTCCAATTTCTCCTCCAACTTTGCCATCTTATCACCCAGCATTTCTGACATTACCTGGGATTGCTTTGCAAAGGCATCTTGTAAGTCCTTAAGCGTCAATGCCACAGGAGGTGCAGGAGGAAGCAAAGCTTGCAACGATGTCTGTTGCACCGGGGAAGTTCCCGCACTCCGAAGAACTTTAGAGGAAGATTTAGCCGCCATCTTTCCTCACTTTCACTTGTTGCGCACTTTCACTTTAAGTTTATAAAGTCCATTGAACTAGGGAGTAAGAATAAAAGTCCTCTTCACCTTAACCTCCTGTACCGCTCTGCCTGCTCCTTTTTACTCCAAAGTCTTTCCTTCTGGCAGGGGTGGTCGCAAACGCCTGGCTCTGCTCCAAAAATCCCGGAACAGAGATGCTAAGCAGCTCGGAGCAACCCAGGCTACGGGGGAGCTCAATCCTTCAGCCGCCCAAGCTTTCAGCTCAGGCGGCCCCGGAGAACTCAACCCCTACCTGGGGCCTCACCCCCTCCTCTTCTCCCGAGGAGGGGGCTTCAATTCCACCTAAACAGCTGATCGGCGCTGTTTTAGGTGGAAAAACTCAGCTGCGAAGCGGACAGCCCGAAACGGCTATCTTCGGCGCCGCGCCGCCACCGGAAGTCCGATGTTCTGTATCAATTAACTCACTCTCCCCATTGTTTAATTTAAATATTCCTCCACAAAATCTGTGAATTTATTGCCAAATAACTCAGTCCCTTTCTTTGATGGATGCAAACCATCTCTTTTGTACATTTTTTCATTGGACCAGCTACAGACATCGTGACTAATATAACCAAAGCCTTCCACTTTACACCACTCCTTTAGCCACATATTGAATTCTGCTATACACTGGCCTTTTCTATTTTGCTCCTTATACACTGGTAAAACCTCTGAAAAAGTAAGCTTACAGCCTGTCCTGCTAAGTTCCTGCCCCAAGCTCTGGAAATCATTCTGCACAGAGAGTACATCTTTTTGGGACAGATCGTTAGTGCCAAGATGTACAATAGCCTCCACATCACAGTCCTTCCTGGCATTCTTGACTATTTTAAAAATACACTTCTTGTCCCTACTGGCAGTAGCATCTGGAAGACACCTGACCTCTTTCAAAACCTCTGTGTCCTTTCCTAAATTTACATCCCTTATAATTGAATCACCAACTAGAAGGTGGTTTCTCTTTTTGGATGCCTTTCTCTTGTTGCATGACTGATGTGTAATACCTGATTCGCACTTCTCCCTATCAAAAAGAAGTTCTTCATCTTGGACTGAGATCCCCTGCTTGAGTTATCATCACAACTACCTTGACCTGTGTCAACGCTGCTAAAATCGGATGTTTTTGCTTTGACAACAGATGGAGATGCAACCATTTTCTTCTTATGTTTTACTCTGATGCTGGGGGGAGGAGGAATGTGCATGGGAGTTTAGCTAGACATAACAATACTGAACCTAGTGTGTGAACCAAGGTTGAAATAAGAGATGATAAGAATTGGCGGGCTGGACAACTGGAGGGGAAGCCTGCATTTCAAACTAATTGGAGAATGTGATTTATGACTGTTAATTGGAGGAGGGAATTGTGCTTTGATACTATGTGCTTGGGGGAGGGGAACTCAGATTTTGGCTTCAACTATGTAAGTGCCGATGCTATGCTACTCAAATAAAGATTCTTTAGGTAAACAATGCCTCAAAGTTCTTTGAAGAGTTTCATCTGTTGGAACCATGACAACCTGTCTCCTTAATGTCCCTATTAAGGTCAGCAAGGGCACTGTATCTGTTATGCAGGGACACAGTGAAAGCTTTGTTTATGGTTCACAGATCTCACCCTGCCATATCCCACAATTGTTCACACTGCCCTTCTCCTGCAGGATCTTTGTGGTAGAGGGGGCTGATAGCATGGAGGCTCAATAGAGTAGAAGGGCTGAAATGGACACCTAATTTCTGCCTGAAGAGTACAGATTACAGTCCCTAGATAAATAATTTGTCCTTCCTCAACAGGATTTTTCTCTTCTTTAGTGGAGCCGACTGTCAGACCTTCAAACACTCTGAATACAGCCATGTTTCTTTGTGGGAGGGGGAAAGATGCATTCTTATAGTTTAGTCAAAACAATAACTTTCTTGTGGGAACCAGGGTCAAGCAGCTTAAGTGTTTGGCGGGCTGGAGTTACCATTAGGAAGCCCACCAAAGGTGTTAATTGGGGATTGTGATTTATGACACACTAATGGGTGGGGAGTTCAACTTTTACTTTGTAATCTTTTGTGGGGTAACTTTCAGTCTTAGTTTCACCTTTGTTCGTGCTGATATTATATAGCCATTAAAATTGTTCTTTGAGGAAAGCAATTGCCTCAGAGTTCTTATTTCTACTGGTCTCATCTGTTGGAACCATGACAGTATCCTTTTACTTATTTCCATGTTGATGGTTATTGTTTTATTATGTGTACCAGCTCATCTCACAAGCTGAGTCAAAATGAATTTAGCTTTAAATTATATTATGAAGCTGCAGTTTTATCATCAATTAGTAATTGGTTTAATTTAACAGAAGGAAGATTATTGAATATTGAGGGACATGATTTATTATATGGTTGGCATGCATATTTATTGTATGATAAAAAGGTGGATAATATCTTCAAGACACATATATTAAGGTATGCCCTGTTGCGAGTTTGGAAAAAATATCAATACCAGTTAAATTATAAAATACCAATTTGGGCAATACCTAAGCATGCAATAGAAAATATATGTCTGGGATTTAAATATGATGTGACTACATATAAAGATATTCTTAGACTGGAGAGGAATGGATGGCAATTAAAGCCATTTAATATCTTAAAAGAAGGGAAAATAGTGCGAACCTGGTTTCAGTATGGTCAGATACAAGCTAGATGGAAAGAAGATCAGAAAATTGGTATTACAACAACAGATGAAAATTTGGTAAAACAAATTAGAGATCAAAGTCAAGCGCATATAAGAAGGTTATATAATGCATTGATAGAAATAGATTCAGTAACAGAATTTGTTAAAGATTGTATGATAAAATGGGCCCAGAATATTCAAGAGCCAATAATGATGGATGTTTGGGAAAAAATTTGGGTTAGAAATGTAAAATTTACTCAGGCTCAAAATTTAAGGGAGAATTTTTATAAAATGTTTTATAGGTGGCACTTAGATCCTAAAAAAATAGCATGTATGTATCCAAATTATCAGCCTAAATGCTGGAGGTGTGGTTGTGAGGATGCAACCTATTATCATATGTGGTGGACTTGTAAAAAAGTTAAAGTTTTTTGGATTAAAATTTGGTGGCATATGCAGAAGATATTTAAGAAAAAGATTATTATTATTATTATTATTATTTATTAAATTTATATACCGCCCTTCTCCCGAGGGACTCAGGGCCGTGAACAGGGCACATATAAATAACAAATACAAAAATTAAAAAGAGAATTAAATAATCGCCCAATAAAACAATACAGTATAAAAACCAATTAAAAACCCTAACATCCCCCCAGTTTACCCCACAGTTATTTTTATTGGGTATTATTTATATTTATTGGGTATTATTTATATTTATTGGGTATTATTTATATTTATTGGGTATTATTTATATTTATTGGGTATTATTTATACGATCTGAAGAGAAACCAGAGCATATATTGGGTATTATTACTGATTGTATGGTTATAGAAACTAAATTGATGTTGAATTTAATAACGGCAGCAAGACTTTTGGTTTTGCAATATTGGAAGAAGGAGGAACTGCCTACTATAGAAGAGTGGACTTTAAAAGTTTCAAACTTGGCAGAAATGGCAAAAATTTCAGCATACCTGAAAGAACAATCGCAACAGAGATATATTTCGGAATGGAGAAGATGGATTGAATATATTCAGAATAAATATGGGACTAAAAAATTTCACTTAGCATATGAATGAATATTAGAATTATAAGATGTACTATTACTTATCTATGTATAAGGGGAGTTAAAGTGTGATAGGATTTAAAGAGTATTCTTAGTTGGTTAGCATATCTTAGTTTAAGCTTGTTAGAGGCAATACCCTGCTTTCAGCTCTGGGAAGTTGGGGGGGAGGGGGGGAGGGGGGATGTGGGGGAGGAGGGGGAGGGATGGAGTATACTTAAAATGTATTGTAAAACTTTTCAATAAAATAAAATGAATTTAGCTTAATATGTAAAATATAAAGATTAAAAATAATATAGGTTTTGAAGTAAAATACATGCAAATCCAAGAGATTAGTAAATTACTTGCAAAGTGTTATTGCAGGCAACATCTATAGTTTTAGTTCCAAATTCACAAAAACACACAGATTTTGTATAAATCAGCATCATAAAAATTAACACCTTAAAGACTTTGCTGGCAGAATTAATTTGTAGATGGAAGAATGGGTGTTTCTTCTATTTTTCTTCTTTTCTTTTTCTTACAAAATATTTACAAGTGAAATATTACAAAACTTTTATAAGGGTTTTTTTTGTAAAACATTTACAATTTGACCACCAGAAAATTCTGTTTCAAGATAATTATATAGATTTAATACCTTATGCTGCACATCAACTTTTGTGGGATGACAATTGTGACATGCAATAAAAAAATCACAAGGCTTCAGAAATGGAGACTTAACTACAAATTTTGTTGCAATAAAAAAATACAAAATTGAAAAATAGGACTCAAACATCATGCTTACTTAAAAAAAAACTTTTTCTCCCTAAGTTGCGTATTTTTATTACTTCTCTCTAGAAACAATGTGATAAACAGTGACATAACACAGATTTCTAATGAAATCAGAAAGTATGTACACAACGTAAAGGTTCCCCCGCACATGCATGCTAGTTGTTTCCAACTCTAGGGGCCGGTGCTCATCTCCGTTTCAAAGCCGAAGAGCCAGCACTTGTCCGAGGACGTCTCCGTGGTCATGTGGCTGGCATGACTAGACGCCAAAGGCGCACAGAACGCTGTTACCTTCCCACTGCAGTGGTCTCTATTTTTCTACTTGCATTTTTACATGCTTTCGAACTGCTAGGTTGGCAGAAGCTGGGATGAGTAACAGGCACTCACTCTGTTAAGTGGCACTTGGGATTCGACCCGCCAAACTGCCGACCTTCTGATCGACAAGCTCAGCGTCCTAACCCACTGAGCCACCGTGTCCCAATAAAGCATATTAAAAAGAGAAAAAAAACCTAATCCAACACTGGAATTCTACCGTGATAAATACACTTTGCACTTGTAAGTACAATAAAGCAAAACTTTATCATGGTGGCCAAGGAAATGAACAGTAAAATGGCATTTAAACAAGCTAGTACTGCACATCTGTGTCCTATTACATACCATTATATCCCACTGAGTCAAATAAAAGTACCGTACACTGAAATTTATGGTTTTTCTAAGACTGAAAAATGGACTCAAAATGGTATACAGAACAGACTATCAAAATGTTTTTTTTTAATTCCAGGAGTAATAAGCACACCTGCTAACACAAATTAATTTACATTAGTTTCTGTGATATCAAACACATTTTGATATACTTGTAATAGGGATTTGCTGCACATTACAATAATTTTCATTTCATATCCACATACCTAAGTATGCTGAAAGAATATTTAACAGCCGTGCAGAGTACTCAACCTTTTAGTTCATAAAGTTTTTTTAAAAATTCTAAGTTAACATGATTCTATTAGGAAACATTATTAACTAGAATTTTTAGCACTGATTGTAAAGCATAATTATAAAGTATTTGATGCTGCACTTCATCTACAACAAAAATTAATTAGTATTATCTAATGGCCATCTGTATGAAATGTATTGTCAATTTGATTCTGATGTTTTAAAGCCACATATATCAGTAGAGAATATTTTAAGATATACAAAATGATACAAAAAACCCTCCAACTAATATTTAAAGTGTGTTAAATCTTTACAAAAGGTATAAGAAATTTAAAATTTATAAGCACAGAGTAAAATTGTTTTCTTTGCTATATATGTGAGCTCAAAGTATGAAAGACTTTCTATTTCATATTCTCTACACAGGGAATTCCTAAAATGTACACAGTATAGACAACTATCAGTAGGTCTTTGTTTTTAAAAATGCATACAATGTCACAAGACTGGAACTTGTGTATGTTTATAAAAGTTGCTTGTTTAGAGTTTCAAGTAGCACCCAACACAAAGTATATTGTTAAAGGAAAAGTCTTAATTGCCTGCAGTTTTATCTCTAAATTGTTTAAACATCCAAAGTACCAGTTTGCTCTCATTTTATATTCTAGTGCAGGGCTTTTTAACCGGTGGTACGCGTACCACCAGTGGTACATTGGCACGTGGCAGGTGGTACGCGGCCCTGCCCAGCCCAGCCAAGGGTAGTGGGGGAGGGAATGAGCCAAAATGGCACAGCACAGTACTTGCCGTGAGAGAGTCCTCAGGCGCTGCAGGGCTGCTTGGGGCGAGACAAAGGCATATAAAGGGAGGCAGTTTGGGCAGAAGAGGGAGAGAAGAAAAGACTCAGGAGAAAGAGCCAGAAGAGAAAAGGCTTTTCTCACAGAAGTGGTAAGAGAGACAGAGACACACACCCACACACACACACAGAGGAAAGGATTATGGAGGAACGTGTGCATGAGAATGGGAAGGATTTGGAGGAACATGTGTGTGTGAATGGGGAGGATATTGCAGGAACGTGTGTGTGAATGGGGAGGATAGTGGAGGAACGTGTGTGTTTGAATGGGGAGGATATTGCAGGAACGTGTGTGTGAATGGGGAGGATAGAGGAGGAACGTGTGTGTTTGAATGGGGACGATATTGCAGGAATGTGTGTGTGAGAATGGGGAGGATATTGCAGGAATGTGTGTGTGAGAATGGGAAGCACCAGGTGAGCCATGCTTTGCAGGACAAAGTGGGCAGACCTATGTCAGCAGGCCCATCGGCATCAGAAAGGCTCCAAAGGAGGTAGCTGCGGGGGGGGGGGAAGCAGGAGGATTTTCAGCAGGTGCCGCCAGGTCTGCAAATGCGGCGCTGACCCTCTGCTTTCCAACCCTGAAATTCCAGAGTAAAGTTGGGCAGCCTTTGAGTGCTGCTGACAAGCTGCAAATCTACTGTAGTCTCGGCTGCTGCCCCCTTCCTTGGCTGGGCAAGGCTGGAGCACTTGGCCTTTAGTCGGGGCTGCTGGCATGGCAGTGGGAGGGAGCACTGGGGGAGCGCCGCTTTGCAGGACGAAGTGGACAGAGGTACTTGCAAGTCCTGCCCCAGCTATGGTGAGGAGCTGCAATTGCGTCTGTACCCAGGGGGCGAGGAGAAGGAACCAGAGGGGCGTGGAGGCTGGGCTGCCTTCTGGCCCGCTGGATTCAGCTTTTTCCTTTGATTGGGGGCATATGGCCTGACTCTTGCTGAAATGCAAATCCCTCTCTAAGCAGGGATTGGGAGGCTGAAGGCCTCTGTCTTTGTGGCCATGCAGTTCTAAAATCGATTTGACTGCTGCTGCTGGGGAGGAGAGTCAAAATAGGGCAAAACAAGCATAGTCCACCATAGTTTAATGATTGAAAAGTTTTCCTTGGGTTTTCCTATCCCTTCCTGGGCTATTAAAATCACATTGGCAAGGTCTGTACTGAACACCTGGCTGCAAACTACTCAACCGGATTTTAGCCTAGCCCCTTGTGCAATCCCAGGCCACATTCTGGAGGTAAGAGGATGCAGTAACAGGAGAGAGCTGCAAAATTGATTCGTTATTTATTCTTGCCTTTAGCAGCAATAACTACATTCTTTGATGACTTTGCTAGCAACCTGCAGGCTGTGAACTTTCCTTTCCCCTTGGGGAAAGAATTCAGAAGTGCTAGATTTATTTTTCCTGCTAATTACAGTATACCTTGTTGGTTTTTAAAGGAGCTTATGAGAAAAAGATGTGTCTGAAAATTAAAGGATATATCGATTAAGTTGTAAGATGGGAAAGGGAAGTACATGAACTTATGCACTTCCAGTTGCTGACAGGTGTGCCACTAATATTCTGACTTGACACCTGCATGGTCTCAGGGCCCAAAGATTATCTTCATTCTTCATAGGGCGGTATTGTGGATTAACTAAACTTTTCTGGGTTCTGATTTTAAGGTGAGTATTCCTGAGCTACAGAGGCCTTTGAACTTCTTCTTAAATTCATAATAATAAACTAATGAGAACTAAAGGCTTGGAGGGAACGCAGATTAGAAAGAACGAGACCTTTTGGGGTCTTCAATTCCCTTCCTGTTAAGAGTTCCTTAATAAGGTTTGCTCTTCCTTCCTAACATCAATAAAGGTGTTTTTCCCAGAAAATATTTGAAGAGCTGTAATTAGTGATTTAACTATGTTTTCTTTTGGGCTGTGTTTTCATTTATATATAATGTATGTTTAATTGAGGAGGGCTTGGAGAGATAGGAGTGGTCAATATGGAGGCTGCACCTTGCCCTCCAGATCTCTGACTCCCCTGCAGATCTATGGAGGGGAGGAGGGGGTGGCAGGGGAACTGTGTGAGGGAAGGCTGCCCCAACAAGCCAGCATCCTTACCACAAAGAACTGGAAATGGGAATTCTCTTTTGAGAAGGGCCAGCCTCCCCTGCCTCCTCCTCTTGCTCTCCAGAGATCTGTCAAGACAGAAGTTGGCCTTGGAGGAAACTGCTTCCTGCAAATGTCCTCCACCTCTAGTGGCTTGCCCTGTAAGTGTTGGTAGGAGTGGTCTTGGTGGTTCCTTGATTGGGCTGTCAGTCACTGTTAGCTTGTTTGTCTGAGTTGGTAGTTCCTTTATATTATCTAGTTTGGTAATGAAACTTCTGCAAGAAAACAACCAAGGACCCCACAATCCAAAGTACCTTTAGCCACATTTTTGTTCTGTATTCAAATTTACAAGTTACCACAATCCAGCAAAGCATAGCTGCACAGGAAAAGTTTTCACAATGCAATTAAGATGGAAATTCCTGTCCATAAACCAATATGTTCACATAGATGCTGAAAATTGATGTTGACAAAATGTATCCCTACCCACGGTACCAAGTTAGTAGTAGTCAGTGAGTAGTCAGTGAGAAGAGCTGGATCTGTAACAATTTTAATTTTGTTTTTACCCTTTTTCATTGAGTTATTATTGAATAATCTCACATTAGAGAGATATCACCCTCATATATGTTTAGAATGTTTTGTTCCTGAAAAATGAAAATAATTATTTTTTTACTATTTGCTGTTTTTAGTTTCTGTGATATAGGAAGGGGAAGAATGTAAACATTTGCTAGAGTACAAAAAACTTTTGCAAAACACTCTTACATCCAAAAGAACTTAAATGAGTTTCCCAAACTTTAATTTCCAATGCTGCATAGTGTTTGACACTGAAACATCTTTAAAAATGAATCTCATATATCAATAGAAGAGAATATATGTAGCTCAGGGTTGAACTGTGGAGTCCTTGGTGCTCTCCGAGCTTGGTTGTTTGCTTGCAAATGTTTCCTTACTAGACTAGGTAACATCTTCAGTGCTAGATGTGAGTGGGGTTTGCTCTGTTTATCTACAGTAGCTTGCCCTGTTAGTGTAGGTGGGGGTGTTATTTTCTCCTTGGTAGTTCCATGATTAGGCTGCTGTTTACTGCTTGTTTGTCTGAGTTGGCAGATCACTGATTAGGGCAGGGGTCGGCCACCTGAAACACTGAAAGAGACACTTGGACCTGTTTCCCTCACAAAAGAAAAAACTGGGAGCCGCAAAATGAGCGCACGCGGAACAGGGGGCTTGATTGAAGAGTGGAGCCTAAGGTGAGACATCCACCAGCCCTGCCTCCATCCAGCTCTGGTATGGACGGCTCTGCCGTGCTGGCTTCCCCTCCCCTTGGAAAAGACTTCTCTCACCCCCCCCCCCGGTGCTCTCCCTCTCTGGGACTTTCTTCTTTCCGCCTTTTGGCGTGAAGGTACCGAGGGAGCGGAGGAGGAGGCCAACGGGGAGGAGGAGCTGCTGTGGCAAATCTTCTGAGGTGGCAGCAGACAGCCACTTGGGCTTGCCTATCTCAGCCTGCTGCAGAAAACCGGAGTTGAGGCTTCTGGCTCTCTCTGGGAGGGATGCTCCATTCCTCCTCTTTGGCTGACGGATGGAGGAAAACCTGGCCAGAATCCAGAAACCCAGAACGGGCGGCGGGAAAGGGGGAAGATGGAGAGGAGTTTACAATCTCAACCGACTGGTTTCTGGAAGGGGTGCTTGGAAAAGAGAGGATGAGAAGCAGAAAGTGGGAGAAAGGACGTCTTTCAGGTCTCTGGGGTTCTTTCGCTGGGAGGGCGAGGAAGCAGCAGTTCTGCTCCATGGGAGGTGGGAACAGGCGGCCTCTCCTTCAAGCTTCACCAAGTGACTCTGGGAGCGAAGCAAGGTCCGAGTCTCCGGAATGTCAACTTTGTGAAAGAGGGAGGTGGTGGTGGGATTAAAATAAAACGAGGGGGGGCGGTTGAGGAAACCCAGCAGATGCCTACATCAGAGGGCGAGCAAGAAAGGCAAGATCGGGGAGAGGAAGAAAGCTTTCAGGGCTTGCCCAGCAGGCAGCTGCTCCTCGCTCTCAGAAATCGCCACGGTGGGAGTGGAAAGGGACGGCCGAAAGGCGGGGGCCAAGAGGGGAAGCTTGCAAGATCCCTGGTGACCCCCCCCAGGCTTGCAGAGGTGGCGGCGGAGCAGGGCGGGGGGACACTCACCGGGAAGAGGCGGGCCCAGGCCACCCCGACACTGGCCGCCCCCCAGGTTCTTAAGCTAAAATGCTATTTAAAAAGCATTAAATACTTGCATGTAAATGGAATCCCGCTTAGGTCACCATCTGCTGGGGCAGACAAGACTGCCTGTCGATCCAGCTCAAGAGGGAAAGAGGAAGCGACCAAGAGGCCATGCCAGCCGCGCACACAGGTGGCTGAGAGCAGCTCTGAGACCGCTTCCCCTCGGCCGCTTGGGGAGGAGTAAAGGGTGCCCCCTCCGACAGGGCAGGCCCACTCACGTGTAGACTGGAGGGTGAGGTGACTTCAGGGCGCAGTGTTGTGATTCAGGGTCAGCCTGTGGGTTCGGCAGTTGGGTCGGACGACTCAGAGGAGGAGGGGGGTGTTGAAGAGCTTGCTGATGAGAGCCCTCAGCCAGGCCCCTCCCACTTGGTCACGAAGGAGACCCAGCTGTGTGAGCCTGACAGCGTGGATGAAGATGACCCACAGCTGGCCCTGTTCAAGGACGCCCGACGCAGGAGGCAGTCAATCAGGAGTAAACAGAGGAAGGCAATGGGGCACCTCAGAAGGAGGCAGAGAGAAGCCACGCCCTGAACTGTATAAAAGGGGAATGCGTGGAAGGGCTGGTTTGCTGAAGGCAACCGCTTGAATAGTTCCTGTTTTATAGCTCCTGTTTCATGGTTGGTGTCTTGTTTTGCTCTGTTTTATGTTAATAAATTTGGCAGGCTTAATTCCAGCCTCTTGCCATTTGTAAAGGGGTTGTCCCTGCCTTTTCTGCAGGGCCGGGAGCAGGCTGGTACAGAACACGCAGTGAGAGGAACCGCCTCCTCTGCTGCCACCGAGCCCCGGGCAGGTGGATCTCCATGCGGCGGCAGGGACGCCTCCAGGTCCCTGCAGAAATGGTGACGGGGGGAGGGGCCAATGACTTGGACTAGCTGCCAGCAGCATGAGTAGTGGCTACAGCAGCTGGGAAGAATTGGAGTGCGAGGAGTTTTTCTTCACAGCTCGCACCTCCTTCTTCAGGAAATCCTTTGGCAAGCCAAGCCTGCAAGTAAGTGATTGTCGGTCTCCCTCAAGGTTGCTCCCGGGGTGCCAGCTGGGCGGGAATCTTCAGGCCAAGTCCCGTGCCCTACCTCAGCCTGACCCGTTGCAGGCTGCACCTATGTCTGCAGTCCCACATGCTCTTTCCAGCTCCGGAGCTAGCACTTATCTCACCCAGAGCTCCCACATTTCCCTTCCTCTGTATATAAATTCTACCAAGGATCCATGTGAACCAGGAGTCTCGGAAGACCCGAGTGCAGAAAAGGCAGTGAGATAGCTGGAGGGTTTTTTTGCCCAGCAGAGCTGGCGGGGAGAAAGAGGTCAGCGGACCGGGCAGGCACCGCGGGGGAATCTCTCAGAAGAGGCCTCGGAGATCGGCCACCTGGGGGACGGCCAAAAGGCAGGGGCCAAGAGGGGAAGCTTCCGAGACCTCCAGTGACCCCTCCGGGCTAGCAGAGGCAGCGGTGGAGCAGGGCAAGGGGAGACCCACCGGGCAGGAATGAGGTGGGCCCGGGGCACCCTGAGACTGGCTGCCCCCACCTGCGCAGCAGGTAGAAAAAGGGCCCACTCACCTTTCCAGTCCTCCTGCACTTCCTCCGCTGCTGCCACATGCAGTCCGAAGAAGCAAAGAGGTTTGTGGACAGTCCCACAAATGGCTTGTGGGCAGTCCCACAAACCAAAGAAATTCAATCAATTCAAACTTCGCGAGTATTTTTTTTCGTGAGAAGTTTGAACTGATTGGTTGAACTTTTTTAGTCCCACTTTTGAAATATTCCATCTTTTTCCTGATGTTTCATCATCATTTGTTTCCCTAAAGGGAATTTTTTCTCATTCTTTTCCTTATCTTCAAATTTGTTTAGACGTATTAAAATATTTCCCAATTGAATTAAATCATAATTTTTTATTTTATATGATTCCATCTTCAAGTCTCTATCCTCAAAATTATATTTAATCATCTCTGCTATGTTTTCCTGAGAGAGTTCTTGAAGTGAAATTAAGTTGAGAATAAGTTGATTCATGCTCTCAAAGTTCTTCTGCATTTCCTTGTAATTTAAGCTCATTGTCCTTTGAAATTTTTGCTGCTTATCATATACTTCCTTTTTTGAAATGAGCGTTTTATAAGGTTCCTTCTTTGAGTCTCTGTCTTCAGAATCTTGTTCAGTCATCTCTACTGTATTTTCCTGAGGAATTTCTTGGAGTGAAATTAAGTTGAAAATGAGTTGATTCATACTCTCAAAGTTATTCTGAATTTCTATGTAGTTTAAAGTCATTGTCCTTTGAAATTGTTGTCGCTCATCACATGTTTTCTTTTGTAAAGTATTCATTGCTTCAGCTGTGTTATCTTTGTTTAAACAGGTGCATTAAAGCTTAAAAGTTGAAAGGGGAAAAAATCCTCATCCACCAGCAGGTGTCAGCATTTGTGCATTTTTCATGTCTTTCTAGTTGTGACTCGTGGACTTCAACTCCCAGAATTCTTGTTTTCTTTCTCTAAAGGGTAAATGTCGCCGCCCAACTGAAAGGGAGGGAGCGAAGTCCCCCTCCCCCTTTCCTTCTTCGGAGATCTCTTATTTTGGGGATTTTCTTCTTCAGGAAAGTAGGTAGGATAGAGAAAATCAGTATTCTTACCCAGATTCAAGCATGCTGTTTATTATTTCGCTTAGTTTAATCGCTTATGACTTCTGTTGCTTCAGCTATGGCTGGACATGGCGTTAGCCAGCCTTTTCTTCAGTTGGTTTCTGGGAGGCTTCTCCTGGACTGTTCGGAGAGACCGCCATCTCTCCTAAGTCCCTGGGATTTCCTTCCTTCATTCTACCCCTTCAGGGTGGATTCTGGCCCCTTAGGGTCCCCAACAAAAAGAAATTTCAGCCGGAGGATCCGACATTTCAAATTCTCCAACTGCTCTGCTGAGAAACAGGAACCGGAAGTCTGAAATTTCTTTAGTCCCACTTTTTTTGGGGGGGACTGCACATGGCGGAGGAGGACTGGGAGCTGCAGGAGATGGCTGAAAGAGCCACAGGTTGCCGACCCGTGGATTAGGGTATTGTTTACAATTGTTGTTTGTCTGGTGTTAATCCTAGGTTTTAATCGCTGCTTATTTGCAACCAAGCTCAGAGAGCACCAATGACTACACAATCTGTTATATGGCACAAGAGTTTTTCAAAAGAAAGAAAAGGTTGAAACCTCCTTACTTGCTGGACAGAAAATCTTGAGCAAGCCAAAATTAGCTCTTTGGATCCAAGCTAATATTTCTCATAAGGAACAAAGGTAATAGTTAACTAAGGCCACCCAACCAAACAGAGGAAATATATGAACTTTTTGCTAGTCAGCTAACTAAGGTATGTAGGAAGCACATCACAATAGTAATGGGGGACTTTAATTACCTTGACATCAACTGGGAGACAAACTCTGCACCAAGTGGAAGATCAAACAGATTCTTGACAAACCTAGCAGACAACTTTGTCTCCCAAGGTTGGGAGGGAACTAGGGAATCAGCCATATTGGACTTAATTCTCACTAACAGAGATGAAATGATAGAAGATGTTGTAACCACAGGAAGCTTTGGGGGGGAGTGACCATGCAATATTGGAATTCAACATTATGCAAGCACAAGCAATAGAACACAGTCAAACTAGAGTCTTGGACTTTAAGAGAGCTAATTTCAACAAACTTAGAGAGAGTTTGGGAAGGATTTAATGGATGAGAATCCTCAAGGGGAAAACAACTTAAGAAGCTTGGGAAATTGTGAAAAGTGAGATAATAAAAGCCCAGTCTAGCACAATACCAACAAAGAAGAAAAATAACAGCTCTCAAAAGAAACCAGCATGGCTGCATAAAGAACTCTCTGATGAATTGAAAGACAAAAAGGACAAGTATAAAAAGTGGAAAGAGGGGCAGATAACTAAGGCAGAATATCAGCAAATAGCCTGAGCCTGCAAAGTAGGAGGGAGAAAGCTAAGGCTCAAAATGAATGAAGGCTTGCAACAAAAGTCAGAAATAACAAAAAAGCTTCTTTCAACATGTAAAAAACAAAAAAAAGTTAATAAAATGATTGGTCCACTAGCGGGAGAAAGTGATAAGAAGGTGACAAGCAACAGGGAGAAAGCAGAACTGCTCAACTCGTTTTTTGCATCTGTATTTACACAAAGGGAAAAAACAGTCCAACCTATCAAAAACAGTACCGTAAAAAACAGATTAGAAACACAACTTAAAATAGGCAAGAAATGGTAAGTGAGCACCTGTCCACCCTAGATGAGTTCAAATCACCAGGACCAGATGGACTACACCCCAAGGTTCTCTAGGAACTGGCAGATGTGATCTCAGAACCACTGAACTATATTTTTCAAAGATCCTGTAGCACAGGGGAACTACCAGAGGATTGGAAAAGAGCTAATGTAGTTCCCATCTTCAAAAAAGGAAAAAAATAGATCCAAGAAACCACAGACCTATCAGCCTGACCTCAATACCTGGGAAGATTCTGGAAAAGATAATCAAACAACGAATCAGTGAACACATGGAGGCAAACAAAGTCATTACCAAAAGCCAACACGGGTTTGTCAAAAACAGATCATGCCAGACAAATCTTATTGCATTCTTTGACCATGTGACAAAATTAGTGGACCAGAGGAATGCTGTGGATATAATTTACTTGGACTTCAGTAAGGCATTTGATAAAGCAGACTACAACCTACTACTTGATAAGGTAGAAAAATATGGGTTAGAGAGCATCACCACCAGATGGATTCATAGCTGGCTGACTGGCTGTACTCAGCATGTGGTCCTCAATGGAACTGCATCTACATGGAGGGAAGTGTGTAGTGGGGTGCCCCAGTGCTCTGTTCTGGGCCCAGTGCTCTTCAACATCTTCAGCAATGATTTGGACGAGGGGATAGATGGGGAACTTATCAAACTTGCAGTCGACATTAAGCTGGCAGGAATAGCCAACACCCCAGAAGATAGGCTTAAGATACAGAAGGATCTTGACAGACTCGAACATTGGGCGCTATCTAATAAAATGAAATTCAATGGTTAAAAAAGTAAGGTTCTACATTTAGGCAAGAAAAACCAAATGCACAGGTATAATATAGGTGGTACCTTGCTCAATAGTAGCAATTGTGAGAGGGATCTTGCAGTCCTAGTGGACAATCACTCAAATATTAGCCAGCAGTGTGCTGCAGCTGCCAAAAAAGCCAACACAGTGCTAGAGGGATAGAATCAAGATCACATGAAGTGTTAATACTACTTTACAATGCCTTGGTAAGGCCACACTTGGAATACTGCATCCAGCTTTGGTCACCACAATGTAAAAAAGATGTTGAGACTCTAGAAAGAGTACAGAGAAGAGCAACAAAGATGATCAGGGGACTGGAGGCTAAAACATATAAGGAACGGTTGCTGGAATTGGGAATGTCTAGTCTAATAAAGAGAAGGACGAGGGGTAACATGATAGCAGTGTTCCAATATCTCAGGGGCTGCCACAAAGAAGAGGGAGTCACACTATTTTCCAAAGTACCTGAATGCAGGACAAGAAGCAATGGATGGAAACTAACCAAAGAGAGAAGCAACCTAGAACTAAGGAGAAATTTTCTGACAGTCAGAACAATTAACCAGTGGAACAACCTGCCTCCAGAAGCTGTGAATGCTCCAACACTGGAGGTTTTTAAGAGACTGGACAGGCATTTGTCTGAAATGGTATAGGGCACGGGTGTCAAATTTGCCAATTCACGTGACGTGTCACGACCTATCGTGACTTTTTGCATTGCCAGCAATGGGGTGGGCGCAGCTTCGGTATGATGAAACCGCCCTGCAGGCCAGCAGGTTGACACCCCTGGTATAGGGTTTCCTTCCTGAGCAGGGGGTTGGACTAGATAACCTCCAAGGTCCTTTCCAACATTGTTGTTGTTATTATTATTATAGTTATACTTTTAGTTGTTCATCTTTTTCTTTGGCTAGTATGTCAAATTCTAAAGAATTCAGTAAATTTACCACAATGTTTGCTATTGAAAAATGTTATTAGTGGTGTATAAATGCTACGATTCATAACATTGTACTTCCCCTTATCTCCAAATGTTTAATAAAATATAAATATTTAAATTACTGGTTTCAAAATAGAGATTAATGAATGCTTAAGAATATATCCTGTGTCTTGAATTAGGATGAATTAAGATATAAGATTTGTAACACATTATCATGTTTAATTTTTACATAGAAATTAATTAAAATTTTATGTCAATACATTATATTACTAAAATTCAGTATTTGCTAAAGAATACACTGGCTCTGTAGATCTCTTACCTCTCCTAGAAAGAGATTAATCTGTGTTTACTGATTGTCATTATATACACTACTACAATGTAGTGGCCAAAATTATCTGAGATGTTCCTCAGATTCATTTCACTTGCTGCCATCTGATTTTTAACAAATGAATAAAGATGGCCAAATTTAATACACATGTCTCACAAAGTAAAGAAACAAAAGGTTTTCATCTTCACTAGAATACTTTGCATTTTCTTATTGTACAAAGTACACTTCCTGTGCTAGTTTTCCACCTTAGAATACTTACAGAAATCAAGCCGGAATACATTATTTCTTGCTCTGTAATACACTTTTACCAGCTCACTTCTGTATCTTGAAAAGTATGTAAATGTAAGTGCAGTTCTAGGCATCAACGTAACATTACTTCAGAATTCCTCCATGTTTGCTGAAACATTTGGGGTTGCTGGATTTGAATCTTGAGAAATGGCTGCTACTGTGACAATCCTTGGAGATCTAAGAACCTCAGTAACTGAAGGGTCCAATTCACCTGAGGTGACAATAGCAAGGGCTGTTCCTCCACCTTTCTTGTTCTGATGTGTTTTGACATGTTTGGAGAGATGATCACTTCGCATAAATCTTTTAGAACACTCTGGGCATTCAAATCTTTTCTCACCTGTCAAGAAATGTTTGAATTAACAACATGGGCAATTATCTATGTATAATCTATAGTACAGTGCCATGACTTTAACAATTTTTCTTGTATTTCTATTTTGCCTTCCTAAATTATAGCAATTCTGAAGCTTTAATTAATTTCTTATTTTGAATCTTTAATATCCCAATGTGGGGGGGGGGGGGGAAGAGGTATCTATTAAAACCAAGTGCTGGTTAAAGAGCTCACTGGATTTTCTGAGGGGAAGAAAGGAAAAGTGCTGGGAAAAAGAGAGGATGTGTGGGCTGCTGGGATACGGGGCTAAAGGGTTAGTAGGGAAGGTGTTGTCTCTTGAAAAGATGTTCAATTTAGATGATTATGTTTTTGTCCATCAAATGCAAAGTCTGCCAGTTTTATTAAATTGAGAGTTTACTGTATTAAACATATATTCAACTGATTCTCAGTGAAATAATTGTGTTTATATTTAAAGTGTAGTTAAATACACTGAAGAATTTAATTATACTAAAATACTTGTATACATTTATATGCATACATTTAACAGAAGAGCTTGCTAGACTTGCTTAAGTCCTTTCTTGCTTTTCTTATGAACAATTAAGTAGCTTTATATTTATGCATTTTAAAGTATTTCTATAGTGTTTGTCATATACAACAATGAACACAAGCAAGCATAAATTAAGGACATCCTATATGAACATCAAAACATATAAAATGTCTTCCACATGTACCTTAACTGAAATGAAAGCCACTGAGTGTCTCTTTTTGGAGTGAAAGCATTTTAAAATATAGGCACAACTAACAGAACCAAAGGTTGTATTTTTTGATTGTTGTTCAGATAACTTCTTTAGGAGAAACAGGAATCTTGTGGTACAATATCGAAGGCCTCTAACAATAACTGCAATAGTCGAGCAGATGTATATAGGAGAAGACAATTCAAGGGGATCCTGGTTCATTTATAGCCTTCAAGGTTAATACTACAATTCTGAACCATTAATAATCAGTAGCCAGTGTAATTCTTTTAATAATGTAATACTGTATGATAGCACAGGGGTCCCCAACCCCCAGTACACGGACCAGTACTGGTCCACCGCCTGTTAGGAATTAGGCTGCACAAGTGAGCAATGCTTCATCTGTGCATGCGCATGAAATCATTCCCCCCCCACTTCCCGGTCCGTGGAAAAATTGTTTCCCCCCAAACCAGTCCCTGGTACAAAAAAGGTTGGGGGACACTGTGATAGCAGCTAGGTATGCTGTACAGTAACCCTCTTGTTCCATGTTCACTAGCAACAGCTTCTATGCAGTGCATAAGGTAGCACTCAATGGGTAAATTATAATTACACAGACATGAGATTATCAATGCAACCACAACCAGAATACCATTAAAAGTCATAAAATATACTCTTTGCCATCAGAGGTACTTGGGCCTCCAGTAAAATGTTTATTCTATGAGCATCTCCAACTCCATTCCCATTTCTCTAGAGAAAGTTCAATATCTAGAATAGAGAATTATCTATATCCTAGATCAGGGCTTTTCAACCAGTGGTACGGGTACCACCTGTGGTACATTGGCACCTGGCAGGTGGTACACAACCATCCTAGAAAAGTGGTAGTGAGGGAGGGGAATGAGCTGAACCGGTGGCAGCACCACACAATCCTGAGCAAGAGATGCTGGAGCTGCAGGGCTGTCAGGGCCCAGCAAAAGTGCCAGGATCAGCGCTTCTTCAGGACTGTCAGGGCTCAGTGGAAGCGCCAGGATCAGTGCCAGACTCCAGCTGGAGCTCGGTGCTGATCCTGGCGCTTCTGAGCCCAGAAGAAGCACCGATCAGCAGGCAGGCAGGTGTCTTGCTTGTCTGTGGCTTGGGGGGCATTTTTTCAGTGCCATTGTAACTTCGAACAGTCACTAAGTGAACTGTTGTAAGTTGAGGACTACCTGTACTTCATCACTTTTTTCCTGTTTTGGGGGGGTCATCAAGTTTTTGACACCTTGCTAGGCGGCTGGTGGGACTCAGATGTTGCCATATCCTAAAAGTGGTACAATGGGTGAAAAGGTTGAAAAGCCCTGTCCTAGATCTAGAATTGCCAGTATCTCTATTACCACAACTGTGGTGGCGCAATGGTTAGAATGCAGTATTGCAGGCTAATTCTGCTGACTGCCAGCAGTTCGGTGTTCGAGTCACACTGGCTCAAGGTTGACTCAGCCTTCCATCCTTCCGAGGTTGGCAAAATGCGGCGCCTCAGGGGGTTGGGAGTGGGTGGCACTGTTTTACAGTGGTTCTCCTCCTACCTCCTGGATCGTTCGCAGTCGGTGTTGGCAGGGGGGCAGAGGTCGGCCTCGAGGCCTCTTGTTTGTGGAGTCCCTCAGGGGTCGGACCTCTCGCCCCTTCTGTTCAACATCTATATGTAGCCGCTGGGTGAGATCATTCGTGGTTTTGGGGTGGGGTATCATCAGTACGCTGATGATACCCAGCTTTTTATTTCCACCCCAGATCAACCCGGTGATGCCCTCGACGTTATGTCCCGTTGCCTGGAGGCGGTGAGGGTCTGGATGGGGAGGAACAGCCTTCGTCTAAATCCCGACAAGACCGAGTGGCTGTGCATACCAGCATCTCGGGTTGTCCACTCTATTCCATCTTTATCTATAGGGGGTGAGGTGTTACCCCCTGTAGATAGGGCTCGCAACCTGGGTGTCCTCCTTGACTCACAGCTCAGTTTAGAAGATCATATAGGAGCTGTGACCAGGGGGGCTTTTGCCCAGGTTCGCCTGGTGCGCCAGTTGTGGCCCTATTTGGACCGAGATGCCCTACGCACAGTCACTCATGCACTCGTGACCTCTCGGATAGACTACTGCAACTCTCTCTACATGGAGCTGCCCTTGAATACCACTCGGAGGCTCCAGCTGGTGCAGAATGCGGCCGCGCGAGTTGTGATGGGGGTCTCCCGATACTCCCATGTAACACCTCTGCTCCGCGAGCTGAATTGGCTTCCAGTTGTCTTCCGGGTGAGATTCAAGGTGCTGGTGATGACCTATAAAGCCCTAAATGGCATGGGCCCGGATTATTTACGGGAGTACCTTTTGCCGGTGTTAACTTCCCATCGTCCTGTGCGCTCCCACAGAGAGGGCCTCCTCAGGGAGCCGTCGGTCAGGGAATGTCGACTGGCGGCCGCCAGGGGGAGAGCATTCTCTGTGGGCGCGCCTGCCCTCTGGAATCAGCTCCCTGTTGAGCTCCAGATGGCTCCCGACCTTCGCTCTTTTCGCCGCGACCTGAAGACTTGGCTATTTGAACTTGCCGGCCTGGACTGAGGGACTGGGATTTTAGATTTTAAATTTTAAATTTTAAATTTTAGAACGTGTTTTATTGTTTAGGGCTACTTGGTTTAATTTATTTTAATTTTTGTATATTATGTGTTGTATATAGTGTTTTAATTGCCCTGTACACCACCCTGAGTCCTTCGGGAGAGGGGCGGTATATAAATCCAAATAATAAATAAATAAATAAATAAATAAATAAATAAATAAATAAATAAAATGAGGACCCAGATTGTTGGGGGCAATATGCTCACTTTGTAAAACGCTTAGAGAGTGCTGTAAAGCGCTGTGAAGTGGTATATAAGTCTAAGTGCTATTTATTTATTTATTTATTTATTTATTTATTTATTTATTTATTTGTTTGTTTGTTTGTTTGTTTATTTATTTAATGGGACTTATATGCCGCCCTATCTCCCGAAGGACTCAGGGCGGCTAACAACAGTAAAATACAAGTAAAAATACAAATATTAAAATTTTAACTATATCTATAGCCCCAACTACAACTAATAAAACCTTAAAACCATATTAAAAACCCCTTATCATCAGTCCAGGTCGGCCTGTTGGAAAAGAAATGTCTTAAGGTCACGACGAAAGGACCGGAGGTCTGGGGTCATCCGGAGCTCCAGGGGAAGCTGATTCCACAGGGCACGTGCCCCCACAGAGAAGGCCCTCCCCCTGGGGGTCGCCAGCCGACATTGTCTGGCCAACGGCACCCTGAGAAGGCCCTCTCTGTGTGAGCGCACAGGGCGATGGGAAGTCGTTCCTGGGAACAGACGGTCCTGCAGGTATCCCGGGCCCAAGCCATGTAGGGCTTTAAAGGTAAGAACCAGCACCTTAAATCTTACCTGGAGGGCAACCGGTAACCAATGCAGCTCACGCAGGAGGGGTGTAATATGGGAGTATCGGGATGCTCCCATCACAACCCGCGCGGCCACATTCTGCACCAGCTGAAGTCTCCAGGTGGTCTTCAAGGGCAGCCCCATGTAGAGAGCATTGCAGTAATCAACACGGGAGGTAACGAGCACATGAGTGACCGTACGTAAAGCATCTCGGTCCAGATAGGGGCGCAACTGGCGCACCAGGTGAACCTGGGCAAATGCCCCCCTGGCCACGACTCCTATATGATCTTCTAAACTGAGTCGTGCATCCAGGAGGACACCTAAGTTGCGCGCCCTATCAACGGGAGGTAACACGTCTCCCCCCACAACCAAAGATGGAATATCCTGGACTACACAAGATGCCGATATGTAAAGCCACTCGGTCTTGGCCGGGTTGAGTTGGAGCCTGTTCTTCCTCATCCATGTAGCTATTGCTATTTATGCTAATTAGATTTCACTAAGCTTGTCATTGTGTCCTGATTCAGATATGTCTTACAAACTGAGCTGTATTTCAGAAACACCCTGATGTCATTATTCTCCAAATTGCCTAAGAAATAATAAGAGCAGCATGAGGAATAAGATGGTATCATGTGATTTTCTGCGTAATACAACTGCCAGGGACCAAAAACATTTACTCTTGAGTGACCAACTATGCAAATAGGAGTGCAACCATCATATATTGGTATCTTTTTCCTCATTCACAAGGATGACCAGTCAACAGTGCTAAAAAGCAACTATAATTATTGTTAAAAGGTACCAAGAAAGTAAGCAATAATAACACTTACTATCCCTTAGGAGAAGATACCCATCATAGTGGTGGTGCAGTGGTTAGAATGCAGTATTGCAGGCTAATTCTGCTGACTGCCGATTGTCAGCAATTCTGCAGTTCGATTCTCACTCAGCCTTCCATCCTTCTGTGGTTGGTAAAATGAGGAACCAGATTGTTGCGGGCAATATACTGACTCTGTAAACCACTTAAGAGAGGGCTGTAAACCACTGTGAAGCAGTATATAAGTCTAAGTGTTATTGCTATTGCTATAGTGAGAAAGTCTAATTCAGTCCCATCATAAGATCTTGACTCTAACTGAAGTGGATTCTAAAATACTGGTTTTCACACAATGTTTCCCTGTATTAAGAAATGAATTTGAAATTATGTCTTAAAACATGGGTCCCCAACCCCCGGGCTGTGGCCCTCTACTGGGCGGTGGCCTATTTGGAATTGGGCCATGTGAGTGGCTGGCCGTTTTAAAATTTGATATACTTTTAAAAGCCAGAACACTAAAATGTAAATGAATTTTATTTTTATATGTTTATACAAACTGTTCACTTACCTGTATGGGTTCGCCTATGTCTCTGCAATTCATCACTCCTTGTAAATCTTTTCCCACAGAAGATCCAATTGCATACAAATGGCCTTTCTCCTGTATGCCAGCGAAGATGTGCCCGGAGATGAGATGTTTTCCCATATACTTTATCACAGCCTTCAATATGGCAGATATGTTGCTTCTTTTTTCCTGGTTCATTGCTGCCTCTATCAAATACAAACTATTAGTTAAAATCAGAACAATTTCAAATAAGGACTATGTTAATAAAAATGTCATTAAAGATATAATAGAAATATATAAGCAAAATAAATACTTTGGCCCTAAGAAACCTGATATTTAATAGTAATTATGGCAATTACCTTCCATCTCCTTCTCTACAATTAGGGCATGTACAAGCAACTCTTCTTAATTTTTTGCCAGGCTGTACTTCTTGATCAGATGCTTGCTGAGCTTGTTGCAGCTGCATTTGAGTTATCTGATCAGGACTAACAGCACCCATTGCTGTATTAGCTATTCCTCCAACTGCTACAGTTATAGGAGCTATGGTTGCTTGCTGTACTTTCACTCCTCCATCCTGTCCTTGTTGACCTGGAAAATAACAAAAATCTTAATTTCTACATTTTAACACAGTAACATACTTTTTTGCATCCTGTTTACTACACAACAGATGGAGAAAGACACATTTATCTATCTCATTTATATACTATAGCAATCTGTATAGATTACTGGCAGTTTACAGTAGTCAAACAATACTAAAACTAAGGCAACAATAGAGATGGTGTGCACTCATAATCCCAAAATGTTCTCTTAGAAAGCTATGTTTTTACTAGATTCCAGAAGAATGTCACTAATCTAAAAAAGAAAAAAAAGGAGGGGGGCTGCAAGAAAAAAACATTTGCTGTAAGTTGATTCCCTTAATCTCTAGGTAACAAGAAATGGTTAACATTCGGTTGAGTAGGCATGTTACCACAGTGAGTTGATCCATACAGAAGAGTCAGTTCTATACATATACATATTTCAAAAGGAGGGGTGCTAGTCCTTCCAATTTTATTAAACCCAACGTTCTTTACATTAAATATAAAGTTATTAACCACTCAAACATACACTGTGCTAACTATAAATATATAGTAACTGTGCAGCGACAAAATTCAGGAATTCATTATTTGAGGTGGTATATTACTATCTTGGCTGCAGTAATTTCCACACTGCATAGGAAAACCATTGCAAGAAAAGGTGGCTGCAAAAGGTGAATGTAAGGAACAATAAATTAGGATCATAATACATTAGGGTCATAAAACTGGCTGTATTTACAAAAGCAAGCCTTTACAAATATAACAATGTTGCAAATAAAGCAGTGTATATATTTTAGTAATAATTTATGAATAAATGGGACCACATATTTGCAAGGTGAGTCATGAGAATTTTCTGGAAAACCCAACTCATTTCAAGAAATTAAATCAAGTAATATTGCTTCCTAGAAGCATGCCAAACTTTTCTGACTTGATTATTCAAACTAATGTAGAAACTCAAGTCAAAAGTACTGAATAGGGTTGACATGTATTTTCTGAATTTAGTGTCAAACTGATTTAAGGTATCAAATTGATTCAACAATTTTATTCAAATTGCTAATTTGCAAAATCTATTTAATCCAGAGACTCAACCGGGTGGTAAGGCGTCGCCGCAGGCAGCCATTCTGGCTGTCAGCCCCGCCGGCTCCGTAGAGCCGCCGAAAACAGCACCGATCAGCTGTTTTGGCGGCTCGGAAGCCCCCTCCTCAGGAGAAGAGGAGGGGGTGAGCGCTCAGGTAGGGGTAGAGCTCTCTGGGGCCGCCAGAGCTAAAAGTTTTGGCGGCTGAAGGATTGAGCCCCCCCGAAGCCTGAGTTTGCTCCGGACTGCGGGGCGCCTCTGCTCTGGGTTTTTTGGAGCAGAGCAGGGCATCAGCAACCATCCCTGCCAGCAAGAGAGAACCTTTGAGAACCTGGATGCAGGCAGAGCGACACAGGAGATCCAGGTGAAAGTGAATTTATGATCTTTAACTCAATGGACTTTGCGGAGTTTGAAAGTGAAAGTGCGTAGCAGGCAATAGTGGGTGAAAATGGCTGCCAAATCCTCTAAAGTTCTTAGAAGCGCGGGGGCTTCTCCGGTGCAGCAGTCTTTGTTACAAGCTTTATTGCCCCCTCCCTCTGCACCTGCACCTGCACCTGTACCAACTTTTACAGTTAAAGACTTGCAGAATGTGTTGCAAGAGGCTATGGAAAAGCAATCACAACAATTAGCTGAGCTTCTGGATGAAAAGCTTACAGAGCTTCTGGATGAGAAGTTAACAGAAATAAGGGCAGACATCTTACTTGCATTTCAAGGCATGGCTATATGTATAGAGCGCTTGGACGAGAGAGTGGAAGATCTCAGCCAAAATAATATTAGATTAGATACAAAAATGACAGAGACTGAAAATGTGGTGGAGAAAATTGATAGTGATTTGACCTTGGTACAGTACCATGAGATGGAGTTTGCTGTGAGAATCAGAGGCTTAAAAGAGGATCCTAAAGAAAATTTGAAGAAAATAGTTTCTGAGGCTTTGGAAGGGGTGCTGGGGCGACCAGCAGATGCAATTATGGAAGATATAGACAAAATTTTCCGTGTTAATTCGTGGATTGCAAGACAAAGGAAATTACCCAGAGATGTGGTGGTTTATTTTACAAAGAGAGCAATTAGAAATGAGGTTATTCAAGCCTTTTACAATACTAAATTTGCAATTGCTGAGCAAGAAGTTTTGATTTTAAAAGAGATCCCTCCAAGAATCCTAAGGAGAAGGAAGGAATTTGCCTTTTTGGCACAAGAATTAAGACAACGTGATATTAAGTTCAGATGGGAGATACCAGTGGGTATGGTGGTGATGCATGAAGGCATGAGACATCGTCTTACTACAGTGTTGCAGGCACGTGATTTTTATAGTAATGTTTTAAAAGCAGTCCCCATACCACTTTTGGAATCTACAAAGAAGAATGGTGAGGGAGAGCCTCAACTACGCAGTGAGAATTTACAAGGTGCTGAAGGAACAACGCAGATAGATGAGAAAGCTACAGGAGTGGATCAAATTTCAGTATCATCGGAGGAGGCCAGAGACCAGAGGATGATGCGTGCTGCTTCGAGACGAATGAGACGAGAGCAAGAACAAGACCAGCAGAAAGTAATGATGGCACCTCCAAAACTTACTTATAGTGAAGCTATGGGAGGAGCGCGACCTAAGAGAGTGCAGGTGATTTTGGAAGAAGCACTCGAAAAGCTTCGGGTCGCGAAGGATGGCGACAAAGTTTCTAACCTGGAATGTTAATGGCTTAAATTCACCACAGAAGAGAAAGAAAGTTTTTCAATATTTAAAACAATTTAAGAATGATGTTATTTGTTTACAAGAAACACATATTAGAGTTACAGATCAAAAGTACTTATTAAATTCAAGACTGGGTACACAATTTATTGCCTCTGCAACGGATAAGAAAAATGGAGTGGTTGTTTATGTTAAGAATACCTTGACAGCGGAGTTAATTGAAGCAGATAAACAAGGAAGATATGTTATAATTGAACTGTTAATAGAAGGCAAGAAAACACTTCTGGTTCGATTATATGCTCCTAATCAACAACAAGCAGACTTTTATAGTTTACTACACAGCAAGATTACTCAGTGGGATTATAAATCTTTTATTTTTATGGGAGACTGGAACAGTGTTTTGGATGTACAAATGGACAAGAGTGGTTTTTTTAAAAGTGTTCCAAGTCATGCTAAACTGCCTAAATCCTTTTTTGAAATGAAGGATGATTTGGAACTGCGAGATATTTGGAGAGAAAGAAATCTGCAAGAGAAGGACTATACTTTTTTTTCCGATAGACATCAATCTTTTTCTAGGATTGATTTTATACTAATTACTAATGATTTCTTTTCCAGGATTAAGAAGATTAAGATTTGTCCAAGAACTATGTCTGATCATAGTCCAGTCTGGTTAGAGATAGACAAAGATAATAGAGATAGGCGCTCCTGGTGTCTAAATGAGAACCTGTTTAGAAATCAGGAAAATGTGGAAGAATGTAAAAAACAGATGAAGGATTTTTTTAAAATTAATATGCATAAGGGTACTTCTATTGAAATGGTCTGGGATGCTAGTAAAGCTTATATGAGAGGTGTATTAATATATTTGAATAACAAATATAGACGCAATCTGGAATTCAGGAGGAAGGAATTAGAGAATGAAATTAGGGAAAAAGAAAAGGCCTTAATTTTGAATCCATCATATGTGAAGATTAAAGAGGTAATTAATTTATTAAGGGGACAGTTCGACAAGTTGATGGCTGATCAAGTGGCAATTAACTTACGGTATGCTAGACATAATACTTTTTGCAATGCCAATAAACCAGGTAGATGGTTAGCTTATTTGTTAAGGAAGAAGCAAAGGGCTTCTAATATAGATAGAATAGAACATAAGGGTAAGGTAGTGTATCAGCAGAGTCTTATTAAGAAGACTTTTGTTGATTTTTACTCTAAGTTATATGCTAGAGATAAGATTAGTGAGGCAGATATTGATGTATATTTGATGAATGCTAATATTCCTGTTCTTACACAAGAACAAAAGGAAGAGATGAATCAATTGATAACTGAGGAAGAAATTTTTTCAGCAATTAAACAATTGAAAGTGGGTAAGGCGCCAGGTACGGATGGATTGACTGCTGTGTATTATAAAAATTTACAGTTAGAGATGGTAAAGCCATTAAGGGAATTGTTTCAGACAATTCAAATGGGAGGAGGGGTGCCCCCGTCCTGGAAAACTGCTTTTATTTCTTTGATTCCGAAGGAAGATCAGGATGTCACCCAAGCAAAAAATTATAGGCCAATATCACTTTTGAATACGGACTACAAGATATTTGCTAAGGTTTTAGCTAACAGATTAATGAGGGTATTGCAACAAGTAATTCATGGTGACCAAACTGGGTTTATAAGTGGTAGACAAATGAAGAACAATGTGAGGCATATAGTTGATTTGTTGGAATTTCTGGAAAGAAACAATCAGATCCCTGCAGCGTTGATCTTTTTGGATGCTGAAAAAGCCTTTGATCAATTGGATTGGCAATTTTTGTTGAAAGTATTAGATAAAATGAATTTTGGGGATAAATTTTTACAACCAATTAGGGCACTATATCAAAAGCAAACAGCCTGTATAATAGTTAATAATAGTTTGACAGAAGTATGTAACATTGAAAAGGGCACAAGGCAGGGGTGCCCGTTGTCACCTTTACTATTTGTTTTAACATTGGAGATATTATTGATTAAAATACGGGATTCGGAAAAAATTAGGGGAATTCAAATAAGAGATCAGGATTACAGACTGAGGGCGTTTGCAGATGATCTGGTTGTTACGGTAACTCAGCCTGAAGATTCAGTTGTAGAACTGATGGAGATAATAATGCAATATGGGAAAGTTTCTGGATTCAAGGTTAACATACAAAAAACTAAAATGTTGTCTAAGAATATGACAGTATCACAAAAGGCTGTTTTAGAAGAGCTAATGGGATTTGAAATTGTTAAAAGGGTTAAATATTTGGGGATATATTTGTCACCCTCAAATGTAAAGCTATATAAAAATAATTATGAAAAGTTATGGGGAAATGTTCAAAAAGAATTGGATAGCTGGAAAAAACTACAATTATCTTTATTGGGAAGAATTGCAGCAGTGAAAATGAATGTTTTGCCGAAATTTTTATTTTTATTTCAAAGATATTTAAGAAAAGGATAAAGTTTTGTCCGCAATTTTTTTTATTGGGCATTATTACTGATACTACTGTTGTGGACACTAAGTTGATGTTGAATTTAATTACGGCAGCAAGACTTTTAGTAGGGCAATATTGGAAGAAGGAAGAACTGCCGACTACAGAAGAATGGACTTTAAAAGTTTCCAACCTGGCGGAAATGGCAAAGATCTCAGCGTACTTGAAAGACCATTCGCAACAGAGATATATTGTGGAGTGGAAAAAATGGATTGATTATATCCAGAATAAATATGGGACTAAAAAGTTTCATCTAGCATTTGAATAAGTATTGATGTGATATTTATATTGGTTGTAGTTATTTTATAAGAGTTAAAGTGCGATAGATTTAATAGTTTATTGTTGTTTGCATAAGGTAGATTATGATTGTTTGTATTTTTATACCCTGTATTTAGCTCTGGGAAGTCGGGGAGGGGGGAGGGGGAAGGGAGGGAGGTGTTGGGGAGGGTTGGGGAGAGGGGAGGGGGTTGTGAGGGGTTTTGTTTTGTTAAAAAAAATGTATTGTAAAACTTTTCAATAAAAAAAAATCCAGAGACTCAACCGAATTCCTTTAAAACCAAAATTTCTCACTCTTCTTGTGGTTTTTTTTTCCCATTGAGTAAATTCTTTAAAGGTCAAACAACGTTCATTGTCTCCTAAAATAGGCACAGCAGAGCAGGATGTATCAATATACAAACAAATCAGCTTTAAAAACCCTCCACATTTACTACAAGAATGGCAAGGATTCTTAGCCATTATTTTCCATCTTGAATACAAGGTATGTATGTTACCAAACTTTTAGCAAAATGTAAGAGTTACATACTGCAGCAAGTTTAGTATACTGTCAAAATAGAAAAAGCTGCTTGTAAAAAAACCTAATAGTTCTCAGGCACAATTCATATTTCTGGTTCTGGCCAATAAAGCCTTGAATAGCTTTAAACCAAGCCATCTCACCCCTTCATGGATTACTGCCTTGTCGTGGTGAAGGGACTTGCGTAATTCAATGAAGCTATGAGCTATGCCATGCAGGGCCACCCAAGACGGAAAGGTCATAGCAGAGAGTTCTGACAAAACGTGATCCACTGGAGAAGGAAATGGCAACCCACTCCAGTATCTTTGCCATGAAAACCCTATGGACAGTGCCAAAAGGCAAAATGATATGACGCTGGAAGATGAGCCCCTCAGGTCGGAAGGCGTCCAATATGCTACTGGGGAAGAGCAGAGGGCTAGTACTAGTAGCACCAGAAAGAATAAAGCGACTGGGCCAAAGCCGAAAGGACGCTCAGCTGTGGATGTGTCTGGTGGTGAAAGGAAAGTCCGATGCTGTAAAGATTTTTTCTCCATAGGAACCTGGAATGTAAGATCCATGAATCAAGGAAAGCTGGACGTGGTCAAACAAGAGATGACAAGACTGAACATCGACATCTTAGGTATCAGCGAACTAAAATGGACAGGAATGGGTGAATTTAATTCAGATGACCATCAGGTATACTACTGCGGGCAAGAATCCCTCAGAAGGGGGACTTCCGGGTGGCTCTCCAGTGTCGCAGACGGTCGGAATTGACCGCCGGCCCTTCGTTTCTGTTTAAACCGCAGAGCAGCTGACAATCAGCTGCTCCACGGTGTGAAAACCCCACTCCTTGGGTGAAGAGGGGAGGGGGAGTTCCCAGGTAGGGGTAGAGCCCCCTTAGAGCCCCAGAACATTTGTTCTGGGGCTTGAAGGGTGAGGGCTCCCCCAAAGCCTGGGAATCTCCGGAGCGGAGGACTCTTCTGCTGTTAGCAGAACAAGACGCTGAATCCACTCCTGCCGGATTTGATTGACATCTAGAAACATTGTTGCAGCAGAGCGGAGACAGGAGCCGTATAAACAGCAAGTACAAGGCTTTAACCCTCGAAAAACAATTCTTCTTTCGTCTTGCTTATTATTTGGAAAAGAAAGGGAAAATGGTGTCTGAGTGAAGAGGGAAGAGAGGGGGGAAGAACTTTTTTCCTTTTTTATAAGAGGTGAAGTGGTTTTTTCTTTTTTCTTTCCCCTCTCTCACTTGAAAGTGTTTGCTGGGAGATTGAGGAGGAACTGGACTTTAAATTTGCTCTGCCTGAACTTACAAGATTTGGTTTTAGTTGTTAAAGGAGAAGAAAAGTGAAAGTGTGATAAGTGGCTATAAAATGGCTTCTAAGCCTCCTAGAATCCCTGTTACTAAAAGTGCAGAGACATCGCCTGTTCAGCAATCTGGACTGCAGTCTTTGACATCATCCCCTGTCAAGGTAAAAATCACCTTTGTAGAGGGCGACGGACCGTGCTTCAGAGAATGCATGATATGCATGCAGGAAGGAAATAAAAACACGACGCATAATCTTACTAAATACCTTTTACTTACAAAAATATAAAAACTAAATATATATTATAAAGAGAGCTAGCTAGCTACATCCTAACGTAACAGACAGTAGCAGCAAAGTGAGTAGAACAATAAAGATAAACACTGTGAACTTTTTCTAGACATGCGCACTAAACAGACTGAAACCATAACATAACTAGTCATATGGGATTCACTATGGTTACCAGATAAGTTATCACAACAGGTGCAGAGAGCAGGGAAAAATGTAAAGTTAGAAATGAACTTTTCTGACGAACAAAAAAAACGTGCAGTGACATTCCCCTTCTTTCGTCAGCAAAGTGAAGACTCAAGTAAGGCACATCTTCTCACGCAGATACTCATGCTGGGCTGTAGGAAGTGGTTTGTTCAGCATATCAGCAATTTGATCACGTGTAGGCACATACTGTAATGTCACAAAACCTTGTTTAACCAGTTGCCTTATGTTTTGATATCGGATGTCAATGTGTCTGGACCTTGAACCTGTAAAACGTGTTTCAGAAATATAAACCACAGATTCATTATCTTCCATCACAGTGATCGGTCGAATCGGATGTGTCCAGATATCTGTGACTAAAGCATCAAACCAGGTTAAAGAATTGCATGCATCAGACACACAAGCATACTCAGCTTCTGTAGAGGAACAAGAAACAAAATTCTGTTTACGCACATGCCAGTAAACAGGACATCCATTCAAAAACATCATATAACCTGATGTACTTTTCCGTGACTTCTTATCACTCGCCCAATCTGAATCTGCAAAACAACATAACTCTGCATAGTCAGTATGTGTGGGTTCCAACAACAACTTCATGTCTTTGGTGTGTTTTAGATACCTCAATAACTTCTTAACACATGTCCAATGAAACTGTTTTGCCTTGCCTACGTGTCGTGATAACAGATTAACACTAAGTGCAATGTCGGGTCTAGTCCAACTACTAATATACAGCAGCGACCCAATGACTGAGCGATATAGTGTTTGATCCTCGAACTCAGGACTTGGTTCATGTGCCAAAATGTGAAAGTCAGTTTGCATGGGTATACTCACAGGCTTAGCGTCCTCCATGTTACAGTGATGTAACAGTTGTTCAATCTTCTCTTCCTGTGTAAGACTGAACCCCTTCTGAGTTTTGGCAATTTGAACACCTAAATAAGTGTTAATACATCCTAAACACTTCAATGTGAAAAACTTTTGTAAAGCTTTTGCAAAAACCTCACTCATCTGCTTATTTGGACCAATATAAACAATATCATCGACATAAACAAGAATTATCTCATACCTATTACCGGATCTTTTAGTAAACACGCATTCATCTGTTTCGGACTTAATAAAGCCCATTGAATTTAGTTTGTCAGAAAGACATAAGTACCACATTAAACCAGACTGTTTCAGACCATAAAGACTTTTGTGTAGAAACCAGGTATCCCCTTCTTGCTGTCTGAAAACCTGGAGGACCTTTCACGTAGATGTCCTCGTCAAGATCAGCGTGTAGATAAGCCGTTTCAACGTCGAACTGGAACACTTCCAGGCCAAGGATAGTTGCAGTGGCTAAAGCAATTTTCACACTTTCAGTCCGCACTGTGGGTGAGTATGTATTTGTATAGTCCTCAGGATAACGTTGAGCGAAACCCTGGGCTACCAGTCTGGCCTTGTACAATGACTCACCATTCGGCTTCTTTTTGATCCTGTAGACCCATCGAGTACCAATAACTTTCTTGTTTGCTGGAGGGCTTGCAGGCGTAAACACTTGAAGTTTCTTTAGACTGTCCATTTCAGCCTGCATTGCCTCAAACCATTTATCTTGTTCTGATTCAGGAAGATGTTTGATCTGTGTGAACTTCTCAGGTGGAAGTGTAACATTACAAATCAAAGGTAGAGGTGTTTTTGTTACTTGCCACGAATACCGTTTTGGAGGGATTCCCTTTGTGGTCCTCTTGGAACGTCTCGGGCCAACCGTCCATTCTTCTTTCGTGTCGTCCTCGTCTTCATCATTGTCGCCAGCAGCAACATCAGCGGCTTGCGAAGACGGAACAGTAGGTTGAGAAGAACTCGTGGAAGGAACATTCTCCTGTGAATCTTGATCATCAGGTTGTGTGGCATCAGCAACATCATCTCTAGGAAAATAAACTCCAGGATCGTTAGAATGAATCCTGGACCAGTCAGCATCTTCCTCAAAAGTAGCAGATTGTGAAACCACAATAACATGATGAGAGTCAATGTATTTGCTCCATTTTGAATTATCATCAATGCCCATAAATCTCATCCTTTCTGCTGCAGGACCCCCTTTCTTTCTTTGGGCTAAAGGAATATTGACCATAGGATAGGAACCAAAAATATGGAGATGTGAGAGATCAGGCTTGTGTCCATACAACATGAAATAAGGGGTCTGATTTATCACACTACTCCAAGTACGGTTGATGATGTGGTTAGCATATTTGATAGCTTCACCCCAGTATGGAAGACTGAGGTTAGCATCTTCAAGGAGGCAATGCATCATGATTTGCAAAACCCCATTTCTGCGTTCTGCCACCCCATTTTCAGCTGGAGTATAAGGAGCAGATGTATGATGTACTATCCCATTCTCACGCATCCAGTCCTGGAAACGCTGAGACATGAATTCAGCACCACGATCACTCTGGATTCTGGCAATGTTGACATCGAATTGGGTATAGACAAGACTAGCAAAGTCTTTAAAGATCTGAAAGGTCTCAGATTTTTCTTTCATAGGCTAAACATATCCATATCTAGAATAATTATCAACGATTGTCAAGAAATATCTTTTACCACCAAGTGTGGGTGCAAAAGGACCAACTATGTCAGTGTGTACCAAATAAAAAATGCGTGTTGACAGGCGTGTAGCGCGTTTTGGAATTGCTGCTGCCTTGGATTTGGCTTTCTTGCAGACAGCACAGTCCAAGAACACCTTACACCCCTTTAGATCCAAACCTCTTGCGAACTCTGGCATCTTCTTCAGAACACGGAAACTGGCATGACCCAATCTTCTGTGCCACTTATGGATACACCTGGAATGCAAAGGTTTACCTGTTAGTGAATTCTCAACATTAGCATTTTTATTAGGAACCCCAGGCTTGCTTTGAGCAACCTGTGTCTTTTTTGTCTTTTTATCATTATTAGGAACCTTTGGAGTAGCAACAGGATCTCTCTCTGGGACGTCTCTCTCTGGGCCTGTGCTCTTTGGAACGTGTATACTTGCCTGCTCTTGCTGCTTAGACTTTGGTTTTAAGTAATAAACACCACCAATCAACATGGTTTCAGCAAAAATATCTCCGTCTTTGACTATATAACTTGCTTTTTCAAGATGGTGGACCTGAAAATGAGAAAACCTAGACAAATGATTCTGACTAAGCAAATTACTACTGGCAGACGGAACGTAGTAAACATTTGGAATGAGAGCACCGAGCTCTTCAATATAAACAGTTCCTTTTCCCATGACCTGAACAGGATGATTGGAAAAAGAGTAAAGTTCACGAAGTTCAGGTTCAGGCTCGTGCATCTCTGTGTAAAGCTCTTTTCTGTAGGTAACATGTAATGCTGCTCCGCTGTCCAAAGTCCAAAGTAGTCGTCTGTCATACTCTGGTTGAGGCTGTGGATCGTTGGTCACAACCAATGTGACAAGTGGAGCTTGTGGATCACGCCTGGAACCACGACCACGACCTTGTCGTCCGCCTCTACCTCTGCCTCCTCTGGAATCTGTTCCTCTGGGCTGGTATGTGACGGGCGCTGGAACTCGTTGGGGACAATCCCGGGTGGCATGTCCCACACGATTGCAGATGTAGCATCTTGGCATCCTTGGAACATAGGTCCTTCCACGGAAGGCACGCTTCGCTGAAGCTCTTGATGCAGGTGGTTCCCTTAAATGTGGCGCAGCTTGCATAAGTGCCTCTTCTTCGGCTAAAATCCTGCATACATGATCCACTGTGCGTTGAGCAATAGGCACTTGATTGATCTTGGAAATAGCATCTTTCCACTCATGATTCAAAGAATTAATGATAATGCTGATCATTTGAAAATCATCAATAGGATAGCCTTTTTCACCCAGTTCTTTTCTAATACCTTTCATTGTAGTCAAATGTGCTCCAATATGTTCACCAGGTTTTAATCTGGAACCATGGAACTCAGACAAAAGTAAACATGTAGACTCAATTGATGTAGGCCGATAACATGTCTCTAACTGAGTCCAAATTTGTTGGGCAGTTGCATCTTGTGAAAATGTGAGCTGCAATTCAGTGTCCATTGACATCAATAATGTTGTGCATGCTCTATTATCCAAGTCCCATATGTCAGGAGTCCATGGCTGGGCAGGAGGATTAAACACCATCATGTGAGTACCTTCTCTGCGTAGCAAAAGTCCAACCTCACTGACCCATGCCCTGTAATTCTGTCCTGACTTCTTTAATTTTGAATCACCAGCCAGTGGTACAATGGAAGGTGTTTGATGAGGAATATACAATTGAGGTACTGGCTGTGCAGGTTGTGCAATCCGACCATAACCTGCAGGGGGCACCAGTGGCGTCTGTGCCTGGACATGCGGCAGTTGCATTGAAGCTGCCGGTAGTCTTGGTGCTGGCTGTGACTGTCTTTGAGCTGCTATTCCACCCTGGCCAGCAGGAGGCGCTGGCGCTGGGGCTGGTGCATTAGCATAACCTGCAGATGACACTGGCCTTCGCATATAAGAACCCGGTGGCAATTGCATGTGGGTTAAATATGGCTGTGCTTTGCCAGGTAGAGGGGCTTGCATAGAAGCAATATTAACAGGAGAAGCAATAGTAACAGGAATCCTAGCACCATCAGGGACTGGAGCCTCAGATAATGGCAGAAATCTTGTATCTCTGAGCAAAGACTCCTCCATGGACAATTGCGAGAGTGAGAGCTCCAATTTATGTCTTAATGCAGCTTCACCAGTAGATGGTGCTATAACATTTGCTTCAGGCATCACTGTGGCTCTGTATGGCCTTTGGGACAGCCCATAATCATGTGACATAGGAGCCTCCGGTTCCCATTCGTCTTGCATGACACTCAATGATGGGCGTGACTTTGGCTTTGGGGAAGAAGGAGGCAATATGGCTTCTCCTTGTGGGTGTGGCAATATGGCCGGTTCATGCTCATAATTCCTCTCATATTGCTGAACCATTGACACATATTCCTTTGCCTGCTGCAAACGCCTTTCAAAAACTCCAATTTGTTCACAGTAGCCTTGCATAGCCCTATCTCGCATAGTTTGCTTGGGGCTTGAAGGAGCAGAAGGAATTTTCTTCGGCTGAACTTTAGGTTTCACTCCAAGCCTTTGAAACTCATCTTGAGCCCCTGGAGTGTGAACATTTCCAAAAACAGCTGCCAGGGAGCTTGGAAAAGTAGAAAAAGGAGTGACTGACCTTGCATCGTCGACAGGAGCAGGTGCGTCTTCTCCAAGGCGTGTGGCCGAAGCTATCGGAGTTCTTAAAGTTGAAGGGAGCTGACCCACAGAAAGACTCCTCTTTAGCCGTGGCTTCCTTCCTGACATGTTTCAGCAGTTAATCACCGCTGCCTCACTAGCACTAACTAACTGATAACAGCCGCAGAAACATGCATCTCCAAAAACATAAATCAAACCATCCTCGATACCAAAATGTCAAGGTAAAAATCACCTTTGTAGAGGGCGACGGACCGTGCTTCAGAGAATGCATGATATGCATGCAGGAAGGAAATAAAAACACGACGCATAATCTTACTAAATACCTTTTACTTACAAAAATATAAAAACTAAATATATATTATAAAGAGAGCTAGCTAGCTACATCCTAACGTAACAGACAGTAGCAGCAAAGTGAGTAGAACAATAAAGATAAACACTGTGAACTTTTTCTAGACATGCGCACTAAACAGACTGAAACCATAACATAACTAGTCATATGGGATTCACTATGGTTACCAGATAAGTTATCACAACAGGTGCAGAGAACAGGGGAAAATGTACAGTTAGAAATGAACTTTTCTGACGAACAAAAAAAACGTGCAGTGACATCCCCTGCAGCTTCTCCACCTGTAATGTTAAAGGACTTGCAAGATGCTTTAAAAGTGGCCTTAGCCACTCAGTATGAAAAAATAACTGAAAAAATAACTGAACAGGTGGCTGAGCTTATAGAGGATAAGAACAAGGAAATGCGGGAGGACATTCTCTTAGCACTTCAGGGGCTGGCAGGATGTATTGAGACTCTGAATGAACGGGTGGAAGAAGTGAAACAAAATAATTTGATGCTGGAGGCTAAAATGGGTGAAGCTGAATTTAAAATGGATAAAATGGATGAAGAGGTTCTGATGATACAGTACAGAGATATGGAGTTTGCCCTGAGGATCAGAGGTTTGAAAGAGAACTCTCAGGAGAATTTGCAAGACTTGCTGGTGGATGCTCTGGCACCTATTTTGGGGTTTAAACCTGAAGAATTTTTTGGGGAGATAGATAAAGTCTTCAGAGTTAACTCTTGGATTGCCAGGCAGAGGAAATTGCCAAGAGATGTGGTAGTGTACTTTACGAAGAGGAGGATAAGAAATGAGATTATCCAAATTTTTAATAATAAGAGATTTACAATTGCTGGTCAAGAGGTGTTGATTCTGAAAGAGATTCCCCCAAACGTTTTGAGAAAAAGGAAAGAATTTGCTTTTTTGGCAGAAGAATTGAAAAAACAACAGCTTCAGTTCAGATGGGAGATTGTGGTGAATTTTGCTGGAATAAGATATCGTCTTAATACAGTTTTGAAGGCACAAGATTTTTATACTAATGTATTGAAAGCAGGTTCACCGCCCTCTACAGAAGATAAAGAAGGAAAGGATGAAGGAGAACAACAGTTACAAGAAAAACAGCAATCTTCAGAAATTGTGCAACCCTTGGCTTTAGTAGAAGAAACTTCGACTCAAAGAATAACACGGGCTGCATCTAGACGTAAGGCACAACAACAACAATGGCAACAGGATCAATGTTTAATGATTACAACTCAAGAATCAAGTGAAGCAGTGGAAGGAGTGAGGCCGAAGAGGCAGATTTCTGAAGATCTTCAGGCGGCGCTCTGGAGGCTTCAAGTCACAAAGGATGGCAACAAAATTCCTGACTTGGAATGTTAATGGTTTGAATTCACCACAAAAGAGGAAGAAAATATTTCAGTATTTGAAACATTTTAAAAATGACGTTGTATGTTTGCAAGAGACGCATATTCGGGTATCTGATCAGAAATATTTGATTAATTTGAGACTGGGTACACAATTTATTGCATCTGCTCCAGAGAAGAAAAATGGTGTAGTAATATATGTGAAGAAGGGTTTGATAGCCAAATTAATAGAAGCAGATATACAGGGAAGATATATTTTTATTGAACTTTTGATTGAAGGGAAGAAAATACTTTTAATTGGAATATATGCTCCTAATCAACAAGAAGAATTTTATAAATTGCTACATAACATTATAGGGACGCGGTGGCTCAGTGGGTTAGGACGCTGAGCTTGTCGATCAGAAGGTCGGCAGTTTGGCGGGTCGAATCCCGAGTGCCGCGTAGCAGAGTGAGCTCCTGTTACTTGTCCCAGCTTCTGCCAACCTAGCAGTTCGAAAGCACGTAAAAAGGCAAGTAGAAAAATAGGGACCACTCCGGTGGGAAGGTAACAGCGTTTCGTGCGCCTTTGGCGTCTAGTCATGCCGGCCACATGACCACGGAGACGTCCTCGGACAAGCGCTGGCTCTTCGGCTTTGAAACGGAGATGAGCACCGGCCCCTAGAGTCAGAAACGACTAGCACGAATGTGCGGGGGAACCTTTACCTTTACCTTACATAACAAAATAATTCAATGGGATTACAAATCTTGTATTTTAATGGGAGATTGGAATGGTGTGATGGACACGCAGAAGGATAAGAAAGGATTTTTAAAAAATACTCCTAATCATGCTAGATTGCCTAGATCTTTTTTTGATTTGAAAGATGATTTGGAATTGAGAGATATTTGAAGAGAAAGAAACGCGGATGAAAAGGATTTTACTTTTTTTTCTGACAGACATCAATCTTTTTCGAGGATTGATTTTATATTGATTACTAATGATTTTTTTTCTAGGATTAAGAAGATCAAGATATGTCCAAGAACGTTATCGGACCATAGTCCAGTTTGGATGGAATTGGATATGGGTAACAGTGATAGAAGATCATGGAGATTAAATGAAAATTTATTTAGATATGTAGAAAATGTGGAAGAATGTAAAAAGCAGATGAAAGAATTTTTTATTATGAACATGCACAAAGGCACCTCTATTGAAATGGTATGGGTTGCAAGTTTTTTTTTATTCCCATTTATATCCCGCCCTTCTCTGAAGACTCAGGGCGGCTTACAATCTAAGAAGCACAAATCAATGTGCTTAGCAATAGCCTTCATTCTATGTATATGCCTGCTTATTAGGGCTTTTGCCCCCCCCAGCGGCATTTTTACAAAGTCAGCTCATTTCCCCCAACAATCTGGGTCCTCATTTTACCTACCTCGGAAGGATGGAAGGCTGAGTCAACCTTGAGCCTGGTGGGACTCAAAACCTGCACTAATTGCAGGCAGCTGGTGTTACTTAAGGAGGCATTAGCCCACTGCTCCACCAAGGCTCTTACATGAGAGGTGTCTTGTTATATTTGAATAATAAATATAGACATAGAATGGCATTTAAGCGTAAAAAAATAGAGGAGGAAATAAAGAGGAAAGAGAAAGCTTTTACTATGGATCCATCTGATAAGAGGTTAAAAGAATCAATTAATTTGTTAAGAAGTCAGTTTGATATGTTAATGGCGGACCAGGTGGCAACTAATTTAAGATATGCTAAACATCACATTTTTAATAATGCAAATAAACCTGGTAGGTGGTTAGCTTATTTATTAAGGAAAAAAACAAAGATCTCGTCATATAGATAAGATAGAATATAGGGGTAAAGAAGTATTTCAGCAAAATCTTATTAAAAAGGCCTTTGTTGAATTTTATTCTAAGCTGTATGCAAGGGATAAAAGTCAAGGTTTAGATATAGATAGTTATCTGCAAGGAGTGAAGATCCCGGCGCTCACACAAGAGCAACGGGAAGAGATGAATCAATTGATAACCTCTGAAGAAATTATTCTAGCAATTAAACAATTAAAAGTAGGAAAGGCACCTGGGACAGATGGATTGACTGCTACTTATTATAAAAATTTACAATTAGACATGGTGGAACCTTTAAAATAATTGTTTAGAATAATTCAATCCGGAGGGGAGGTACCTCCATCATGGAAAACAGCGTTTATAACGCTGATTCCAAAAGAAGATCAAGATCCTGTACAAACTAAAAATTATAGACCTATATCGTTGTTAAATACTGATTACAAGATATTTGCAAAAATTTTAGCAAATAGATTGATGAAGGTTATGCAACAAATGATTTATACTGATCAAACAGGATTCATAAGCGGTAGGCAAATGAAAAATAACATGAGACACATTGTAAATGTATTAGAATATTTAGAAAGAAATAACCAAGTCTCTGCAGCGCTGATTTTCTTGGACGCTGAAAAAGCTTTTGATCAATTGAATTGGCAATTCTTACTTAAGGTGTTAGAGAAGATGCAGTTTGGGGATAGGTTTCTACAACCTATTAGGGCTATATATCAAAAACAAACAGCACAAATAATAATTAATGGTAGCTTATCAGAAGTTTGTAAAATTGAAAAGGGTACGAGACAGGGATGTCCATTATAACCATTGTTGTTTGTTTTAACAATGGAAATATTATTGATTAAAATACGTGACTCAAAGAAAATACAGGGAATTAAAATTAGAGATCAAGATTATAGATTGAGGGCGTTTGCAGATGACTTGGTTATTACTTTAAGTCAACCAATTCAATCTGTTTTGGATTTAATGGAAATAATTTTACAATATGGACAGGTTTCTGGATTTAAGGTAAATAGATAAAAAACCAAGATATTGTCTTAAAATATGACCATAGAACAAAAGGTAGCTTTAGAAAAATTAACGGGATTTGAAATAGTTAAAAAGGTTAAATATTTGGGGGTATATCTTTCAGCTTCAAATACTAAACTATACAAGAATAATTATGAATTTTTATGGTCAAAAATACAAAAAGAGCTTGATAGTTGGAGAAAATTACAACTGTCTTTATTGGGAAGAATTGCAGCTGTGAAAATGAATGTTTTACCTAAATTTTTATTTTTATTTCAAATGATACCTATACTCAAAAAAGATTCAAATTTGGAGGAATGGCAGAGAGGTATAAATAAATTTATTTGGGCAGGGAAGAGACCGAGAGTTAAATTTAAGATAATGCAAGATGTACGTGAAAGAGGCGGTCTCAAAGTGCCCAATCTTAAATTATATTATGAGGCGGCAGCATTATCGTCAATTAGTTATTGGTTTAATTTAACACAAAGGAGTTTATTGAATATTGAAGGGTGTGATTTGTTATATGGATGGCATGCTTATTTATTGTATGATAAAAAAGTGGACAAAGTTTTTAAAACACATATATTAAGGTCTGCCTTGTTGAGAGTTTGGAAAAGATATCGATATAAGTTGAATTATAAAATTCCTATTTGGGCAATACCTAAAGATGCAATAGAAAATATTAACGTGGGATTTAAACATGATGTGATAACATATAAAGAAATCCTTAGATTGGAAAAGAATGAATGGCAATTGAAGTCGTTCAATATTTTAAAAGAAGAAAAAATAGTACAAACTTGGTTTCAGTATGGGCAGTTACAGGCTAGATGGAAAGAAGATCAGAAAATTGGTATTTCAATATCAGATGGGAATTTGGTAAAGCAAATTAGAGATCAAAGTCGAGCTCATATAAGAAGGATATATAATGCATTGATAGAAATTGACTCAGAAGAGGAACTGGTTAAGGATTGTATGATAAAATGGGCCCAGAACTTTCAAGAACCAATAATAATGGATACTTGGGAGAAAATATGGGTTAGGAATGTTAAATTCACACAGGCACAAAATCTAAGGGAGAATTTTTACAAAATGTTTTATAGATGGCATTTGGATCCCAAAAAATTAGCATGTATGTATCCCAATTGTCAGCCAAAATGTTGGAGATGTGGTTGTGATGATGCAACGTATTATCATGTATGGTGGACTTGTAAAAAAGTTAAAGCTTTTTGGATTAAAATTTGGTGGAACATCCAGAAGATTTTTAAGAAAAAGATAAGATTTTTACCACAATTGTTTTTGTTGGGTGTTATCACTGATTGTACTGTTATAGAAACTAAATTGATGTTGAATTTAATAACAGCTGCAAAACTTTTGGTAGCGCAATATTGGAAGAATGAAGACCTGCCAACAATTGAAGATTGGACTTTGAAAGTTTCGAACTTGGCAGAAATGGCTAAAATCTCGGCATATGTGAAAGATCACTCGCAACAGAGATATATAGTGGAATGGAGAAGATGGATTGATTTTATTCAGAACAAATATGGGACTACAAAGTATTATTTAGCATTTGAATAATTATTAGTTATTGTAATTAACTGCCGACCATCTGATCGACAAGCTCAGCCCCAACCACCAGTGCTGAAGAAGATGAAATTGACGGGTTCTATGAAGCCCTACAGCACCTTATAGAACTAACACCAAAAAATGATGTCCTTATCATCATGGGGGATTGGAATGCTAAACTAGGAAGCCAAAAGATAACTGGAATAACAGGTAAGTTTGGCCTTGGACTACAAAATGAAGCAGGGCACAGGCTGATAGAATTTTGTCAAGAGAATACGACGGTCATAGCAAACACTCTTTTCCAAAAACCCAAGAGACGGCTCTACACATGGACATCACCAGACGGTCAACACAGAAATCAGATTGACTATATGCTCTGCAGCCAAAGATGGAGAAGCTCTATACAGTCAGTAAAAACAAGACCAGGAGCTGACTGTGGCTCAGACCATGAGCTTCTCCTTGCAAGGTTTAGGCTTAAACTGAAGAAAGTAGGGAAAAGCGCTAGGTCAGTCAGGTATGAATTAAATCATATCCCTGTTGAATATACAGTAGAGGTGACAAATAGATTTAAGGAATTAGATCTGATAGACAGAGTGCCTGAAGAACTATGGACAGAGGTTCGCAACACTGTACAACAGGTAGCAACCAAAACCATCCCAAAGAAAAAGAAATGCAAGAAAGCAAAATGGTTGTCTGAGGAAGCTTTGCAAATAGCTGAGGAAAGGAGGGAAGCGAAAGGCAAGGGAGAAAAAGAAAGATATGCCCAATTAAATGCAGAATTCCAGACAATAGCTAGAAGAGATAAGAATGCCTTCTTAAATGAACAGTGCAAAGAAATAGAAGAAAACAATAGAATAGGGAGGACCAGAGATCTTTTCAAGAAAATTGGAGAGATGAAGGGAACGTTTCATGCAAAAATGGGCATGATAAAGGACCAAAATGGCAGGGACCTAACAGAGGCAGAAGAGATTAAGAAGAGGTGGCAAAATTACACAGAAGAACTATACAAGAATGAGCTTAACATCCCTGATAATCACAATGAGGTGGTCACTGACCTCGAGCCAGACATCCTAGAATGTGAAGTGAAGTGGGCCTTAGAAAAGATGAGCAACAACAAAGCTAGTGGAGGTGACAGTATTCCAGCTGAGCTATTCAAAATCTTAAAAGACGATGCAGTAAAAGTGCTACACTCAATTTGCCAGCAAATTTGGAAAACTCAACAGTGGCCACAGGATTGGAAAAGATCAGTTTACATTCCAATTCCAAAGAAAGGCAGTGCCAAAGAATGTTCAAACTATCGCACCATTGCACTCATTTCTCATGCTAGTAAAGTTATGCTTAAAATCTTACAAGCTAGACTTCAGCAGTATGTGGATCGAGAACTACCAGAAGTACAGGCAGGATTTCGAAGAGGCAGAAGAACTAGAGATCAAATTGCCAACATATGCTGGATCACGGAGAAAGCTAGAGAGTTCCAGAAAAACATCTACTTCTGCTTCATTGACTATGCTAAAGACTTTGATTGTGTGGAGCATAAAAAACTGTGGCAAGTTCTTAAAGAGATGGGCATACCATACCATCTTATTTGTCTCTTGAGAAACGTATATGCGGGCCAAGAAGCAACAGTGAGAACTGGACACGGAACCACTGATTGGTTCAAAATTGGGAAAGGAGTCCGGCAAGGCTGTATACTGTCACCTTGCCTATTTAACTTATATGCAGAGCACATCATGAGAAAGGCAGGGCTAGATGAGTCAAAAGTTGGAATTAAGATTGCTGGAAGAAATATCAACAACCTAAGGTATGCAGATGATACCACTCTAATGGCAGAAAGTGAAGAGGAACTAAAGAGCCTCTTGTTGCGAGTGAAGAAGGAGAGTGCAAAACTTGGGTTGAAACTAAACATTAAGAAAACCAAGATCATGGCATCCGGCCCTCTCAATTCCTGGCAAATAGATGGGGAAAAAATGGAGGTAGAGACAGATTTTATTTTCCTGGGCTCCAAGATCACTGCAGATGAGGACTGTAGCCAAGAAATTAAAAGACGCTTGCTCCTCGGGAGGAAAGCCATGGCAAATCTAGACAACACACTAAAAAGCAGAGATATCACCCTGTCAACAAAAGTGCGTATAGTCAAGGCTATGGTCTTCCCAGTTGCAATGTATGGCAGTGAAAGTTGGACCATAAAAAAGGCTGAGCGCCAAAGAATTGAGGCCTTTGAACTATGGTGCTGGAGAAGACTCCTGCGAGTCCCTTGGACTGCAAGGCGATCAAACCGGTCAGTCCTAGAGGAGATCAACCCTGACTGCTCTTTAGAAGGCCAGATCCTGAAGCTAAAACTCAAATACTTTGGCCACCTAATGAGAAGGAAGGACTCACTGGAGAAGAGCCTAATGCTGGGAAAGATTGAGGGCAATAGAAGAAGGGGACGACAGAGAATGAGGTGGCGGGATGGAGTCACTGAAGCAGTAGGCGTGAGCTTAAATGGACTCCAGAAGATGGTAGAGGACAGGAAGGCCTGGAGGAACGTTGTCCATGGGGTTGCGATGGGTCGGACACAACTTCGCAACTAACAACAACAACAACAAAGCCATCTCAACTCCAGTATGAGAAAATGCAGTTCTTGTCTTCAAAACTATATAGTATTTTCAGACTTCCGCCGGAACCATGGTGACCTGCCGGTAGCATTCCCCCTCTGGTCTGCTGCCAAATCTCCACAAATGTATACTTAGCATTGTTTTCAAAGTCAGAAGAAACATCCCTGGGAAAGTGGAAGCTCTGGAAATTAACCCTTTTGTTCCCCCAGATGACTAGATGCTCTCAGGGAGCTTCTTGAAGAAGTAATTGGGTGAGCCTCTGCCTGGGGGCGGGGCAACCAAGAGCATATTCACCATGGAAGAACCAGCCATTTAAAATGGACAATAAGGTCTGCCACTGTCTCTTAGAACACTAGCTTTCTCCATATTTACCTTTTGCTATAAAAGAGGCTGCCTTTGGCTGCATCTTGCTTTTCCTTTTTGTTGAAATATCATTTCTGAAGCTTTGTAACTATAAGATGGCAAGGAGGGGAGGATTTGTTGTAACTGAGCCAAAATAAAGAAGCCAGAAATCATTGTGTAAGCTATCTTAAAAACTTTTGGATTTAAACTTTTTAGAGGATTTTATCATCACCTTTAACTGACTCTGAACTTCTTTATTTCTAAAATAAAGACTGCTTAAATGGTGTTTTGGTTCCGCTGTGAGGAGGGGGAGAAACAGTTCCAATTTTACTTGTATCCTATTGTTCCAGCTGTTTGCTAAACAAAGAGGCTCAGACTTCAAGATTTCTCTGTACCTTATATTGCAGTGGTGTTGTTTGACCACAAGGGAGCCAAAGGCTGCAGTTATAAACCCTCCAGTAGCATTATTTTATTGTGGAATTTTATTCTGGAAGAAATGGCTACATGCAAAAGAACAAAGAGGACAGAAGTAGAATTTTTAAGGCCCTTTTTGGATGAATATACAGCTAAAACACACAAACTAATTCAGGCAATGGGAACAAAGCTTGGATAAAAACTTGATACACTCTCAAAGGAACTTCATGAGGAGATACAACATTTGACTGGAGATATTAAACAGGTGAAGGACAGAGTGGGTCTTATGGAGCACAAATTGGAGAAGGTTTCCAGTATGAAGCTGATTTGGATGAAAGATCTCTTCCAGAATTACACTTAAACAATTCCAATTAAGATTTTGAGCATTTCCTGAATTGTCTGGAGAGGATATTAGATCAAGGATGATAAAAGCTTTGGCTCAATTAATTGGGAAGAAAAAGACCCTCAACCTTGAAATAGACAAAATATATAGAGTAAACTCCAGATTTGCTACTACAAGAAAACTACCAAGGGATGTCTTAGTTCATTTTGCAAGACTAACAAGAGATCATGTTTTGGATTGCCACATGTAAACTAAGAATGGAAAATGTCGATATAATTGTTTTGAAGGAAATTCCTGTTATAATTTTGAGAAAAAGGAAAGCTTATTCCTTCCTTACTGGTATTCTGAAGAAGAGAAAAATTCCCTTCCACTGGGACAAACTTGAAGGAGTGATACTCACTTATCAAGAGCAAAGATTTAGACTGAATTCCATAAAAAAAAACAAGGATTTCTTGATTAGACATAAACTAATTTCAGACCCAGCTGAAGAAATGGATACAGACAAGCAATCAGAGGTAGACCAATCTCAAAAAGTTGACATGGAAGAAAATGTGGCTGAGATGTTCGTACAGGAACTTGCTATTTTATCTAAAAATGGAGATTAAGTCTATTACATGGAATATTAATTGGGCAAATGCCTCATCTAAGAGTAAAAAAATATTTCATTACCTGACGAAACTTAATGTTGATATAACTTGTTTTCAAGAAGCACATATTAAGAAACAAGATAAGAAATACTTAATAAATAAAAGACTAGGGAAGGAATTTATATCTGCTGGTTTAAAAAAGATTAATGGAGTTGTTCTATATATAAACCCCCAATTTAAACCAAAGTTACTTTTATTAGATGAATATGGTAGATTTGTAATAGTGGAAATTGAACTGAATGGAATAAAATCAATAGTAGTTGGTCTTTATGTGCCAAATGATGATAAAAGTAATTTTTTTTAATATCTTATGGATCAATTACTGTCCTTTTCGTATGAAAATTGGCTTATGTTAGGGGATTGGAATGGAGTGACTTCCCCAGTTTTGGATAGAACATGTACTAAAGGGATTAAACCCTCCCAGGGTAAATTACCAAAGACTTTTTTTGAGATGATGGACAATCTAGCATTAATATATTCGTGGAGGCAAAGAAATAGCTTTGCTAGAGAATATATGTTTTTTTCAGAATGACATAAATCCTTTTCAAGGATTGACATTATATGGACTTCTAAAAATCTTGCAAATAAAACTCTATAAATTGACATTTTATGTAAATCTTTTTCTGATCATAATCCAGTTCTCCTGGTACTTAGAAAAAAAGTTTGAGTTAGAGTTATAGATGGAGACTAAATGAATCTATCCTACAAAAGGAGATGATTGTAAAGGACTGTAAAATAAACTAAATGAATATTTTGATAATCTAGGTAAAGGGACAAATTTAATGACTGTCTGGGATGCTAGTAAAGCAGTTATGAGGGATTATCTTTTTTCATAAGTTTTATTGATTTTTTAAAACATGAGTCACATAATAGTTAGTTAACAGTGTATATGCTGGGTTTACATTTGTAAAGAAAAATAATTAACAATTGGTTTCTATAATCCATAATCCACATATTCAAACAAATGTTTCTTTTTTATATATTCTCTCTGGTAGATCCCATCATCAATATTCTTAATTTTCACTTTAATGTTTTTCCTTTGACCAGTATCTTTCTTGATCAATGTGTTTTGCTGAATCAGAGAGTTTTTCCATCTATTTTTCCCCAACCAATTATACAATTTGTTCCAGATTTCATAATAATCTGTTTCACTCTTATCCTTGAGTTCTAACGTCAACCTATCCATTTCAGCACAGGATAAAATCTTATTTATTACCTCTTTTTCTGAGGGTGTCTCATTATCTTTCCATCTCTGTGCAAAGACTAATCTTGCTGCTGTTAGCATGTGTAATAATAGGTATAGGGATCCTTTATTGTATTTATCCTTGGTAATACCCAGCAGAAAGAGTTCTGGCTTTAACTTGATGTTCTGCATTAGTATCTCTTCTAACCACTGTTTTATCAAATGCCAAAATTTTTGTGCTTTGGAGCATTCCCACCACATATGGTAGTAGATCCCTAGCGATTCTTTGCATTTCCAACATTTTGGTGAGGTCTTTTTATCCATTCTAGCTAATCTCAAAGGGGGGAGGTACCACCTATAGAACATCTTGTATAAGTTTTCTTTGTATGCAGTGGCTAATGTGAGCTTCCTATTCCTTTCCCATAATTCTTGCCAGTTATCCAAATCAATACCATAACCAAAATTTTTACTCCAAATTTTAGCTGCTCTTCCAACATATCCTGTTCCAATAAATATTGATATATCCTTTTTATCTCTTTTTCCTCTGTTCCTAACAAAATTTTATCTAATTCTGTATGTTCTAGTTTTATTCCCCATTCTTTTTTATCCTTCATATATCACAATTGTATTTGGAGGTACGCCCACCATTCTAGTTCTATCCCTTCTTCTAATAGCTTTTTCCTCGATTTTAATTCTCCTCCTTTGTCTAGGATGTCTTTATATGTGATCATCTTTCCTAATTTCATGAAATTTGGGTGTATGAATATCTCCAATGTGGATAACCAATTAGGGATTTCCCTATAATTGTGTTTTTTGATTCTAACCCATACATCTAATAGTGCCCATCTGATGTAATGTTTCTGGAAGTATTGGTGAGCCTTGTGCTTTCCTTCCCAAAGAATTGTGTGCCACCCTATCTGCATATCATGGCCTTCTAAGGCTAATAATCTCCTGTTTCTCAAATATATCCACTCTTTTGCCCAGGTGAGCGTAGCTGCTTGATAGTATTTTTCCCAATCTGGAAGGCCGAATCCACCTCTTTCCTTAGAGTCCTGTAAGAGTTTAAATTTGATTCCTCGATTTTCTCCCTTGCCAAATAAATTTAGATATAATTTTATTTAAATTTCCAAAGAACTCCTTTCCTAATCTGATTGGTATACTTTGAAATAAAAAGAGTAATTTAGGTAGTACATTCATCTTTATTATTGCGACTCTTCCCATAAAGGAGAGCTGCACATTTTTCCATCTGTCTAAATCTGTTTTAATTTGATCAACTAATTTATCATAATTGTCTCCTTTAAGTGACACATCTTGCCGTCAGTTGGATCCCTAGATACCTCACCTTCTTTGTTATCTGAATATTTAATTTCCCAGCTAGCTCATTTTTTTGTAGTTTCATCACATTCTTAACTAACATTTTAATTTTTTCTTTATTAATCTTTAGACCTGCTACTTCTCCATATTCTCCCAATACTTCCAACAACCGGATGGCACCGGATCTCCGCTCTTTCCGGCGCGGGTTAAAGACCCATTTATTTGAACAAGCTGGCCTGGCCTGATGGGGAATTACTTAGGGTTTTAATATTTATATATATATATTATTGTTTTTATTGTGGGCAATAATTTAATTCTTTTTTAACTTTTGTACTTTTGTAGTTTTAAGATATGCCCTGTTCACCGCCCTGAGTCCTTCGGGAGAAGGGCGGTATAAAAATTTAATTAAATAAATAAATAAATAAATAAAACCTTACACCAGACTTCAAGGGCATTTCCATGATGAAAACCAAATTGTCTGCATAGGCCTGTAACTTAAATATTTCCTTTTTGGTTTCTAAGCCTTTAATTTGTTCTTCTTTCCGAATTATTCTAGTCAAGACTTCTAGAGAGGGGACAAATAGTAATGGTGATAATGGACAGCCTTGTCTTGTGCCTTTCTGTATTTGAAAACTTTGGGTAGTTTCTCCGTTTATTACTACTTTTGCTTCCTGTTTTGAATAAATTGCTTTGAACATATTTATAAACTTTTTGCCAAATTCTATATGTTTTAACTGATTCAACATGAAATCCCTTTTAACATTGTTGAATGCTTTCTGCGCATTGACAAAAACAAGCACCATATGTTTTTCATTATTGGTTTCGTAGTATTCCAACATTTCTAGTATAATCCTGACATTATATCTTATCTGCCTCTTAGGCAAAAAAACATTTTGATCAGGGTGGATAAATTCAACCAAAACCCTTTTCAATCTTTCTGCCATTATCGCCATAAAAATTTTATAGTCCGAATTAAGTAATGATATGGGCCTATAAGTGTCAAATCAGAATTTTCCTTGGGTATTAATGTAATGATTGCCTCTTCCCATGAGGTCAGAGTCTTTGCTTTTTTTAACACTTCATTGAATACATCTAGTAAGACTGGACCTAAAAAATCTTGAAAGTTCTTATATATTTCAGATGGTAGTCCATCTGGGCCTGGCGTCTTGTTGCTTTTTTGCTTTTTAATTGCCTCTGTGATTTCTTGGAGTGTTATATCCTTGTTTAAGATGTTTTGGACTTCTTCCGGGATCTTCATTAGGTCGGCTTTCTGGAGGCATTGTAATATTTTATCTTCACTAATATTTTCTTCGTCTTTATAGTTTCTTATAAAATTCATACGTCATGTTTTTTTTCCTTCACTCTGATAGATCATCTCCCCCTCTTCGTTACATAATTTACTAATCCATCTTTTGTCTTTTTGTTTCTTTAATCTGTAGGCCAGCCATCGCCCAGGTTTGTTGGCATGTTTGAAAATTTTTTGTCTAGCATCTTTTATTTTCTGCGCCAGTTCCTCCTTCTCCATAATATTCAGTTTATCTTTAATCAGATCTAATTGTTGTTTCAGATCCTGACTTTGCGGGGTTTTTTGTAGTTGTATTTCCAATTTCCTATGTTCTTCCTCTAAGCTTTTTTGGTGTTGCCTTTTTTTTAATTGTCATTGGCCATGTACGCAATTGCAACTCCTCTCATAACTGCTTTGGCCGTATCCCATAGGTTTTGGCTGTTCGTATCTTCTTTCTTATTTGTTTGGAGGAACATACGCATTTGCTCTTTCATCTTAGATTTAAATTCCTTTTGGTTCAAAACTGCTCTTTTTAGGGTCCACCTCCTTCTTTTCTTCTGTCCTTTCCATCTGATTATAACTGCATTATGATCTGCCCATAGACTTGTATCTATTGTGACATCCTCTAGTTCCAGGTTTAGTTCTTTTGATATCCAGACCATATCAATTCTAGACCATGATAGGTGGTGACCAGAGTAGTATGTGAATTGCCTTGTTTTCAAATTTCTCTCCCTCCAGCTATCCTGTATGTTAATTCAGTAAGTCTTGATGTTGCCTATTTATATGTGTTTCTTGTAGAATTATTATATCCAGATGCATTTTACTAAGCTTATTGAGAATTTTATTCCTCTTTGCGGGGGAGTTTAAGCCATTGACATTTAAGGATAAAATTGCCGTTTCTTCCATATCACTGCTTATATTTCGATCTTGTCGCCCTTGTTGGTTTGATCTCTTTAAATTATTTAAATCTGCCCTTCTCATCGCCATTTCCATTATCCACATTTCCCCCTCTCCTGGTTTCCTTTCTTTACTTTGTAATTCCCTTGTTTCTATAACCTGTTCTCCTGTGGCACCTTCTTCTCTCAGTTCTCTTATTTCTAACTCTTCTTCCCTACCAAAATATTGCCTAAAGAACTCTTCTGCCTTATCTATTGTGTCTAACCTGTATCGTTTTTCTTGCCATGTCACCATGATTCCTTCCAGTGTCAACCACCTGAAGTTAATGTTTTGTCTTGTTAGTTTGGATGTTATGTGTTGATATGGCCTTCTTAGATCTCTTACCCTTCTAGGGATTTGTTTGAGAACAACTAGTTGTTTTCCTCTAAATTCTATCGGATCATCTCTGGTTGTGTAAAATTTTGTCTCTGATCGATTTTTTAATGAATCTAATGTGGACTTCTTTGGGCAGATTGTGTCTTCTCGCATAATTGGTATGGATCCTATATATTTCATCCATCTTGTTCGCCATTTCTTCCCTCCCAATTCCTAGAGCTGTCGCTAACAAATTTGTCATCATTTCTGGGAGGTCTTCCCCTCTCTCTTCTCTCACATTTTGAAACCGTAAGTAGTGGTCCGCTTTCTATGTTTCGAGAAAAATGACTGTCTTTTCTAATTCTTTATTGGCTTGTATAAGTTTTTCATTCATTTCATCTACCCTTTTTTCCACCTTAATTCTTTCTTCCATCTCTAGTAATTTCTGTTCGTTCTTTAGAATTTGTTGTTGAAAGCATTCTAATTTCTCATCCATCACCCCCATCTTTTCTTTGAGTTCTCCAGTGTCACTCCTTACTTCTCCTGTTTCTTTTTTCAAGTCTTCGTGGTTTCTTAACATTACTTCCTACATAGATTGTAACATCAATTGCAAGTCCTTAAATGAACTTGCTCTTTCCTGCTGCATCATCTCTTCTGTTGATCTTTGCCTGCTGGGCTCAATTCAACTGATGTCGTTTGGGTAATTTGCTTCCTTCCTGTCCCAACTTGTGTTAAATTAGGAATATTTGTCATCTTTCGCAATGTTGTGAACCAGCCCTCCCACTTATATACAATCCTTGTTTTTCTTTCCAGCACACCTGAGAAGGTAATTTACCTATTCCGTGCCTATTCTTTCCAAGCTTGCCTTTATGATAAAATAATAGTTTATATTTTCTATCTTAAATATATTGAAATTTTAGTGCTAAGATCATATAAGATGTATAACAATCACACTATTAATTCACAATGATTAATTGTTTTATGGATTCTAAATACTTAGCTATGATCTTAAATCGCTTTGGTATTATAATAATCAATATTATAAATTCATTGGCAGTACAGTATGCAATTTAACAATTATAATTATAAATATATTCAACAGGGCATGCAGATGTAAAAAGTCTCTCAACCTCTCAAAACTTTCAATCTCTTGTTATCATATAGGTTTTTTCAGCTTTGTCAAACAGCAAGAACTTCTTTAACTGTTTATTAATTTGTATAAGCCCTTAATTTTAGCACTGATTTTCCCTCTCTCTGGAACAGTCTTTCTTTTCTTTATTTTATCTATATATCTATTTTCTTTTCATCCTGTAGATATCTCCCTTCACCCTTTCAATACTATTCAGCCTTCAGCACCTAAATGGCATGGGTCCGGGTTATCTTAGGGAGCACCTGCTGCCAGCATCAATCTCCCATCGTCCTGTGCGCTCCCACAGGGAGGGCCTCCTTAGGGTGCCGCTGGTCAGTGAGTGCTGGTGGGTGATCCCCAGGGGGAAGGCGTTCTCTGTGGGCACGCCTGCCCTGTGGAACGACCTGTCTGTGGAACTCCGGACCGCCCCCGACCTTCGTTCGTTTCGCCGGGACCTAAAAACCTGGTTGTTTGATTTATCTGGCCTGGACTGAGGGGTTTGAAATTTTTAAATTTTAAATTTAAATTTTAAATTTGGGCTATTGTTATTTAATCCTATTTTAATTTTAACTTTATCTTAACCTTTGTACTGTTTTAACTGTTTTTAACTTTGCCCTGTAAACCACCCTGAGTCCTTCGGGAATAGGGCGGTATAAAAATCTAATAAATAAATAAATAAATAAATAAATAAATAAATAAATAAATAAATAAATAAATAAATAGATAGATAGATAGATAGATAGATAGATAGATAGATAGATAGATAGATAGATAGATAGATAGATAGATAGATAGATAAATGTTCAAAATGTCCACTTTCTCTGGTTCATCAGCACTTTTTATCCCTCAGTTTTTAAAATTATTCTGAATTCTTACTTGCTTCTCATGAAAAAGAAGAAAAGTCACCCTTGATCTTTATACTTTTCAGCCCATATAATCCAGCTAGTTAAGGTAAAGACCTTGTTTGCCCCAACTTTTCTATCGCCACTATTCCACGGGGGAGAAAGTACCACCCTTTTCTTTCTGGGGCTCCTTTTCTCTTCTCCCTTTTTAGAAATCCTCTGGGGCAGTTCTCCCTTCCCAGATCACTCACACGGGGTCGTTTAGGTATACACACCACCAGATCCATCACACCGTCATACCGCTAATTCTCCATTGCTTTCTGTCCACCTGGCTGCTGTTACTTCTTCGTGGCTGCCATACGGGGCCATCTCCCTCCCCCATCTGGCTTCTCAAAAGTTTTCCTGCTTCTGTCGGACCCAACCACTGTCTACGACTGCTCTGCAGAACGCCTCTTTCTTCCGATCCCCCTCCAAGGAACCTGGGACTTCGAAAAATCCGTCAGGCGATGGGAAGTGGCTGTAAAAGCGGCTGTCATGGTTCCGATAAATGAGACAATTCAAACAAATTGCAGACATATTATTTATCTAAAAAGTCTTAGTAATGAAATGAAACATCGGCACTCATGGAGGGATGCCAGAATCTGAAATCTCCTCCCCCCAAACCCATCATAACACACACACAATCCCCGCCCTTATCTACACGTCATAAATCACATTATCCAATTAGTTTTACATATGAGGTTTCACTTCCCATTCTGTACATGGGCTTTCTAATCGTCTCACAACATCCGGGTAGATTTCCTCCCTCCCAAATGAAGCAATTAAAGTAACAGGCTGTCTCTTACATTGTCAGTGCAAAAACATGTCAATGTTTGCAGCATTGACATCCGCCCCCCCCCTTAAAAAAGAACAGATCCTGTAATGTAAACAAACACAAGTTAGGAGCTGGATTTTGGTTTTTTGGGGTGTTTCTCATAAAACTTTTTGATAAGTCTGTCAGCTTTCACATCGCTAGATTTCACCCAAATGGCTTCAGACAATGGGTATCCCTTCCATTGTACTAGGTACTGCAATTTTCCCTTAAAGATTCTAGAGTCAAGAATACGTTTCACTTCATAATGGGTCTGACCTGCTACTATGAGGGGTCCAGGTGCTTTCTTAGGGGGAGGTCTTAAAGTGGAGGCTCGAAAAGGTTTCAGTAAGCTACAATGGAACACCGGGTGAATTTTTCCCAAAGGTCTAGGGAGTTTCAATTTTACTGTGACCGGGTTGATGATTTTCACAATGGCTCCAAGATTTTCGGTCCCAATTTCTTGCTGGGTAATTTGATACATAAATATTTAGTTGACAGATAAACCTTTCCCCCCACTTGGAATGTTCTTTGGGGAGCCCTCTTTTTATCAGCTTGTTTTTTATAAGTCTCAGAAGTCTTTTTTAACACCATTTTCATGTTTCTCCAAACCTCTTCCCACCCTCTCACCCATTGATCAATTGTCTGGGAAGCAGAGGGCACCTGAGGATAGTCAGGCATCGGGCTGAACTCTTTTCCTGTGGCTACTCTGAAAGGCATGTAGCCAGTGCTGCTGTGAACAGAATTATTGTAGGCCACCTCGGCGAAGGGGAGGAGGTCAGTCCAGTTTGTCTGTTGGTAGGAAACATAGCATCAGTGGTATTGTTCCACCATTTTGTTAGCGGATTCTGCAGCCCCATTGGTAGCTGGATGAAAAGCAGATTTCGCTGTGAACTGTACTCCTCTACCTGAAATTATTCGCTTAGGGGTGCCATGCAGTCGGTAGATATGTTTCAGGAACAATTTAGTCAATTTGATTGGTAAGGAGCTCTCGTTTTATCTTCTTCACTCCTGGGTCATCAGGATTAGGGGTTCTGCGAGGCGTGAGTTGTGCAGCAGGTTGTGAACTGGGGATAATTGCCTCGTAGACCTCTTTGCGTTCACTTTTGTACTGTGGCAGTCAGGATAGCGCATCAGCTAGGAAGTTTTTTCTTCCCGGTATGTACTTTAAAGTAAAAACGGTTAAAGTACTGTGCCCATCGCACTTGCTTTGGGGATAATTTGCGAGGTGTTTTTAGTGCCTCTAAATTTTTGTGATCTGTCCATACTTCAAAAGACACCTTGCTCCCTTCTAAATAGTGTCGCCAGTTTAATAGCCCCCACCTAATTGCGAAGGCCTCCTTCTCCCAGACTGTCCATCTCCTCTCGCCTTCCGTGAATTTCTTAGAGGTGTAGGCACAAGGTTGTAGGACTCCACTTTTATTCCTTTGTAGTAACACAGCTCCGACTGCCACGTCGCTGGCATCTGCTTGAATTACAAAGGGCTCCCCAGGGCAGGGGTGCTTTAGGACCGGTTCAGCCGCAAATAGTCTTTTTAAATTCTCAAAACCTTTCTGACAACTCATAGTCCATGCTAGGGGCTGGCCAGGTTGCGCTTTTCCCTCTCCCTTGCCCGTTTTGAGTAGTTCTGTAAGGGTAGAGCAATCTCGGCAAAAGAGGGAATGAATTGATGGTAGAAATTGGCAAACCCTAGGAAGCTTTGGAGCTGTTTGCGAGTCTTTGGAGGCTGCCATTCAATTATAGTTTTCACTTTGGCTGGGTCCATTTCGATGCCCTTGTCAGAAATTCTATAGCCGAGATAATCTAATCGGGTTTGGTGAAATTCACATTTCGACAATTTGACATAAAGTTTGGCATTAAATAGTTTCTTTAACACTTCTCCGACCAGTCTTATGTGATCAGTCATATTTGTACTGTATATCAGAATGTCATCAAGATACACCAGAACCCCTTTGTATAAATGTTCATGTAGGACCTCATTAATCAACTGCATAAATACGGCTGGGGGCCCCTGCAGTCCAAATGGCATGACTTTGAATTGGTAGCTTCCCAAGGGGCAGTTGAAGGCTGTTTTTCACTCATCCCCCTCCTTTATTCTTACCTGGTAATATACTTCTCTCAGGTCTAACTTGGTGAAGACGCTCCCCTTCGCCAGTTGGGTTAGTAAGTCTTTCAGGAGGGGGAGAGGGTATTTATTTTCCACACTTACAGCGTTCAGGCCTTTATAGTCAATGCAGAGATGAAGAGACTCATCTTTCTTCTCTTTGAACAACACAGGGGCTCCCACAGTAGACTTGGCCTGTTAGATGAATCCCCTCACTAGGTTTGTATCCACATACCGCTGCATCTCCTCCATTTCAAGGTGGGACATTGCGTACATTCTTGGTCAGGGGAGTTTGGCCCCTGGTAACAGTTCAATGGAACAATCATTGGGACGGTGAGGAGGCAAGGTATCACATTCTTTCTCACTAAACGCCTCCGCTAGGTCCTGGTACTCACTGGGGATGAGCCGCTCGCCAGGTGGCCGTAAGGCAGCCATGTGCGCTTGCTCATTGGGTGGGCTAAAATCCCCTGTAACATCTGTTGAATCAACGGGGACATCGGGCCCTATGGGTAATCTCACAGTTCTCATTCCTTTTTCCCACCAGATAAAATGGCTTCCATTTGTCTAGCCAGGCTAGTCCTAGGATCACAGTCTCAGACATCTTTGGAGCTACCAGGAAATGAATAAACTCCCAGTGCTCACCTATTTCCAGGCGTAAGGGCTCCGTTAATTGCATGACTAAAGTCCGTCCTGTGTCATCCAGTTGGATTTCTCTCCCTTTAGCCATTGTGCAGGTCTCTTTCTCACTGCTGGTCCTGGTCTGTTCTGCCGTTGGGGGAAGGGGACCGGGCATTTCGCTGCTCGATGTCCCTGCTGTCCGCATTGGAAACACTTAATTGCCGGGTCTACAGGTGGCTTGGGTCTTTCAGCCATCACAGTAGTAGGAGATCTTTGTGGGGGTGATTGCCATTCAGGTTGTTCTGACCTTGGCTTGGATTCAAGTAGGAGAGGCTTCCTATAGCGGGCAAGCTGAACATCTAATTTCACCGCTGACTGGTACCATTCAGGCAGTTGGTCAGGTTGTTGTTGTTAGTTGCGAAGTCGTGTCCGACCCATCGCGACCCTATGGACAATGTTCCTCCAGGCCTTCCTGTCCTCTACCATCTTCTGGAGTCCATTTAAGCTCACACCTACTGCTTCAGTGACTCCATCCAGCCACCTCATTCTCTGTCGTCCCCTTCTTCTATTGCCCTCAATCTTTCCCAGCATTAGGCTCTTCCCCAGTGAATCCTTCCTTCTCATTAGGTGGCCAAAGTATTTGAGTTTTAGCTTCAGGATCTGGCCTTCTAAAGAGCAGTCAGGGTTGATCTCCTCTAGGACTGACCGGTTTGATCGCCTTGCAGTCCAAGGGACTCGCAGGAGTCTTCTCCAGCACCATAGTTCAAAGGCTTCAATTCTTTGGCGCTCAGCCTTTCTTATGGTCCAGCTTTCACTGCCATACATTGCAACTGGGAAGACCATCGCCTTGACTATACGCACTTTTGTTGACAGGGTGATGTCTCTGCTTTTTAGTGTGCTGTCTAGATTTGCCATGGCTTTCCTCCCAAGGAGCAAGCGTCTTTTAATTTCTTGGCTACAGTCCCCATCTGCAGTGATCTTGGAGCCCAGGAAAATAAAATCTGTCACTATCTCCATTTCTTCCCCATCTATTTGCCAGGAATTGAGAGGGCCGGATGCCATGATATTGGTTTTCTTAATGTTTAGTTTCAACCCAAGTTTTGCACTCTCCTTCTTCACTCGCAACAAGAGGCTCTTTAGTTCCTCTTCACTTCAGTTGGTCAGGTACAGCTTGGTAGATGCATGCCAGAAAGGTGGTCATCTAACCCTTCTCTGAAAAGATGAATTATGGATTGTTCAGGCCATCTCTCTATCCGACCTGCCATCTTTAGAAACTCCCACACGTACTCTAGGGCAGGCCGGCAAGGTTGCTTTATCTTATGTATTTGTTCTTCCGCTTTGAGGGCAATGGATGGGTCCTCAAATCTTTCCCTCAGCCCCAGGAGGAAAAGGTGGGGCTCCTCCAATTCAGGGGCCTGCTCGTTATATAAACTGTTCAACCATTCGGATGCTTCTCCCTCTAGGCTGGACGCAATCACATCGACCATCGCACCCTGGTCCGGGTAAAGGTGACCCCAGCAATTCAAGTGAGAGTGAACTTGGTTGAGGAAAAAAAATCAGTTTCTCTGGGTCCCCATCAAAAGTTGTTCTGAATGGTGGGCTCATCATTGATTTCTGGGGGCCCCATTGCTGATGGCTCCACCCTGGTTGTTGGTTAAATGGTTGCTGGGGCCCCTACTGCTATTGTTGTGTCTCCAGTTGCTGCTGGCCCCACTCTAGTTGCTGATTTAATGTCTGCCAGGGCCCCCACTGCTGCTGGCCCCAGTGGTCCTGCAGTGCGTTCAGGGGTTGCACGTTTGGGTCCTGCTGCTGCCACCCTTGCTGTTGTCCTCTCACCAGCTCCTGATCTCCAGGCTTCTGCACCACCCCCAAATGTTGCAAGGCTTCTATTAGCTGGGGCAAGCTCAGAGGTTGTTGGCCTTTCACTTGTGGGGGTTTCCCAACCTCACATTGCTGCAGAGGCCCCAGGATGGGGTCCTCTGTCTCTATGGGTCTGGAGGGCTGGGGCCTCTTGCAGTAGTTTGGCCCCCCTATTCTCCACTGGAGTGGTTCCAGCTTGACGACGAGATATGCTCAATTATCTGCTGAGGTTTGGAGTTCGGCCCAAATTCATCTTCCCACAGAAAACTATTATTTCCTCTTCAGAATTTTTGTCAGCAGCCAGGCTTTCCCTTTCCATCCTGAGGATTCTTCCCTGAATCTTTTGCCATCTTATCTCTCTTACTGGAGACAGCGGCGGGGGTTCAGGACCCCCCTTCGAAAGAAAGGAGATTCTGGCATGTCATGGTTCCGTTAAATGAGACAATTCAAACAAATTGCAGACATATTATTTATCTAAAAAGTCTTAGTAATGAAATGAAACATCGGCACTCATGGAGGGATGGCAGAATCTGAAATCTCCTCCCCCCAAACCCATCATAACACACACACAATCCCCGCCCTTATCTACACCTCATAAATCACATTATCCAATTAGTTTTACATATGAGGTTTCACTTCCCATTCTAATCTTCTCACAACATCCTGGTAGATTTCCTCCCTCCCAAATGAAGCAATTAAAGTAACAGGCTGTCTCTTATATTGTCAGTGCAAAAACATGTCAATGTCTGCAGCATTAACAGCGGCACTCTTATCCAGAGCGCTGTCCTAGTACAGCCATTCTCCTCGGCAGCTGGCACATGACCCCCTATGAGGGATTATCTTATACAATATAATCGCCTAGAGGAGAAAAAATCTCAGGAAAAGATGCAAAAGATACTGGATGAAATCAGACAGAAAGAAATTGAATTGCAAAAGACACCTACGGATTCTAACATTTTACATCAAATTAAATTGTTACATCAACAACTGTCTATGTTAACAGTTCAAGAAATAGAAACAAAATTGAACTATGTGAAGCAAAGACACTGTGAGTTTGCAAATAAACCAGGAAGATGGCTGGCATACAAATTACGACAGGAAAGGGAAGATAACTGTATTTATCACTATTGGGTAGAGTTTTTGTAATTGAGATGAATGTTTTACCAAAGATGCTTTTTCTGTTTCAGATGTTACCAATACTTGCAATTGATACTCCATTTAAACAATGGCAGATGGATATCTCCAAGTTTATATGGCAAGGGGAAAAACAAAGAATTAGATACAAATTACTGTAAGATGCTAAGGAAAGAGGAGGTTTGGGTTTACCAGACTTGAAATTGTATTTCTATGCTTGCTGTTTGGTCTGGCTAAAAGAGTGGGTTAATCTTCAGAATAAGAGGTTACTCGATTTAGAGGGCCATGAATTAAGTGCGATTTGGATGGCACAGCTATTTATTGTATGGCAAGGTTAAAGTAAATGTTGATTTTAATAACCATTTTGTTAGGAGTGCCATCCTAAGAGTTTGGAATAAATATAAAACAAGGTTTTCTGTGAAGATGCCTCTCTGGGTGTCCCCCCCAGGAAGCTTTTTTTTTTACAAAGGAAATGGGGGTGAAGCCAGAGTGGTGAACTTATGGTCAAATAATATCTTTTAAGAGGATATCCAAAGAGGAGTTAGAATCAGAAGGGTGTGTCTGCCATTGGTTTACATATTTACAATTGAAAGATTTAAATCAGACAAAAAGAGTTGTGGGTTTGATTCTGTGAAAAATTGGAAATCCTACTCCGTGGTAGTGATGAACATACTATTGCTATGGTCTATAAACTGTTATTGAATTTGAATCTGGAGAATGAATATTTAAACATTGCATGACTCAGTGGGCAAGAAACTTTGGATATAATGTAATACTTGAACAATGGGAGAATATCTGGACGAAAGGTCTAAAATTTACACTAAATTACAATTTAAAAGAAAACTGTTATGATGTATCGTTGGTATTTAACACCAGATATGTTGTCAAGAATGTGTAAAGGTATTTCAGATGAATGTTGGAAATGTAAAAGTAAAGAAGGGACCTTCTATCATTTATGGTGGACATATGATAAAGCAAAGAAATATTGGAGTAGGATTCACATCTTAATACAGAACATCCTCAAAGTGAATATAAAGATAAAACCAGAAACTTTTCTTCTGGGTTTAATGGAAAAAGACTTGGGGAAAAAAATGGAACTTTGATGTTATAGATGTTGACGGCAGGAAGATTACACACAAAAATGGAAGGACACGTTGATTCCTACAATGGATGAATGGTTGCAAAAGTTGATGGGAGTTAGCAGAGATAGTCAAATTGACTGCTTTGATCAAAGAAAAAAATACAATTACTTTTGTTTCTACTTGGAAACCACTTCTAAGAATGGAGTGGAGTGGAGTGGAGTGGAGTGGAGTGGAGTAGAGTAGAGTAGAGTAGAGTAGAGTAGAGTAGAGTAGAGTAGAGTAGAGTAGAGTAGAGTAGAGTAGAGTAGAATGGAATAGAATAGAAGCTGGAAGGGATCTTGGAGGTCTTCTAGTCCAGCCCCCCCACTCCAGCAGGAGAACCTATACCATCTCAGACAAGTGATTGTCCAGTCTCTTCTTAAAAACCTCCAGTGATGGAGCGCCCACGATTTCTGAAGGCAAGCTGTTCCACTGGTTAATTGTCCTCACTGTTAAGAAGTTTCTCCTTAATTCCAGGTTGCTTCTCTCCTTGAACAGTTTCTATCCATTGCTTCTTGTCTAGTCTTCTGGTGCTTTGGAGAATAATTTGACCCCTTCTTTGTGGCAGCCCCTCAAATACTGGAATACTGCTATCATGTCACCCCTATTTCTTCTTTTCTTAGACTAGCCAAACCCAAGTCCTGCAGTCATTCTTCATATGTTTTAGTCTCCAGGCCTTTGATCATCTTAGTTGCTCTTCTGTGCACTTTTTCCCAAGTCTCAACATCTTTTTTGTAGTATGGTGACCAAAATTGTTTGCAGTGTTCCAGGTGTGGTCTCACTAGGGTTTTATAAAGCAGTACTAATACTTCGCGTGATCTTGATTCTATGCCTTTGTTTATACAACCCAGGATTGTATTAGCTTTTTTGGCTGCAGCTGCACACTGCTGCCTCATATTCAAGTGATCATCCACTAGGACTCCAAGGTCCCTCTCACAGTTACTGTTTTTGAGCCAGGTCTCTGATTTTTCCTGCCTAAATGTAAAACTTTGCTTTTCTCCACATTGAAACTCATTTTGTTGGATAGGACCCATTGTTCAAGTTTGTCAAGATCTTTTTGGATCCTGAGCTTGTCTTCTGGGGTGTTTGTCTTTGTGCTTGAGGTGGAAAAAAATGAAACTTTGATTTGGGGTTTTACCAATTAGGTTTGTTGTTATAGAAATGTCTAGTTTATATTGTTATGCAAAAGTAAAAAGTTGAGGTTTGATGTTACTATCTTATTCTACTTCACCAAAGGGAGTCAGAAGTCAACACCTTTTCTTTCTGTTTTCCCCTTGCCCCACACTTTTCCCTTCCCTTTTTCCTCCCCTATTTTCCTATTTTCTTTTGTATTTTATATTATAAACTAATAAATGAAAACTTAAAAGAAACTAAATAGTATTTTCATGACTTCATATATATGTCAGTTTGTATGCCACTATAGCTTTATTGCAGTTTTCCAGCCAGTGATCCCTTCTGATAAGTAAATTGTTTATTTAACAGATCTACCTCTTAAATTTCTTAGTGTATAGGGAAATATGTATCAGAAGAAGGGGGAAAAGACTCAGAAGTCAATGCTCAGTTTGCAAGAAATGTATGAAACAACCCAAAGGATTTCCTGAAGCAATAAAATACTAAGAGCCAATAGGAGGAAAGGCACTTTAAAAAGCAAAAAGTCATGTACAAAAATGAAGTTACAGTATATTTATCTTATCCTTCAAAGCATATTCACAAGAAAAATGTGCATCAAGGAGAAATTGATCAGAACAAGCTGTATTATTAAATTGTTTTATTATTTTCCCCCCAGAATGGTTCTACAATTGAATTGTACAACTTATATGTTATATTAAAGCTGGAAAGAATTCTGAATTGATTCATCTTGGTTGTTGTGATTCAGGGTCAGCCTGTGGGTTCGGCAGTTGGGTCGGACGATTCAGAGGAGGAGGAGGGGGGTGTTGGAGAGGTTGCTGAGGGTGGAGAGCTTGCTGATGAGAGCCCTCAGCCAGGCCCCTCCCACCTGGTCACGACACAGACCCAGCTGTGTGAGCCTGACAGCGTGGATGAAGATGACCCACAGCTGGCCCTGTTCAAGGACGCCCGATGCAGGAGGCAGTCAATCAGGAGTAAACAGAGGAAGGCAATGGGGCACCTCGGAAGGAGGCAGAGAGAAGCCACGCCCTGAACTGTTTAAAAGGGGAATGCGTGGGAAGGCTGGTTTGCTGAAGGCAACCGTTTGAATAGCTCCTGTTTCATGGTTCGTGTCTTGTTCTGTTTGCTTTTGTGTCCATAAATTTGGCAGGCTTAGTTCCAGCCTCTTGCCTTCTTGTAAAGGGGTTGTCCCTGCCTTATCTGCAGGGCCGGTAGTAGGCTGGTACAGAACATTGGTCTGATTTTTTACATCTCAAAAACCTGGCATTTTAACAGGAGTCTGTAGAGTTTTTATATCCACTATAGATGTTTATGTGCTTGGTGATTGTCGATTTGTCTGTGTGCCAGGCCTCCAGGAATTCTCTGGCATTTTTTAATTCCTTCAAATTACTCATGTCTTTCTTGTCATAGCATGAAGTATCTGTGCTCAATTTTCTATAGCTGTTGTGATTCAGGGTCAGCCCGTGGGTTCAGCAGTTGGGTCGGACGAATCAGAGGAGGAGGGGGGTGTTGAAGACCTTGCTGAGGGGGTTGAAGATCTTGCTGATGATAGCCCTCAGGCAGGCCCCTCCCACTTGGTCACCATGGAGACCCAGCTGTGTGAGCCTGACAGTGTGGATGAAGATGACCCACAGCTGGCCCTGTTCAAGGACGCCCGACGCAGGAGACAGTCAAGTAGGAGTAAACAGAGGAAGGCTGTGGGGCTTCTCGGAAGGAGGCAGAGAGAGGCCACGCCCTGAACTCTTTATAAAGGGAATGTTTGGGGAGGGCTGGTTTGCTGAAAGCAACCGCTCAGATAGTGTTTCAAAGCTCCTGTATCTTGGTACATGTCTTGTTTGTTTTTTGTAGTAATAAATTTGGCAGACGTCATTCCAGCCTCTTGCCGTTTATAAAGGGGTTGCCTTTTCTGCAGGGCCGGTAGCAGGCTGGTACAGAACAATAGCAAAGTTCTCCCTTTCTATATCTAATGTCCCATTTTTATTGTTAATTGGCATTTCTAACCTTTACTTTGTGCAAGGGGCAGGTGCGCATGCACACATACACTTCATTCATGTGAGTGGGGCTGCAAGCACTGGTGGTCACTGCTCACACGAGTGGGGCTGCATGTGTGTGCCAGCCTGCCACTCATGCAGCCTGCTTGCAAATAGGCCACAGCCTGGTAGGTTGGGGACCCCTGTTCTAGATATAGAAATAAAAATTGATGTGGTAAAACATTCAAGTCAGTAAAATCCAAAGTAATCTGAATCTGATTATAAGAAGAATCTCTCCAAACGTGGTGATGGAATATCAGAAAAGTAGATGAAAATAAAAACTGATACAGTACATAATTTGAAAAGTTGGAGTCACTAAACTTGGGTTATTCTCAGTTCACAATTTCCATTTACAACTTTAGATCTGATGAGCTAAATGCAGCCAAACTCTTTTCTAGTATGTCTATACAGGTGTGTGTGAACTGCAGGCTTAAACTGACAATGTAAACCAGGGGTGTCAAACTCAATTTCATTGAGGGCTGCATCATCATTATGGTTGCCCTCAAAAGGGCCAGGTGGCCATGGCTGGGTAGGCATGTCTGGGTGGGCGTGGCCAGCTTGGCATCACTCACATCGAAGGGAGCCTGTGGGGAGCCAGGAAAGGCTGGGAGTGGGGATCCGGAGGACTGAAGCAGAGGAAGGTGAGACCAGGGCGAGCGACAAAGCACTGTCCACCAGAAGAGCCTCACCGTCCTCCAAGGAAAGCGAGCACAGTAGCAGCAGCCTCGAGGAGGTAAGTGCGGCTAGGTGCCCCCTCGAGGAAGGCTGCCCCCCCTTTGACCATGCTGGGCTTACTGGGCTGGAGGAGAGTGGAGGGGTGGCAGGGCTCCTGCTGGAAAGGGCTGCTGCTTCTGCTGCCGCCACAGGGCAAGGCAAGGCGAGGCAGGTGGTGGGGCAGGGTTGGCCTGGCTGCAGGGCACCGAGGTGTGCAAGTGCGATGCATGTGGGGCGGGGCCAAGCCAAACGCAGGGTGAGGGACAGAAGGTGGGATTGGAGGGCAAGCCTCAAATGGCATCCTGACTCAGGCAGGGGGAAGCTCCAAGGCTAGGGTCAAGCAGGGCAGAGCAGGGAAAGGAGTACTGGCTGCCTCTTGGGGATGGGAACTCCCTGTCCTTCATTTGCCGGGGCAGTTGTAAGTGTAGCAGCAGGCGTGAGGCTCGTTCCACATGCACGGTTGGAGCTGGAGGACGAGGTTGGGCAGCGGAGGCCAAGTAGGCAGGGGCTGCAACGTGGCATGGACAATGACTGGCTAGGCTGCCTCGCTGCAGCCCCACCATCTGTCTTTACTTGCCTGCAGTCACCGCAGCTAGGACAGGGCAGGCAGGCAGGCGCCCAGCGCATCCGACGAACTGGATTGCATTCCACCTTCCCGCCACACCTCTGCCTCTGCCTGCCACTTAAAGGGCCAGCACAATGGCCACGGCATTTGGACCCACCTGCACTATGCAGGCTGCAGGGCTCCAAGGTGTGCAAGTGCACTGCACATGGGACAGGGCCGAGCGTGGCTTATTGGATGCCCCGGCTCATATCCAGCTGGCCGTCGCTGCCAGCCAATGAGTGGCTGAGGGGCCAACAAGCTGCAGCTGGGCATTGCCAGCCCCCATGCACTTGCTGCCTCCAGTGTGTATGCCCAGGGGGAGTGCCTGGCCGGGCTGGAGTGGGCCGGGGCTGAAGCGGCAGAGGCCAGTCCCTCACCATCTCCAGGGCAGTCCCACAGGCCAGATCTAATCCCATCGTGGGCTGGATCTGGCACACGGGCCTTGAGTTTGACATGTCTGATGTAAACAAAAGATTTATCACCACTATTGATTGGCTTTGAAGTCACAAGCAGGCCTTTCTGGCCTTACCAGACCCCAATGATGTAATGCAATACATTTAAAATAGGGCATGGCATCAGCTTCTGTTAAATAGTTTTGTTGTGAAAAAAAAGCATTAAAGCCTTCAGAACAAAGTACTTTATTTATTTATTTAAAAGATTTGCATGGCCGCCCATTTTAAAATACAACTCTGGGCAGCTTACAACAATAAAACCCCGTAACTATAACATTATAAAACACTTAAACAAAGCAAAACCTGGTGCCTCAATCATCACCACAACCAATTCAAAATATCTTCATTCCATCCTAAGTGCCTGAGTAAAAAACCACATATTGATGGCCTTCCAAAAGGCTAAAATGGGGGGGGGGGCTGCCAAATTACCAGAGAATATTTTATAAGGTAGGGGCAGCCACGAAAAAAGCATGCTTCCAAGGTCCTACTAGGTGGCAAGAATTTAAGGAAGGGACCTGGAGTGTGCCAACCTTATACAATCTGGTAGGATGGGGAGATACTCTCAGGGACAGGCAGTCCTGCAAATAACCTGGTCCCATGCCATGTAGGGTTTAAAGATTATAACCAACACCTTAAATTGCACCCAGAAGGAAAATGGGAGCCAGTACAACTTATGCAAGAGGTGTAAAGTGGGTGAACCTAAGAATATGCAACAACATGTGCATTGCTGTGTTCAGGACCAATTGTAGCTTCTGAGTGGTCTTCAAGAGCAACCTCATGTAAACTGCATTTCAGTAATCCAAATGGGAAGTTTACAGTGAATAAGCATAAAGCACCATTCTCAAATCATTTTTGAAGAAGCTTAAAAGACTTATGGATCTCACAAATCAGTATTCTCTCTACATGCTCCTTTTTTCAAAGGTCTGACATACTCCTAATATACATCTGGTTTTGTTATTAAATATACAGCATTCCCATTTTAAGGCTAGAGAGACAGTTGGAAATGACTAATTGAAAGGTATTTCCTTGAATGCAAGACAGAGAAAATATGTCCCATTTATGACAGTCTTTGACTTAAGTGTAACTATGCACAATTACTTTACTCTCCACTGAGTATTTGTGAACCTTTTAGCTGATAATGTTCAAAAAACTATATCCATGGCCTAAATATCCTATAGGATTAGATTGACTTGTTAGTGAAGATCATCTTATGAAGTTGGAACAAATGTTTTAACTGCAAACAAACTGAAATCATAAGGCTTCAATTCACCTGGTTGAGCTGAGGGCCATAGAAATTAAATACATTCAGATTGTAAAGGCTTATTAGCTAAAACTTTGTACTTTCTTTGATTTTATAAATCAATAGTGCATTGAGGGCTAAAGCTGCACATGGCTTTTGAATTGTGTGGAGGGAGATAAATTCCAAAAAGGAGTGAGTCAGTCAGAACAAACACAAACATTGATTTGTTAAATAATGATAATTAATCCAAATTAATATATATGATTAATTTAACAATGAATACTCTCCAGTTAAGTACATAACAGCTTCACCCATCTTTAACAACTGTTGTTTGTGAGTCTTCTGGGAGTCCTCAACCAAGATCTTTAAGGGCTGCAAAAGAGCAAAATAACTCTCCACGGGACAATTCAACAATTCAATTTAATTATTTAAAATAATAAAAAAACTATTTAAATTTTTGTCATTCACATTTCATTTTCTCCCTACATTTGCATCCTTTAATGGTTCTATTCCACCATTTGTCCAACATTAGTGTAACTCTTGTCCCATGGTAAGTTGTCCCATAGCAAATTGTCCTAGACCCCTATTGTAGATACCTCACTGACCTTCATTCAAGACAAGCATAAGATACAGACACTCAGTGGTTGGGCAATGTTTCCCCTGAGTTTTCTAATTTTGCTATAAATAAGTGGAAGGAACTGAATCAAGATTACAGCAATTAGCTTCTCACAAAACCACCACATATTTAATGTCAATTTACAGGGGCATATATGAATATAGCTCAATGGATTTAAGGGAAGTTTAATGTATGAACCTCCCAAGGCTACAGTATGATGCAACCCTTAAAACATCCTTGCTTACCAATGGAATCAAGCAGCAAATTACACTACCAAGTTTTACTTGGAAACTATCTCTAAGTAATGATAAAGGAGAATATTTGTAGCTCAGGGTTGGTGCTCTCTTGAGCTTGGTTGTTTTCTTGCAGATGTTTCATTACCCAAACTAGGTAACATCATCAGTGCTAGCAAGGAGTGGTTTATAGACAGTTTATTTAAACTCTGTTTATTTTTAGTGGCTTGCCCTGTGAGTATTGGTGGGAATGGTCTTGGAGGTTCTTTGGTTGGGCTGTTTACTGTTAGCTTGTTTGCCAGTTCCTAGATTGGGGTATTGTTTACTTCTTGATTGTTGGTCTGATGTTAATCTTGGTGTTAAATCTATGATCATCTGGATGCTGATTGGAGATGGGGAGGTGTTTTGGTCCTTTTGTTCCCTTTTTGGCTTGTTGATTGTCTCCTTTGCACAATATGTAGATGTTTATGTCCATGTCTCTATTGGTGGCCAATTTGTCAGAGTGCCACGCTTCCAGGAATTCTCTAGCATTTTTAGACTTGGCTTGGTCTAAGATGGTCACAGTATCCCAGTTGAAACTATGGTTAAGTCTGTCCATATGCTGTGAAATTAAAGCGTTTTCATCATGTCTTCTAACTGCTAGCTGCATTCTGCTAGTGTTCTGCCTGTTTGTCCTACGTAATCCAGAAGTAAAAACAGGAGTCATCTACAACATTCTGTCAACTCTACAACGAACCTGGCTGCAGCCATTTTTTTTGTTCTAGGTTGCCACAAGAAAGGGAGGGGAAAAAGGTATTTCTGGTAGTCTAAACATGAGCAAATCTTGTGGGAACCAAGGTCATTCCCATACCGAAGGGGAGAAGGAGGATCATTTAGTCAGAAAGCCTGCCAAGCCGTTGTATTGGATAGCATTAGTAGAGGGGTCGTAATTGTTACACTGTATTACTTTGATTCTTGGAGGGAAAGTTTAGATCTGGTTTCACTTTTGACCGTGCCGATATTATATATCCAATAAACATGTTCTTTGAGGAATTTTCCTGCCTCGGAGTTCTGATTGATCGGAACCTTGACACATACAGTGTAAAGACTGCAACAGCCACTACGTAGGATGAACAGGTAGAAGAAAACTGCATCAACTTTTTCAGGAGTTGACAGTAGCAAACACTGATTCAAAGACACAAAAACAGACGAAAAACATCAGGGAAAAATTTATATATGCCTAACTGTAATAAGAAAACCTTAGTAAGAGCCAGTTTTGGTGTAGTAGTTAAGGCATCAGGCTAGAAACCAGGAGACCATGAATTCTAGTCCCACCTCAGGCACAAAGCCAACAGGGTGATCTTGGGCTAATCATTTTCTCTTAGCCCTAGGAAGGAGGCAATGGCAAACCATTTCCGAAAAACCTTGCCAAGAAAACTAGGGACTTGTCCAGGCAGTCTCCCAAGAATCGGACACAATTGAAAAGAAAAGAAACCTTAATACAAACTTAATATTTGATATAGTATTTGAACTAGATTTCTTAAACAACTGCACAATAAGTGCAGTTAATAAAATTCAGTCCTAGAGTACAAGGCATAGCATAACAGAAAGGAGCAATACTCAAGAGAGACCATCAGCAAAAACCACCAGCCCTTTTGAGTGAGCTAGGGAATTGTTGTTGTTAGTTGTGAAGTCGTGTCCGACCCATCGCGACCCTATGGACAATGTTCCTCCAGGCCTTCCTGTCCTCTACCATCTTCTGGAGTCCATTTAAGCTCACACCTACTGCTTCAGTGACTCCATCCAGCCACCTCATTCTCTGTCGTCCCCTTCTTCTATTGCCCTCAATCTTTCCCAGCATTAGGCTCTTCTCCAGTGAATCCTTCCTTCTCATTAGGTGGCCAAAGTATTTGAGTTTTAGCTTCAGGATCTGGCCTTCTAAAGAGCAGTCAGGGTTGATCTCCTCTAGGACTGACCGGTTTGATCGCCTTGCAGTCCAAGGGACTCGCAGGAGTCTTCTCCAGCACCATAGTTCAAAGGCTTCAATTCTTTGGCGCTCATCCTTTCTTATGGTCCAGCTTTCACTGCCATACATTGCAACTGGGAAGACCATAGCCTTGACTATACGCACTTTTGTTGACAGGGTGATGTCTCTGCTTTTTAGTGTGCTGTCTAGATTTGCCATGGCTTTCCTCCCAAGGAGCAAGCGTCTTTTAATTTCTTGGCTACAGTCCCCATCTGCAGTGATCTTGGAGCCCAGGAAAATAAAATCTGTCACTACCTCCATTTCTTCCCCATCTATTTGCCAGGAATTGAGAGGGCCAGATGCCATGATCTTGGTTTTCTTAATGTTTAGTTTCAACCCAAGTTTTGCACTCTCCTTCTTCACTCGCAACAAGAGGCTCTTTAGTTCCTCTTCAATTTCTGCCATTAGAGTGGTATCATCTGCATATCTTAGGTTGTTGATGTTTCTTCCGGCAATCTTAATTCCAACTTTTGATTCATCTAGCCCTGCCTTTCTCATGATGTGCTCTGCATATAAGTTAAATAGGCAGGGCGACAGTATACAGCCTTGCCGGACTCCTTTCCCAATTTTGAACCAATCAGTGGTTCCGTGTCCAGTTCTCACTGTTGCTTCTTGGCCCGCATATAGGTTTCTCAAGAGACAAATAAGATGGTCTGGTATGCCCATCTCTTTAAGGACTTGCCACAGTTTGTTATGATGCACACAATCAAAGGCTTTAGCATAGTCAATGAAGCAGAAGTAGATGTTTTTCTGGAACTCTCTAGCTTTCTCCATGATCCAGCGTATGTTAGCAATTTGATCTCTAGTTCTTCTGCCTCTTTGAAATCCTGCCTGTACTTCTGGTAGTTCTCGATCCACATACTGCTGGAGTCTAGCTTGTAGAATTTTAAGCATAACTTTACTAGCATGAGAAATGAGTGCAATGGTGCGATAGTTTGAACATTCTTTGGCACTGCCTTTCTTTGGAATTGGAATGTAAACTGATCTTTTCCAATCCTGTGGCCACTGTTGAGTTTTCCAAATTTGCTGGCAAATTGAGTGTAGCACTTTTACTGCATCGTCTTTTAAGATTTTGAATAGCTCAGCTGGAATACTGTCACTTCCACTAGCTTTGTTGTTGCTCATCTTTTCTAAGGCCCACTTCACTTCACATTCTAGGATGTCTGGCTCGAGGTCAGTGACCACCTCATTGTGATTATCAGGGATGTTAAGCTCATTCTTGTATAGTTCTTCTGTGTAATTTTGCCACCTCTTCTTAATCTCTTCTGCCTCTGTTAGGTCCCTGCCATTTTGGTCCTTTATCATGCCCATTTTTGCATGAAACATTCCTTTCATCTCTCCAATTTTCTTGAAAAGATCTCTGGTCCTCCCTATTCTATTGTTTTCTTCTATTTCTTTGCATTGTTCATTTAAGAAGGCATTCTTATCTCTTCTAGCTATTCTCTGGGATTCTGCATTCAATTGGGTGTATCTTTCTTTTTCTCCCTTGCCTTTCGCTTCTCTCCTTTCCTCAGCTATTTGCAAAGCTTCCTCAGACAGCCATTTTGCTTTCTTGCATTTCTTTTTCTTTGGGATGGTTTTGGTTGCTACCTGTTGTACAATGTTGTGAACCTCTGTCCATAGTTCTTCAGGCACTCTGTCTATCAGATCTAATTCCTTAAATCTATTTGTCACCTCTACTGTATATTCAACAGGGATATGATTTAATTCATACCTGACTGGCCTAGCGCTTTTCCCTACTTTCTTTAATTTAAGCCTAAACTTTGCAAGGAGAAGCTCATGGTCTGAGCCACAGTCAGCTCCTGGTCTTGTTTTTACTGACTGTATAGAGCTTCTCCATCTTTGGCTGCAGAGCATATAGTCAATCTGATTTCAGAGTTGACCGTCTGGTGATGTCCATGTGTAAAGCTGTCTCTTGGGTTGTTGGAAAAGAGTGTTTGCTATGACCATCGTATTCTCTTGACAAAATTCTATCAGCCTGTGCCCTGCTTCATTTTGTACTCCAAGGCCAAACTTGCCTTTTATTCCGGTTATCTTTTGGTTTCCTACTTTAGCATTCCAATCCCCCATGATGATAAGGACATCATTTTTTTGGTGTTAGTTTTATAAGGTGCTTCATAGAACCGGTCAATTTCATCCTCTTCAGTACTGGTGGTTGGGGCATAGACTTGGACTATTGTGATATTGAATGGTTTGCCTTGGATTCGAACTGAGATCATTCTGTCATTTTGAGGATTGTATCCCAGTATTGCTTTTCCTACTTTTTTATTGACTATGAAGGCTACTCCATTTCTTCTGAGGGATTCTTGCCCGCAGTAGTATACCTGATGGTCATCTGAATTAAATTCACCCATTCCTGTCCATTTTAGTTCGCTGATACCTAAGATGTCGATGTTTAGTCTTGTCATCTCTTGTTTGACCACGTCCAGCTTTCCTTGATTCATGGATCTTACATTCCAGGTTCCTATGGAGAAAAAATCTTTACAGCATCGGACTTTCCTTTCACCACCAGACACATCCACAGCTGAGCGTCCTTTCGGCTTTGGCCCAGTCGCTTCATTCTTTCTGGCGCTACTAGTACTAGCCATCTGCTCTTCCCCAGTAGCATATTGGACGCCTTCCGACCTGAGGGGCTCATCTTCCAGCGTCATATCATTTTGCCTTTTGGTACTGTCCATAGGGTTTTCATGGCAAAGATACTGGAGTGGTTTGCCATTTCCTTCTCCAGTGGATCACGTTTTGTCAGAACCCTCTGCTATTACCTTTCCGTCTTGGGTGGCCCTGCATGGCATAGCTCATAGCTTCATTGAATTACGCAAGCCCCTTCGCCACGATAAGGCAGTAATCCATGAAGGGGGAGCTAGGGAAATACTTAGATTCAATGAGTAGTTACAGAATACACCTCCAGTTTATTTGGAATCTGGCATTTCACTATGTTTTCATAATGCATTGAATAGACTTTAACCAGGAAAACAGAACTGGGAAAGTTATGATATTTAGAAATTATATATCCAGTTCTCACTACAGAAAATCTCTAAAAGCATTCTAGCACTTTCTCCTCTGATCAGCAGCCCAAATACAACTCTGGCTCAGAGGGACCTGGCATGGAATACAACTGCCTAAAGCTGTATGTGTCAGTGCTGCAAACATTGACATGTTTTTGCACTGACAATATAAGAGACAGCCTGTTACTTTAATTGCTTCATTTTGGAGGGAGGAAATCACCTGGAAGTTGTGATAAGATTAGAAAGCCCGTGTACAGAATGGGAAGTGAAACCTCATATGTAAAACTAATTGGATAATGTGATTTTTGACGTGTAGATAAGGGCGGGGATTGTGTGTGTGTTATGATGGGTTTGGGGGAGGAGGAGATTTCAGATTCTGGCATCCCTCCATGAGTGCCGATGTTTCGTTTCATTATTAAGACTTTTAGATAAACAATGTTTGCATTTTATTTCAACTGTCTCATTTATCGGAACCATGACATCATGCCAGAATCTGCAATCTTTCAAACAACTTGCTGTTGTATATGGCCTTGAGAGAAGTTGTCAAAGATTCAGAGGAGAATCTTTATCATAGAAACAGAGAATAGGCTGTTGGATAGAAACTTGGCGGCTGCTGACAATTCAGAGCAAGAATTAACAGACAGAATGCTGTGGGAAGACGAGTTTTTGCAGAGCTCCCATTTGAGGACAGGATCCGACCAGTTAGCAGAGGTTAGATGGTCGTCAGGTTGGAATCACTCCAGTGGAGAATCCACACACCTTGAGATTGGATTGCTGGAGCCCCAAAAAGCAGAATGGTTGAGAGCAGCCAAATCGTCTACTGCTGAGAATCTGGGTGAGTGGAAAATCCTTTCTGCAGATCAGACTGCCCGCCAGACCCAGGAGTCCCCTGCCAAGCCCTCCAGACCCATAGAGACAGAGGACCCCAGCCTGGGGCCTCTGCAGCAATGGGAGGTTGGGAAGCCCCCACAAGTGAAAGGCCAACAACTTCTGAGCTTGCCCCAGGTAATAGAAACCTTGCAACAGCTGGGGGTGGTGCAGAAGCCTGGAGATCAGGAGCTGGTGGGAGGACAACAGCAAGGGTGGCAGCAGCAGGACCCAAACGTGCAACCCCTGAAGGTACAGCAGGACCAGTGGGGCCAGCAGCAGTGGGGGCCCTGGCAGCCATTAAATCAACAATCAGAGTGGGGCCAGCAGTAACTGGAGACACAACAACAGCAGTGGGGCCCCCAGCAACCATTTAACCAACAACCAGGGTAGGGCCAGCAGCAATGGGGACCCCAGCAACCAATGATGAACCCACCCTTCAGAGCAACCTTTGATGGGGACCCAGAGAAACTGATTTTCTTCCTCAACCACGTACGCTCTCATTTGAATAGCTGGGCCCATGTCTACCCGGACCCAGGTGCTATGGTCGATGTGATTGTGTCCAGCCTAGAGGGAGAAGCATCCGAATGGTTGAACAATTTATATAACAAGCAAGCCCCTGAATTGGAGGAGCCCCTCCTTTTCCTCCTAGGGCTGAGGGAAAGATTTGAGGACCCATCCATTGCCCTCAAAGCGGAAGAGCAAATCCACAAGATAAAACAAGCTGGCCGGCCTGCCCTGGAGTACGTGCGGGAGTTTCGAAAGCTGGCGGGTGACATAGAGAGATGGACTGAGCAATCCATAATTCATCTTTTTAGAGAAGGGTTAGATGACTACCTTTCTCTGGCATGTATCTACCGAGCTCTGCCTGACCAACTGCATGAATGGTACCAGTCAGCGGTGAAATTAGATGTTCAGCTCGCCCGCTGTAAGAAGGCTCTCCTACCTGAACCCAAGCCAAGGTCAGAACAACCTGAATGGCACTCACCCCCATGAAGATCTCCAACTACTGTCATGGCTGAAAGACCCAAGCCACCTGTAGACCCGGCAATTAAGTGTTTCCAATGTTGACAGCAGGGACATCGAGCAGCGAAATGCCCAGTCCCCTTGCCCCAACAGCAGAACAGACCAGGACCAGCAGTGAGAAAGAAACCTGCACAGAGGCTAAATGGAGAGAAATCCAACCAGATGACACAGGAACCTGTTGTCCAGGTCACATCCCCCACACGGGAGGACGCCGGAAGTCAGACTGGACCCACCCCAGTTCTACCCTCTTTTGACAGCGACAATGAAGGGGGGAATGACCCAATGGTGAGTTGACGCATCCTACCCTATTTATTGCCTGCTAAACTCATAATCCCTAAGTCAGGGGCACAAGTAGACCTGAAAGTGCTAGTCAATACTGTCTGCTCCCGATGCATCATTAGCCTGTCATGTGCCTTGAGACTAGGCATATGGGCTAAGCCGCTCTCCAAACCTGTGAGGTTTGAGCAAGCCGATGGCTGCCTAATGGGAGGGACTTTAGTCACGCAATTAACAGAGCCCTTACACCTGGAAATAGGTGAGCACTGGGAGTTTATTTGGTTCCTGGTAGCTCCAAAGATGTCTGAGACTGTGATCCTAGGACTAGCCTGGCTAGACAAATGGAAACCATTTATCTGGTGGGAAACCATTTATCTGGTCCCCTGACCTTCGCTCATTCCGCCGGGACCTGAAGACCTGGCTCTTCGAGCTTTCTGGCCTGGACTGAGAATATTAACTGGGGTTTTAATTGTATTTTAATTGTTATTGGGGTTTTTAGTTTCAAGGTTAGTTTAATCATTTTAATTGCTTTAATTTATGTAATTTGTTGGACTGTTTTAAAAAACCTTGTGAACCGCCCTGAGTCCTACGGGAGAAGGGCGGTATATAAGTTTAATAAAATAAATAAATAAATAAAAAATAAAAAGGAATGAGAACTGTGAGGTTACCCATAGGGCCCAATCCCCCCATTGATTCAACAGATGTTACAGGGGATTTTAGCCCACCCAATGAACGAGCGCACATGGTTGCCTTACGGTCACCTGGCAAGCTGCTCAACCCCAGCGAGTACCAGGACCTAGCGGAGGCGTTTAGTGAGAAAGAATGCGATACCTTGCCTCCTCACCGTCCCAATGATTGTTCCATCAAACTGTTACCAGGGGCCAAACTCCCCCAACCAAGAATGTACACTATGTCCCACCTTGAAATGGAGGAGAAGCAGCGGTATGTGGATACAAACCTAGCGAGGGGATTCATCGAACGGGCCAAGTCTACTGTGGGAGCCCCTGTGTTGTTCAAAGAAAAAAAAGATGAGTCTCTTCGTCTCTGTGTGGACTACAAAGACCTGAACGCTGTGAGTGTGGAAAATAAATACCCTCTCCCCCTCCTGAAAGACTTATTAACCCACCTGGTGAAGGGGAGCGTCTTCACCCGTGATGGCGAAACTATGGCATGGGTGCCACAGGTGGCATGCAGAGCCCTCTTTGTGGGCACGCATGCCGTTGCCCCAGTCCTAGGCCTTCAGCTGGGTTTTATAAAACATTTTCCCTTTAGGCCTCTGCCGCCATGTACCCCCGCAAAAAATGTTCAATTAATCAACTTCTCGTGGGGAAAAAAAAGTTCTCACAAAGTTGGAATTGATTGAACTTTTTAGTTCCACCCAGTCTGCCACACTCACCCAATTGGCCATGCCCACCCAATTAGCCACACCCACCCAAAGGGCCATGCTCACCCGGCACCCGATGATACGTAAGTGGGTTTTGAGTTGCAGTTTGGGCACTGGGTCTCTAAAAGGTTCGCCATCACTGGTCTTCTCCAGGTTAGACCTGAGAGAAGCATATTACCAGGTAAGAATAAAGGAGAGGGATGAGTGAAAAACAGCCTTCAACTGCCCCTTGGGAAGCTACCAATTCAAAGTCATGCCATTTGGACTGCAGGGGCCCCCAGCCGTATTTATGCAGTTGATTAATGAGACCTGCACAATGGCTAAAGGGAGAGAAATCCAACTGGATGACACAGGACGGACTTTAGTCATGCAATTAACGGAGCCCTTACGCCTGGAAATAGGTGAGCACTGGGAGTTTATTCATTTCCTGGTAGCTCCAAAGATGTCTGAGACTGTGATCCTAGGACTAGCCTGGCTAGACAAATGGAAGCCATTTTATCTGGTGGGAAAAAGGAATGAGAACTGTGAGATTACCCATAGGGCCCGATGTCCCCGTTGATTCAACAGATGTTACAGGGGATTTTAGCCCACCCAATGAGCAAGCGCACATGGCTGCCTTACGGCCACCTGGCGAGCGGCTCATCCCCAGTGAGTACCAGGACCTAGCGGAGGCGTTTAGTGAGAAAGAATGTGATACCTTGCCTCCTCACCGTCCCAATGATTGTTCCATTGAACTGTTACCAGGGGCGAAACTCCCCTGACCAAGAATGTACGCTATGTCCCACCTTGAAATGGAGGAGATGCAGCGGTATGTGGATACAAACCTAGTGAGGGGATTCATCTAACAGGCCAAGTCTACTGTGGGAGCCCCTGTGTTGTTCAAAGAGAAGAAAGATGAGTCTCTTCATCTCTGCATTGACTATAAAGGCCTGAACGCTGTAAGTGTGGAAAATAAATACCCTCTCCCCCTCCTGAAAGACTTACTAACCCAACTGGCGAAGGGGAGCGTCTTCACCAAGTTAGACCTGAGAGAAGTATATTACCAGGTAAGAATAAAGGAGGGGGATGAGTGAAAAACAGCCTTCAACTGCCCCTTGGGAAGCTACCAATTCAAAGTCATGCCATTTGGACTGCAGGGGCCCCCAGCCGTATTTATGCAGTTGATTAATGAGGTCCTACATGAACATTTATACAAAGGGGTTCTGGTGTATCTTGATGACATTCTGATATACAGTACAAATATGACTGATCACATAAGACTGGTCGGAGAAGTGTTAAAGAAACTATTGAATGCCAAACATTATGTCAAATTGTCGAAATGTGAATTTCACCAAACCCAATTAGATTATCTCGGCTATAGAATTTCTGACAAGGGCATCGAAATGGACCCAGCCAAAGTGAAAACTATAATTGAATGGCAGCCTCCAAAGACTCGCAAACAGCTCCAAAGCTTCCTAGGGTTTGCCAATTTCTACCATCAATTCATTCCCTCTTTTGCCGAGATTGCTCTACCCTTACAGAACTACTCAAAACGGGCAAGGGAGAGGGAAAAGCGCAACCTGGCCAGCCCCTAGCATGGACTATGAGTTGTCAGAAAGGTTTTGAGAATTTAAAAAGACTATTTGTGGCTGAACCGGTCCTAAAGCACCCCTGCCCCGGGGAGCCCTTTGTAATTCAAGCAGATGCCAGCGACGTGGCAGTCGGAGCTGTGTTACTACAAAGGAATAAAAGTGGAGTCCTACAACCTTGTGCCTACACCTCTAAGAAATTCACGGAAGGCGAGAGGAGATGGACAGTCTGGGAGAAGGAGGCCTTCGCAATTAGGTGGGGGCTATTAAACTGGCGACACTATTTAGAAGGGAGCAAGGTGTCTTTTGAAGTATGGACAGATCACAAAAATTTAGAGGCACTAAAAACTCCTCGCAAATTATCCCCAAAGCAAGTGCGATGGGCACAGTACTTTAACCGTTTGAACTTTACTTTAAAGTACATACCGGGAAGAAAAAACTTCCTAGCTGATGCGCTATCCTGACTGCCACAGTACAAAAGTGAACGCAAAGAGCTCTACGAGGCAATTATCCCCAGTTCACAACCTGCTGCACAACTCACGCCTCGCAGAACCCCTAATCCTGATGACCCAGGAGTGAAGAAGATAAAACGAGAGCTCCTCACTGATCAATGGTTCAACGATAATCAAACCTCCCTAACATGCAGGGATGGTTTGGCATACATGGGGGAAAAATTGTATCTACCTTCAACCCTCCGTCTCAATGCTCTCAGACACGGCCATGATGTAAAACAGGCTGGACACTTTGGATATTTAAAAACTCTACACCTCATCCGCCGGCAATTTTGGTGGCCGGGGCTAAAACGAGATGTGGAAAACTATGTCAACAGTTGTACCGTATGTGCCACCATGAAAAGAATGCCAGGGAAAACCCCTGCGCTACTGCAGTCGGTAGCAGACCCTTCTCAACCATGGGAAGAAATAGCTATGGACTTTACTGTAGACCTACCCAACAGTAGAGGAAATACTGTCATCTGGACTGATAGATCTGTTTTTGAAGCAGGCTCACTTTATCGCCTGTAAAGGACTCCCATCTGAACGATTGACTAAATTGTTCCTGAAATATATCTACCGACTGCATGGCGCCCCTAAGCGAATAATTTCAGATAGAGGAGTGGAGTTCACAGCGAAATTTTGAAGGAATTTCCTTAAATTAATTGGATCATCTCAAGGCTTTTCATCTGCTTTTCATCCAGCTACCAATGGGGCTGCAGAATCTGCTAACAAAATGGTGGAGCAATACCTCAGATGCTATGTTTCCTACCAACAGACAAACTGGACTGACCTCCTCCCCTTCGCCAAGGTGGCCTACAATAATTCTGTTCACAGCAGCACTGGCTACACGCCTTTCAGAGTAGCCACAGGAAAAGAGATCAGCCCGATGCCTGACTATCCTCAGGTGCCCTCTGCTTCCCAGACTTGATCAATGGGTGAGGGGGTGGGAAGAGGTTTGGAGAAACACGAAAATGGCGTTAAAAAAGACTTCTGAGACTTATACAAAACAATCTGATAAAAAGAGGGCTCCCCAAAGAACATTCCCAAGTGGGGGAAAAGGTTTATCTGTCAACTAAATATTTACGTCTCAAATTACCCAGCAAGAAATTGGGACCAAAATTCTTGGGGCCTTTCCCCATTGTGAAAATCATCAACCCGGTCACAGTAAAATTGAAACTCCCCAGACTTTTGGGAAAAATTCACCCGGTGTTCCATTGTAGCTTACTGAATCCTTTTCGGGCCTCCGCTTTAAGACCTCCCCCTGAGAAAGCACCTGGACCCCTCATAGTAGCGGGTCAGACCCATTATGAAATGAAACGTATTCTTTTTTTCCCAATTTTGTTTATTTGTGTATCAAGCAAACATTAAGTCAATAGCGGTTTACATCACATTGCGAGGAGGAAATAAGGTTGTCCCGTTACATATAAGAAAGCAACCACAAAGAAAGGAAAAATCATTGCATATAACAAGTAATAAAATTCAATTAATAGCTCTTTTTGACATCCAATTGTACCATTGACTCCAAGACAAATAGTAATCTGTGTCCCCTCGTCCCCTTAACATCATAGTAAGCTGATCTGATTCCGCACAGTTCAATATTTTCTGAATTACTATTTGGTCGGGTGGGCTAACATCCATCTTCCAATATTGGGCCCACGCCAATCTTGCAGCAGTGGCTATATGTAACAACAGGTACCACGCAGTTCTGTTTATATTTTGTGGTCTTATCCCCAATAAAAATACCTCAGGACACAATTGTATATGGTATCCCAACATCTCACTTAGCCATTTCTGAATATTCTTCCAGAAGTTCATAGCCTCTCAACAGGTCCACCATTGGTGGAAATATGTGCCTTCTTTGACACCACATTTCCAACAGGTTGGGGATGTTCCCGGAAACATTTTGGCGAGCCTGGCCGGCGATAAATGCCAACAATATGCCATTTTATATATATTTTCTTTATATGCTATTGACCGTGTTAACTTAATGTTCTTAACCCAAATTTCACTCCACCTCTCAATATCTATTGAGCAACCTAAATCTCTCACCCAGGCATGGATCAAGGTCTTCGCGCCCTCCTCAGCTACTTCCATAGCCATAAAAAAATTATAACACTTAGATAAGATCTTATCATCCACTCCCAACAAAATCCTATCCAGGGTATGGAGCTCTCGACAAATTCCAGGCCTCTGCCTGTCCTTCGTGTATTTACTACTAATTTGCAGATAGGTCCACCAATCTAAATTTAACCCCTGTTCCTGAAGTGATAACTTTGTTTTTAAGTTCCCATTTAAATCCAATAACTCTTTATAAGTCAACTTTTTCTCAAAATTGTACAAAGTTGGATAGATCACAGCTTCCAGGGGTGAGGTCCAAGGTGGCACTTTATTATAATATATTTTCCTAATTCTGGCCCAGATCTCAATCAAAACTCCACGTAAATAGTGTTTAGTAAAGTATTCTGGGGGTCTACCTCTTTCCCACCATAAGTGGGCGTGCCACCCCTGCTGGAGATCGTGGCCTTCAATTACCAACAAACGTTTACGTGCCAATATGACCCATTCACGAATCCATACCAGGATCGCCGAATTATAATAGTTTTGCCAATTTGGAACCCCGAATCCACCTTGTTCTTTCGGTTTCTGCATCATTTTTAATCTAATTCGGGGTTTCTTGCCCTGCCAAATAAATCTACTGGTAAGGTAAAGGTAAAGGCTCCCCCGCATGTGCGTGCTAGTCGTTTCCGACTCTAGGGGCTCATCTCCGTTTCAAAGCCGAAGAGCCAGCGCTTGTCCGAGGACGTCTCCGTGGTCATGTGGCCGGCATGACTAGACGCCAAAGGCGCATGGAACGCTGTTACCTTCCCACCGTAGTGGTCCCTATTTTTCTACTTGCATTTTGATGTGCTTTCGAACTGCTAGGTTGGCAGAAGCTGGGACGAGTAACAGGCGCTCACTCTGCTACGCGGCACTCGGGATTCGACCCGCCAAACTGCCGACCTTCTGATCGACAAGCTCAGCGTCCTAACCCACTGAGCCACCGCATCTACTGGTACTCCTATCCAAATTCCTAAAAAAAGTTTTATCTAATCTAACCGGGGCCGTCTGAAAAAGGAATACCAATCTAGGCAAGACCTGGGTTTTGATCAAAGCTATCCGACCCATTAGCGAAAGCTGTAGCTTACCCCATTTCTCTAAGTCTTTCTCCAATTGTCCGACCAATTTTAAATGATTATCCACCTTTATTGAGGAACATCTATCGGACAGCCATATACCCAAATATTTAATTTTACGAACTATCTGGAAGCGAAAAGTATTTTGTAGTTCTAATCTCTGTATTCCCGTCATGTTTTTAACTATAATATTCATTTTTTCTTTATTCGTAATCCAGCTACTTCACCAAATTTCTGTATCCTATCAATAAGTCGGCAGCCAGGGGGCGGAGCCAGCTGTCAGAGCGGGCGGCTGTGTGAACGGATTTCTCTGTCACACACAACCTCTCACCCATTGTTTGCGGGGGCTTTTCGGAGCCCTAGGAGGTCCTGTAGGGACAGCCGAAGTTGCAGGCGTCCCGGAGAACCTACATGTGCGGCAGCTTGTGTCGGAGATCCGGAGAAAGCCTGATGCGAGCAAACTGGGGAGAAGGAGGCCAGTAATGGCCGACATGAAGACCTGACAGAGGGACGGAGCTAGCACTGACTTAGTGGTACAACGGTAGAACGGAGCTGACGGAAAGTATATCCAAATATTTATATCTGAAAATATTAGGAAGCGCTTGGGAAAGAGACACTGGCTTGAAGTGGGTGCCTTATGGAAAGGGAACAAGCGGCGATAGAAGCGCTGAGAGAAGGCGTTAGGCGAGAGTGACAAGAAGAGGAAGCCAGGAAGTTATTAGACTGTAAACTAGCTGTGGAAACTGCTGTAAACTGTAAACTAGCCGTGAAATCAGACGAAACGACAGAAAAGCAACAGGGCAAAGATAACCTTTCGAGTCTCGGAGACTGAGCCTTTGAAAAATCGGGCATGGAAAGTGAACTGTTTGGACTGTCTTGGTAAATTTTGAACTTTTGAAACTTTGCTCTACTTGCCACGGGTGGTTAATGGACCTAAGATGGAGTAAGTGACATAGCAATTTAGGAACTGAAGTCTGGATAGTGAGACACCTACAGGTCTTTGGTGGCAGAGAAAGACATAAAAGGTGCCAATTTTGGAGCCGGAAATGAAATAGGAACGTGATTTTGAACATATCTAGATAAATATATTATATAATTTTATTATATAATCTGTTTAGTTGGTAATAAGTATCTGGCTGTAATTGTTATATATAACCCTTTGTTATATAGTTAAAGGTTTATATAAGGTTAAAGGAACTAAATATTTGTAAAGCGCGTTTGTGATTAAGCAATCTGGTTAAATATGACAAGTATTCCGAATCTAACTAAGACTAGCGCAGGTAAGAAGGCGACAACACAGGGGCAAGGGATGTCCTCAAGCCCTTCTAGTCAGAAGTCCATAGAGGACATGTTGCAAAGGGAAAGATCAAATTCAAATTCTTTTAAAGATTTACATGCTCTCTTACAAAATATGCATGAGGCAATGACCAAAAATCATGAGGAGATGAAGAAAGAAATAGGTCAAATAAGAAGTGATACTGGTGAACTTAAGGGGAAAATTCAAGCGATAGATGATAAATTTGAAGGGATTCAACAACAATTAATTAAAAATGAACAAAGGTTACAAGATATGGAAGCTAGAATGGAAAAAGAGGAGAAGAGAGTTGAAGATCTAAATGAAACTCTACTTCAGGCAAATAAGGAGTTAGAGACAACAGTTATTTTCCTGGAAGCAGAAAAGGCTGCTCACTACTTACGTTTCCAAAATGTTCAAGAAAAAAGAGGGGAAGATTTGCTGGATATGATGGCAGAATTAATGGCAAAGGCACTTGGTTTAGGGAAGGAGGAAATGTTGGCGGAAATTGATGAAACATACAGGGTTCAAACTAATTATGCGAGGAGACACAACCTCCCTAAAGAAGTACATGTAAGACTGGTTAAAAAATCGATCCGGGATGAACTTCTGCATAGATCAAGACAGGAGCCATTAGAATTTCGAGGACAACAAATAACTATTCTTAAACAGATACCTAGAAGGATGAGGGATTTGAGACGCGGCTATCAATTTTTAACATCGAAATTGATTAGTGACAATGTGAACTTTAGATGGCTAACTCCAGAAGGTATTTTAATTACATGGCAGGATAGAAGGTACAGATTGGATTCGATAGAGAAGGCAGAAGATTTTTATAAACTCCACTTTAACAACCAGGATGAAGTAGAAGTAGAAGATCAAGACGGAAGGGAGGTAAGAGAAAGAGACACAAGACGGATAGTTATGGAAGGGAAAGCTTTAGGAGTAGAGGATAGAAGGAATAAACCTGGAGAGTCCACAGAGTCACATGGAGCCAGAGATAAGGATGCAAGAGTGCCCGGGGGCGGAGCCAACTGTCAGAGCGGGCGGCTGTGTGAACGGAGCTCTCTCCACGCACAACCTCTCACCCAGTGTTCGCGGGGGCTTTTCGGAGCTTCAGGAGGTCCTGTAGGGACATCCGAAGTTGCAGGCAGCCCGGAGAACCTTCATGAGCGGCGGTTCGTGTTGAAGATCCGGAGAAAGTCTGATGCGAGCGAACCGGGGAGAAGGAGGCCAGTAATGGCCGACATGAAGATCTGACAGAGGGACGGAGCTAGCACGTAAGCAGCGGGACAACGGTAGAGCGGAGCTGACGGAGAGTGTATCCGAATATTAAATAGGAAGCGCTTGTGAAAGAGGTACTGGTTCGAAGTGGGAGCCTCACGGAGAGGGAATAAGCGGCGATAGAAGTCTTGAGGGAGGCGTTTGGCAAAAACAGCAAGGGAAAGAAAGCCGAAGACTATATGACTGTATTCTAGCTGGAGAAAAGCTACAACAGGTCAAAGTCTGAGCTTTGGAGCCTTAGAGACTGAACTCTGGATTGTCGGGCGTGGAAAGCGATCAGCTTGGTCTAGTCTGGTCTATCCTGGTAAATTTTGAATTTGTGAACTTTTGAAACTTTTGAAATTCTACTCTACTTGTCACGGGCGGCCATTTGATATAGCAATTTAGTAACTGGAGGTTTGTTTAGTGGGACACCTACTGGTCTTTGACAGCAGAGGAAGACGGAAAAGGTGCCAATTTCTGCGCCGGAAACGGGGGGGGGGAAAGAAGAAGAACGTGACTTTGACTATATTCATACTATAGAATTCTATTATATAAATTGCTTAGTTGGTAATAAGTATCTGGTGGTAACTGTTTTATATATCTTTTGTCATAGAGTTAAAAGGTTTATATAAGACTCAGGGTATTATACATTGATAAAACGCTGTTATAATTGGGGAAACATGACAAGTATCTCGGGAGCAACTAAGCCTAGCGCTGGCAAAAAGGCGGCAGCACAGGGACAGGGGATGGCCTCAAGTCCCTCCAATCAGAAATCTATAGAGGATATGCTGCAAAGGGAAAGATCTAACTCGAATTCCTTTAAAGATTTACATGCCCTTTTGCAAAACCTACACGAGGCAATGGCCAAAAACCACGAGGAGATGAAGAGAGAAATAGGCCAAATAAGAAACGACACTGGTGAATTAAAGGGGAAAATCCAAGCGATAGATGATAAATTTGAAGGGATTCAACAGCAATTAGTCAAAAATGAACAAAGACTTCAAGATATGGAAGCTAGAATGGAAAAAGAGGAAAAGAGAGTAGATGATTTAAATGAAACACTCCTTCAGGCTAATAAGGAATTAGAAACAACAGTCATTTTTCTGGAAGCAGAAAAGGCTGCTCATTATCTACGCTTCCAGAACGTTCAAGAAAAAAGAGGGGAAGATCTGTTGGTCATGATGGCAGAACTGATGGCAAAGGCACTCGGTGTAGGGAAGGAGGAAATGCTGGCGGAAATTGATGAAACATACAGGGTCCAAACTAATTATGCGAGAAGGCACAACCTCCCAAAAGAAGTACATGTAAGGTTAGTTAAAAAATCAATTCGGGATGAGCTTCTGCATAGATCTAGAGAGGAACCATTAGAATTTCGGGGCCAACCAATCACCATCCTTAAACAGATACCTAAAAGGATGAGGGATCTGAGACGCGGCTATCAATTCTTAACATCCAAACTAATAAGAGAAAATGTAAACTTTAGATGGCTAACTCCAGAGGGTATTCTAGTTACGTGGCAGGATAGAAGGCATAGACTGGACACGATAGAGAAGGCAGAAGATTTTTACAAACGCCACTTCCATAGCCAAGAGGAAGTAGATTTAGAAGATCAAGATGGAAGGGAGGTAAGAGAAAGAGATACAATACGTGTGGCAATGGATGGGAAGATCTTAGCTACAGAGGATAGAAGGAACAAATCCGGTGAGTTAACAGAGAAACATGGAACTAGAGACAAGGAAGAGAGAGAGCCCCGAATCACGAGATCCACAAAAACCAGAAATAAGTAAGATGAAGGGAGGTGAGTGTAGTATTATGTCTGTGAATATTAATGGATTGAATTCGCCAGTGAAAAGGCGGAAATTTTTTAATAGGCTTATTCACCAACAATTGGATATCGTGGCAATACAAGAAGTCCATATAAAGGAACAACAAAAATATTTGTTAGTACAACCAAGAATAGGGAACCTATTCGTTTCCTTAGACCGACACAAGAAAAAGAGAGGAGTGGCACTATATGTAAACCCAAAATTGACTGCAAAACAAATTTATAACGATAAAGAGGGTAGAATACTGATAGTCGAGGTTATAATAAATCACAGGAAGGTCATGATGGTAGAGATATATGCCCCAAACCATAACCAAGAACAATTTTTCAAAACACTTCACAATAAGATATGTAGCATTGATTATGAGGAGATTTGTTTAATAGGAGATTTTAATGCTATCCTAGATATAAATTTGGATTATATGGGAAAGACGCTTAGGAAAAAGAAGAGAAGAACTCTACCGAGATCTTTTCTTAACTTGGCTGAGGAACTAAATATCCAAGATGTCTGGAGGGAAAGAAATCGTAAGGCTAGACAATATACATATTACTCCAACCGACATAACTCATGGTCTAGAATAGACATGGTATGGATGACGAAAGAAATTAGTTCAGAAATAGACGAGGTACATATAGCGACAGGTACTTGGGCAGATCACAATCCTATTAAACTTATCTGGAAAGGTTCCAAAAAAATACCCAGATGGACGCTTCAAAGAGCAATTTTAAAAGAAGACGAATTCAAATCTAAGATGGAGAGAGAACTAAGTTTTTTCTTTAAGGAAAATAAAGCTATAGACACCTCAGTACAAAACAATTGGGATACAGCTAAGGCAATGATGAGAGGGGTAGCGAGGGCATATATGGTATATAAAAATAAGGGGAAAAGACAACAACGGGAAAGATTAGAAGAGGAATATAAGAGCTTAGAAGTTACACTCCAACAAGATCCACAAAAAGAGAATATCAAGCAATCTATGGATCTGATTAAACACAAACTTAACATTCTAGACAAAGAGAAATTAGCACAACAATTGAGAAATACGAAACAAATTTTTTTTGAAAATGCAAATAAACCGGGCCGGTGGCTCGCATATAAATTGGGAAAACAAAAGGGGAAAAACTGGATTCACGAACTACGAGATGAGGAAGGGAGAATATTCCACCAGGAGGAAAAAAAAAAAATTATAGCCCAGGAATTTTACGAACGTTTATACAAAGAAGATAGTCAGGCAAGTGTGGAGAAAATGGAGGAATATTTTCAAAGAGCCAAACTACCTAAGGTCACAGAAGATACCAGAAATATGTTAAACGAGGAAATTCGACTATCTGAGGTGATAAAAGCTATTAATGCACAAAAGAATAATAAAGCATCGGGACCCGACGGTCTTCCATCAGAAATTTATAAAGAATTACAAAATATCCTAGCTCAACCCCTAGTGGAGGTATTTAACGCAGTATTAGAAGGCGCAAGGACGCCTAAATCTTGGCTAGAGGCAAACATAACCCTTATTCCGAAAGATAACACAGACCATACATTAATCCAAAATTACAGACCCATATCACTTCTTAACTCGGACTACAAGATATTTACATCAATTATAGCGGAACGATTGAAACGATTTCTGAATGATTTCATACACGCAGATCAAAATGGTTTTCTCGCTAAGAGACACACTAAGCACAACATTAGAATAATATTAGATACATTGGAGTACTATGAATTACATAGCGAACAACAGATGGCATTACTTTTCTTAGACGCCCAAAAGGCATTTGACAATGTTAAATGGTCTTTTTTGTGCCAACAGCTTAGCTTTATGAATATGGGTGAAAAATTTATAAATATAATTAGGGCAATTTATGACAATCAGGAAGCAAAAATAATTATTAATGGGGAAGCATCTAGCAAGTTTCAAATTCAAAAGGGAACACGGCAAGGCTGCCCCTTATCACCATTGCTGTTTATATTGACTCTTGAAGTATTAACGAGAACTATAAGAAACGACCCAAAGATAAAAGGATTAACCATTAAAAAGGAAACCTTTAAATTGCAAGCTTTCGCGGACGATCTGGTTTTTATTATGGAGGATCCATGTCAGACGGGACCAAAGCTATTGGAAGAATTATCTAAATATGGTGAGGTTGCCGGACTGCGAATAAATAGAAATAAGACCAAGATGATTGTTAAAAATATGACCAATAAACAAAAAGGTAATCTGGCCGAAATCATGGATATAGAAATAGTCAAGAAAATAAAATATCTAGGGATTAACATTACGGCTAGATGCACTTCACTCAAAAAGGATAATTATGATAATGTAGTGAACCAAATAAAAGGTGATCTGGAAAGATGGGGAAACCTAAAACTCTCATTATTGGGAAGAATCGCTGTCATTAAGATGAATATTCTGCCTAAAATCCTGTTTCTGTTTCAGAATATCCCAATTCAACTCGACTCTAAATTTTTTCGAAATTTGGATAAATTATCACTAAATTTTATTTGGCAGGGGAAAAAACCAAGAATTAAATTGAAATATTTACAAGACACGAAGGAAAATGGGGGTTTTGGATTGCCAGACTGGGAATTATATTACCACGCCGCGGCCCTGAGCTGGATTAGAGAATGGGTAATCTTGAGAAATAGAAGACTATTAACTTTAGAGGGTCACGATTTGCAATATGGCTGGCATGCTTTCCTATGGACGGAGAAACAAGGTCTTTTCTCGCATTTTCAAAGACACCGGATCAGGCAAGCGCTACTTAATACTTGGAAAAAAATTAGATCTCACAATTACACCAAAATACCGGTCTGGCTATCCACCCTTGAAGCGATAGTTTACCCAAATCTGTTTGATTTGGGTAACATAATCTCATACAAGGATATTCTGAATGAGGAGGGGGAATTGAAACTTAGGAATGAACTAGAATTACAAGGTATAAAACTCGATTGGTGGGCCTACTTACAAATCCAATCGAGATTTAGGAAGGATAAAAATGAATGGGGGATATATACCTCTGAAACAGCATTGGACAAAATATTATTGGGACCGGACTCTAAACAAATAAGGAATTTTTATAAATTACTTTTGGGATATAAGCTGTTTGAAGAGCAAGTGAAAGACCCCATGTTGACCTGGGCTAACAATTTAGGACATAACATCGACCTAGATACTTGGCAAACAATTTGGGATAGGAATAAAAGGATAACACTGGCCTCATCGTATAAAGAAAATTTATTTAAAATGTTTTACCGATGGCATCTTCCCCCAGCCCGCTTAGCAAAAATGTACACAACAGCATCTCCCAAATGTTGGAAGTGTTCTGAAGAGATAGGCACATACTTCCACACGTGGTGGTCTTGCAGTAAAACACAAAAATTTTGGAGAATGATTTGGATTTGGCTGAAAGAAATATTGAAACAAGATCTGGAGTTTAGTCCAGAACTTTTCTTGTTGGGAATCACGAAAGAGAAATATCCTAAAGATGTGCTATACTTAACGATCCATATTATCACAGCAGCTAGAATATCATTTGCGCAAAAATGGAAAAAGAATGAGATCCCAGGACAAAAAGAGGTTATTAGGAAAATTTGGGATTGCGCTGAAATGGACAAATTAACTTTGGAATTAAAGAATAAAGATCAATCAGACTATTATAGAATTTGGAACAAATTGTATCTTTGGATGGATAAAAAGAAAGGTCTCTATTAGGTTTTACAGACTAGCTCACTGTTTTAAATATTGTGGTATTTCACCGATTTGTAATCTAAGTGTATTTAAGTGTATTTTTGATGTACATATATACATGTATATATATATATTTAAACATTGTAGACAAAAAGGTTTGTCAGCTCGCTGGTACTGTGTCCAATGTTTTTAAATAATAAATTTAATAAAAAATTTAAAAAAAAAAAAAAAAAAAAAAAAAGGATGCAAGAGTGCCCCGGATTACGAGATCTACAAAAACTAGAAATAAGTAAAACAAAGGGAGATGAGTGTAGAATTTTGTCTTTAAACATCAATGGATTAAACTCGCCAATGAAAAGGCAGAAATTTTTTAATAAGCTCATTAGCCAACAACTAGATATTGTTGCAATCCAGGAAGTCCATATAAAGGAACAACAAAAACATTTGCTAGCCCAACCAAAATTAGGGAACCTATTCGTTTCATTAGACTGACAAAAGAAAAAGAGAGGGGTGGCACTATATGTGAATCAGAAATTGGCAGCCAAACAAATTTATAATGACAAAGAGGGTAGAATATTGATAGTTGAGGTTGAAATAAATTATAGGAAGGTGATGATGGTAGAGATATATGCCCCGAATCGCAATCAAGAACAGTTCTTCAAAATACTACATAATAAGATATGTAGCATAGATCATGATGAGATTTGTTTGCTAGGAGACTTTAATGCTATTTTAGATATGAATCTGGACTATATGGGCAAGGTGATTAGGAAAAGGAAAAGAAGAACATTACCGAGATCTTTTTTAAATTTGGCTAGAGACTTAAACATTCAGGATGTTTGGAGGGAGAGAAACCACAAGGCAAGACAATATACATATTACTCTAATCGGCATAATTCATGGTCTAGAATTGATATGGTATGGATGACAAAAGAAATTAACTCCGAAGTTGAAGAGGTGTGTATTGAGACAGGTACTTGGGCAGACCATAACCCCATGAAATTTAGCTGGAAAGGTTCAAAAAAATATCTAGATGGACCTTACAAAGATCAATCTTAACAGAAGATGATTTCAAATCAAAGATGGAGAGAGAATTAGATCTCTTCTTCAAGGAAAATAAAGCTGAAGACACCTCTGTACAAAATAACTGGGACACAGCCAAGGCAATAATGAGAGGGGTAGCAATGGCATATATGATAAATAAGAACAAGGGGAAAAAACAACAACGGAAAAGGTTAGAAGGGGAATATAAAAGATTAGAAACAATACTCCAACAAGATCCACAAAAAAGAATATCAGACAATCAATGGATTTAATTAAACATAAGCTTAATATTCTAGATAAAGAGAAACTAGCACAACAGATGAGAGGCATAAAACAAAACCTTTTTGAAAATGCAAACAAACCGGGCCGATGGCTCGCATATAAATTGAAAAAACAAAAGGAGAAAAGTTGGATTAGTAAACTATGTGATGACAAAGGGAGAATACACTATCAGGAAGAGGAGAAAAAAACTATAGCCCAGGAATGTTATGAGCAATTATACAAAGAGGATAGTCAGGTAAACGTGGAGAAAGTGGAGGAATGTTTCCAAAAAGCTAAATTACCTAAGGTTACAGAGGAAATCAGAAATATGCTGAACGAAGAAATTAGGTTGTCCGAGGTGATAAAGGCCATTAATGAACAAAAAAAACAATAAAGCATCGGGTCCTGACGGTCTCCCAATAGAAATTTATAAGGAACAACAAAATATTTTAGCACAACCCTTACTGGAGGTGTTTAATGCGGTATTAGAAGATGCAAGAACGCCTAAATCTTGGTCTGAGGCAAATATAGTTCTTATCCCGAAAGATAATACTGATCATACATTAATTCAAAATTATAGACCTATATCGCTACTCAATTCGGATTATAAGATATTCACAACAATCATAGCTGAACGACTTAAAAGATTCCTGAATGACTTTATACATGTAGACCAGAATGGCTTCCTTGCTAAGAGGCAAACTAAACATAATATTAGAGTAATACTGGATACGTTAGAATATTACGAACTACACAGCGTACAACAGATGGCGTTACTATTTCTAGATGCCCAGAAGGCTTTTGATAATGTAAAATGGTCATTTTTATATCAACAACTTAATTTTATGGCTATGGGTGAAAAATTTATAAACATAATTAGGGCAATCTATACTAACCAGGAAGCAAAAGTAATTATTAATCAGGAAACATCTAGGAAATTTCAAATACAAAAGGGAACACGGCAAGGTTGCCCCTTATCTCCACTGCTGTTCATATTGACACTAGAAGTCCTAACGAGAACAATTAGAAATGATCCACAGATAAAAGGATTAGCTATTAAAAAGGAAACTTTTAAACTCCAAGCATTTGCGGATGATCTGGTCTTTATCATGGAGGACCCATACCACACGGGACCAAAATTACTGGAAGAATTAATTAAATATGGTGAAGTTGCTGGATTGAGAATAAATAGACATAAGACTAAGATGATTGTTAAAAATATGACTAATCAACAAAAAGAAAAATTGGCTGGAATTATGGACATAGAAATAGTCAAAAAAATAAAATACCTAGGAATCAATATCACGGCTAGATGCACTTCACTTAAAGAAGATAACTATGATAAAATAGTGAAACAAATAAAAGGTGATTTGGAAAGATGGGGAAACCTGAACCTTTCATTATTGGGGAGAATTGTGGTTATCAAGATGAATGTCCTGCCCAAAATCTTGTTCTTGTTCCAAAATATTCCAATACAACTTGACTCCAAATTCTTCCGAAATCTGAACAAACTGTCATTAAATTTTGTTTGGCAAGGGAAAAAACCAAGAATCAAAATGAAATACTTGCAGGATACAAAGGAAAACGGGGGTTTTGGATTGCCAGACTGGGAGTTATATTACCATGCCACGGCGTTAAATTGGATTAGAGAATGGATAATTTTGAAAAATAGAAGATTACTGACTTTAGAAGGTCATGATTTACAATTTGGTTGGCACGCCTTTTTATGGACTGAGAAACAAGGATTATTTTCACACTTTCAAAAACATCGGATTAGGCAAGCATTATTTAACATTTGGAACAAAATAAGAACTCACAATTATACTAAAGTACCAGTCTGGCTATCCACTCTCGAAGCGATTGTTTATCCAAATCTATTCGATTTGGGCAACATAATTTCATATAAGGATATCATGAATGATGAGGGGGAATTGAAGTCTAGAAATGAATTAGATTTACAAGGAATAAAACTAGATTGGTGGGCCTATTTACAGATTCAATCAAGATTCGGGAAGGATAAAAAAGAATGGGGGATAAACACCCAGGAAACGGCCTTGGACAAAATATTATTGGGCCCAGATAATAAACAGATAAAGAAATTATATAATCTGCTTCTGGGATATAAGCTGTTCGAGGAACAAGTGAAGGACCCTATGTTGACTTGGGCTAAAAATCTGGGACATGGCATTGATCTTGATACATGGCAAACGCTCTGGGACAGAAATAAAAGAATAACACTGGCTTCATCTTACAAAGAAAACCTATTCAAAATGTTCTACCGATGGCATCTTCCTCCAGCACGTTTAGCCAAAATGTATAAGACAGTATCTCCCAAATGTTGGAAATGCTCCGAAGAATTAGGTACATATTTTCATACGTGGTGGTCCTGTAGCAAGTCACAAAGATTTTGGCAAATGATTTGGACATGGCTAAAAGAAATATTAAGACAAGAAGTTGAGTTCAGTCCAGAATTTTTCCTATTGGGCATAACAAAAGAGAAATACCCTAAAGACGAGTTGTATCTGATGATTCACATTATTACAGCAGCAAGAATGTCAACTTCGGCAGCCAGAAGTTAGTGGCTCTTCTAAAACAAAGACTAGGTCGTCTGCAAAGGCCTGAACTTTATATTCTTGTTCTCTAACCTTCAGCCCTCTTATACCCAAATCCTCTCTTATTGACCTAAGCAGAGGTTCTAGAGTGAATATAAACAACAGTGGAGAAAGTGGGCAACCTTGTCTCGTGCCTTTCGCTATCGTCACTTCATCCGACTCTTCTCCGTTAACCAAAATCTTAGCCTTCTGTTGACTGTAGATGGCCTGAATTACATTCAAGAAATAATCTCCAGCCTCCATATATTTCAATTGTAATATGAGATAATTCCAATTAACCCTGTCGAAGGCTTTCTGGGCATCTAAAAAGAGAAGCGCCCCCTGCTTTTCAGGATGGGCCTCATAATACTCCAAAACATCCATTATAATTCGCACATTGTCTTTTAGCTGTCTAGCAGGTAAAAAACCATTTTGATCAGTATGAATAAATTCACTGAGGTATCGCTTAAGTCTAGCCGCCATTACAGCTGTGAAGATTTTGTAATCAGAGTTAAGAAGTGAAATGGGCCTATAGTTATGTATAAGAGTGTGGTCCGCCCCTTTTTTCGGTATCAAAGAAATATAGGCTTCTAACCATGACTTAGGAACTTTAAACTCCTTCAACACCATATTAAAGATATCCTTCATATATTTTATAAATAGATCTGTGAAGATTTTATAAATCTCTGCTGGTAGGCCATCAGTACCAGGGGTTTTCCCTGTCTTTTGTCCCTTGATCGCAATCTCTATCTCTCCTTCCGTAACATCCTTATTTAGCAAATCCCTGGCTGATTCTGGAAATTTGGGGAGGTTCGAACAATCTAAGTATTCCTTAATTTTCTCATCAGATATCTGCTCATTTGCATAGAGTTGTGAGAAAAATTCCTGAGCAATTTCTTTTTTCCGTTCATTATCCACCTGTATAACTCTCTCTTATCTTGCAATTGATCTATCCGTCTACTTTTCTTTTCCTTCTTTAATTTATAGGTGAGCCACTGGCCCGCCTTATTAGCATGCTCAAAGTGATGTTGTCTGGCCATTTTAAGCTTATGAGCTAACTCCTCTTGGTCTAATAAAAGAAGTTGATGTTTACTAGTGTCTACTGCTTCCTTGGCTTTAACATCTAACGAATTAGTCTGTAAACTCCTCTCAGCAGTCCGCAACTTTGCTACCCACAGTTCCCTCTCCTTAAATTTCTGTCTTTGCTTTTCACCTATATATTTGATCGCTAACCCTCTCATATACGCTTTAGCCGTATCCCACAAGGTGTGTATCGAGGTTTCACTATTATCATAGACCATAAAAAAGGTTTCCATTTCTCTCTTTACCATCTGTTGGAATTCTATCTCTTTCAAGAAGCTTGTTCTCAACATCTACCTCTTATTTCTTCTAATTTTATCACCTTTCCATCTAACCAACAGTGGATTATGGTCTGCTCAATCTCTACCGTACATGCTTTTAAGTCCGTAGTTACCCACACCATATCAAGCCTCAACCATGATCTATGCCTGGGAGAAAAGAAGGTGTATTGATTTGTCTGAGGGTGGAAAGCTCGCCAAATATCTGTAAAACCCAGCTCGTCCCTCCTATCTGCACATACTTTTGGAAGAATTCTCCTGTTTTCTCTCTTTTGACTATTCCCCAGTTTGTAGTCCAAATCCCTGTCAATTACTGCGTTAAAATTGCCTAATATGGATACATGGTCATATTGTAGATCAATAAGCTTTTGATGCACCATTTGATAAAAATCAGATTGTCCATTATTTGGGGCATATATCCCCACCAAGAGGACCTGTAATCGACCTATGCGTACCTCCAACATTAAAATTCTTCCCTCATCATCCTTATAGATCAGTTTTGGTTCCAAGTGATTCCTAACATAAAAAATCACGCCTCTCTGCTTCTCATCCTCTAGTGCCACAAACAGCTCACCAAGTTCTGGACAATGCAGAACCGATTCATGTTGTTTTTTAATGTGAACTCCCTGGAGACATATAACATCCATATGCAATTTCAATAAGTTCTTAAAAACCCGCTTCCTTTTCACCTGTGCATTCAGACCATTTATATTTAATGAAAACAAACACATTTCTTCCCCCATCCTTACTTATCTACTGTCAAGCCATCCCCGACGAAAACACAATTGACGAGCCGTGGTACGGTTAACAACAAAGGATCTTTTATTCGCAGACTCCAAAGTAAATGCAAAGTCAGCGTTGGAAGCCACATGCCTCCAGCGCATGCATTATAGCCGATCTACATCCTGGCCCCACCCTCCCCAACACAAACCAGGATCTGGCTGGCACCTATTTAAACTCTACCCCCTTCCCGCCCCTCGTGTATACCCGCGCCTGTGCTCCTCTGCAATCCAACTACAAGGTCAGTATCCCGTGCACCCCTCCATCCTCCCCCAGTCCCAACCCTAATCTCCCAGCATGCAACCAACCCCCTCACACCCACTGGCTCTCCTTCACCCCAACTGGGCACCAACAGACCCTTCCACATGTCCCAAAGCGCTTTATTGTCACTTCTTGGCTCCGAGCCGCTCGGAGCTGTCTGTGCTGGCCGGTGGTCAGACGCTCTTCCCAACGTACAGGCAACAGCGCAGGCAGGCCCATCCCGCCAAGACCCCACTCAGCAGCCCAGTGTGGGCCTATCCGCTGTCGGGCCTTCGGCGGCAGGACCGCCTGCCCCCGTCGCCAACTGCCAGGGTCCTTGCGTTGCTAGGCAGACCGGTGTCACAGCCGTCCGCGCTGAAAGAATCAGATGATGAAATGTGGTACGGTTGACAATGAGGATTTCTTTACTCACGAAACTCCAGGTATTTACAAAGTCAGTGTTGGGAGCTAACTGCCCCAACGCGCCTTTAATACAGTGTGGGTAATCAGCCCCACCCTTTCCCATGCAAACCAGCATCCGGCTGGTTCTGGATAAACCCCACCCTGTTCCCGTCTCCCTGCGCGGCCACGCACCTGAGATCCCACATTGACTCCTTGCCAAGCATCAGGTAAGCGTGTATTTCCAACCCTCCTGCTGTGCCCCCCCAGCCCTCCTAACGTGCTCCCCGCCACCACCCAGCGCGTCACCGCCACAGCCCCTTCAGGCCCACCCGGTCCGGCAACCCCCTCCTGCAGGTCCCACCATAGCCTGTTGTTCGGAATCAGTCCCAGTCTGTCCGGCGTCTCTGCCGAAGAACAGGCAGCTGTGGAGATGCAAAAGGTCCGGTGGCTGCCTTCCTGAATGCCTGTGGGGCCTTTTGCTAGTCCCGTCGACGGAGGCGCGCCTGAAGGCCCCGGAGCAGCTGCTCGATGGGGAAACGGCTGAGGATCCTGTGCGGCTGCCCACGGCGTCTGGCGCTCGACCGGCTGCCGGGTATGTCGCTCCCAGGTAAGTTCAGCAACGGGGCTGTGTGGGTGGGCGGTTCATGTGTCCTTCCCCAAACACCCCTCGTGATGTCGAGCCCACGGGGCTTGACAGGCGGCTCCCCTTACCAGGGCTCCACCTGGAAGGCAAAAGGGAGATGTTACACATACACCAACTTGAGCGATGGGTTCCACACGACCCCCCCCGGGTTTCCCTGGATGCTTACGGTGGAACGCCCTAACCAACCGTGGTGCTTGGACGTCCCGCTCTGTCACCCATGTCGCCTCGGATGCCAGATACCCCTTCCACAATAGCAGGTATTGCACCTTACCCCTTCGCACCCTGGAGTCAATGACATCCTGTACCTCGTAGTGCCCGTTGCGAACAGGACCGGGGGACCCCTTCCCCAGCCCTACAGGGGCAGAAGCCGGTTTCAATAGGCTTCTGTGGAACACCAGGTGTACTTTGCTGAGGAATTTGGGCAGCCTAAGCCGTACTGTTACTGGGTTGATAACCTGGGTGACTTGGAACAGTCCTATGAATTTAGGGCCTAGCTTCTTACTTGGTATCTGCAGATGCAGATACTTGGTAGAGAGATACACCCAGTCCCCGATCCCAGGGGTGTGAAAGGGTTGGCGCTTCCTGTCTGCCTGTTCTTTGGTTACGCTGGCCATTTTTTTAACGCCTCTCTGGTTGCTTTCCACACCCCCTCCATTTTTGCCATCCATCCCCTGGGCTGGCAGGGGGGGCTGTTCCCTGGCCGTACTCTGGGATCAGGGGAAAGTCGTATCCTAATTCCACCGTGTATGGGGGGTAACCGGTGCTGCTGTGCACTGCATTGTTGTGGGCTACCTCTGCGAAAGCCAGCAGATCCACCCAGTCCGTTTGTTGATAAGATACATAGCTGCGCAAATACCGCTCCACCGTGGCAATAGCTCGCTCGGCCGCTCCGTTGGTACAGGGATGATACCCAGAACTCAATCCCTGGGACGACCCGATGAACTGGACAAACTCCCGCCAGAACCTAGCCGTGAATTGTACTCCTCGGTCTGAGATGATGCGCCTGGGCACGCCATGTAGGCGGTAAATGTGCGTTACAAACATCCACGCCAATCGCCGGGCTGACTGTAGCCCTTTACATGGCACAAAGTGGGCCTGCTTGGAAAACAGATCTACTGCTGTCCATATAACGGTATACCCCCGGCTCTCCGGTAACTCCACGATGAAGTCCATGGCTATATCCTGCCACGGCCGACAGGGATCTGCCACTGTTTGTAAGAGACCCAATGGCTTTCCGGGCCGTGGTTTCGCAGTAGCACACGTATGGCAGTTTTGTACATACTCCTCGACATCCCGTTTCATACCCGGCCACCAAAACTGTCGTCGTGCCAGGTGCAGAGTCTTTAGGAACCCAAAGTGGTCGGCTTGCTTGGCGTCATGGCAACTATACAAGACAACCGCTCGAAGAGGTTGCGGTATGTACATCCTATCTCTGTACCAGGCCAACCCCTCCTGTAGGGTCAGAAGGTGCGGATGTTGTTGCAACCAAGCGTCCTCCCTGAGTGCGTTTCTTAGGCGGTGTGACAGGTCGTTGGCGGCCTCAGACCCCACGGCTTGTATTATTTCCGGTTCACAGGGGGGTATGATAGCCTGCACCACCTCCTCCCACCGGCTATCGTATTGTGGGAGGCGCGAGAGCACATCTGCCAGAAAGTTCCTCCCCCCTGGGACGTATTTCAAGTTGAACTTGAAACGCCTGAAGTACAAAGCCCACTGAACATGTTTTGGAGCCAACTTCCTGGGTGACTGCAAAGCCTGGGTGACTGCAAAGTTTTTATGATCTGTCCATACCTCAAACGGCTTTTCTGCCCCCTCCAGGTGGTGACGCCATGTTTCTAATGCCCACCGAACGGCAAAGGCCTCCTTTTCCCAGATGGCCCAGGCCCGTTCGGTGGCCGTCAGCTTCTTAGAAGTGTACGTGCAAGGTTGTAGCACCCCATTATCGTTTCGTTGCAGCAGAACGGCCCCTACCGCCACGTCGCTGGCATCTGCTTGGACGATGAACAGTGCATTAGGATCAGGGTGTAACAGTACAGGTTCCTTTGCGAACATTTCCTTCAGTGTTTCAAAGCAGTGTTTCAAAGAGTCCGAAGCAGAACACAGCAGCGAAGGAGCACTAAGATCAGCGCATGCTTTATAGCCGATCTACATCCTGGCCCCACCCTCCCCAACACAAACCAGCATCTGGCTGGCGCCTATTTAAACTCTACCCCCTTCCCGCCCCTCGTGTGTACCCGCGCCTGTGCTCCTCTGCAATCCAACTACAAGGTCAGTATCCCGTGCACCCCTCCATCCTCCCCCAGTCCCAACCCTAATCTCCCAGCATGCAACCAACCCCCTCACACCCACTGGCTCTCCCTCACCCCCACTGGGCACCAACAGACCCTTCCACATGTCCCAAAGCGCTTTATTGTCACTTCTTGGCTCCGAGCCGCTCGGAGCTGTCTGTGCTGGCCGGTGGTCAGATGCTCTTCCCAACGTACAGGCAACGGCGCAGGCAGGCCCGTCCCGCCAAGACCCCACACAGCAGCCCAGTGTGGGCCTATCCGCTGTCGGGCCTTCGGCGGCAGGACCGCCTGCCCCCGTCGCCAACTGCCAGGGTCCTTGCGTTGCTAGGAAGACCGGTGTCACAGCCGTCCGCGCTGAAAGAATCAGATGATGAAATGTGGTACGGTTGACAACGAGGATTTCTTTACTCACGAAACTCCAGGTATTTACAAAGTCAGTGTTGGGAGCTAACTGCCCCAACGCGCCTTTAATACAGTGTGGGTAATTAGCCCCACCCTTTCCCATGCAAACCAGCATCCGGCTGGTTCTGGATAAACCCCACCCTCTTCCCGTCTCCCTGCGCGGCCCCGCACCTGAGCTCCCACATTGACTCCTTGCCGAGCATCAGGTAAGCGTGTATTTCCAACCCTCCTGCCGTGCCCCCCCAGCCCATGAAACAGCTGGCCGTCCGGCCTGCGTGGTCAGGGGCCGACGCTCAGCTGATTGTTGGGACCGTCGCCTGCCCGCGTCCTCCTCCCGTGTCCGTTCGAGCGCTGGGCCATGTGGGCCGGTGGTGGAGGTGGGACCTGTGCTGGACTCTGAATGCCCCATGTAGTGTCGGGCCCACGGGGCCCGTCAGGCGGTTCCCTTACCAGGGCTCCACCCTGAAGAAAGGAATGGGATGGTGAATACAGTCCTACATGAGCCACAGGTTCCGCACGGCCCCCCCCCCGGCTTCCCGGGATACTTGTGGTGAAACACCCACACCATCCGAGGTGCTTGGACGTCCCCCTCCGCTACCCATGATGCCTCGGATGCTGGATACCCCTTCCACAATAGAAGATATTGCAGTTTTCCCCTCCGTACTCTGGAATCCATGATTTCCTGTACCTCATAATATTAATCATACACTGGTCCAGGAGTCCTCTTCTCCCCCACCCCTGTGGTTGCAGGGGCCGGTTTTAGTAGGCTACTGTGGAAAACTAGGTGGACCCTACCTAGGAGACTGGGTAGCTGGAGCCGAACCATTACTGGATTGATAACTTGGACGACCTGGAAAGGCCCTATAAATTTGGGACCTAGTTTCCTACTCGGTATTTGCAACCGCAAATATTTCGTGGAAAGATACACCCAGTCCCCTATTTTGGGGGTTTTAAATGGTTGTCGCTTCCTATCTGCCTGCTCATTGGTTATGCTTGCCGCCTTTCCCAAAGCCCTCTTAGTCGCTTTCCACACCCCCTCCATCTGTTCCATCCACACTCTAGGTGTCCCTTGACCATACTCGGGGATAGGAACGAAGTCGTATCCCAATACCACCCTGAACGGAGAAAAACCGGTGCTGCTATGGACCGCATTGTTATGGGCCACTTCTGCGAACGCCAACAGGTCCACCCAGTCCGTTTGCTGGTAGGACACATAGCTGTGCAAGTATTGTTACACCGTAGCGTTGGCTCGTTCAGCTGCTCCATTAGTACAGGGATGGTAACCAGAACTCAGACCCTGAGACGAACCAATAAACCTGTTGTGATTCAGGGTAAGCCTGTGGGTTCGGCATTTGGGTCGGATGATTCAGAGGAGGAGGGGGGTGTTGGAGAGGTTGCTGAGGGGGTTGGAGAGCTTGCTGATGAGAGCCCTCAGCCAGGCACCTCCCACCTGGTCACGACGCAGACCCAGCTGTGTGAGCCTGACAGTGTGGATGAAGATGACCCACAGCTGGCCCTGTTCAAGGACGCCCGACTCAGGAGGCAGTCAATCAGGAGTAAACAGAGGAAGGCAGAGAGAAGCCACGCCCTGAACTGTATAAAAGGGGAATGCGTGGGAGGGCTGGTTTGCTGAAGGCAACCGTTTGAATAGTTCCTGTTTCATGGTTCGTGTTTGCTCTCTTTGCTCTTTTTATGTTTTTATGTTAACAAATTTGGCAGGGTTAGTTCCAGCCTCTTGCCTTCTTGTAAAAGGGGTTGTCCCTGCCTTATCTGCAGGACCGGTAGCAGGCTGGTACAGAACAGTTTCCCTTCAGCCTCCCACCCCTTACTATTATTATGGAGCAGCTACGTGCTGAGAATGCCCAGCTCGCCCAGCAACTCCCTTTGTTGGCAGCTCAAGTGGCTCAACTGCAAGCTCAGGTCCATGCTGCACCCCCACCATCACCCCCACCCAGGAGAAAATGCCAAGTTGCGATGCCGGATAAATTTACTGGCAATCCAGAACTGTTTCCTGCTTTCCTGGGACAATGCCAGCTCTTTATCAGCGTGAGAGCAGCTGATTTCCCCACTGACCGGGATAAGGTGGGGTTTGTGTTAAGCCTTCTTTTGGGTGATGCAGCTCGTTGGGGCACGCCTCTGCTGGCTCAACCTAGTCCATTGTTGGACAACTTTGTGGGGTTTTGTGATCATATGCGTCTGATGTATGAGGACCCTATAAAGACGCAGACTGCTACTCGACGCCTGAAAGCTCTGAGGCAGGGTCAATGCCCCCTACAGGGATATATCAGCGATTTTCGGCTGCTTAGCCAGGATTCTGCCTGGAATGAGGCTGCGCTCGTGGATGCCTTCCAGGATGGATTGTCGGAGGAGATGTTGGATGAGCTGGCCTGTGTGGATATTCCCTCAGACCTGAATGGGCTGATCCATCTCTGCCTGCGGATCGATGCTCGGTTGCAGCAGTGAAGGAGTCGCCGTGCCACCCCACAGACCCCTGCAGCCCCTGTTGTGCGTGAGACCCCAGTTCAAAGGGAGGAGCCAATGGAGCTGGGTGCCGCCAGATCTCGTCTATCAGTGACTGAAATGAACAGACGACGATCGGGGGGTTCTGTTTTTACTGTGGGGACCCTGGGCATTTGGCTGCTTTTTGCCCAAAGAAGCGACAGCGGGCATCAGTGACCGAGTCTGCCCCGAGAAAGTCCCCTACTTTTCTGTCGGGAAACGCCCCGAGCCCGATCTAGACGGTGTGATAGATCGGGCATCCCACAACAACACTGAGCGACGTCTTTCCAATGCTGCCTGTGGACCTCCACGGCATCTGATATTGGAGGCACGTCTGATCCTTCCTGGCAAGCCAGAGGGGATTCCAGTCCATGCCTTAATTGACTCTGGGGCTACTACAAATTTTATGGAATCAGCATTTGTGGCCAAATGGGCTGTTCCCCAGTGCCCGGTGGATCCACCCATGTTAGTGGAGACTATCGATGGTCGAGTGCTCCTGTCTGGGCCAATTATGGCCGCCACGCAACCATTATGTATGGCCATCAGTTCCCATGTGGAGGCCATCCAGTTCTATATCACCTCAGATCTGCATTTCCCCGTGGTCTTGGGACTGGCGTGTCTCCGGGCGCATGACCCACAGATCTATTGGTCACAGAACCTGGTCACCTTCCCAAGCTTGCAGTGTGTGGACCACTCCCGCCATTTCTGTGCCGGCCAGGTGGAGGGTTCCCCAGGGGTTTCCTTGCCTCCCGAACTGTCCGACTTTGCTGATGTGTTCAGTGAGACAGAGGCGGATCAATTACCCCCGCACAGGCCCTATGACTTCCCCATTGATTTATTCCCTGATGCGCCTCTCCCAGTGGGGCGTTTGTACTCCATGTCGGACCCCGAGTTGGCTGCATTGCGGGACTTTCTGGAGAAGAATTTGGCTCGCGGTTTCATCTGGCCCTCGTCCTCGCCAGTGTCTGCACCCGTGCTCTTTGTCAAAAAGAAGTCCGGCGAATTGCGGCGTTGCTGCGATTATAGGAAACTCAACGCCATCACGGTGCGCAATCATTACCCGCTGCCCCTCATCCCCGAACTCTTGGACCGACTCCGGGAGGCTAAGATCTTCACGAAACTGGACCAGCGTGGAGCTTACAACCTCGTCAGGGTTCGGCCGGGTGATGAGTAGAAGACGGCGTTTGGTACTCGTTATGGACATTTTGAGTACACGGTGATGCCGTTTGGCCTGACCAATGCCCCCGTGTTTCAGCATTTCATGAACGACATTTTCCGGTATTTGTTGGATCAGTTTGTCGTGATCTACTTGGACGACATCCTGATCTACTCCCCGTCGCGTGAGGTGCACCATCAGCATCTCCATCAGGTCCTGCAGCGACTCCGAGAACATCGGCTGTTTGCCAAGTTGGAGAAGTGCCAGTTCTACCGGGTGACCATCGATTTCCTGGGTCACTGCATTTCTCCTGAGGGCATCGCCATGGAGCCGAGTAAGGTTGAGTCTTTGCAGAGTTGGCAACCCCTGCGTCGCGTGAAGGATGTTCAGCGACTTCTTGGGTTCGCCAACTATTACCGAACTTTCATCCCTGGGTTTGCTGCCTTGACAGCCCCCCTCACCCGGCTCCTGCAGAAGAAGACTCGGTTCCAGTGGAACGCTCCAGAACAACGGGCTTTCCAGACTTTGAAGGAAGCCTTCATGAAGGAGCCCATCTTGAAGCATACTGACCCGCAACGGCCGTTTGTCGTGGAGGTGGACACCTCCAACATTGCTATTGGGGCGGTGTTACTCCAGGCAACGACGCCCAGCGGTACCCTCTTCCCTTGCGCGTACCATTCACGAAAACTGAACCCTTCGGAGCGCAATTATACAACCTGGGAGAAGGAGCTGCTGGCCATCAAAGTGGCGTTCGAGGCCTGGAGACATCATCAGGAGGGTGCGCGGCATCAAATCGAGGTCCGGACGGACCATAAGAATTTGGAAAGCCTGCAGACCGCTCGGAATTTGAACCAACGCCAGATCCGGTGGTCTCTTTTCTTTGCGAGGTTCGACTTCCGAGTTGGGTACATACCTAGCGGGCACAATCAAAGAGCGGATGCTCTGTCCAGGGAGCCCGAATATTCCCGAGTGGAAGACAAGCTTCTGCCCAGGACAGTGATCCCCGTCAGGTCTTTTGCTGCGGTGCGGGAGCCGGTTGATATACGGGCTCGGATCCACGAGGCACAGCAGCAGGAGGTGTGGGTGGCTCAGCGGAAGGAGGAGGTGGGGCCAGATTCTCCTTGGACGGTCACGGATGGACTCTTCTATTATCGTGACCGGCTCTACGTTCCGTGAGGGCCACTCAGGGGATTCATCCTCAGCCAGTGTCACGATAACCCGGCGGCGGGGCATTTTGGCCTGTTCAAGACCCTGAACCTGGTCTCCCGTACCTTCTGGTGGCCCCGGGTCCGACACGACGTCCAGTCCTATGTCACCTCCTGCATCCCATGCAGGCAGGCCAAGTCAGCGACAGGGGCCCCGCCTGGATTACTGCAGCCCTTGCCGACACCCAAAAGACCCTGGGGGGCTGTGTCCATAGACTTCTTGACGGATTTACCCCCATCCTCTGGTTTTACAACAGTTTATCTGGTGGTGGACATGCTGACCAAGATGGCGCACTTCATCCCTTGTCGCGGCTTACCATCAGCCCGCGCCACTAGTCGTATGTTCATTCAGGAGGTGTTTCGGCTGCACGGCCTCCCTCCTGATAGAGTCGTCTCTGATAGGGGGGCCCAGTTTACAGCCCGCTTATGGCAGGAGTTGATGCATGCGTTGGATATTAAGATTTGCCTCTTGTCCGCGCATCATCCTCAAACTGACGGGGGAACCGAGAAGGTCATCGGTATCCTGGAACAATATCTGCGCTGCTATGTCAATCTGCAGCAGAACAATTGGGTGGACTATCTGGCCATAGCTGAGTTTGCATTCAACAATTCGCAGCACACCTCCACACAGATGACACTGTTCTTGGCCAATGTGGGATATCACCCCCGGTTTTTCCCCCTTTCTCCCGTGGACTCACCGGAGCCGGCAGTGAACGCCTTCATGGCAGAGTTACAGGCGATCCATCGATTGGTGCAGCAACAGTTAGAGAAGGCCAAGGCCGATTACAAAAGGTTTGCTGATCGGTCAAGGCGGGATACGCCTCCACTATCGGTGGGAGATCGGGTCTGGTTGTCCACCAGGAACCTACCATTAACACGGCCGGTGAGAAAGTTAGATCATCGATATTTAGGACCGTTCACAATCGAGGCTGTCATCAATCCGGTCTCCTATCGCTTAACTCTGCCACGTTCCCTGCGCGTGCACCCAGTTTTTCATCGGTCTCTGTTGGTCCCTGACCAACCGGCCTGTCCACTCCGCCGAGCGGAACCTCCCCCATCAGGACCTCGTGATGGAGACAGCACCCCTGAGTACGAGGTCGCCAGCATCAGGGACTCCCATTGGCTGAAAGGATGTTTCCAGTACCTGATTTAATGGAAGGGCTACGGACCAGAGGAGTTCACCTGGGAAGACGCGACCGCCGTTCATGCCCCTGCTTTGGTGACCGCTTTTCATGAACAATTTCCATCCCAACCTTATCCGGATTGGCAGACCAGGGGGAAGGGCCCTGCGGTGCGGGATAGTGTTGTGATTCAGGGTCAGCCTGTGGGTTCGGCATTTGGGTCGGATGATTCAGAGGAGGAGGGGGGTGTTGGAGAGGTTGCTGAGGGGGTTGGAGAGCTTGCTGATGAGAGCCCTCAGCCAGGCCCCTCCCACCTGGTCACGACGCAGACCCAGCTGTGTGAGCCTGACAGCGTGGATGAAGATGACCCACAGCTGGCCCTGTTCAAGGACGCCCGACGCAGGAGGCAGTCAATTAGGAGTAAACAGAGGAAGGCAATGGGGCACCTCGGAAGGAGGCAGAGAGAAGCCACGCCCTGAACTGTATAAAAGGGGAATGCCTGGGAGGGCTGGTTTGCTGAAGGCAACCGTTTGAATAGTTCCTGTTTCATGGTTCGTGTTTGGTCTCTTTGCTCTCTTTGCTCTGTTTATGTTTTTATGTTAATAAATTTGGCAGGCTTAGTTCCAGCCTCTTGCCTTCTTGTAAAAGGGGATGTCCCTGCCTTATCTGCAGGGCCGGTAGCAGGCTGGTACAGAAAACTGGACAAACTCCTGCCAAAACTGGGTAATGAAGTGTACCCCACGGTCCGAAATAATACGTCTGGGTACTCCATGCAACCAGTACACATGGGTTAGGAACAGCCAGGCCAACCGTCGGGCTGACGGCAGCCCCTTACATGGCACGGAATGGGCCTGTTTGGAGAACAGGTCCACAATTGTCCATATAACGTTGTAGCCACGACTTTCTGGGAGCTCTACAACGAAGTCCATGGCTATATCTTGCCAGGGCCTGACCGGATCGGCTACTGGTTGTAGAAGCCCAAATGGTTTTCCGGCCCGTGGCTTTGCAGTGGCACAGACATGGCAGGTCCTCACATAATCTCCGATGTCTCTTTTTATGCCTGGCCACCAGAACTGCCGTCGTGCCAAGTGCAACGTTTTTAGGAACCCGAAATGGCCAGCTTGTTTAGCATCATGACACCTGTACAATACGGTGTTTCTGAGCGGCTGTGGTATGTACATTCTATCCCCATAGCAAGCCAACCCATCTCTCATCGTCAGAAGGTGCAGATGCTTTTGTAACCAGACGTCATCCTCGAGCGCTGCCCGTAGGGAACGAGACAGGTCATCGGTCGTGTCACTTTTTATGGTTCTTATTGTCTCAGATTCACAGGGGGGCACAGGCGCCTGCACCACTTCCTCCTTCCAGTTGTCATACTGTGGTACGCGTGAGCGTGCGTCTGCCAAGAAATTCTTGCCCCCTGGTACATACTTCAATGTAAACCTGAAACGCCAGAAGTATAGAACCCATCGAACGTGCTTGGGCGCCAACCTCCTAGGCGACTGCAAGGCCTCTAGGTTCTTGTGGTCTGTCCACACCTCAAATGGGTGTTCCGCCCCTTCCAGGTGATGGCGCCATGTTTCCAACGCCCACTGAACAGCAAAAGCCTCCTTCTCCCATTTGGCCCAAGCCCGTTCGGAGACCATTAACTTCTTCGAAGTGTAGGCACAAGGTTGCAACTTCCCACTAGGGTTTCGTTGAAGCAAAACGACCCCCACTGCCATGTCACTGGCGTCCACTTGAACGAATTAATTCGTACTCAGTAATATGCTTCCCGCAAGTCCAACCGGGTAAACACTCGCCCGTTAGCCAGATGGGCCAACATGTCCTTCATCAGGGGCAAAGGATACAGGTGTTCCACGCACACCGTGTTGACTCCATGATAGTCCACACACAAACGGAGAGTGCCATCTTTTTTTTCCCTGAACAGTACAGGTGCTGCCATTCTCGAACGTGCAGGTTGAATGAAACCTCTCGCCAGGTTCTTATCTATATAACGCCTTAATTCCTGCATTTCTCGTGGTGTCATGGCGTACATTCGAGGCTTGGGCAGCTTGACTCCTGGCTCCAAGTCAATGGCGCAATCCGTCGGCCGATGGGGTGGTAAGACGTCACATTCTTGCTCATTGAAAACTTCCATTAAGTCAGAATATGCCAGCGGTACCTGAACCCCTACCCCGGACCCAACTCTACAGGCTGTCCCTTTACTTGGCCTTGTCTCTCCTATGGACTCGTGGTTTGGGGGCTGGGGCCCTACCCCTAGACAAAGATGACGGCAACCCCCCTCCCACCAAATGGTGGGGCCCCATTTATTCATCCAGGTGAGACCCAGTATCACCTGCTCAGTCTTGGAGGGCACCACAATAAACCGCAGGAGTTTCCAGTGCTCTCCCATCTCCAGACGTACAGGCTTTGTTATGTGGGTGATAGGTGCCCCCCCAGAAGAGACCCATCCACCTGCTGAAATCGTATAGGGGAAACCAGTCGCACCACCTCGATGCCTACCTCGGACACCACTTTTTGGTTGATCAGACAGCGGGTGCTACCTGAATCTATTAACGCCCTATACTCCTTCTTTTCACCTGTATGGGGGCCCACCAACCTTATTGGAATCGTAAAGGGGCATATCGGTGCACTCACCATTGGGTCCTCCTCCTGCTCCTCCGCACTATCGTAAAGAGCGAGTTCAACCTCCGTTGGCCTCTCTGTCTCAGGTTGGGGATTCCCTCTGGGTGTTGCCCCCGGTGTCTGGCGTACGTCCCGGGACAACTCCACTGGTCGTCTGGGAGAAACACCACGTGCTGGGGTTGTGACCGGAGCCACCCGGGGTATCAGAACTGGGCATTCCGCAACACGATGTCCTGGCTGGTCACATCGGAAACAACAAAGCGAGGCTTGGGACGGCGGTGCTGAGGGCTTCACAGCCGTATTAGATGGCTTCTGTTCCTCCCTTTGTGCTTTGTCCAAAACTCGTTGAGGCCCGGGCGGGTTCTCCATACGTCCTCTGCATCCCTGCAGGCCTACGTCTAACTCGACCGCCACTCGGAGCCAGTCTTGAAGCCTAGGGGGAATCCCGTGGACAACACAAGCCCTCCGAAGAGCCCCGTCTAGCCCTGTCCGGAAATGATGGATTAACATCCGCTCTGGCCATGACCGTAGTTTCCCGGCCACCTCCCGAAACTCACGGACATATTCCACCCCCGATCGACCGTTTTGTCGGAGCCCAACTACCTCGGCCTCGGCACGTTGTATACGGGTAACATCCTCGAAGCGTACCCGTAACGCCTCTAGGAAAAAACCAACATCCCCGTTCCCTGGCATGGTCACTATATAGATCGGCAGCCCACACCACAGCCTCTCCTTGCAGTGCCGTTGTGACCGCCATCACCATCGCCCATTGAGAGGAATAAGCCGTGGCGAATTTGTCCAAATGGTGTATCACATGGCTTAGAAAGACAGCCAGACGGTCAGGGTGTCCATCAAAAGTCATTGGCAGTGGTGGTGGGCCCCATGCCACGCCTGTTCCCCAAGGTCCCGTCTGGACTCCCGGTCCTCTCGCCATGGGCCCTGGGTACTGCGGGTTAGCCGCCTGCCAACCCAAGGCCTCCACTGGTGGTGGTATTCGCCGTGAAGCTGTTGCGATCAGCACTGGGCCTCCCTGAACCGGAGCGGCAACTGGGGCTTGCGCAGGGGGAGCATTCCTTTGGGGTGTGCCGTGGCTGGGCGGTCCCTGGAACCTGGGACTTGCCAGACGAAAACGGGTTGGGTCCTGACGCACAGGAACGGCTCTGTCATGTGACCAGCGTCCATCATCAGTTTCAGGCTCAGCGGGGGACCATGGCCGGGGTTCTCCAAACCTATCCCTCAATAGGTCCAGAGTATAGCTGCCGGGGGCTGTGGAATAACTCCATACCTCGCCCTCCTCATCCGTTACGTGACGCTCCCTCCATCCTGACAACGGGCCCCTCGGCCTAGTCAGTTGTTCCTGGCTGGCGTCCGTCTGGCCCAGAACAGGGCTTAGACACCACTCCCCACCACCCGTTTGACCACCCGTTTCCTGGGCTCCGCTCCCAGCAGCCACGGAAAGTTGGTCCCGGACCTTGGGCCGTACAATAGGTGGGGCTTCCACTAGCTCCCCCACATCAAAAGGTGCTGTGGCCCCGGCCGGCTCCCCTCCTTCAGCTGCCGGAACAGCCCCCTGCGTTCCCTCTGCCATATCAGACAACCGACAAGCAGGATCAGATCACGACAGCAGGAAACAAAGAGAAAGCAACGCTGACTTACTGTCAAGCCGTCCCCAATGAAAACACAGTCGACGACCCGTGGTACGGTTAACAACAAAGGATCGTTTATTCGTAGACTCCAAAGTAAATGCAAAGTCAGTGTTGGAAGCCACATGCCTCCAACGCATGCTTTCTAGCCGATCTACATCCTGGCCCCACCCTCCCCAACACAAACCAGCATCCGGCTGGCACCTATTTAAACTCTACCCCCTTCCCGCCCCTCGTGCGTACCTACGCCTGTGCTCCTCTGCAATCCGACTACCTCAAGGTCAGTACCCCGTGCAGACCTCCATCCTCCCCCAGTCCCAACCCTAATCTCCCAGCATGCAACCAACCCCCTCCAACCCACTGCCTCTCCCTCACCCCCACTTGGCCCCAACAGACCCTTCCATATGTCCCAAAGTGCTTTATTGTCACTTCTCGGCTCCGAGCCACCCGGAGCTGTCTGTGCTGGCTGATGGTCAAGACGTTCTTCCCAACATACAGTACAGGCAACGGCGCAGGAAGGTCCGTCCCGCCAAGACCCCTCTCAGCAGCCCAGTGTGGGCCTATCCGCTGTCGGGCCTTCGGCGACAGGACCGCCTGCCCCCGTCGCCAACTGCCGGGGTCCTTGCATTGCCGGACAGACTGGGCTGTACTGTCGGGTGCCTGCGGATCCGTTTGTATGTCCTTCCAGCGCAGGCGCAGCGGGGAGATGGGGAGCAGCTGGACGCCAGCACAACGGAGCCAGGAGACGTGGAGCAGCCGGCTGTTGTACCCGTGTGGTCGAAGCTCGCGAAGTGGCCGTCGGCTGGGAAGACGTGGCCAGGGCCCGTGAAACAGCTGGCCGTCCGGCCTGCGTGGTCAGGGGCCGACGCCCAGCTGATTGTTGGGACCGTCGCCTGCCCACGTCCTCCTCCCGTGTCTGTTCGAGCGCTGGGCCATGTGGGCCGGTGGTGGAGGTGGGACCTGTGCTGGACTATGAATGCCCCATGTAGTGTCGGGCCCATCTACGTTCTTTGCTCTAGTAGTCTGTCTAGTTACCCGTTGGTTCCTCTCCTCGTCTCCCTTTCCTTCTCCTCCTCCTATCGCTCCCTTCTCCTCCAACTCTCTCTCTTGACCATTACTATCTACCTCCTCTAAATCTTCTCTTCCTCCCTCCTTCTCCCAAATTGTAAATTCGCTCTCGAGGAATTCTTCAACCTCCTGGGGGTTTTCAAGGCGTATTCTTTTCCCCTGCCACGTCACCAAAAGCCCATCTGGGAGAAGCCATTTGTATCTCACCCCATATTTGCGTAATTTTGTTGTCAGAGCTTGGTAATTCCATCTACGATCACGCACTTTCTTTGGAACCTGTCTCAAAATAGTGACCTGCCTACCCGCATATTTTATCACCTGATTTCTCGATCCCTGATATACTTCCTCTCGTAGCGATCTCTTACTAAATTTTATGTGGACTTCCCTAGGGAGATTCTGTCTCCTAGTAAATGATGTAAATACCCGAAAGCACTCATCAATGCCATTATGCACCATCTGCTTGTCCTTCTGCAGCAACCCTGCCACCATCTCCACCATCTTTATTTCTAAATCTTCATCTGGCTCCTCCCTGACATTTTGGAATCTCAGAATGCGAGCAGATTTCTGCATCTCAAGCAGAACTATATCGTCTTCAAGCTGCTTATTAACTAGTAACTGTCGCAACTCACGCCTCTCCATCACCGCTTCAACCTTCTCGACCTTCGTAACTACTTCCTGTATCTGACCCTCATGTCTTTCCATTGTCACACAGACATCATTCAATCTTGCAGAGATTTGTTTCATATCTCTACGCATGTCACCCATCTCTTGTTTCAGTTCCGCCAAATCCTTCACCGTGGATTCCTGGTTTTTTGTCATAGCTTCCTGTATGGACTATAACAAATTCTGAATTCCTTGAAGCGTGTCTTCTCAGCTGCTGCCACAGCCTCTAGGGATCTATGCGGAGTAGGAGGGGTCGTAATTAGAGCCAACGATGTAGCTGTCAGAAGCTTCTTCCCAGCTTTAGCTGAGGAGCTAGACATTTCTGTTATGCAGAAGAGGAACCTCCTCCAAACTAGCATATAATTAAGAAAAACCCGGAAGTATCAACTAATCCCTGCAGCCCCCCAATAGTTACAGTTGCAAGAAAAAGTATGTGAACCCTTTGGGATTACGTGGAGTTTTGCATGAATTGGCCATAAAATGCGCTCTAAATGTCATGTAAGTCACAACAATAGAAAAACACACTCTGCTTAAAATAATACTACACAAACATTAGCTGTTGTCATGTTTTAATTGAACATAAGATGGAAACATTCACAGTGCAGGGTGGAAAAAGTATGTGAACCCCTAGCCTAATGACTTCTCCAAGAGCTAATTGGAGCCAGGAGTGAGCCAACCTTGACTCCAATCAGTGTGATGATATTGGATGTGTTGCTGACAGCTGTCCTTTCCTTTAAAAACACACCTGTTTTGGGTTTACTGGTCTCAAGAAGCACTGTCTGATGTGAACCATGCCTCGCAGAAAAGAGCTCTCAGAAGACCTACGATCAAGAATTGTTGACTTGCATGAAGCTGGAAAGGGTTACAAAAGTATCTCCAAAAGCCTTGATGTTCATGTGTCCACGGTAAGACAGACTGTCTACAAATGGAGAAAGTTTAGCACTGTTGCTACTCTCCCTAGGCGTGGTCGTCCTGTAAAAATGACTGCAAGAGCACAGCACATAATGCTTAATGAGGTAAAGAAGAATCCTAGAGTGTCAGCTAAAGACCTAAAGAAATCTCTGGCACATGCTAACATTTTTGTTGACACATCTACAATAAGGAAAACATTAAACAAGAATGGAGTACATGGGAGGACACCACGGAGGAAGCCATTGCTGTCCAAAAAAATATTGCAGCACGTTTGAAGTTTGCAAAAGAGCACCTGGATGTTCCACAGCACTACTGGCAAAATATACTGTGGACAGATGAAACCAAAATTGAGTTGTTTGGGGAAAACACACAACACTATGTGTGGAGAAAAAAAGGCACAGCACACCAAAATCAAAACCTCATCCTCAACCTCATCAAAACCTCATCCCTCAGCATCATGGTTTGGGGCTGCTTTGCTGCCTCAGGGCCTGGACGGATTGTTGTCATTGATGGGAAAATGAATTCCAGAGTTTATCAGGACATTTTGCAGGAAAACGTACGACCATCTGTCCGCCAACTGAAGCTCCGCAGAGGATGGGTGATGCAACAGGACAATGACCCAAAGCATACAAGTAATTCAACAAAACAATGGCTTCAACAGAACAGAATACGCCTTCTGGAGTGGCCCAGTCAGAGTCCTGACCTCAACCCGATTGAAATGCTGTGGCATGACCTTAAGAGAGCGATTCACACCAGACATCCCAAGAATATTGCTACACTGAAAAAGTTTTGTGAAGAGGAGTGGTCCAAAATTACTCCAGATCATTGTGCAGGTCTGATCTGCAACTACAGGAAACGTTTGGTTGAGGTTATTGCTGCCAAAGGAGGGTCAACCAGTTATTAAGTCCAAAGGTTCACATACTTTTTCCACCCCGCACTGTGAATGTTTCCATCTTATGTTCAATTAAAACATGACAACAGCTAATGTTTGTGTAGTATTATTTTAAGCAGACTGTGTTTTTCTATTGTTGTGACTTACATGACGTTTAGAGCGCATTTTATGGCCAATTCATGCAAAACTCCACGTAATCCCAAAGGGTTCACATACTTTTTCTTGCAACTGTAATTAATATTCTAGTGGGCTAACGGATAAAGAACCAGTAGAAAGGAACAAAGATATATATAACAATGTTACAAGTCTCCCTTCTTGCAGACGTTCCTCACCGCTCTCCTGCTGTTCCCCGTGGCTAATTTACAGCAGTAGCTTAATCACCATACAATCCACATCCAAGACAGAAGAGGGACGATAAGAGGTAGCTTCCTGCTGCTTGCCAGCCGATTGTCAAATGAATTTATAAAAAACCACAGCGGCAAAAGTAGATCATAAAAAGTCCAAGGAGGTTCCCAAATACACTGGAAATGGGGAAAAGGCTGCGCCCAATCAGTTTTACTAATTCAGCAAATGGTCCAGAACCCAATCTCCCCAGTCTTCACACCACCTCCGAGCTGCTCAGAAGAAAAACTATTCTGCCGCTTCCAGCCGCAATCAAGTCTTACACCTCCCGAATCCCTTCGAACTCAATTTTAAGGGGCGATCTGTTCCTCTCTCGCAGTTCAATTAATACTGTACAAACGCCGCTTCCTCTCCATTCCCCCAAAAGCGCTCTGTCATGGCGATGGGCCCGATATCCTCTCGGCAGGGCCCTCTTCTCTTGCCGGAGATCAGGACTGTCCTTCACTTCGCTGGAGGATCACACTACCCCAGCAAGCCCGGAACCCTATCCTTCTTTGCCGATCGCTCCACGATCAGCAACGGCTCGTTTAGCCACTCGGTAGAGAGAAAACAAAGCTCGGCAGTTCAGGAAAATTTTCCCTACCGCTCCGCTTGCCTCTGACGTCGCGCCGGATGTCCCAGTGAAACGTATTCTTGACTCTAGAATCTTTAAGGGAAAATTGCAGTACCTAGTACAATGGAAGGGATACCCATTGTCTGAAGCCATTTGGGTGAAATCTAGTGATGTGAAAGCTGACAGACTTATCAAAAGGTTTTATGAGAAACACCCCAACAAACCAAAAGCCAGCTCCTAACTTGTGTTTGTTTACATTACAGGATCTATTCTTTTGTAAGGGGGGGATGTCAATGCTGCAAACATTGACATGTTTTTGCACTGACAATATAAGAGACAGCCTGTTACTTTAATTGCTTCATTTGGGAGGGAGGAAATTACCCAGAAGTTGTGATAAGATTGCAAAAGCCCGCGTACAGAATGGGAAGTGAAACCTCATATGTAAAACTAATTGGATAATGTGATTTATGAGGTGTAGATAAGGGCGGGGATTGTGTATGTGTTATGATGGGTTTGGGGGGAGGAGATTTCAGATTCTGGCATCCCTCCATGAGTGCCAATGTTTCGTTTCATTATTAACACATTTAGATAAACAATGTTTGCATTTTATTTGAACTGTCTCATTTATCGGAACCATGACATCATGCTGTTCTATATTCCAGCACCCATAAAGTAAGCATCTCTATGCTTCAGCAAAAGAAGGACTGAGAAGAATGTATGTTCGACAGTGAGATATATGCCAACTGTTGCCTAACATCCTGGCCAATAGGTAGGTCAGCCCTTGGGCTGAAAATGATTCTCAATCTCATGCTCAGTATTAAAATAAAAAACTACTACAGTAAAGTATGCATAGCTATAGTAAAACATAAAGACTGTAAACACTTCTTGAATTTCAGTGACAAAATTTATCACCTAGTCCCAAATTCTATTTCATAACTTTTCTTAACACCAATTGATACAAAGGCTTTCAACTGCACATTACATACTGACATGTAAACGTGATTTTTTTTTAAAAAAAGAATGATTTCAGTAGAAAGGGAAGCAGAGGGGAGACTGAATCTAACTGTATCGTATTGCATTTCCTTCTATTCCCCAAATTAAATTCTACTTGCTATGAAAAGAGATTAAACATCTTCCTAATTCACTATTGCCCATCCTAATTTTTTCCTACTTTAAAGTTTTTTCACCTCTCCAAAATCAGTATTCAGAACTCTTTTACAGAGCAGCTTTTATTACATATAGAATCTTAGTGTGCTTAAAAGATATTTCTATCAATGTGTCACTGAAACTGAAACATCAAATAAGTAGTCCCCTATACTTTTTGCTTCAGATTGAAATATTTATGGCTGCCTTATGTCTCTTGCTGTTTAGTCAACTGTTGTTTTAACTTTTCCAATATTGCTTGACTTCTTATAGCAGATTCATTTTACCAGTATCAGATAGAAATATTAATCTATGTGTAACAAAAAAAAGCCATTCTATAGGTCAGACATGTCAAACACAAGGCCTGCGGGCCAGATCCAGCCCACGATTTGCCCATATTTGGCCTGAGGGGGCCGCCCCAGAGATAGAGAGGGACCGCCCCCTGCTGCCCTGGCCCCGCCTAGCCCAGCGGCTACCCCAGATGCGTGCACATAAGGCATTGAGCATGGGGGGACTCTGCAGCCCGCTGCAACCACCGGGCTGGGCCTCCAGCAGCAGGCACTGCGGCGGCACCGGCAGCAGGTTGAGTCAGGGCAGAGGCATGTGATGAGGACCACCGGACGTGCCTACTCCATCCTATCTGTTTTTGCTTGTGGTTGGAGCAGGTTGCCAGTCATCTCCTTGGTACCTGCACGGGTATTGCCCTTGGCCCGCGCATGGAACACATTCCCCTCATGCACCCGATGCACCTCGACCCTGCTGCAGGCCACTGCCATGGTCCATTAGGCTGCCACCTGGAGCTGCAGGACTGCCCAGCACGAAGGAGGCAAAGCAGATGGCTAGGAAGCCTGAGTAGAGGTGGTAGAGCACACCCAGGCCCAGCAGGCAAAAAGCGGCCACCCCGAGTGGGGAAAGCTAGATCCCCATCGGCGCCATGGCTGCCCAGGCCCAGAGTTGGGGGGGGAGGCTTTCCCTGTTCGGGGTGGCCGTCTTTTGCCTGCTCACCCTGGGTGTGCTCTACCACCTCTACTTGGGCTTCCTAGCCGGCCACTTCACCTCCTTTGTGGTGGGTGGGCCTGCAGCTCCAGGTGGCGGCCTAATGGACTGGTGTGAGGTGCTGGCGGATGCGGCGGGGCCGAGGTGCATCAGGTGTGTGAGGGGAGTGCGCTCCACATGAGGGCCAAGGGCAAGACCCGCAAGGGGGCCAAGGAGATGCCCCCCTGACTTCACCTGCTGCAGCGCCTGCTGCTGGAGGGCTGACCCAGTGTTCACAGAGGACTGTGGAGCCCCAGAGTGTGCTGGCTGAGGGGCCAGCAGGCTGTGGCTGCTGACGGACATTGCCATGTGCTCGCCACCCTCTGTGTGCAGGTGCTGATAGTGTCCGGCAGCAGCCGCCCTGCCCCCTGCCTCACCTTGCCCCGCGGTGGTGGCACCCACCCTGCCCCCTGCCTTGCCTCACCTCACCCCATGGAACGAGTCTCCCGTCCACTGTCCCACCCACCAGAGACCCCTGGATCTCCAACCCCGCCCAGCCCCCACAGGTGCCCCAACGTGAGTGACATCAAGCTGGCTATGCCCAGTCGGCTGTGACCACTCTGGCCATGCCCACTCAGCCACACCCATCCAGCCCCGAGGGCAACCACTATGCTGATGCACCCCTCAATGAAATTGAGTTTGATACCCCTGCTATAGGTCATAAAAATTAGGCAACTACTCAAAATTTATATACTTGTTAAAACACATAGTAATAACTAAAATTCTAAGCCCCTTATCCCAATATATTTTCATATAAGTGCAACAAGCTTCCCTTAAAAGCTAAGGGTGTCAGTTTCTACAGCTCAGCCTTTTTCAACCTTTAGCATTCTGTAAGGTTGGTCTAACACACCTGGACAATACTTGATCAGAAAGTTGGAAACATAACCTATAATTATGACATAAATTGCTATTGTATAATCTTAATAGAGTGTGGATAAAACCTAAACCATATCTCTGAAAATGTTTTTTCCCATGAGGCCCCACACTTCAAACATCAGAAGACTGAAAAATTAGACAGAGGCTATACAGTGGATATAGAAAGTCTACAAACCACTGTTAAAATGCCAGGTTTTTGAGATGTAAAAAAGTCAGACTAAAATAAAACACTTCAGAATCTTTTACACCTTTAATTTAACCTGTTAGGCATATGGTGTTAGCCTACAATGTTGGGTTGAAAATATATTAACCATAATTCTATGTCTTTAAGATGTTAATTGGCCAATGGGTATGTAAGTGTTCTCATGGCCATAAGAGGGAGCTAGTAACGTAGCTTCTTTCTCTCTCTGAATTCACTGCTCTCTACTATTACTGTTTTTGCTCTGTTACTGTGAACTGTGTATTGACCTCTGGACTGGTAAGAAGACTTTGTATTTTGGATTGCTACTTGGACTGTTTATTTTTGACTGTGCATTTTTGTTTTTACACCACCTCAAAAGTAAACTACTTTTTGCTTTTACAACTCAGTGTACTCTTGTGTTTACTGTGTGACTCTTGCTGCTCTCAGTACCCTTCCTTGTCTGTGCAACTCTTTGGTAGCACAAGGAGACCTCTGCACAACAAATTCCTTAACATAACCCATAAGCCTGTGGTGGCGAACCTATGGCACGTGTGCCACAGGTGGCTCGCAGAACCCTCTCTGTGGGCACACGTGCCGTCATCCCAGTCCTAGGCCTTCAGTCTCGTCCATGAGCAACCTGCATCAAAATCTCCCCGGGCAAGTGGTTTTTTAATCTCGGTTTTATAAAACCTTTTCGCTTTAGGCCTCTGCCGCCGTGTGCAAAAAAAAAAAAAGTTCAATCAATTTCAACTTCTCGCAGGAAAAAAAAGATCTTGCAAAGTTGGAATTGATTGATTGAACTTTATTTTTAGTCCCACACAGCGGTGGAGGAAGTAACACATCGGAGCTGGAAAGGTGCTGTGTGCGGGTGGAGCGGAGCAGCAGGAGCAGGGTTCTCCGTGCAAGGGGTGGGGCGGGGCCTGTGCATGGGGTGGAGAAGCAACGTGGTGGCGTTAGCATGGTGGTAGATCAGTTGCTTCCCTCCCCCTGCCAGACACCTGCTGAAGCCACAGAGTAAGGTTGCCGCGCCCACCCCCGCCCAGATGCCCTCACCTCCCCGAAGCATTTTTTTACTAACCTGCCTTTCAGCTGCATTGTTTTTCTGTTCGGTTCTCAGCCTTCACTGCATATTTGTGGGACTATCGGTAAAAAAAAAAAAGTTCCATCAGACTTTCTAACTTCTTGCGAGATCTCAAGAAGTTAGAAAGTCTGATGGAACTTTTTTTTTTTACCAATAGTCCCACAAACACTTCACTTCAGCGCCCTCCCTCCCCAAGCCTCCAGTGCTTCACCTGCTGCTTTGGTGGCTCTGTAGGCTCTGTAGGCACCTGCTGCTTTGGTGGCTCTGTAGGCAGAGCTACGAAGTTCTGACAGAGAACTTCGCAGCTCTGCCTACAAAGCCACCAAAGCTGTAGCTCAGACATGTCAAACGCAAGGCCCGTGGGCTGGGGAGGGCCCAAATTTGGCCCCCTGGGGCTGTCCCCGAAATGGCAAGGGACCAGCCCCCACTGCCCCAGCCCCAGCCCACCCCAACCTGACTGGGCGTCCTCCTGGCGCACACACAGGAAATGGCGAGCACTCGGGGGCTGGTGGTTTGCAGCAGCTGCAGCTCATTTGCCTCAACCCGCCCCGCCCCACCCCTCCCAGCCTCGGCCGTCACACCTGGCCATTCCCCACTTTGCTGGGCCTCTCCTCGTCCAGCTCTGCTTTGCTGCACCATGCCTTTCCTCACTTGGGCCTTGGCACTCTGTAAGCCTAGCGCCCCATGGCACGCCCGGCCTGTGGGATGAAAGGCGTGGAAATGGGAGTGCGCAGTGGCACAAGCCAAGCATCGGCCGGCTCCCATTCGCCCTCTCCGCCACATTGTAGGGCCAGAGGGGAATGCAGCAGTCATGCAGAGCCGTAGCCTGGAACTGCTGGTGGCTGGCAACGTGTGGCGGCTGGTGAGAAAGGGTGAGAAGGAGGAGAAAGCAGGAAGGGTTTCTCTTTGTGTGTGTGTGAGAGAGAGGGAGAGACACAGAGAGCCAAGAGGGGAAGAGGAGGAGGAGGAAGGCAAGGTGTTGCAAAAAATGGGAGCTTCCCCCTTTCTTCCTCCCTTCTCTTTTTTTTAAACCTACTCTCACTACGTTCAGGTGCAGCTAGAGGAAAAGGGGGAGAAGGGGGAGAAAGCAGGGAGAGGTTTTGTGTGTGTGTGTGTGTGTGTGTGTGTGAGAGAGTGAGAAAGAGATTGAGCCAGCAGGGAAGTGAAAGTGTGGGGAAAGGAAAATGTTGCAGAGTAAGCAAACTTACAAAAAAGGGATCTCTCTCTCTATCACACACACACACACACACATGCTGCGTCAGGGAGGTGGTGTGCAGGCAGGCGAGAGAGCAAACTCGCAGATTGGCTTTGTGGTCTATTCTTGCCACCTCCCCTCCCTAAAATCATAGAACTCTTTGGATTGAATGGGAAGTTAAGAGGAATTGGTGTGAGTTGAAATTAAAAGGCCGAGTCAAATCCCCCCCCCCAATTATTTTGTTGGAGACGTGGGAAGTGTTTCTTGCTTCTACTTACTCTCATCTGCTCTTTTATAATTTAATCCAGCCTTACCCAAACTAATGTCTTTTGGGTGTCATGCACCACAGTTCCCATCATCCTGTGGCTATGCTGGCTAGAAATGCAATGCCTTATTTTCTCTGCAGTATGCGCCTAGGAAGCAGTAGGTCTGTGGGATTTAGACGTATTTAAACATTTGTTTCTTCTGCCTAATTTATTAAATCAACATCTAATTCAAAATTAAATGTTTCTGAGAAATCCAGGGTAGTTTACAAAAAAACTCTCAAAGACAGCTATTGTAAAGCATCACCAGCACTGCTTAAAACAATATTAAAAGTGTGTATTTTAAGAAAGAAAAATATTAGTAGTAATCTTCTTAGTGCTGTTTGACCATAAAATATGGTGTTGTTCTACATATGCTTGGCTGAACAGTGTTTGGAGTTGCCTCTAAACGGGTGAGGGATGCACTGTTCATATTTTCCTTGGAAGAAAGTTCTATAATTGGGGTGCTGTCTCTGAGAAGGCTCTGCTCATGGCCACTGTTCTATAAGCCAAACCAGGAGGACCATCTGGTCTAAATGGATGGTAAATATAAATGATTAGGGGGCTGGAGGCTAAAACATATGACAAATGTTTGTGGGAATTGGGTGTGTCTAGCTTAGTGAAAAGGACTGGGGTGGTGACATGATAGCAATGTTCTAATATTTGATGGCTGCCACAGAGAAGAAGGGGTCAACCTATTTTCCAAAGGCATCAGAAGGCAATAATAAATGGAAACTAATCAAGAAGAAAACCAGCCTAGAACTAAAGACTTGTGAAAACAACTAACCAGTGAAAAGGCTTTCCTTCAGAAGTTGTGGATGTTCCATCACTGGAGGCTTTTAAGTATGTTTGTTTATGTTTATGTTTATTGGACTTATATACTGCCCTTCTCCCGTAGGAGTCAGGGCAGTTCACAAGGAATTTAAAATAACAATATAAATTACAAAAGTTAAGAACAATTAAAATAATTAAATTTAGTCCTTGAATAAATAAAACTCCTATTAAACTCCAATTAAAACCCAATTAAAATAAAATTAAAATTAAAATTCTCAGTCCTGGCCGGAAAGGTCAAAGAGCCAGGTCTTCAGGTCCCGGCGGAATGAACGAAGGTCAGGGCCAGTCCTGAGCTCTACGGGCAGCTGGTTCCAAAGGGCAGGCGCACCCACAGAGAAGGCCCTCCTCCTAGGTGTTACCCGCCGGCAATCTTTTGCTGGCGGTACCCTGAGAAGGCCGTCCCTGTGGGAGCGCACAGGACGAAGGGAGCTTGATGCCGGCAGCAGGTGTTCCCTCAGATATCCCGGACCCAAGCCATTTAGGGCTTTATAGGTCATCACCAGCACCTTGAATCTCACCCGGAGGGCAACCGGAAGCCAATGCAGCTCACAGAGAAGAGGTGTTACATGGGAGTATCGGGAAACCCCCATCACAACTCGCGCGGCTGCATTCTGCAGCAGCTGAAGCCTCCGAGTGGTCCTCAAGGGCAGCCCCATGTAGAGTGTTGCAGTAGTCCAACCGGGAAGTCATGAGCGCATGACTGTGCGTAGGGCATCTCGGTCCAGATAGGGCCGCAACTGGCACACCAGTCGAACCTGGGCAAAGGCCCCCCTGGTCACAACTCCTATATGATCCTCTAAACTGAGCTGTGAGTCAAGGAGGACACCCAAGTTGTGAGCCCTATCAATGGGGGGTAGCACCTCACCCCCCATCATTAAAGGTGGAATAGACTGGTTAACTCGAGATGCCGGTACGCACAGCCACTCAGTCTTGGCAGGATTGAGACGAAGCCTGTTTCTCCCCATCCAAACCCGGACCGCATCCAGGCAACGGGACATCATGGCGAGGGCATCGCTGGGTTGGTTCGGGGTAGAGAAAAAAAGTTGGGTATCATCAGCGTACTGATGATACCCCACCCCGAAACCACGAATGATCTCGCCCAGCTGCTTCATATAGATGTTGAACAGGAGGGGAGAGAGAACCGACCCCTGAGGAACTCCACAAACGAGAGGCCTCGGGGCGGATCTCTGCCCTCCCGTCAACACCGACTGCGAGCGGCCCAGGAGAAAGGAGGAGAACCACTGCAAAACAGTGCCTCCCACTCCCAACCCCCTGAGACGCCGCAGTAGGATTAGATATTCCATTGTCTGGAATGGTATAGGTCTCCTGGTTGAGCAGGGGCTTGGACTAAAGACCTCAAAGACCTCTTCCAACTCTCTTACTCTTTGAGAGAAACGCTGCCAACCACTCCCCCTCCCCTCGTCCCTTCTTGCACACAGAGAGGGGGAGGGAGGGGAGGAAAGAAGGAGGGGAGGGAAACAGGAAGAAAGAAAGGGAAGGAAAGAAGGAAGGTGATGGGAATGAAAAGGAGGGAGGGAGGGAGGAAGGAAGGAGATTGGAATAAGAGGGAGGGAGGGTCTGAAGGAAGTCCTGCCTTAGCACTTGGCCACCAGCAGCCCTGTTGCCCTTTCGCCATCCACTGGTGGTCTCCCATCCTATTGCTGAGGATGCTTTGGTTACAAAGCCAGGTCTCCTCGCATGGAGAGTGAGTGGGCCTCCCTCTGACCCACGCACTTTGCCCTCCTGCACCCACCATGAGCAACCTGGCCAAGGAGAGCGAGCACAGAAGCAGTAGCCTTGAGGAGAAGGTAAATGCAGCTGGGCACCCCGTCGGGGAAGTGCGGCTAGGCTAGGCAGGGCTGTGGGGTCCTGGTGCCGTGGGAGCTCAAGGGCCGGGCTGGGCGCTTGACCTCCACTGCCCAGGGCTCTAGGCAGTCGGTGCCACCATCCAGGGCCCCCCTGCATGGCCTGAGGCTCAGTGAGGCTCCTCCAGTAGACCATGTCCTGGCGCTCGCCCTGATCCCACCAACCCCTCTGCCAGAGACCCTCAGATCCACCCCAGTCCTGCCCAGGCCCGCACAAGTACCCCCGACATGAGTGACATCAACCTGGCCATGCCCACCCAGTAGGCCACGCCCACACCAGCCGCGCCTATGCCCATCCGGCACCCAACGATAAATAAGTGGGGTTTGGGTTGCAGTTTGGGCACTCGGTCCCTAAAAGGTTCGCCATCACTGCCATAAGCTGTACAATTCAATTGAAAAACAAATTGAAATCTTGTAGGGGGAAAAATAACAATAAGAAATGTACAACTACACGGTTGCATAATTGTGCACACCCTTAATCTAATACTTTGTTGAAGCACCTTTTGATTTTATGACAGCATTCAGTCTTTTGCGTTAGGAGCCTATTAGCATAGCACATCTTGCCTTGAGAATCTTTGCCCACTCTTCCTTGTAAAAGAAATATCTCAAAAAACTGGCATTTAAACCACTGTGTAGACTTTTTATATGGTAGCAAGGTAGGCTTGAGTATATAATAGTTTATGAAATAGGAAACACTAACAACATACTTATATAGAATAAAAGATGGAAAGTAAAATGCTTCACCTATATTGCTTACATTGAACAAAAGATCCTTTTCAGTTTCCAGTAATTTCTGGTTGAAAACTTGAGAGTTCTTAAGATTCTGAATTTCTGAATGGGTGAACCTTCAGAATAAGAGGGTTACTGTATCTAGAAGGCCATGAACTAAGGTTTGGTTGGCATGGTTACTTGTGGTATGACAAAGTTAAATAAATGTTGATTTTAATAACCATTTTACTAGGCGTGCCATTTTGAGAGTTTGGAATAAATATAAAACAAGGTTTTCTAAGGTGCCACTTTGGGCAGGGGCTGGGGCAGCTGCTGCCTGACACCATCAGCCCCCGCACACAGCGAGCGCATGGGGGCCAACAGTGTCCGTCAGCAACCACAGCCTGCCCGCCCCTCGACCGGTGCACTCTGGTGCTCCGCAGCCCACTGCCAATACCGGGCCAGCCCTCCAGCAGCAGGCAGAGTAGGGGAGGGGGGAGGCACATGATGCAGACTGCCGGATGTGCCTACTCTGTCCCATCTGTTTTTGCTTGCGGTTGGAGAGCAGGTTGCTGCTGGTCATCTCCCTGGCCCCCTTGCAGATCTTGGCCTGCACATGAAGCCTGCTCCACTAGCATACCCAATGCACCTTAGCCCCACCTTGGGCTGCTGGTGCCAGCAGGTCATGCAGGTCCATTAGGCTACCACCGCTGCCTGGAGCACCTGGCCTGCCCAGCACAAAGGAGGTGAAATGGCCAGCTAGCAAGCTCAAGTAGAGGTGGTAGAGCACGCCCACGCCCAGCAAGCCAAAGGCCACCTCAAGCGGGGAAAGCCATATCTCCATCAGTGCCATGGCCCCCCCAGTCCCAGCTAGGCTTGTGTGCCTCCCTCCATCTTTGCTGGGCCTGGGTGGCCATGATGCCGATGGGGATCCAGCTTTTCCCACTCGGGGTGGCCTTTTGCCTGCTGGCCCTGGACGTGCTCTACCACCTCTAAGTAGGGCTTCCTAGCTGACCGCTTCACCTCCTTTGTGCTGGCAGCCGTGGTAGGTACTGAGGTGTGCGAGGGGAGCAGAGAAAACAACCCTGATCCCACGTAAGGTGTATTATTTTCTCTGCCATACTTTTTAAACTTTCTTTAAAGTTTACTTCCTGGCAGCAAAAAGCCTTGGAGAGCAGAGAAACCCCCCCCCCCAATCCCACGTAAGAAGGCTTTTCTCCTCCCTCCTTGGCTTTTTGCTCTCAGACATTCTGGCAGCGAACAGCCAAAGGGAGTGGAGAAAAAAACCTTGATCCCATGTAAGGGGCAGTATTTTCTCTGCCATACTTTTAAAACTCTCTTTAAAGTTTATTTGCTGCAGAATGTGGATCCTTCCCATTCTGTTGCACTAAGTAAAACAGTCTGGCAGCGAACATCGAGTGGAGAAAAAAAAATCCAGTCTCAGGTAAGGTGGAGTATTTCCACTTGTCAACAGGGGAAAAAACCCATTTTTTTTGAGATGCCAGACTAGCGTGCATTCACGTGCCTCCAACCGCCTTGCTTGCTGCAAAGCCACATTGCAGCAAGGAAGAAAGGGATTGGAGGCATGTGAATGCACGCTAGTCTGGCCATTTCTGGGCCGGTTCTCCGAACTCAAAATAAATTAGGTACTGGTTCTATGGAATGAATCCCACCACTGGGGTGGGGGCTTTGTAGGATTGTTACTGACAGGCGATAAGATGGTAAGTTCAAGAAGGTCATTGTATTCCATTCAGCCATGGGTTGGCTTTTTCCATGATACAAATCTTGTGTTTTAAAAAATGGTTTAAAGGTCAGGGGAAAAAAATGCAATGAGAATGAGAAGCGCCCCACCACCAGCCACTACTTTCCCCACCCCATCCCAATGGAGCGCTTCATCGCCACCACTGCTCCGACCCACCCCTCGCATGGAGCGTCCTGCTCCCGCTGCCCCAACCCACCCCTCGCAGTGCCCTTTCACGCTCCGCTTGCAGGACGCTGTCCACCGTTTCTTTCAATTTCCCTTCTTGCCGCCGGATATTTTCCATCCATTCCTATTAGTCCGGGCTTTGGGTGGAGATCAGCCACCTGCGCCCACCAGGCCCACCCACCAGGCCCGCCACCCCACATTGACCATGACCACTGGCTGGCGCTGCCTCTCCTGTGACCTCCCCCGTGGCTGGGACACAGCCAAGTTTGCCACTGCCGGCAACATCCCATCCTCACCCAACACACAGGAAGGAGAAGACCCACTGGAGGATGGTGGCCATTTGGAGGCACCGCGAGAGCGGTTGGCACAGCGGGGCGAACCACAACTACATGGCCAGCACAACAAGGTTGGGCTCCTACAGGTTGCCCGCCAAGTGCAGCTGCAGCTTATCACAGAGGGACAGGCTCCTCTTCCTCCTCCTCGAGGCCCCACCCTGCCCACCCGTGAGGCATGTCTGCACTGCTGCACAAGAGGAGGGGGCACCTCCCCAACGGCGGCTCCAGGCTGGCTGGCCTTAGGCCAGTGATGGCAAACTTTTAGAGACCACGTGTGCTGGGGCGATGGCACGTGCCCACAGAAAGGGCTCTGCGTGCCGCCTCTGGCATGTGTGCCATAGGTTCGCCACCACTGATATAGGGTCTTCTTCCACTGTAATTAACTGTAATTATATTGTAATTATAAATGACCATATCTTGGTTTAGTGGACTATTGCTTACATTAACTTCTTTTAATCACTGCAGATATAGGAGGAAAAAAAGACTAATTCTTATATATGAATTCCTTTAAAGCGGAAAATTATGTTCCTATTCTGCAGATTTTAAAAGGGTCCATAACTTTCTTGAAGAAGCAAATTGTCAGTTTGCATAAATGAATCCAAGGCTCCTGAACAGAATCAGAAAATTATTAAATCAAAACATATTATGTACATATAATTCAAGCAATTTTTATTGAAATGTAAATATGTAATTATATATTTATATATTTATCTAATGCAGAGTGTATAATCAATATTTTAAAGTTGCAACTTAAGTTATTTATAACAAATCGCTAAAGTAATGAGAAAACCTAGGAGTCAGGCATAAAGATGGAAATTGACCAACCCAGGACAGAAAGTGTCAAGTTTAATTACATAGCAGAAATCCAAAAAATCTCAAACTGATAGGACTTACCTGCAACACTTGTAATGGTGACTGGCAATCCTTGCACTTGAACACCTACAGCCCCCAAGTTGGCTACACTTACTGTTTGAAAATTAGTTACTGAAGCGATCTGAGACGTATTAAGTGTTATTGGTGCGCCAGCAACAGCTACTGGTGCTATTTGAGCAATTGTACCACCACTTGAAGACACAGGGGTAATAGTTAGCTGCTGGGGTAGCCCGGCATTTTGAACTTGGAGATTTGAAACACTTTGAAGATTCTGGACTTGTACTGTCTGCCAGATGATTTGTCCTGATGGGGTTAAAGTTGGTGCTCTTATGAGTATTTGTGTTGGACTCACTGCTTGCAGCTGAACATTTGGCAAAGACTGTTGCTGAATGGCCTGAATAGTTTGTCCTGACTGAAGCTGGAAAGATTGTGGAGAAATTGCTTGAATAATCTGCTGCTGAGGCTGTTGGAATTGTATCTGCTGGAGAATAGGTTGACCTACTATTTGAACCTGTTGTAGTGAATTTGACTGATCCTGCAAATTTTGCAACCCATTAGACTGAAGCTGACTAGAATTTTGTACCTCTGTTTCAGATGTGGTCATTTGAGCTTCTTCAGTACTAGTTTCAGAACTATTTGCTGTGCTTGCATACTGGTCTGTTTCTTCAGTAGTTACTAATGTTTCACTGCCTGTTAGTGATGTGGAAACTGTAGTTGTGCAAGGAGGAGGAGAATCAGGCATAACACTAATAGAAGCTGTTGTGACAGGCGTTGACAATAGCTGATTTCCATTGGAAAGTCCACTATTAGTGGACTGGGCAACCTGACCAGAACTACTACCAGTTGCAACATTTATTACAGGTAATGCTAGAGTTACTCCCCCAATATTTATAGGCAATGAAGTTACAACTTGAGCCTGAGTACCAGCAATAGGTAGCTGCAATGGAATAGAAACACCAGGCCTAATCTGGACAGGAACTGTTTGATTTGCCAAATTCTGAGCAATAATACTCCCAGAAGATGCCCTATTTGTAGTTGCAATAATAGCTTGATTATTCCCTGCAGGAAAGAGCTGAATCTGACCCTGTATATCTTGCAGAACTGTGGCATTAGTAGGATTTATCTGAATTTGTTGACCTTCTGCTGTCTGAATTTGTGGAATCACTTGGTACTGAACACTACTACCTGAACTCTGTACTTGGATGACTTGAAATTGTCCTGGAGTTACTCCAGAAGAATTGCTTGGTTTTGTTTTTGAGGGGGGATACATTTCCATTGTTGCTATTGGACAGACTTGCTACAGTTGAAGTAACAGAAGATGTTTGCTGGTTGTTGTTCTCTTTTGAAGCAGAAGCTGCAACAAATTGCCAAGCATTTCCAGCAAGCTGAGTTGTTACTAATTCTAACTGCTGTGGTTGACTCTGAAGCTGCACCAAACCCTGACTAGGATCTATAATAATCTGTTGTCCAGTTGCTTGATTTTCATCAGGAGTTCCTATTTTACTGCAGGTTGCTGCCAACAGAGCCAGAGGGGAGGGCTGAGAATCCTAATAAAAATATTATGTGTATTAGAACACAAACTACAAAGGAACAGCAGTAAAAGCGTTCTACATATTAGACTATGTAACAAATTTTAATTTAGTTTTTGTTCCTGGATACAAATTGTGTTTTCCTAATCCCTTATACCTAAAATAAATAGAAAATAGCTATTGTTCCATAAAAACTTTACTTCTGTGGTCAGGACAATATTTTGAAATTTATCTGTTTTTGAGAACATTCTCAATTCATACTCAATGGTGAGTAGACGTCCAGAATATTCTGGAACTGTGAGAACTGTCCAGACATTTCTAGAATTGGCAAGAATTTTCTACAACTTTCTAGCACTTTCTGGGACTATGCAGCAATATCCACAGAAATAGGAAAGTACAGGTGCCTTAAACCAACATTGTTGGGGGCAATTAAACTGACTTTGTAATAATGCCGCTTGGAGGGGGTGTGAAAGCCCTAATAAGCAGGCATATACATAGAATGAAGGCTACTGCTAAGCTTGTAAGCCGCCCTGAGTCTTCGGAGAAGGGCGGGATATAAATGGAATTAAAATAAATAAATAAATAAATTTTAGTTTGTCTAATTGCTGAGTAAGAGAATACTGAATAGCAATATTTGAGTTAGACAGCATCAAGAGGTTGATTGCACCCAGCAGATGCATTTTGCCATGTGTGTGTGGACAATTTATCAAGACAAGAACAAAAAGTACTCTGTGAGTGTGTTAAGATGTGCAAGGCCTACAAAGCATACTTCAGCATGCCTATTGGGGATCGAGACAAGCCCTGGGCACCTCATTTCACATGTAAACACTACAAGAAAACTCTTGAAGGTAAGGTGAACAATTGCTGCTTGCTAGATGGAATTTCAGTGATTTATTACAGTTTAAGAGTTGCAATTAATAAAATTTGCACTATTTTCAATGTTCTAGAAAAATACAGACTACAATATGTATATTATACCCTATGGTAATATCTTGCACAATATTAGGTAATGTGTGAATTTTTATTTTATTTTTTTCATTTATATAATTCTGCTATGTTGACCTCTGCCGGAACTTTGGTGACCTGTCGATAGCATTCCTCCTTTGGTCTGCTGCCGATTCTTCACAGATTTGTACTTCAGATTTGTTTTCTAAGTCAGAAGAAACTTCCCTGGGAAAGGGGAAGCTCTGGAAATTAAAGCTTTTGTTTCCCTGGATGCCTGGATGCTCTCCGAGAACTTCTTGAAGAAGTAATCGGGTGAGCCTCTGCCTGGGGGCGGAGCAACCAAGAGCATGTTCGCCATGGAAGAACCAGACATTTAAAATGGACAATAAGGTCTGCCACCATCTCTTAGAACACTAGCTTTATGCATGTTTAGCTTTTGCTATAAAACAGGCTCCCTTTTGCTTCAGCCTTTTTCTTTTTGTTGAAATATCATCATTTCTGAAGCTTTGTAAGTATAAGAGAGTGAGGAGGGGAGTAGTTGTTGTAACTAAGCCAAAATAAGCCGGAAATCATTGTGTAAACTATCTTAAAAACTTTTGGATTTAAACTTTTTAGAGGATTTTATCATCAACTTTAACTGACTCTGCTGAATGTCTTTGCTGAACTTTTTTATTTCTAAAATAAAGACTGCTTAAATGGTGTTTTGATTCTGCTGTGAGGCAGGGGAGAAACAGTTCCGATTTTGATTGGTCCAGCTGTTTGCTAAAGAAAGAGGCTCAGTCTTAGTTTTCTCTGTAGCTTATTCTTGGATGCAGAGAACACCTCCCATAATTTAAATTGGGCTTTCATGTTCAGAGTTTTGGAAGACATGGACTTTGAGGAGAATTTTATCCAAGGGATTAAAGCAGTTTATACATCACAGCAAGCAAAGATTATTATTAATGGGGACTTAACCAACCCTTGCGAAATTCAAAAGGGTATGAAACAAGGATGCCCCCTACCTCCCTTATTGTTTATATTGGTGTTGGAAGTTTTGAATAGAGATATTAGGCAAGATGAGAAAATAACAGGTATAAATATTAAAAAGGAAGTTTATAAATTGAGGGCATTTGCTGATGACTTGGTTATATTTTTGCAAGACCCAAAACATAATATAGACTATTTGATGAGGAAATTAAATGAGTTTGGGGTTTTAGCAGGTTTTAAAATAAATATACAGAAAACAACAATGCTTACTAAGAAAATGACCTCAGGATGGTGACATATTGACTAAATATGTTCCAGATGGCGCTTGGGTCCTTACCTATCTCCCTCACTTACAGCCCGGTCGATGCCTTGGTTGATGCCTGGGAAAGGGCGGCTACCGAGGCACTCGACCGTGTTGTACCCTTGCGACCCCAGACTCGGCACAGATCCCGTTGGGCTCCATGGTTTACTGTGGAGCTCCGGGAGATGAAGCGTCGGAGACGGGGTCTAGAGAGCGGTTGGAGGTCCACCCGGTCTGAATCTGACCGATTGCGACTAAGAGCCTTCACAAGGTCTTACCTTGCTGCGATGAGGACGGCGAAGTCTAATTACTTCGCTGCCCTCATCGCGTCCGCAGATAATCGCCCAGCCGCCCTGTTTAGGGTGACTCGCTCTCTCCTTAATCGGGAGGTGAGGGAGGAACCCTTACAGGGTCGAGCTGAGGAGTTTAGTCATCATCTGGTGGACAAAATCGCTCAGATCCAGTTTGGACTCTGACTGGGCAGAGTCTGGCATGGAGGAATCAAGCGGTCTTGAGCATGTTATCTGGACTGAGTTCGACCCTGTTTCTCCCGATGACGTGGACAGGATTATGAGGAGACTGAGCTCCACCACTTGTTTACTGGACCCGTGCCCCTCCTGGCTGGTTTATGCGGCTTGGGAGGAGACACGAGGCTGGTTCCAGGCAGTAATAACTGCTTCCTTGAAGGAGGGTATCTTCCCCGCTGCCTTGAAGGAGGCGGTGGTGAGGCCCCTCCTCAAGAAGCCTGCCCTGGAGCCGGCTGTTTTAAATAACTATCGTCCGGTCTCCAACCTTCGCTTTTTGGCGAAGGTTGTTGAGAGTGTGGTGGCGCATCAGCTTCCTCTGTTCCTGGAGGACACTGATTATCTGGACCTGTACCAATCGGGTTTCAGGCCCGGGTACAGCACGGAGACGGCATTGGTCGCACTGGTAAATGATCTCTGGCGGGCTCGGGACAGGGGATGTTCCTCTGTCCTAGTCCTTTTAGATCTCTCAGCGGCTTTCGATACCATCAACCATGGTATCCTACTGCGGCGTCTCAGTGGGTTGGGAGTGGGAGACACCGTTTTACGGTGGTTCTCCTCCTACCTCCTGGGCCGCTCGCAGTCGGTGTTGATGGGAGGGCAGAGGTCCGCACCGAGGTCTCTCGTTTGTGGAGTCCCTCAGGGGTCGGTCCTCTCTCCCCTCCTGTTCAACATCTACATGAAACCGCTGGGCGAGCTCATTCGTGGTTTCGGGGTGGGGTATCATCAGTATGCTGATGATACCCAACTTTTTCTTTCCACCCCGAACCAACCCAGTGATGCACTCGACGTGATGTCCCGTTGCCTGGAAGCGGTCCGGGTTTGGATGGGGAGAAACAGGCTTCGACTCAATCCTGCCAAGACTGAGTGGCTGTGCATATCGGCATCTCGAATAAACCAGGTTGTTCCACCACTAATGATGGGGGGTGAGGTGTTACCCCCCGTCGATAGGGCTCGCAACTTGGGCGTCGTCTTGGATTCATGGCTCAATTTTGAAGATCATATAGGAGCCGTGACCAGGGGGGCCTTTGCCCAGGTTCGACTGGTGTGCCAGTTGCGGCCCTATCTGGACCAAGATGCCCTACGCACAGTCACTCATGCGCTTGTGACCTCCTGGCTAGACTACTGCAACGCTCTCTACATGGGGCTGCCCTTGAGGACCACTCGGAGGCTTCAGCTGGTGCAGAATGCAGCTGCGCGAGTTGTTATGGGAGTTTCCCGATACTCCCATGTAACACCTCTTCTCCGTGAGCTGCATTGGCTTCCGGTTGCCCTCCAGGTGAGATTCAAGGTGCTGGTGATGACCTATAAAGCCCTAAATGGCTTGGGTCCGGGATATTTGAGGGAACACCTGCTGCCGGCATCAACTTCCCATCGTCCTGTGCGCTCCCACAGGGAGGGCCTTCTTAGGGTACCGCCGGTTAAGGAATGCCGGCGGGTTATCCCCAGGGGCAGGGCGTTCTCTGTGGGCGTGCCGGCCCTTTGGAAACAGCTTCCCACGGAGCTTAGGACCGCCCCCGACCTTCGCTCATTTCGTAGGGACTTGAAAACTTGGTTTTTTGAGTTGTCTGGCCCAGACTGAGGGGTTTTAATTATTTAATTAATGGGGTTTTAGTTAAGTTCAGGGATTAATTTAATCTTAGTTTTAATCGTTTTTAATTCTATATGATGTATTTTAACTTTTAATTTTCCCTGTAAACCGCCCTGAGTCCTACGGGAATAGGGCGGTATATAAATTTAAATATAAATAAATAAATAAATAAAAAGTTTGGCTTTAAGGTTGAGAAAAAAATGAAATACCTGGGGTTATACTGCCAAATACAAATGAAAAACTGTTTTAAAATAACTATGTGCCTCTTTGGAATTGTGTCAAAAAGGACTTATTGAGATGGGATAAACTGCAATTATCATTAATAGGTAGAATTTCTGTAAGATGAATGTTTTACCAAAGATGTTTTCTGTTTCAGACATTACCAATACTTGCAACTGATACTCCATTTAAACAATGGCAGATGGATATCTCCAAGTTTATATGGCAAGGGAAAAAACCAAGAATTAAATACAAATTACTGCAAGATGCTAAGGAAAGAGGAGGTTTGGGTTTACCAGACTTGAAATTGTATTTCTATGCTTGCTGTTTGGTCTGGCTAAAAGAGTGGGTTAATCTTCAGAATAAGAGGTTACTCAATTTAGAGGGCTGTTAGGCATATGGTGATAGCCTACAATGTTGGGTTGAAAATATACTGTATGAACCATGATGTTGTGACTTTAAGATGTTAATTGGCCAATGGGTGTGTAAGTGTTCTCATGGCCATAAGAGGGGGCTAGGAACGTAGCTTCTTTCTCTCTGAATTCACTGCTCTCTCTACTGTTACTGTTTTTGCTGTTTTGCTGTACTATTGGTTTACTACTGTGATAAACCTGTACAACTGTGTATTGACCTCTGGACCGGTAAGAAGACTTTGTATTTGGATTGCTACTTGGACTGTTACTATTGTGTATGACCTGGACTGTTTATTTCGACCATGCATTTTTGTTTTTACACCACCTCAAAGTAAACTACTTTCAACTTTTACAACTCAGTGTACTCTTGTGGTTACTGTGTGACTCTTACTGCTCTCAGTACCCTTCCTTGTCTGTGCAACTCCTTGGTAGCACAAGGAGACCTCTGCACAATTCCTAACAAGGGCCATGAATTAAGTGCGATTTGGATGGCACAGCTATTTATTGTACGGCAAGGTTAAAGTAAATGTTGATTTTAATAACCATTGTTAGGAGTGCCATCCTAAGAGTTTGGAATAAATATAAAACAAGGTTTTCTGTGAAGATGCCTCTCTGGGTGTCCCCCCCAGGAAGCTTTTTTTTTTACAAAGGAAATGGGGGTGAAGCCAGACTGGTGAACTTACGGTCAAATAATATCTTTTAAGAGGATATCCAAAGAGGAGTTAGAATCAGAAGGGCGTGTCTGCCATTGGTTTACATATTTAAAATTGAAAGAAAGATTTAAATCAGACAAAAAGAGTTGTGAGTTTGATTCTGTGAAAAATTGGAAATCCTACTGCGTGGTAGTGATGAACATACTATTGCTATGGTCTATAAACTGTTATTGAATTTGAATCTGGAGAATGAATATTTAAACATTGCATGACTCAGTGGGCAAGAAACTTTGGATATAATGTAATGCTTGAACAACAGAATAATATGTGGATGAAAGGTCTAAAAGGACTAGGGGTGACATGATAGCAGTGTTCCAATTTCTCAGGGGTTGCCACAAAGAGGAGGGAGTCAAGCTATTCTCCAAAGCACCTGAAGGCAGGACTAGAAGCAATGGTTGGAAATTAATCAAAGAGAGAAGCAACCTAGAACCAAGGAGAAATTTCCTGACATTTAGAACAATTAATCAGTGAAACAACCTGCCTCCAGAAGCGGTGAATGCTCCAACACTGGAAGTTTTTAAGAAGAGACTGGACAACCATTTGTCTGAAATGGTATAGGGTATAGCCTGCCTAAGCAGGGGGTTGGACTAGAACAGGGCTTTTCAACCGGTGGTACGCATACCACTTGTGGTACTTTGCCACATGCCAGGTGGTACGTGACTGCTAGCCAAGTGTAGCAGGGGAAGGGAATGAGTCTAAGCGAGCCAAGCCTGAGGGAGAGGGAGAAGCAGCTGGAGCTGCAGGACTGTCTGGGCTCGGCAGAAGCCCCAGGAGCCAGCAGGGCTCCAGCTGATTGGCGCTTCCAGAAGCAGCTCAGAGCTGGAGGTGAACTGAAGAAAAAAAAAGGGGGGGGGGAGAGGAGAGGCTATAAAAGAACGTGGTTTGGGTGGGGGAAGGGGAAAAAAGACAACAGGAAATGTTCAATCCCTTTAAACAAATGTAATTAGTTTTACCCCCTTTAAATGAGTCTTCCTGTGGCTTTTAGAAAGTTTTCTTTGAAGGTAAACTGGCTTACCGGTAATTTAAAGCTAAAGCTTATCCCAATTTCCCAGTCTCGAATTGCAACATTGTGACACAAGCCTGAGGCACCTTAGAGAGAAAAAAACAAGTTTGTGTTTATTTTCTTGCTTTGCACTTGATTACTGTGTCTTTAAGGGTACAGGGAAGGGATTGGGGGGTGCATTCTTACTACACTGTGGAAGGAGAGCTCAGAAGGTAGGGAGGAAGAAGAGGAGAGGGAGAGAGGAAGAAGGGCCAACCAGCTAGCTCAGGAGTCTACAAACTTAGAAACGTTAAGACCTGTGGACTTCAACTCCCAGAATTCCTCAACCAGCCATGAGGGCCGAGGAATTCTGGGAGTTGAAGTCCACAAGTCTTAAATGTGCCAAGTTTGAAGATCCCTGAGCTACCTGGTAGTGGTGCATATTAATAAACATGGATAAATTCATCATACATTTGTCAGTGCAAAGGGAAAGTGATTCAGCAAAGGAACAGCCACCAAAGAAATTAAAACTGGTACTTTTTTCTACAGTTTGTAATAGTTTATTAGATTATAGAATAAAATACAAAAATAGAAAAGCAAATAGTAGGACACAGTGGGGAGGAAAAAGGGGGGAAAGTGAGGAGGAGAAGGGAAAAAGAACAGAGTTCCTCTGTTGCAGTACAAGGAAGCATTAATATTGAACCTCAACTTTTTACTTTTCCATAATATTATAAACTAGCCATTTCTATAACAAATGAATCTAATCAGTAAAATCCCAAATCCCCCTTTTTTTAGTCATCAAGTTTCTGACACCTTGCTAAGCACTGGTGGTACTCAAATATTGTCATATCCTAAAAGTGATACAATCTGTGAAAAGGTTGAAAAGCCCTGGACTAGAAGACCTCCAAGGTCCCTTCCAACTCATTATTTTACACTAAATTACAATTTATAAGAAAACTGTTATAAGATGATGCATTGTTGGTATTTAACACCAGGTAAGTTGTCAAGAATGTATAAAGGTATTTCAAATGAATGTTGGAAATGCAAATGTAAAGAACGGACCTTTTATTATTTATGGTGGACATGTGATAAAGCAAAGAAATATTGGAGTAGGATTCACATCTTAATATAGAAGATTCTCAAAGTGAATATAAAGATAAAACCAGAAACTTTGCTTCTGGGTTTAATGGAAAACGACTTGGAAAAATTGGAACTTCGATGTTATAGATGTTGACTGCAGCAAGATTACTTTACACACAAAAATGAAAGTTTGATTCCTACAATGGATGAATGGTTGCAAAAGTTGATGGAGTTAGCAGAGATGGCCAAATTGACTGCTTTGATCAAAGAAAAAATACAATTACTTTTGTTTCTACTTAGAAACTGCTTCTGGACTTTTTGCTTGAGGTGGAAAAAAATGACACTTTGATTTTGGGTTTTACCAATTAATAGGTTTGTTATAGAAATGGCTAGTTTATATTGTTATGTAAAAATAAATAGTTGAGGTTTGATGTTACTATCTTATTCTACTGCACCAAAGGGAGTCGGAAGTCAACTTTTTCTGTTTTCCCCTTGCCCCACTCTTTTCCCTTCCCCTTTTCCTCCCCTATTTTCCTATTTTATTTTGTATTTTTGTATTGTATATTATAAACTAATAAATATAAAAAGTATTCAGAGTGAGCTGTCAGCCTCACTAGATAGATCAGACCATGAAATCAACTCCACAGGAAGCCTAAAACTACTTTTATTGAGATTGGCTCTAATAAAGAATCTTGAAAGTCACAATTCTGCTATGTTTACAAGTTGGTACAGGGGAGAAAAGATTGCCATAAAGTTTGCTATCCCAAGAATTTGGTAGCAACTGACTGACCACTCAAGCAACTGCTACTTCTGCATGGTGGACCCTTCCAAACGTCGAACTGGCAAGAGTGCTCCTATCATGTATCTAGACATTCCTTCATTACCTTGGTACTAGACAGCCCTTAGCTCCCTGTTCCCACCACTCTGGAGAGGGATCAGCCATCTTCAGGAGCAAGAAGCAAGTCAGGCAGCGAGGAAGATATTGCAGATACAGATTACAATTTCACAGATGCGGCTGAGGAAAGCCATACTTCCCCAATCATACAGACCTTAACAATCTGATCAAAGACCTTGGTCTTGCCAAGTCCCATGCTGAGCTTCTGACATCTAGGCTCAAGGAGTGTAAATTGTTGGATTAAAGTGTATAAGTCACAGATCAGAGAAAGCATCGCCGTTTTTCGAACTTCTTCCGTCAACAAGATGGGCTGTGCTTCTGCAACAATGTGGCCTGTCTATTCAAGTCTATAGGAATCACCTGTAACCCAATGAATGGCACCTATTCATAGACAGTTCATCCAGGAGCCTCAAAGCCGTGCTGTTTCATAATGGGAACAAGTACCCGTCTCTCCCTATGGCTGACTCTGTGCACCTCAAAGAGGACACCAGTGTCAAGATGTTGTCGAGTGCCTTGAAGTATGACAACTATAGCTGGGAGGTCATTGCAGACTTCAAAATTGTGTCATTCCTGATGGGCCTCCAAGGCAGTTTCACAAAGTTTCCTTGTTTGCTTTGCCTCTGGGACAGCTGGGACACTAAGGCGCACTATCAGAGAAGGGACTGGACACAGCGGACTGAGTTCTACGTAGGGAAGAACAACATAAAGTGGGAGCCACTGGTAGACCCTCAGAAGGTTCTGATGCCACCACTGCATATCAAATTAGGCCTCATCAAACAATTTGTCACGTCTGTAGACAAGGAGTCAGCAGCTTTCAAGTACCTCCAAGATCTCTTTCCACAGCTGTCAGAGGCAAAGGTTAAAGCTGGTATCTTCATCGGAACACAGATAAAGATCATAGTGTGTGACAAATTTGCCAAGAAGCTGAACAGGATGGAGAAAGTGGCTTGGAACAGTTTCGTTGCAGTGGTTCACGACTTTCTGGGCAATCACAAGGCTGAAAACTACTAGCAGCTGGTTCAAACTCTAAAGAACTATGCCAAAATGGGATGCAGAATGTCCCTCAAAGTCCATTTCCTTGATGCTCAGCTTGACAAATTCAAGGAGAACATGGGTGCTTACTCAGAGGAGCAAGGTGAGCGCTTTCACCAGGCTATACTAGACTTTGAACGTTGTTACCAAGGACAGTATAATGAAAATGTGATGGGGGACTACGGGGGCTTCTTCAAGAAAGCGATTTGCAGTATAGCCACAAAACTAGAAAATCTACTCATTTCTGAACCCTTTTGAGTGGTTTTGACTGTCTTTGTGTATTTGCCGTGCAAGTATATATTGTTCTTTCTCTGCTTAAAAAAGATAAAAATTCACCTGTTTTGTCTGTATAAATACAAAACCTTTGTAGGCAGTGGTTACAAAATCAAAGCTTGTGATGAATATAGCCATTTTTGCATAGGCTTTAGACGTAAGCAGTTGAAATACAAAATTTAGAAGCCAGGAACAAAAATTGTGTTACATACATTAAGAAAGTTAGTTAAGCATAAAGCTATGGAGGGGGTGTTTAATGGGAAATTACCTATATTACCCACTCCAACTAATCATTTCTTCCTCCGAGCATTTCAAAGACCTCTAAAGTAAATTTTGATGAAAACTGATACCATCCGGAAATACTTGGTAGTAGTGTAGGATGTTTGCCATCTCTCTCCCTCCCTCTCGTTCTCCTCCATTTTCTTACAATTTACCTGAGAAGCTCCAGTTTTGTTTTTCTTATTGTTGTTCTCAGCCTCATGTTTCTCTCCCTCGGAGGGCATAGCTTCCTCCTTCTTTTGAACTTAAAAAAAATAAACAAAATATTTTTATTTTTATTTTATTTTAATTCCATTTATATCCCGCCCTTCTCCGAAGACTCAGGGCGGCTTACAAGCTTAGCACTAGCCTTCATTCTATGTATATGCCTGCTTATTAGGGCTTTCACACACACACCCCAAGCGGCATTATTACAAAGTCAGCTTAATTGCCCCCAACAATCTGGGTCCTCATTTTACCTACCTCGGAAGGATGGAAGGCTGAGTCAACCTTGAGCCTGGTGGGACTCGAACCTGCACTAATTGCAGGCAGCTGGTGTTACTTAAGGAGGCATTAGCCCACTGCTCCACCAAGGCTATATATTAAGCAACATCCTTCATTTCTATTTTGGCACAGAAAATAATCAGAACGTTCTCACCCACCCCTGGTCCTCCACACTCCCGCTAGTTGAAAGCCACTGTCCACCTTTCTAATGGAAAACAAGAAGACTTAAGAAACGTGGTTTTAAAGTCGACCTACAGGAGCTGGCGATGAACGCCCAGAAAGGGGAGGTTTGATTGGTTTCTGTCAACGGAGACTGTAAGGCAGAGGGGAAAAAACCACCCACAACTCTCCCCCGCCTCCTGCCCCTAAAGCATCAACGGCTACTGAGTGGCCCAGGATGCTTTTAGGGCAGAAGGGACGTGCAGGGGAGGGGAAAATGGGAGGAAATAGGAACGAAGGAGGGAAGGATGGATGGATGTGCACAGGCGAGAGGGCTAGGAAAGAAAGGAGAAATGGAAGAGGGAGAAAGGAAGAGTAGGAGGGAAGAGAAAGGGGCTCCGGAGGAATGAAGCACGTAGGTGGGATGGCGCGGAAAGGAAGCGGAGGCGGGAGGGAGGGTGGGAAGCTACGTACCGTACATCCCGCATTAACGCCCGCTGAGGCGCGGCTCGAGGAGGAGGGAAGGGAGGGCGGAGTGTTAGAGGGTAGCTGCGAGAGTAGGCCAGTTGTTGCCGGAACTGGGAGGAGCATGTCGGCTTATTTTTTCCCCTGGGCTGTGGCGTAGCTGCCTGTCTTTCCGCCCGCTGCCGGCGCTTCCGTTAGCGCCGGCGCCTGATTGACAATTTAGAATCGGACGAAGTGGGGGAGGGTGCAGAGGGTGGGGCCCTGGGAATCCTCGGCTGACACACACACCTGCCCCCAAGGAGGGAAGCCAACTGGCCTAGAGAAAAAGGGGTGGGGGACGGAGGGCAGAGGGACGAGCGAGGGTGGCGCAAGGCTTGAACCACACGCGAACCGAGCCCTGACTTGAAAGTGGCTCATGTTGTAATGAGAGCCTGCGGTCTCAAAAGCAGCGACCCTGAAAGGAAGGGTTTGCCCAAGCAGGCACGAGGGGGGTGGGGGAAGAAGTTGGTAAAACTACTGTGGTGGGGCTGGTTTTCCCTTCTCTTACGGCCGAGCGCTCCCCATGGCAAAAAGGAAACTGGAGGCGGGATTAATGGTGGGGCGATGCCGAAGGACTTGGATTCCCAGTCGGCCCCTGATAAAAGGACACCCTCTACTTGTGAGGTGATCTCACGATGAATCGTTAAAGGTGCTTCCAAGAAAAGGCATCACGCAGAGATGCAATCATATTAGCTTTATTCAATGATAGATCAAAGAGAAAGAAATACTTGGCATGAAAGCATTCATGCCTGCATGTGAGAGAGAAATAAAATAAAAGAAAACAAGCTAGCATTACATGACTAAAACAGAAGGACTAGGAGCTAGGAGAGGAGAACTGGAACTAGAAGGAGAAATGGAGAACTAGAACAAAGAGCAGCCCCTCGTGCAGAGGTATTTATGGGGGGTCTTGGTCCCTTCCTGACCATAAAACTCTCTCGCCAATGGGGCTGTCGGGTCCGAGACCCTTGGCTCATCAGTGGAAGCAAAGAAGCCTCTTTGCTCCCATCTGATGACCTTTTTGGGGAACTGCCAATGGCTGGCACAAAACATCTAACAATTCCCCTTCTTGCCAGCCAATGACAGGGACCAGTGAATGTATGTGAGGGGCGAGCAGGTGTCATAGACATGCATGAAAACATTCAGAAGGCCAAACACAAACGCTTACACAGAAGGTTGTGCCGGTCAATGGGAACAGGTTTGGTAAACAGATCAGCTATCTGGTCAGCTGTATTACAGTGCTCAACATGTATAAAACCCTTTTTGGTAAGCTGCCTGACATTTTTATAGCGTATGTCTATATGGCGAGATCTAGAGCCTACTGCATAAGCGCCCGAGATTGCAATTGCGGCAGTGTTGTCCTCTAGAATTTGGATGGGCAGAGGGGGAGATGCCCAGATGCTTGTTATCAGCTCATTGAACCAAGTCAAATCATTGGCCGTGTCTGAAAGGCTGGCATATTCAGCCTCGGCCGTGGAGCAAGAAATAAATTTTTGCTGCCTAACATGCCAATGTATTGGGCAGCCATTTAGCAATATGAGGAAACCAGAAGTGCTCCGTCTACTTTTGGTGTCGCCAGCCCAGTCTGCGTCTGAGTAAGCGGAGAGCTGGGCCGTCTTCCCCTTCTCTGGTTCTAGCATAAGGAGGGCATCAGCCGTGCCCTTAAGGTATCTAAGCACCCTTTTAACAGCAGTCCAGTGGAATTCCTTTGGGTGTTCCACGTGCCTGGACAATAGATTCACAGCTAAAGCTATGTCAGGTCTGCTCCAATTGCTGATGTATAGCAAGGAGCCAATCACAGATCTGTAAAGCGTGTTATCTGTGAACTCAGGACCGTCCTTATGGGTGTGGTTGTAAAAGTCGCTTTGCATTGGGCTATGCGTAGGATTAGATTCTGTCATTTTGCATTTGGCCAGTAATTCCTCTATCTTTTCTTTTTGAGATAGAGCAAACCCCCCCTTAGTGGCCAAAATATGCACACCCAAGTACTTGTCAACCCGCCCCAAAGACTTCAGAGTAAACTTTTCTTCCAGGGCCTTGGCAAATTCATCACACCCTTCCTTGTCAGGCCCTACATATAATAGGTCGTCCACATAAACTAACACCCGTTCTGTGGTTCCCTTGGAATTGCGTGTGAAAACACATTCATCTGCATGAGATGTGGTGAAACCAACTTGTTCTAAACTCTTTCTAAGACAGTCATACCATAATTTCCCTGACTGCTTGAGACCATATAACCCTTTGTGGAGCAACCATGTATTTCCCCCTTCTTGCTGGTAGCCAGGAGGGGCCCTCACGTAGATCTGACGGTCCAGGTTGGCGTGGAGGTAAGCCGTCTGGATGTCGAATTGGAAGACTTCTTCTCCCAGAGCGGCTGCAGTCACGAGGGCGGCCTTGACGCTCTCTCCCCGGACAGTTGGAGAGTAAGTCTCCGAGTAGTCCTCCATGTAACGCTGAGCGAAGCCCTGGGCTACCAAACGGGCCTTATATAGGTAGAGGCCATTGGCAAGTGGTTTGGCCTTGTAAACCCACCTTGTGCCAATGACTTTCCTCTCCTTTGGTGGTTGCTGGGGGGTGAAGACTTTGAGTTTCTTTAAGCTCTGCATCTCCTTCTCCATCGCGAGCTGCCATTTCTCCTGCTCTTCGATGGGCAGCTCCTGGATGTCAGAGAAGGATTTTGGGGTGACCACAACGCTGTTGACAGACGCGATGTGGCCAATGTCAATTCTCTTTGGCGGGACCCCTTTGTTGGACCGCTTTGACCTCCTTACCTTCTGCCACTCACCGCTCTTTTCTTCCGCGGGTCTCTGAGGTGTTGCTGGGGGTGAAGACGGCGTGTCTTCCTCCATGGGACTGGACGCATCTTCGTCTTGTTCCTCACTTTCGTCGGTGGCAGGGTATGTGGTCGTCTCAGGTGATGTCGTGGTCGGTGTGCCTTTGGTGGGTTGGTTGGCATATGGGCTCAGATCATTTGAGTGGATCTGGGTCCAATTGGAATCCTCTTCGAAAGAGGCAGATTGGGAAGTCACAGGCCTGCCCCCTTCTCCCAGGAAACGATAGGCCTTGGAGCCAGGAGCATAGCCCAAGAACCTTAGTCTCTGGGAAACAGATCTCCCCTTCTTCCGCAGCTGCTTGGGGATGTGCACCCATGCATAGGAACCAAACACACGCAAATGTGCCAGATTTGGTTTCCTACCGTGAACCAGGAAATATGGGGTCTGGTTCACAACACTGCTCCAGGTGCGGTTTAAGGTGTAATTGGCGTAATGGACCGCCTCTCCCCAGTATGATTCTGCGACACCTGCGTCTGCAATCAGACTACGCATCATGGTTTGCAGGATTCCATTTCTTTTCTCAGCTACACCATTTTGAGAAGGGGTGAATGGTGCAGTAAGAAAATGGCGGATGCCCTTACGCCTTACCCAGTCCTGGAACTTCTGAGACATGAACTCAGCCCCGCGATCGCTCTGCAATTGTGCGATCTTGGTCTTGTACTGGGTCTCTACGAAGTTGTACAGAGACTTTATGGCGTCAAAGGCTTCAGATTTTTCTGTGAGGGTATACACGTGGCCGTATCGTGAAAAATCATCAACGGCAGTGAGAAAATACTTTTTCTTTCCTAGGGATGGTGTAAAAGGCCCAACCAAATCAACATGTACTAGTTGGTACGGGTATTGAGTCTTGCGTAATGACACCTTTGAGATAGGAGCAGCCTTCCTCTTTGTTTTCTTGCAAATGGCACAGTCCAGAAACACGTCACAGTCCTTGAGCTGGACTCCCTCAGCAAATTCTCCCATCTTTTTAACTACAGGGAAGCTTGCATGACCTAACCTTCTGTGCAGCAGGTGGGCACACTTATCATGCAGCCGCTTCCCCACTGACACCCTCTTGGCTCTAGTTGCTTTGAGTGGTGCTGTAGGTGCCTGCTGAGATTCAGGCTCCTTGCCCACACTGCCCTTGGAAAGCCTTGGGGCAGGCTGTGGTGGCTTGGGAGAAAAATATGGTAAGCCATTTATGATGGTAATATTTCCAATGATCTTCTGGTTCCGGGTGACATGACCTCCCCCCTTGCGAAATAAAACTTCCACTTTGTCATCGTCACACAATTTGGTAATGCTTAATAGGTTGTTGGCTATGGAGGGGGCCTGTAAAACACCTTCAACTTTTCCAAGTCCAGGTACAGAAACAAAACCCTCCCCAACAACTGAAGCAGTATCGCCATTTGCCACTTTGACAGATGAGTTAATTTTCTTTAACCTTTTAAAACCTTGACTCATATTAGTAATGTGAGAAGAAGCTCCAGAGTCCAGTAACCATAAGTCAGTGGAGCTATCAGCCTTTGTTGTGGGGGTGAGGGAACAAGTATGGAGAAAATTTCCTTTGCCCCTGCCACGCCCCCTTCCTTGCCCCTTGCCCCTTACTTGATTGGGACCACGTTTAGGGGCTTGATGTTGATGGGGGCAGTCTTTCTTGAGGTGCTCCTCAGAGCCACAGATGAAACACTTAAGTAGAGCATTAATTTGCTCTGAGTTGTGGCGCCCCCTTCTGGCTTGCTGAGTGGTGACTCTGGCGTATTCTCCAGCATCCCGTCTCCTTCTATCCTCCTCGATCAGTCTTCCTGTGAGGTAGGACAGATTTATGTCTTCCCTCTTGACCGCTTCGAGTGAAACAATGAAATTGCTCCAACTCCTGTCTAGGGAAGCAAAAATGATCGCGACCATGTTCACATCAGTTACAGGAAAATCTCTGGATATCAATTCTGCCCTGAGTGCCTTTAATTTTGCAAGATGTTCAGGCATGCTGGCACCAAACCTCAGTCTGGTTGTATAAAGCTCAGTTGTATGTCTGGTGATGGAACCAATGGTATCGCTGTTGAATAAATTGTATAATAGTTGCCAAACTTGAGCAGCTCTGAGACCTGCTGGAATGCTGGAGAACAAGTTATTATCCAGCGAACTGAGCAGAGCAGAATAAGCCTGCAAATGTCGCCACTCTTCTTGACGTCCCCATGGGGGAGGGGGTGGTTTCTGAACCATTTGTAGAGTCCCATTCTTTAAGAGATATAGCTGTATATCTTTACTCCAACTGTTATAATTTTCCCCTCCCAGTTGTAGCTTTTTAAAATCGCTTGGAAGATTTGCTGCTGGAAAATAGTCCTTCTCAGACCCACTTTCAAAAATCTCTGAAATGTCCATCGACATAAAAGGGAAAGGGAAAGGGGTTCCTCTAGTGAAAGGGGTCCCTCTAGTGGTCGAGGAGGGAATCCTTTCTTGACTATTTAGTAACTCCAGATGGGCGTGCCCGGAAACCATGTGATCCGGGGGAGGGCGTTGTTCAGGATTTCTCCCTTCTTCCCATGAGGCATTGGGGGGCGGAGCCCAGATTTGCCAGCTCGCAGTTGCTGCAATGAATCCTCCCGAGAATTGCAGGCACATGGATTTTCATCATTGCCTGGTTTGCCCTGAGGAGCCCATTGCTGGTCCTGAAGACCTGAAGAGAAGGTGGGAGGCCGCGGGGGTTGATTGTTGGGAGGCTGCAGGCTGGCTTCCCCCCGGCAGTTGGGCCCTGGGGAGAGGATGGGAGGCCTTGGAGGGGGGGTGGCTACCCCCAACATCTTTTTGGGCCCCAGGGCATCAGTTAGGAGCTGGATGGCGGCCTGAATGGCAGCAGCATTTGTAGGAGTCTCGGCTGGACAGACCTCATTGTCATCATTGGACTTTAGGTTTTGTGGTGGGGAGAACTCAGGAATTTGCATGCTGCTTTGGCCGGATGCCAGGGATTGCATGCTATTTCTGCTGGATGCCAGGGACTGCTGGCTTTCCAGGCTTAAAAAAGATTTGTCTTTGTTAGACCGTGTGGGGTTACTGGGGGCCGCCATCTTGTTTCCTCTTCCAGACCATGTGGGCGGAGCCATCTTGTTTCCGCTTGCCCCAGGAAGCTGTAGCTCACAGCTGGGCGGGGGGGTTCACGCCAAAAGCCCTGGGGGCCCGGGGTCACTAAGGGTGGCGGGCGCCATATTTGGAGGCCTCGTGGTCTCTAGGGAAAGACTCACCGCGTGTTCGGAGGCTTCCTGCACGGTTTCCTGGGCTGCCTCCCCCCTCCCCTGCATTGCAAAGATCTCTTTAAGCAGCTCTTCACGTTCCTGTGCAGTCAGCTTACTCACGCGGCGTTTGGTTTCAGCCAGGTCCGTCTCTGCAGCATCTGAGCAGTCTTGGGCAGTCTGCAAGTCTTCTATGCTCTCCTCTGTGGCGTTCAGTTGTAAAGAGACATGTGAAGGGGTCCTAGACGCTCTGCTGCGTACGGATCCTCTGACGGAATGAAGGTCATTTGTGCTTTCATCTGCAGCTGAGATTGCTTCAGGGACTGAAGTCTTGGATGTAGGCAGGGACGCCGTCTTTGATCGATGACTTCTGGTCACGATAGGAGAAGTCCTGCCATCTGTTATAAGTGGATTTGAGCCAGGTCTCCCAGACATCTTGTGGCATAGATCCTGGCTGGCTTGGAAGCATTCCTTTAAACCATCCTATGGCTACCAACTTGTGAGGTGATCTCACGATGAATCGTTAAAGGTGCTTCCAAGAAAAGGCATCACGCAGAGATGCAATCATATTAGCTTTATTCAATGATAGATCAAAGAGAAAGAAATACTTGGCATGAAAGCATTCATGCCTGCATGTGAGAGAGAAATAAAATAAAAGAAAACAAGCTAGCATTACATGACTAAAACAGAAGGACTAGGAGCTAGGAGAGGAGAACTGGAACTAGAAGGAGAAATGGAGAACTAGAACAAAGAGCAGCCCCTCGTGCAGAGGTATTTATGGGGGGTCTTGGTCCCTCCCTGACCATAAAACTCTCTCGCCAATGGGGCTGTCGGGTCCGAGACCCTTGGCTCATCAGTGGAAGCAAAGAAGCCTCTTTGCTCCCATCTGATGACCTTTTTGGGGAACTGCCAATGGCTGGCACAAAACATCTAACACTCCTCACCCCCAAGGAAAAAATATCCTGGCAGATAAAGGAAGATCCCAATATAAACTAGTCTGACTCAGTGACATCCTGAGGCTGAATAAACAAACACTTCAAAAACACTGGCTACAGGAAATGCAGAATGGGCTAACAGCAATTAAAATTGATAGAATTAGAATAGAAACACCAGTAGGTACACAACAATAAAGTCATTAACACCGGATCCCCCCTGGAGCAAATGTTAACACCTTTTGGACAGAATTGAGAAAGAAATTAACCCAACAATAGACACTGACCAAAAAAAATCAGAAAAGACAAATTTAAACTCACAAATCAGAAATGACAATTTTGGAAACTATGAAAAGGTATAAGAACTCATGCTTGAGGACCATTCTGTCTAGCTAGCCGGGGATTTATGCTGAATTGTCACTCAACTTTAATCTCCGTGATTAAAACCTATCTTTCCGGTAGCTGGCTTCACGTTCTATTTGTTCTCCTCTGCACTGCTTGTGAGAATCCCGGCTGGAAGAGCCTGGACGGGAGAATTCCTCCCAACACCCCTCTCGCCTAAGCGAGTCTGTTGCTGATTGATAGGTTTCTGTGAAACTGAAAGAAGTCTCGAACCAACTCCTGCACCTAAAGAGGAAGTATACTAAAGTCATTGTGTAAAAAAACCTATTCCTGTCCTTAGGGCAGATGCTGATCAAGGTAGCCATAATCCTGTTTGTATAACTGCACGTACTCCCCTGTAACTGTCTTATGCAAACTGTCTTCTGATAAGAATGTGTAGAATATAACCATATAAGGAACAATGTACAACCGGGAAATAGGGGGGTATAAATATGTCTGTTCGTACGCCCCTTGGGGTTCAGACCCTTTGCTTCGTTTAAGCCCTCTGAACCTGTGCAATAAACCTTTCCTTTCCTGAAGAGCTGGCATGAGTCTCTCCTTTCTACAACAGTTTCGTGGCGACCACGAAGGGACTTCATAGCGAGCCGATGTTTCGCTGAGGGCAGCCCAACCCCTCAGACCCGACAATAGGCCACTCCTGAAACATTCTCCAGGCGCCACGTGGGAAAGCACCTCCGGGAGACAGCAGTGACACCTCTACGGGGCCGACGGTGCAGACGGCTAGTCTAAGATCCCTTGAGGGAAGGAAAGGAGGTCTGAACCGAATCCTGGCCAGGACGAGTGTGAAGACGCCTCAGGTGAGTATGTGTTAAAGCAGTAAAGTACCTATCTCACTTGAAGATAGAAGAGGGGGACTGATCACCCTCCTGGACTCTGTTCTGTACCAGTCTGCTACCGGCCCTGCAGAAAAGGCAGGGACAACCCCTTTATAAACGGCAAGAGGCTGGAATTACGCCTGCCAAATTTATAGCTGCAAAAACAAACAAGACACGAACCAAGAAACAGGAGCTTTAAGAAACACGAACTATCCAAGCGGTTGCCTTCAGCAAACCAGCCCTCCCCACACATTCCCCTTATATAGAGTTCAGGGCGTGGCTTCTCTCTGCCTCCTTCCGAGAAGCCCCATTGCCTTCCTCTGTTTACTCCTAATTGACTGCCTCCTGCGTCGGGCGTCCTTGAACAGGGCCAGCTGTGGGTCATCTTCATCCACGCTGTCAGGCTCACACAGCTGGGTCTCTGTGGTGACCAAGTGGGAGGGGCCTGGCTGAGGGCTCTCATCAGCAAGATCTTCAACCCCCTCAGCAAGGTCTTCAACACCCCCCTCCTCCTCCTCTGAGTCATCCGACCCAACTGCCGAACCCACAGGCTGACCCTGAATCACAACAGACTCAGGACGTCGATCCTAAAGTAGTCCATGTTAGGCTGTGTGGGAGGTTAAGCCACTGCAGTTCCTATCGGTGACCGTTGGAACGTCCGGCACCGTAGGTCAGTGGCAGTGTTCTTAGAATGGGGGGGTGTAGCAGTGTTCCCAGCACACTGCTGCAATGCATGTTGAAAGGCTTTGATGAGTATTTCAATCATATGCAGTATAAAGTCCCCTATCCTAAGGTGACGAAAGAGAGGCTGAGGTTCCTATGCGAGGAGCAGTGGCCACATATGGGGGTTGGGTGGCTGCCAGAGGGTACATTCAAAAACCAGCTCATAGACGACCTCTGGGCCATGATAGCAGCAAATGAGGAGAAGTACCCCAATCAATATCAGTATATAGACCAGTGGTGGAACGCAGTAGCAGAGAAGGTAGATGACCTATTACAATGTCAGGCTGAGATGGTTCACCTCTGTGTTGCACAGATCTAAGGGAAAGAAGCTAGGGGTTGTGTTAAAGAGATTTAAGGACGTGAAAATATCCGAAACCAAGGTGTCCGATACCAAGAAAGAGGTGCTGGTTGAGGAAGAGGAAGTAATTCTTAGCCCCCCTCCTTATGTGCCGCGTCCGCCCCCGCTGCCTCAACCGTTAGTGGCAGCAGCTGCTGCAGTGCCAAGTGAAGCGCAGCCAGCAGTAAGAAGCAGAGGACAAAGGAGCCCACGGCTCCTAAGGAAGAGGAGGATCCTTCTGTGGCTGGGAGGGATGAGATAAGTGATGATGATGATGAAGAAGAAGAGGAAGGATTAGCTGCTGGGGTAGATGTATCGGTAGGAGTAATGACAAGGTCAGCCACAGCTAAAGCAGTGGCTGCTAAGCGTGGATTCTTAGCCCCCTTAAGGCAGACAGACCAGCAAGGTATAAACCAAAAGGGTCAGGTGGAGTTCCGACCCATGTTTCAATATGTCCCGTTCACCACCACGGATCTCTTGAACTGGAAGCAGCATTATGGTCCTATGACCACTAAGCCAACAGAGATGGCAGAACTGTTCCAGACCATCATGCAAACCCACAACGCCACATGGCAGGATGTACAGCAGTTGTTGAATACACTATTAACTCCGGAGGAAAAGGAGAAGTGGAGAGCCACGGTTAGGAAGTGTGTTAGAGAAAGATACCCTAACATGCAGGATATACAGGCAGAGTTACTGATAAGGGCACCGGAGCAGGATCCAGGTTGGGACATTAGGGATGCAGCGCAGATGACGTTGTTGCGGGAATATCAGAATTTAATGGTAGAGGCACTTCGGAAGGCAGGGAAAAACCCCTGTAAATATGTCTAAGCCATCTTTGGTAATGCAGGGAGCAGATGAAAGCCCGGAGAGTTTTTTGCAACGGTTGATTGAGGCTTATGAGCTGTATACACAGATAGATCCGAGACATACAGACAATGTACGAATGTTGAATGAGAGATTCATAGCACAAAGTTATGGCGATATCAGGAAGAAGTTGCAGAGGTTGGAAGGAGCTCTGGGAAAGAATACCAGTGAATTGCTGGAGGTGGCAAGGAAAGTGTATGTTAATAGAGACAAAGTAGAAAAGAAAGAGAGGGAAGCACGAATGCAGAGGAAAACGGAATTGCTGGTGGTAGCTTTACAAGGGTAAACCCCACTGGGGCCAAATCAATGTGCTTATTGTAGGGAAGAAGGTCATTGGCAGAGGGAATGTCCGAAACGAGGGACGAGAGGACGAGGCTGGAGAGGAAGGACAGGTTTTGGAAGAGGAAGGTCTATAGCAGACATGTCAAACACAAGGCCCGGGGGCTGGATCCGGCCCGCGAAGTGGTTTCATGTGGCCCGCGAAGCCATCCTGGAAACAGTGAGGGAATGGCCCCCACTGCCTTGGCCCTGGCCCAGAGACCCTCAGATCTCTCCCGCTCCTGCCCAGGCCCCCATAGGCACCCTTGATGCGAACGATCTAGAGCTGGTCATGCCCACCCAGTAGGCCATACGCACTCTAGCCACGCCCACCCAGTAGGCCACGCCCACCCTGGCCATACCCAACCGGCCCCTTGAGGGCAACCGCAATGCTGATGCGGCCCTCAATGAAATTGAGTTTGACACCCCTGGTCTATAGGCACGGCACAGACTGGATTTCCCTTGAGAGGTAGAAGATCCCGAGGGAACCGAGGAGGTAGAGGAAGAAAGAAGAGTGAACGTGAGATAGAAGGGATTGGATTGGCAGGGACAAGTTGGACGGACTGACGGGGACCGGGCTTAGAGGAGGCCGCCCCGAGCCTTTGGTAACTATGAATATAGGGGGCCATAAGACGACGTTTTTGGTAGATACGGGAGCAGGAAGTTCAGTTGTAAATAGCCCAGTTTCAGCACCTGGACCCCACCAAATACAGGTTCAAGGAGTGTCAGGACAGATATTGGGACAGCAAGTCCTGAAACCAGTCACATGTCTTTTCAATGGATTGCAAATCCAACACGAGTTCCTATACATCCCTGAATGCCCAATACCCTTATTAGACAGAGATCTGCTTAGCAAACTAGGAGCCACAATCTCTTTTGACGAGGGCCAGCAGAAACTTAAAATAAAACACCAGCCTGAAGCAATGTGGAGACTCATGGTAGCTAGGTCAGCTATTGAGGGAAACAATGAGGAGAAATGGAGGGAATTCGAGGTTCCAGGTATATGGGCAGAGGATAACCCTCCCGGATTTGCAGCTCATCACCCTCCGGTAATAGTGGAGGTGAAGCCCTTGGCTACGCCAGTTCATATTCGTCAGCGCCCGTGCTCTAATGAGGCCATAGTTGCGATATATGAAATTGTTCAAAAATACCTTAAAGCAGGGATTTTGGTGCCCATTCAGTCGCCTTGGAACACTCCCATCTTGCCAATCAAAAAGCCAGATGGGAATGATCGCCCTGTGCAAGATTTAAGGATTATCAATTCAATAACGGAAACCATACATCCAGTTGTGCCAAACCCGTATACGCTCTTTAGCTTGATTCCACCGACTGCTAGGTGGTTCTCAGTAATAGACTTAAAGGATGCCTTTTTCACAATCCCGATCCACAAGATTAGTCAGCCATTGTTTGCGTTTGAGTGGGAGAGCCCGGGGACGGGTCAGAAGAGGCAATATACATGGACTCGGCTTCCCCATGGGTGTTCTGTTCCCCTCTCCCGGAGTACAAACAAACAGACAAGCAAGCACGACTAGCAAGAGTTAATTCTACAGGCTTTAGTTAATTGCCTTCTGATAAGGCCTTGGCAGCAAAATAGGCTCGTTACCTCAAACGTCAGCTGGAATGAGATAACGTCCAAACAAACAGTCCAGAAGCAGATGTACAGAAGCGTTGCCAAGAATTCAGACCAGGGTTTCAAACAAGAAGCAGAGTTCTAAAGATGTGACCAGAAGTTGTTTAAACTATCGTTCATCACAAAGTTCTGAGAGCAGCCACACCCCCTTTTATACCTTATGGGGTGTGGCTCACTGACTCAGCTACTCCCTGGCCCTCCTACTCAACCTACATTGCTGCAAATGCTTGGCCCTGCGTCTTTCTCGAGGGTCTAGCCATGAGTCATCTTCACTAGACTGTATTTGCTGTAACTGCTCGAGCTCCCTCCCAGCCTGGCTACTCCCCGGCTGTTCCTCTTGGCCTTCCGATTGAGACAGAGGCCTTGCCAGAGAGGAGGGCCCTGGAGAAGGAGGCTTTGCCAGAGGGGAGGGTCCCAGAGAGGGAGCCCTTGCCAGTTCCTTCCCATCATCCTCAAAGTCCTCTTCCTCGGTTAGGGCAGGCGCGGGGGTCGGGGCCACAACACTATCCCCCACCGCAGGGCCCTTCCCCCGGGTCTGACGGTCGGGATGCGGTCGAGATGGGAATTGTTTGTGAAACGTCCACACGAGGTCAGGGGCATGAACTTCGGAAGCGTCGACCCAGGTGAAGTCCTCAGGCCCGTACCCCTTCCACTCGACCAAATATTGAAAACGCCCCTTAAGCCAACGGGAGTCCCGAATACTGGCCACCTCGTACTCTGCTGAGCCATCCTGGTAGGGTGTAGGCGATGGAGCAGGAACCATCGGGCGTCGGAGGGAACACAAGGGAGCTTCGGGGACCAGCAGGGATCGGTGGAAGACCAGGTGGATCTGCATGGAGCATGGCAGGGTCAACTGGTAGGCCACAGGGTTGATGACTGCTTCGATCGGGAACGGGCTGACGTATCAATAGTCCAGTTTCTTTACCGGTCGGTCGGTCAGGAGATGCCTCGTGGATAACCACATGTGAACTCCGACCACCAGCGGTGGCGTTGCCCGTCAGGAGCGGTCGGCGAACCATTTATAGTCCTCCTTGGCCCGGATCAATTGGCGACGTACCAATTGTTGGACTGCATGCAACTCTGACAGGAAGTCCTGGGTCTCGAGAACCGGGGAATCTGAGGGAGCCAGAGGGAAGAGCCATGGATGGTACCCAAGGTTGGCATAGAACGGGGTGGTCTGGGTGGAGGTGTGTTGGGAGTTGTTGAAGCCAAACTCCGCTAGGGAGAGGTAATCGGCCCAGTTATCCTGCTGCTGTTTCACGAAACAGCGCAGGTACTGCTCCAGGATGCCGATTACCTTCTCCGTCCCCCTGTTGGTCTCTGTATGGTATGCCGACGACAAGCACACCTGCACCTCCAACGCGGCCATCAGGCTTTTCCAAAATTGTGCCGTGAATTGCACGCCGCGATCCGACACTACTCTGTCTGGCAAGCCATGGAGATGGAAGACGTGCTGCAGGAACAACTGGGCAGTCGTCTGGGCCGTTGGCAGCCCACGACACGGAATAAAGTGCGCCATTTTTATTAACATATCAACCACCACTAGGACGGTGGTAAACCCTGAGGACGGCGGAAAATCTGTTAAGAAGTCCATGGAGATTGCTCCCCATGGTCTCTCTGGCGTCGGCAGGGGTTGGAGGAGGCCGGGAGGTGCGCCCGTGGAGGCCTTTGCTTGTCAGCACGGCACACAGGACGTCACGTACGCATGTACGTCGTGCCGTACCCGAGGCCACCAAAAGGTCCGCGTCACCAAATTGAGGGTCTTGAAAAACCCAAAGTGCCCCGCCGCAGGGTTGTCATGACACTGTGTCATCACAAGGGTTCAGAGCGGCCCCGTGGGTACGTATAGTCGCCCCCGATGTTTCAGCAAACCCTCCTCCAAAGTCCACGGGGACGCGGGACCAACCTCGGCCTTCCTCTGTTGCGACCAGTCGTCCAGGCGCTGTGCCTCATGTACCTGAGCCCGCAAGTCCACTGGCTCATGGACTGCGGCCAAGGATTCCACGGGCAGCACCGTCCGCGGGGGCAGTGGGTCCTTGATGCGGAGGTACTCCGGCTTGCGGGACAGGGCATCTGCCCTCTGGTTGTGACCACTGGGGATGTAGGTCACACAAAAGTTGAACCAGGCGAAAAACAAAGACCACCGGATCTGCCGCTGGTTCAACTTCCTGGCCGTCTTCAGATATTCTAGGTTCCGATGGTCCGTCTGTACCTTCACCTGGTGTCGGGCCCCCTCGAGATGATGCCGCCAAGCCTCGAACGCGGCCTTGATAGCCAGCAACTCTTTTTCCCAGATGGTGTAATTGCGCTCGGAAGGATTGAGTTTCCGTGAATAGTAAGCGCAGGGAAAAAGAGTGCCGCCTTCCCCTGGGGCCTGCAACAACACCACCCCAAGAGCCACATCGGATGCGTCCGTCTCCATGATGAAGGGACGGTTCGGATTGGGGTGCCTCTGGACAGGTTCCGTGATGAAGGCCTTCTTGAGGGCCTCAAACGCCTGTTGCTGCGGGGGACCCCACCAGAACGGGACCTCCTTCTTCAGGAGCTGGGTTAGCGGAACTGTCAGCGTAGCGAAACCCAGGATGAAGGTCCGGTAATAGTTGGCGAACCCCAGAAGGCGCTGGATATCCTTCACTTGATGGGGGGGTTCCCAACTACACAAGGCCTCTACCTTACATGGCGATGCCTTCGGGAGAGATGATGTGGCCAAGGAACTCTGTGGAAGTCTGGAAGAGGCATTTCTCCAGCTTCGCATAGAGTTGATGCTCCCGAAGGCGCTGCAAGACGAGGCGGACGTGCTGCAGATGGCTTTTCCTGGACCGGGAGTATATCAAGATGTCGTCCAGGTAGACCACCATGAACCTGTCCAACATGTCCTGAAAAACATCATTCATCAGATGTTGGAAGACTGCGGGGGCGTTGGTCAGCCCAAATGGCATAACGGTATATTCAAAATGACTGTATCGGGTGCCAAACGCTGTCTTCCATTCATCCCCCTTTCGCATCTGTACCAGGTTGTAGGCCCCTCGGAGATCGAGCTTGGTGAAGATGGTCGCCTCACGCAGCCTCTCCATCAGCTCCGGGATGAGTGGCAGGGGGTACCGATTCCGCACTGTGATGGCTGTCAAAACCTTGTCTACGCCGGGAAACGCAAGCAAGAACGACGACGTAGTACAGTTGACTGCGAGAGTACCTTTACTAGCAGGATATCCAAGCAATTGCAAAGTCAGCGTTGGAAGCTACCCGCCCCCAACGCGCCTTTTATTTTGTGCCTGTAACTAGGCAGCAGCCCCACCCATGGGCCCCACCCCTTCCCCGCACAGACCAGCATCCGCCTGGCCTGCGTAAATACTCCACCCCCCTACACCAGTAGCCCACGCCCAGCCCTTCCCACTAGCACCGAAACCTCCAGCACAGAAAAGTGTAAGTCTTGCTCCCCCCTAAAGTTCCGTTCGTGTTGTCCCCCTCCACCGCAACACCCCGTGTAGCACCCATGGCCCCCTGGCAACCCCCAAGGTCCGACTGCAGCTGTGCAGCTCGCTTTGCTATCGGCTGGCATCCAACTCCCGAGACCGTGAGGCAGCGCCCCTGTTCACTCGTCTCCGGCCGCCTCCCAGCTGGTTGTGCCGAGGCGGGCTGTCTGACGCCGCTCGAGAACGCTGCCGGCCGCCTCTCAGCTGGTAGTGTAGTCGCGGGCCCTCCGGAGGCTGTTCCTGACCGACTCCCAGCTGGACGAGTCGCGCGACCACCGGCAGCCATCTCCAGCCGCCTCCCAGCCACCCGCGCCGGGGCGAGGACTCCGCGGCCGTTTTCAGCTGTTTCCGGCCGCCTCTCAGCCGGTGGTGTGTTTGCGCGGCCAGCGTTCGCCCGCCGATCAGCTGGTGTGCGCGGGCGTCGCTGGGCCTTCGGGGCCGCACAGGTGCCGCCAGTCGTGCTCCCCCGTATCCCTCCGTGGTCCCCTCTGAAATGTCGAGCCCGTGGGGCTTGACAATGGCGTTCAGTTGGCGGTAATCACAACACAAGCGTAGATCCCCCGTCTTCTTCTTGACGAAGAGGACTGGGGCCAAGAGAGGGGACGACGAAGGCCGAATGAACCCCCTTGTCCAAAAGGTCCCGCAAAGCGGCCAAGTCGGGCTCCGACATGGGGTACAGGCGTCCCACTGGCAGCAGCGCGTTGGGCAGAAGGTCCACGGGGCAATCGTAGGGCCGGTGTGGGGGCAAACGGTCCGCCTCCTTCTCGCTGAACACATCCGTGAAGTCCATCAGTTCAGGAGGCAAGGAGACGGCAGGGGCAGAGACTTCCTGGCCAGCACAGGTGTGGCGGACATGGTCTATGCACTGCAGGCTCGGAAAAGAGATGGCATTCCGTGACCACGCCACCTGAGGGTCGTGGGTCCGAAGCCAGGCCATACCCAGAACCAAAGGGAGATGAAGGTCCGCCGTGATATAAAACTGAATCGCCTCCTCATGTGCCCCAATGGCTAGGCGCAAAGGTTGGGTGGCGGACTTAATGGGGCCCGAGACAAGCTCCTGCCCATCAATGGTCTCTACCCTCAACGGAGGGTCCACCGGAGTCAAGGGAATGCCAAAATGGGTCGCAAAGGCCTGGTCCATAAAATTGGTCGTGGCTCCCGAATCCAACAATGCATGGGCTTGGATCCCCCCGGTTGGTCAGACAAAAAGACCCGAGTGTCAAAAATCAGATGTTGAAGGTGTCCAGAGTCCACGTCTGCTATGCCTGGCGGGGGTGTAGTGCGTGCCCGGCCTAGGCTTTCCCCTAAACCGGGCCTGCCCCGTTTCCCGACTGGTCAGTCTGAGCCCGAGACCCAGGGCCAGACTTTGGTGCCCCACCGTGCTTCCTGGGACAGGAGGTGGCGAAATGTCCAGGCTCCCCACAATACAAACACAACCCTCTTGGCGTCTCCGAGTCCTCTCCTGGGCTGTCAGGTGAGGTCTGGCCGCTCCCGGATCCATTGGCTCCTCAGCAGATGCCACAAAACGTGGGGTGACCCGGGACGCGGTTGGTGCAGGACGCAGATGTGCAGGTGCAGACGGCGGCGTGGGCAACTCTTGGACGGTCCGACGGGTATTTCGACGTTGGAGGCGAGCATCAATGCGAAGGCACTGGACCACCAGGGCGTCGAGGGTCGGGGGAGCCTCTACACGGACAAGTTCATCCTGAAGCTCGTCTGAAAGCCCATCTTGGAAAGCATCCAGCAATGCCGCCTCATTCCAAGCGGAGTCCTGGGACAGCAGCCGGAAGTCAGAGATATAATCCTGCAGGGGGCGTTTTCCTTGCCGGAGGTCTTTGATGCATCTGGCTACAGTCTGAGTGCGGATGGGGTCCTCATACATGAGCCTCATGTGTTGCCAGAAGCCCTGGTCATCAGTTAACAAGGGGCTGTTCTGAGTTAACAACGGCGTGGCCCATCGGGCGGCAGAGCCAGAAAGAAGGCTAATTACAAACCCCACCCTAGCCCGGTCATAAGGGAAATCCTCCGGCCTCATAGACATAAACAATTGGCACTGTCCCATGAAGGTCGAGAACATCTCAGGCTGTCCAGAAAACTTATCCGGCACCACTACCGGGCATTTCCGACGGGGAGGAGGAATTGCAGGAGCATTTAGCAGAGCGAGTTGTGCAGACAATTGGGCTACCTGCTGCTGTAGGAGTTGATTGTCTGCCTGCAGCTGCTGCTGTAGCTGCTGTGGCTGCAGCAGCTGCTGCTGCTGCTGTTGGTCCATCTTAGGTAAAAGATGGTCTGTTTGTTGGGGTGACGAACAAGTTGCTCTGTTCCCCCCTCCCGGAGTACAAACAAACAGACAAGCAGGCACGACTAGCAAGAGTTAATTCTACAAGCTTTAGTTAATTGCCTTCTGATAAGGCCTTGGCAGCAAAATAGGCTCGTTACCTCAAACGTCAGCTGGAATGAGATAACGTCCAAACAAACAGTCCAGAAGCAGATGTACAGAAGTGTTGCCAAGAATTCAGACCAGGGTTTCAAACAAGAAGCAGAGTTCTAAAGATGTGACCAGAAGTTGTTTAAACTATTGTTCATCACAAAGTTCTGAGAGCAGCCACACCGCCTTTTATACCTTATGGGGTGTGGCTCACTGACTCAGCTACTCCCTGGCCCTCCTACTCAACCTACGTTGCTGCAAACGCTTGGCCCTGCATCTTTCTCGAGGGTCTAGCCATGAGTCATTTTCACTAGACTGTATTTGCTGCAGCTGCTCGAGCTCCCTCCCAGCCTGGCTACTCCCCGGCTGCTCCTCTCGGCCTTCCGATTGAGACGGAGGCCTTGCCAGAGAGGAGGGCCCTGGAGAAGGAGCCCTTGCCAGTTCCTCCCCATCCTCCTCAGAGTCCTCTTCCTTGGTTAGGACAGGCGCGGGGGTCGGGGCCACAACAAGGGGTTTAAGAATTCACCCACCTTATTTGGTACTGCCCTAGGAAAGGACTTGCAGCATTATGTGCCTTGGCAACCTGGGGACATAGTTTTACAGTATGTAGATGATGTCTTGGTAACAGGCAAGACAGAGGACTTGTGTTGGGACAATACGAGAACCCTTTTGCTTCTGTTATTGAAATGTGGTTATTGGCTGTCCAGAAAGAAAGCACAATTGGTACAGCAGAAAGTAAGATACTTGGGATATGATATTGAGCATGGTCAGAGAGCCCTAGGACAAGAAAGGAAGCAGGCGATTCTAGCCATTGCTGAACCAACAAACAGAAGGCAGCTGCGAGGTTTTTTGGGGTTGGCTAGCTTTTGTAGGATCTGGATACCTAATTTTGCACTGTTGGCAGCTCCGCTTTATACAGCTACAAAGGGGGGTGACTTTGAACCTTTTCAGTGGAGAGGAGAACAAAGAAGGGCCTTTAAGGACATTAAGCTTGCTCTTACAGCAGCACCAGCTTTGGTCTTACGCAATTTCAAGAAGGATTTCAATCTGTACATAGATACCAAAAAGAATGTTGCATTGGGAGTGTTGACACAGCAGTTGGGGCAGTGGCAGCAACGAGTAGCTTATCTGTCCAAGCAGCTGGATGGTGTGGCGCAAGGGTGGCCACATTGTTTAAAGATCTTAGCAGCTATAGCGCTCCTTTTGCAGGATTGTAACAAGCTAACCTTCTCGTGTCCTGTTAACATCCATACTCCTCATGCTGTTCAGACTATTCTGGATAATAAGGGACATTTATGGATAAGCAATCAAAGGCTCTTTAAATACCAAGCAATGATGATCGAGAATCCACAAGTTAAATTGGTAGTGTCTAATCGATTGAACCCAGCCACCCTCCTGCCCATAGAGACTGAATTGGAACATGACTGTTTGCAAGTATTGGACAGTGTCTATGCCAGTCGGCCAGATCTGTCAGACATACCTCTTCAACAGGCTGAGCTTAATTGGTATACAGATGGCTCTAGCTATATGCATGAAGGACGAAGCATTGCAGGTTATGCCATTGTAGACGATGATGATGTTGTGGAAAGTGGTCCTCTAGGGACTGGACATAGTGTGCAGGTGGCGGAATTGTGGGCACTTAATAGAGCACTGGAGTTAGCTGAACGAAGGACACTGAATGTGTGGACAGATAGCAAGTATGCTTTCTTAACGTTGCAAGCACATGGTGCTGTTTACAAGGAAAGAGGGTTTAGAGACTCGGCGGGCAAACAGATACAGCATGGACATTTAATTCTGTGCCTCATTGATGCGGTTAAGAAACCAACAAAAGTATCAGTAATGCACTGCAACGGACACCAGAGAGGAAGTGATAAGGTGGCTATTGGGAATAGGAAGGCAGATCTGGAAGCAAAACGTGTGGCTAAGAAGACAGGGGCTACACCTTTGTGGACCTTTATCTTATCATACCATGAATATGCATGCCATCCAAATACATTGTCAAAACCTTCCAAATCTAATACATCGGTATTCTCTAACACAAACCAATCTCTCAACCAGCAAAAAGCAGCAGCTTCAAAATAAAGTTTCAAATCTGGCAGGGAAAAACCCCCTCTATCTTTTGAATCTCTTAATAGCTTGAGCTTAATTCTAGGTTTTTTCCCCTGCCAGATAAATTTCGATAATACCTTTTGCCATTCTTTAAAACAATTCAACTTTTCAATAATTGGAAGTACTTGAAATAGAAACAACATTTTTGGCAATACATTCATCTTAACAACTGAAATTCGGCCCATCAAAGACAATTTCAAATTTGTCCAAATATCCAGATCTCTCTTAATTTCATTCCACATTTTGTCGTAATTATCTTTATACAAATTCAAATTTTTTGCCGTCATATTTACACCCAGATACTTCACCTTTTTTACAAACATCAAACCAGTGGCTTCCTGTAACTTATTTTTTCCCCTAATGTCAGATTTTTCCCTAAGACTTTGGTTTTACTCTTATTCAATTTAAAACCTGCAACATGTCCGAACTCTTGTATTATTTCCAGTGCTTTAATTGCACTGGTTTCTGGATCTTGTAACATTAACACCAAATCATCAGCAAAGGCTTTTAACTTATATTGTTTCGAACCCACTACAATCCCTTTCACACTTTCCTCTTTCCTTATCATATTCAGCAAGACTTCCAGAACCGTAATAACAGAGGGGAGAGTGGGCACCCTTGCCTGGTACCCTTTTCAATTCTAATTTCCTCTGACACCACATTATTAACTATAATTTTTGCTTTTTGCTCAAAATAGATTGCATTTAAACCATTCATAAAACTCTGCCCAACCTCCATATTTTCAAAATTCTTCTTCATAAAACTCCAAGAAATGTTGTCAAAGGCCTTCTCCACATCAATAAACATTAACATAGCCTTAAAGTTCTTTTTGACCTCTAACCTTTCCAAAATATCTACTATATTCCTAATATTATCCTTCATATGTCTACCAGGTAAAAAACCTGCTTGATCATGATGAATAAGATCTTCAAGGACCTTCTTTAATCTTGTAGCCAAGATATTTGCAAAAATTTTGTAATCCACATTTAACAAGGAGATTGGGCGGTAATTCTTTACTTGAGCTCTGTCTGTATCTAGTTTAGGTATCAGCGTAATAAATGCTTCTCTCCAGGTCTCGGGTGCCTTAACCCCCTCTAGTAATTCATTGCATACTTCCATCAGTGGCTAAATCAGCCAGTCTTTCAATGTCTTATAATATTTTGCTGTCAATCCGTCAGGTCCTGGTGCCTTGCCAATTTGCATTTGATTAATTGCCTCCAATTCTTGTCTTGTAATCCGGTAATTGAGTAGGGTCCTTTTCTCTTCAGGAATTTTCTGCCATCCATATTTGTCCAATAACTGTTCTGTTTTAATTAAGTCCTCTTTTTCTTTCTTGTATAGCTGCTTATAATATTTCTGAAAACATTTCCTAATTTCTGCAGGGTTCTCAATAGTCTTTTCCTCTTGCGTTATCATAGTTATTGCACTTTGTTTCTGTCTCTTTTTCAACTGCCAAGCTAGTAACTTACCACATTTATTTGCCGATTCAAAAGACCTTTGCTTCATCATTTTTTTTCCATTCAATTTCTTGATTAATTATCTGAGAGAATTGTGATTGAAGGGCCTTTATTTCTTTTTGAACCTGTTGATTCTTTGGATTACTCCTCAATTTTTTCTCTTTCTCTTTCAGTTGGTTCAAGATGATATCGCTGAGCTGACTGGGAGAATCCGTGACCAGGGAGAAGAGTCGGTGGAAGAAGATTGGAAGAAATTCAAGGACTATTTGAAGAAATATTGCCATATCAACTAGTTTGAAATGGACTTGGAAGTGTTTATAGGTTGTAGTTTTAGAGTTTTATGTTTAGTATTAAGGATAATATAAAACAATGATTGTTAAATGATAAGAAATTAAATATAGATAGATATTAAATATGATTTAAAATTATGAAATAGAAATTGCTAATGATGATTTACGATGAAACGCAGATAGGGGGGACTTGAGGAAGTCACCTGAAAATGATTAGAAAGATTAGGAATAACGGAAGTTAAGTATTCTTTTTGTATTTTTGTTGATTGTATTGTTTATGCTATGTCTTGTTTTTTATATGTATTTTTTTTTGTTTAAATATATGTTTTCATGAAAGCAATTAAAAAAAAAAGACAGGGGCTACACCGGATCTGTCAATACATGTGGCTATGGATCTGGGAGTGTTGTCTGCTGAAGTAAAGCCAATATATTCTCAGCAGGAATGTAAAAAGGCAGTAAACGACCTCAAAGCAACTGTTAGGGATGGTTGGTATCTGTTACCAGATAAACGCATCTTCGTGCCAGCCTCTGTAGCCTGGACATTGGTTCAAGCATCCCATGATGCTACTCATATGGGGAAAACAGGACTAGAAATGGCATTGGGAAGGGATTACAGGTGAAACTCAAAAAATTAGAATATCGTGCAAAAGTTCATTTATTTCAGTAATGCAACTTAAAAGGGGAAACTAATATATGAGACAGACTCATTACATGCAAAGCAAGATAGTTCAAGCCATGAGTTGTCATAATTGTGATGATTATGGCGTACAGCTCATGAAAACCTCAAATTCACAATCTCAGAAAATTAGTATATTACATGCAATCAATAAAACAAGGAGTGTACATAGAACAATATTGGACCTCTGAAAAGTATAAGCATGCATATGTACTCAGTACTTGGTTTGGGCCCCTTTTGCAGCAATTACTGCCTCAATGTGGCGTGGCATGGAAGCTATCAGCCTGTGGCACTGCTGAGGTGTTATGGAAGACCAGGATGCTTCAATAGCGGCCTTCAGCTCTTCTGCATTGTTCGGTCTCATGTCTCTCATCTTTCTCTTGGCAATGCCCCATAGATTCTCTATGGGGTTCAGGTCAGGCGAGTTTGCTGGCCAATCAAGCACAGTAATCCCACGGTCATTGAACCAGGTTTTGGTGCTTTTGGCAGTGTGCGCAGGTGCCAGGTCCTGCTGGAAAATGAAGTCAGCATCCCCATAAAGCTCGTCTGCGGAAGGAAGCATGAAGTGCTCCAAAATCTCCTAGTAGACGGCTGCGTTGACCCTGGACTTAATGAAGCACAGTGGACCAACACCAGCAGATGACATGGCTCCCCAAATCAACACAGACTGTGGAAACTTCACACTGGACTTCAAGCATCTTGCAGTGTGTGCCTCTCCATTCTTCCTTCAGACTCTGGGTCCTTGGTTTCCAAATGAGATGCAAAAGTTGCTCTCATCAGAAAAGAGAACTCTGGACCACTGAGCAACAGACCAGGTCTGTTTTTCTTTAGCCCAGGTAAGACGCGTCTGACGTTGTTTGTTGTTCAGGAGCGGCTTGACAAGAGGAATATGACATTTGAAGCCCATGTCCAGGATCCGTCTGTGTGTGGTGGCTCTTGATGCACTGACTCCAGCCTCAGTCCACTCCTTGTGAAAGTCCCCAACACTTTTGAATGGCCTTTTCCCTGACAATCCTCTCCAGGCTGTGGTCATCCCTGCTGCTTGTGCACCTTTTTCTTCCACACTTTTCCCTTCCACATAACTTTCTATTAATGTGCTTTTGATACAGCACTTTGGGAACATCCAACTTCTTTTGCAATTACCTTTTGAGGTTTTCCCCCCTTATGGAGGGTGTCAATGATGGTTTTCTGCACAACTGTCAGGTCAGCAGTCTTCCCCATGATTGTGATTCCTACTGAACCAGACTGAGAGACCATTTAAAGGCTCAGGAACCCTTTGCAGGTGTTATGGCTTAATTAGCTGATTAGAGTGGGACACTTTGAGCCTAGAATATTGCACCTTTTCACAATATTCTAATTTTCTGAGATTGTGGATTTGGGGTTTTCATGAGCTGTAAGCCATAATCATCACAATTGTGACAAATCATGGCTTGAACTATCTTGCTTTGCATGTAATGAGTCTATCTTATATATTAGTTTCCCCTTTTAAGTTGCATTACTGAAATAAATGAACTTTTGCATGATATTCTAATTTTTTGAGTTTCACATGTATAGTCCATTTTTTTAAAGTAGTGTGGAGGTAGTGTATGTGTTTCTGCCTGTGTTGTGTCTAATAATAATAATTAATAAAAAGGCCTTATTTACAAACAAAGAAAGAGATTAAAAAAACAAAGGAGCTCATTGGCTTGTGAACAACTCCTTGTAATTATAATAATAGTTATTGATTTGCCAGAAGAAAGTATGAAATAAAATGTATGTGAAATTGTTTATGCAAGCAGTTTGAATGGAAGTGAATGTATGGATATGCTAATCCTCTGTCTCTGTGTGTGTGAGAGAGAGTTTCTCCCCCACCACAGACTGAAAGAAACAGTAAACTGCAGATTTTTTTTGTTTATTAAAAAGTGAAATGAAAAAGCAATATAAGCGTTTGCATGAGAAAAGTCTCATGGAAGATGTGTGAGAGAATTCATGGAAATGCATGTGAAGAAGAGAAAACTATTTTGTTAGTGGTGAGATTTTTGTGTAATTCTTCTTTTTATGTCTCCTCCCCCCTTGCTGGTTGTGTTGCTTTAAGAGAGAGAGAGAGAGAAAGGAAAAGGGGGGGTCTGATCTTTTTAACTATTTTTTTTCTGCTTAGAATTCTGGTTTGAGGAAGCTGGGGTGGATGTGAAATTTAATGTTTTAACCTACTTAATGGAAATTTGTTTCCATCTGAATGGAATCTAATTAAATTGGAATTTGACTAAATTTATATTAAAAGCAAAGAGTTGATACTAGTAAAGGAAAATAAATAAAGGTTATTCTTTTATAAATGGTACCAAATGTAACACCAAATGTAACACCAATGAATTGTATCAAATGTAACACTAAGATGTGGGGGCCATCTATTTCCTGCTTAGACAGAGAATTCACACATGGTAATCAACAAAGTTTTTTTGAAATGTTAAAAAGGATAGGAACACCTCAAGGTGGTGAGTAAAACAAGATAGTGTAGTGACGGATGTAAGGAAGTTGTTACAATAAGTCTTTTGGATGTAAAGGTTCAAAGAAGATCTTTTAGAAATGTAAATGACTTCAAAGACTAACTTAAGTTTCTTAGGGGGGGCATGTATCGAGAAAAGAAAGTATAAATGCCTGCTTTGAAACTTGCTCAGGGCGCTCTTCGAACCCAATCCAACTTGGGAAGGGTCTAAGAGGCCGCGTTTGCAAACGCTTTCTTTCTTTATTATTTTCTTTATTATTTTCAATTTCTTTTCAATAAATCTTTGTTTTTGTTAACCAGACTTGTCTTTGAGTTGTGAGTATCAAATTTTGGGGTTTTAAATCTCACAATCTTGGCGCCCAACGTGGGGCTCGAAAGAGCCTCTTGGGGGGAGCTGTTCTCAGTAAAGTCCAGGGGCGCGCCTGTTGATTTCAACTGCCTGGAGTTGTCTGAGATCTAGCTTCCCATTGCAGGCTCCAAGCCAAACTAAATTAACAATTCTGGTCTACAAAATCAAAGAATAGGAAAAAGGAAGAGAGTCAACAACTGAGGCCCAGGACCAGGTAACCCAGTGCACTGGCCCAGGTAAGAAACTTTTGCCCCAAAGGAGGGAAACACGCAATTGTACCTGAGTGGTCAGGAGAGCGATTGTGGGAGGTTTCTGCGATAATGGCTGTGTGAGTGTGATGGGCTGTGTTCTGGGAAAACTGGTAAGTCCAAAGCGAGTGCGGACCTGAAAGGTTGCATTTCCTTAACCCACGAGGGGGAAGGACAGCCTGAAGGGAAGCGAACTGGTGTTGAAAATTTTGAGTGGCCATAAAATCAAGAACCTCAGGGAACCATAATCAGGGAAACTCTCAAAGAAGATGGGCAATTGTAGTTGTTGTTGCAAACCTGAAGAAAAGAAAAAAACTATAAAATTAACTAATCGAGATATAGAAATTCCTTCTGATAGTCCATTAGGACAATTACTAAGTCAGTGGGATGATGAAAATTTGGAAGCATGGACTTGTAAGATAACAAAGAGCAGAATGATAACTTTGTGTTTAAAGAAATGGCCTCATTATGTAATTAGTCCACCTGATTATCATTGGGACCGGTTGGGAGAGCCAAATAAATATTGGATAGGAAAGTTAGAGCAATATATTCTTAAAAGACCTACCCTAAGCAGTGAAATACCATATGTAAAGCCATGGTATTTTGTGAATTGGGAAGGACCAGTACCACCAGAGGAAGATAAGATTTTTAAATTGAAGGAGGAAAGACCAGGATGGGATCCTTTAGAATGCCTCCCTTTCTCACCTCCTCCTCTCGCTCCCCCTCCACAAGTAATACCAAATGCTCCAGCCTTAGAGGATGATCAAGGAGCAGTAGTGGGAGTTGAAGAACAACCTATAGCCGAAAGAACACGAAAAAGAGAGAGAGAGAGAAAATGAAAAAGAAGAAAAATTATATCCTTTGCGGCAAGTCCCTCAGGGCATAAATGCACAGGGACAGCCAGTGATGGGTTATGTAGCAGTAAATATCACAGGTACTGAATTAAGACAATTTAAGGAAAGAATAAAGAAGGTTCAAGAGGAACCCCAAACAGTAGCTGAGGAGTTCTCTGCCTTTTTAGGTCCCAATACATACACGTGCTAGCCGAGAGATTACCAAGTCAGTGGTCTGCTCAGACTTGTGAATTATATGCATTAAAAATGGCTCTGAAGGAACTGGGAAAGGAAGGTGGTAACATATACACAGATTCTATGTATACTTTTGGAATAGCGCACACTTTTGGAAAAATATGGAAAGAAAGGGGGTTGGTGAACAGTAAAGGGAAGAGATTAGCAAAGGAAGAGTTAGTCATTGACATTTTAAATTTAATAACTATACCTCAGGCATTAGCCATAATACATGTAGAAGCACACCAAAAGGGAGAGAGATTTGAAGTCTATGGCAACAATTTAGCAGATGAAAGAGCCAAAGAAGCAGGACTCATGGAAAAGGAAAAAAAAAGTTTTTATAATGGTACCTGAAATAGAAGAACAAAGGATACCAAAGTTTTCCAAGGAAGAGGAGGAAGAAATGGGGAAAGAGGGGATAGTTCAAAATGCAGATGGGGAGTGGATATTGCCAGATGGGAGAAAGATGTTAAACAAACCTATCATGAGAAATCTGATTGAGAGGTTACATGAAGGGACACACTGGGGGGGCACAGGCTTTAATAGATTTGATACACAGAAAATATGTATGTAAAGGAATATATAGCCTGGCCTTACAAATGGTTAGAAAATGTATGGTCTGTCTAAAAACAAATAAAGCAGCGCTAAGAAAACAACCAATGGGGGGAAGGGAGTTGGCAATACGACCTTTTCAGAGAATTCAAATTGACTATACTGAATTACCAAAAGCAGGAAAAATAAGGTTTTTGCTTGTCATAGTGGATCATTTAACTCGATGGGTAGAAGCTTTTCCATGTGTGAATGCAAATGCTAGCACCACGGGTAGAATATTGTTAGAAAACATAATACCCAGGTATGTTCTTCCTGAAGTAATAGATAGTGACCAAGGGACGCATTTTACGGCAAGGGTAGTAAAATTAATTAATGAGGCCGTAGGAATTAAATGGGATTATCACGCAGCTTGGCACCCCAGTAGTTCTGGGATTTCTGAACGTGCGAATCAACGTGGCTAGTATTAAAAATAGAAACCACTAAAGTAAAACCAATACGCAAAAGTATCTTTTGGTCATATTATCAGGAATTCGAAAAATAAGAATTACCTGAATTTCCTAAGAAAACAGTGAATATGTTTGTACAATTGGCTGAAGAAATTGCTAAAACTCTAACAGTGAGTAATTGTTTTGTTTGTGGAGGAACAAATATGGGAGAACAATGGCCATGGGAGGCTCAAGAATTAAAACATGACATTGTGGTGGAAATGTGAAAAAATAAAACTCTCAAGTTCACAAAAGGAAAAGAGGGAACATGGGCATTAACCACAAATTTAGTAGGGAAAGTATGTTATGAAAGACAAAGAAAGAATAGGAAAGTAGCAGTAGGAGACATGATTTGCTTGGCTGTATGGAACAATGACAGTTGGTGGGGAGGAAGTGGAATATCAAAGAAAGAGACATTAAGTGAAATAACTGAGATGGCTTATTTAAAAGATCCTGAAAACAACACCCTGGACTAGGTAGCTCCGGAAGGTATGTATTGGATATGTGGAAAATATGCCTATGGGTATCTACCCAAGGGGTGGTATGGATCTTGTATCTTAGGAATAATAAAGCCAAGCTTTTTCCTTCTCCCCATCGAACAAAAACAATTGCTGGGACTAACTGTATATGATGATTTATCAGATAAAGTCCGAGAGAAAAGAGCCATACAACCAAGCAATATGAAAATTGGAATCTGGAAGGATGATGATTGGACTCCAGAGAAGATCATCAACTATTATGGACCAACTACATGGGCAGAAGATGGCACTTTAGGTGCCAGAGAGCCCATCTATATTCTAAATAGGGTAATTAGGCTACAAGCAGTGCTTGAAGTAATTACAAATGACACTGTAAGTACTCTAACGCATTTAGCTAAGGAAAGTGTAAAGTCTCGAACTTACATTATGCAGAATCGGTTAGCCTTAGACTACTTATTAGCTCAAGAAGGAGGTGTGTGTGGAAAATTTAATTTGAGCAATTGCTGCATTGAAGTAGATGAGAGTGGTATGGTAGTAAAGGAAATTACAGACAAAATGATAAAATTAGCTCATGTCCCAGTCCAAACCTGGAAGGGATTGATCTTAGATGGGGTAAATAATTGGTTTGGAGGGTGGTTTGCAAATTGGAAAGAACTAGCAAAATTTGCAATACTAGGATTCTTGGCTATTATGTTTTTACCATGTTTGATTCCTCTCATACAAATACTAATAAGACGAACAATGAAAAGTATGACTTTAATAACAACTTCAGTTGAAAATGGGAAGAAAGAAACAATTTTAATAATGAAGGTAGGAAAACAAGGGTTGGGGAAAGAAGATTCAGAATACAATAACTTGCTTCCACACGAATTTGAAAAAAAATTAGGGAATGATGAATTCCTAAAAGTATAAAAGAATAATTCAGGTAGAAGAGAAAAAGGGAAGGAAAATAAATAAAGGTTATTCTTTTATAAATGGTACCAAATGTAACACCAAATGTAACACCAATGAACTGTATCAAATGTAACACTAAGATGTGGGGGGCCATCTATTTCCTGCTTAGACAGAGAATTCACACATGGTAATCAACAAAGTTTTTTTGAAATGTTAAAAAGGATAGGAACACCTCAATGTGGTGAGTAAAACAAGATAGTGTAGTGACGGATGTAAGGAAGTTGTTACAATAAGTCTTTTGGATGTAAAGGTTCAAAGAAGATCTTTTAGAAATGTAAATGACTTCAAAGACTAACTTAAGTTTCTTAGGGGGGGCATGTATCGAGAAAAGAAAGTATAAATGCCTGCTTTGAAACTTGCTCAGGGCGCTCTTCGAACCCAATCCAACTTGGGAAGGGTCTAAGAGGCTGCGTTTGCAAACGCTTTCTTTCTTTATTATTTTCTTTATTATTTTCTTTATTATTTTCAATTTCTTTTCAATAAATCTTTGTTTTTGTTAACCAGACTTGTCTTTGAGTTGTGAGTATCAAATTTTGGGTTTTTAAATCTCACACTAGTTTGATACAAAACTATTTCAGTAAGTCAGAATATCTTATTAAGCTTGTTTATTTATTTTTTGTGTAGTTGATTGTTTTATTTTTTTTTAAATGTTTTTATGTCAGTTTGCAGGACACACTGATAGAAAATAATATCTAAGAGAATTGAAGAAATTGTAATTCAACCCTTGTTTAAAACGAAGGAGTTGAGAAAAATGTTGGGATTATAAATGAGCTATGCTGTTTTAAGTAAAGATTTGTGTGCAAACAAACTCAAGCAGAGTTTGGTGAGCATTCCTTTGTTGGCTCTCTACTAAGCAATTTGTTTGTAAATACGGACAAAGGAATGGCTAGAGGAAGGGGGTTTTACCCAGAAGTGGAGGAAAAGAGGCAACCAGTGGCATTTTTGTCTAAAATTGACATTTGGGGAAGTCTTGATGGTTAGCATTGTTGAATAAAGCAATAACTAGGACACAGAAGCAGCCACTGAAAGGAGGGATGGTTGATATTTTTCTGTGGTTAATATATGGTTGGTTATATGATAAGTGTGATATGTAAACAAATGCATAAAATGCTTTATAATATTTAGCGGTGAGGCTATTTCAATGCATTCAAGTTGATTTTAAATTACCTCGAGTGGGAAATTCCACAATATGAAACTAATGACATGTTTATAAAGAATTAGATACTGGGGCTGTTTTCTGCTTTGTTTTTTCTCAGCAAGCAAGGATTCTTAGCCCAGACACCTCCATTGGAGTTTGCTGTCCACAAGTTTCAGATTGGTGATTGGGTCCTGATAAAAAGCTGGTGTGAAGAAAAACTTACTTCAGCCTGGGGTGGTCCCTACCAAGTCCTCCTAACAACTGAAACAGCAGTTCGAAAGAAAGAAAAAGGGTGGAGCAAAAGAGTGGAAAATAATTCCTGGAGAAGACCCTCTCAGAATAAAAATTTACAGAAACCTGATGTGGTCATTGTGGGGTGAAGAAATAATAGCCTGGGTTTGTTTGTGATTTTTCTCATTGCAGGAGTAGCAGATTTCCATCCAAGGATTCCAAAAGAAGCTGTGGACCTCTGCATTCTACAAACTTCTACATAATGTGTTGGTTCTGTGATTGCAATAGTGTCACTGAATGTTCTTATCATTGTTGTGATTGTGGACAGTCTGTCCCTGTGAAGAAATCTGTGAGATAGTAATAGTGGAGGATTGGTTAAAAATATGTAAAGGTCTGACATCAACAGACTCTTTAGCCCACATACCCAATTATAGGAGAAATTGAAATTTAGGCAGCAGAAACACAACCTAACTTAAATTCAGTTATATTGGGAGATAGTGATGTTCAAATTCTACGGAATATAGAATGGATAAATTTAAGGTGTATACAGGCTAATCAAACATAAGAGGACTCGTGTACAGAGATTAATAGAAACTGCCATTACTAAAAGAATGTCTTTAAGAGAAACCCCCCTACACCACATAAAAATGAGGAAATGTGTTTGAAGGATAACAAGGAGGAAGAACAACATCCCAGACCTTTTTATAATTGGGATCATTATGCCAACATATAAGTATATAACGTAGCTCATATATGCAAAGTGTATTTTTTTGTTTGTTTGTTTATAAATTTCTGAAAGGATAAAGAAAAGAGGGTGGATTGAAAGGAATAAAAGTATTATTCAGAAATTTCTAATGAGTCTAAAGGTTGAAGCAGAAGCCAACTGAAGATCAAAAATAATATTTTATCTAAGTATTGACAAGTACAAATGTGAAAAGCAGAAGTTACAAATTGTAAGAGGAAATATTGAAACAACTATAGGAGACGGACTGTGGTAACAGAAAATGAGATGGTGAAAGATAGGATATGGACAAAGGGGCTTCCTGGAACATGGGAGGGACAGTGGTTTTAGGCTGTCCGGAAAGTTTATCGGATGATTAGGGAAGGGACGTTGAGTGCAATAGGAGAGGTGGAATCTGCGTCGGGGATAGGATAAAAAATGTGTCAAAAAGCTCTGTAAGGTGTGGCTGAACTCCTGTGTGTTGCAGTCCACCAAGCCTTTGCAAATGCTTCTTTTGAAATAAAAACTTTGTTGCTGGAATTCCAAGTGAGTTTGTTTTGTTTTGGATCTTGAGCCACGTTCCAAACACCCAGTAGCATATTGGATGCCTTCTGACCTGAGGGGCTCATCTTCCAGCGTCATATCTTTTTTCCTTTTGGTACTGTCCATGGAGTTTTCATGGCAAAGATACTGGAGTGGGTTGCCATTTCCTTCTCTAGTGGATCACGTTTTGTCAGAACTCTCTGCTATGACCTGTCCGTCTTGGGTGGCCCTGCACGGCATAGCTCATAGCTTCATTGAATTACGCAAGCCCCTTCTCCATGACAAGGCAGTAATCCATGAAGGGGAAAGATGCGTTTAGGGTTTTCTTTTTTTTAAAAAAAATGCTTGTTTGTGATTGGCTGTAAAGATGCAAAATCCATGCTGGGATTCGTGGTTCTCAGCATAGGCACGTTTACAATGCAGACAAGGTGTCATCAGCTTTACAGTACAGTTGTATAGTTCGCTGGAAGCGTCTCTGTGATGAGTACGTTCGGGCTGATCTCTGGCGGTTGAGTTGTTCGCAGGATGGACTGCCATGGGATACAGTATAGCCTTGATGGGTTTAGAAATGTCAAGAGTAAAGAAGGCTGTGGATGTTGGGGAGGGGGAGGGGGGACTTGCGTGGGTTGGTTGGGGGTCAGTGCTGTCTCTGTGCTGTTGATTTGGATTCTGAGGGGTTCGTAGGGTGGTTGTAGGTCAATGTGTCTGTTGATGGAATTGCTTGTGGAGTGCCAGGCTTCGATGAACTCACAAGTGTGGCGGGTGGTAGCGTGGCTGATGATTTTAGTGTTGCTTCAATCAAACTGGTGTTTGGTGTCGGTGTGGGTAGAAATTAAGGATTTGGAATTGTGGTGTTTGACTGCCAGCCAATGTTCATTTTTAATAGATGTGATGTTTGTCCCAACATCCCCTAAACTCCACTGATGTTACCTAGCCTGGTAACGAAACTGTGGGAAGTCACACACACACACACACACACTTAGAGAAGGAAATATTAAAAGGGCAGAATATTATATTTCCTCAAAGGATCTTAAACAGGCAGAAAAGCATTCCCAGTTTTCTTAATAGCCCCAAGTCTCCCTCCCCCAAGCAGAAACCAGCTCTGTAGAAATGCAGATGTAAATAATCTATTCAGGAAGGTTGAAGCTAGAAGATTAAGAAGACAAAGACACCTAAAATCTGCATACCCCACCCAAACTCTAAGACAGGACATAATAGGATTAACCCACAGATGCCAAAGGGGCACATTCAGACTCAGGTCAAAAGTACATGACACAGGAAATACAAAGCCTCAAACAGGAACAGGAAGCAACATCAAGAGCTCCAGAGGGTATAATATCCCACTCCCTACATGTGGTCTCTCTCTTTTCTTCCAGAGCCATCTTTCTGTCTGACTCTCCTCTTCAATAAACTGCAACCTTCTTTCTAAAGCAGTCGCCATGCTGTTTATTCCTGACTTGGACTGAACCATGATGAAGACTTTTCCTTCAACAAAACGTTCAGAAACCAACCCACAAGCTCGGAGAATGAACCTTCATCCTCATCCTACACCCAAGCTACAGATATTTGCCACTATTGCAAACTATAGGGTTGCAGTTTGGAAGCAGCAGGATTAAACTGGTCAAAATAACTATCTCTGCCTGTCTCCCTATCATTATTTATGCATCATCTATCTATCTATCTATCTATCCATCCATCCATCTCTGACTTCCTGTCTCTCTATCTTTATCTATCTGTCTGCTTGTCTGTCTGTCTGTCTGTCTAGCTAGGTAGCTGGATAGCTAGATAGCTATCTCTGTCTGCCTCTCTCTCTCTCTCTCTCTCTCTCTCTCTCTCTCTCTCTCTCTCTCTCTCTCTCTCTCTCTCTCTTTCTATCATCTTTATCCATCCATCCATCCATCCATCCATCTCTGTCTCTCTATGTAATTCTGTCTGCCTGTCTTTCTATATTTATCTATGTATCATCTATCTATCTATCTATCTATCTATCTATCTATCTATCTATCTATCTATCTATCTATCATCTATCTATCTATCTATCTATCTATCTATCTATCTATCTATCTATCTATCTATCTATCTATCTATCTATCTCTGCCTGCCTGTCTATCATTATTTATGCATCATTTGTCCGTCCATCCGTCTCTCTCTCTCTCTCTCTCTCTCATTCTGTCTGCCTGTCTTTCTATATTTATCTATCTATCTATCTCTGCCTGTCTTTCTATCTTTATCTATGAATTACAGTATTTATATATCTATCTGTCTACCTATCTATATATCCATCCATCCATCCATCCATTCCTCTCTGACTGCCTGTCTCTCTATCTCTATCTATCTATCCATCCATCCATCTCTGACTGCCTATCTCAATCTTTATCTATCTATCTATCTATCTGTCTGTCTGTCTGTCTGTCTGTCTGTCTGTCTGTCTGTCTGTCTCTCTGTTTCTCTGTCTATCCATCCATCTCTGACTGCTTGTCTCTCTATATCCATCTATCTATCTAATTCTGTCTGCCTTTCTTTCTATAATTATCTATGTATCATCTACCTACCTACCTATCTACCAATCTATCTATCTCTGACTGACTGCCTCTGTATCTTCTTTTTTTGAAAAGTTTTTTATTAGTTTTTATAGGGTTAAAAGGGGGGGTAATGGGATGGGAGTTTGGGATAGGGTACAGGAAAGGTTGGGGGTGGGCTTTGGGGTTTCCCCCAATAACATTCAATATTTGGCAAACAGCATATTGTCTGGGTAAATATATATAAATAAAAGTAGTAAAGCTAATAATAACAATGGTAATTATAGTAGATTATCATAAACAATACTAAGTTTTCAATGTATAGTATTTTCCTTACTCAAATAAATTCAGAATTGCATATCACATTCCTTTCCCTCTAACTCGCTTATCTAGCCATTGATAAAATTTGTTCCAAGTTCTATAGTAAACTGAAAGTTATTTCTCTTTAATCTCTAAAGTTAATCTATCCATTTCTGCACAATCCAATATTTTCTTGATTAATACTTCTTCAGTCAGTAACTTTTCATTTTTCCAATATTGGGCATACATAATTCTCGCTGCTGTCAATACATGTAACATTAAGTATCCACTCTCCTTGTCATAGTTGGGGCCTATCATTCCTAACAGAAACACTTCTGGTTTAAATTCTATTTGTTTTTTAATCATGTTCTCCAACCATAGATGTATCTTAAGCCAAAACCTTTTTGTTTTAGGACATGACCACCATATATGATAATAAGTACCTGGTCTTTGATTACATTTTCAACAGACATTTGAAGTATTTTTAAACATTTTGGTTAGTCTCACTGGTGTCATGTGCCATCTATAAAACATTTTATACAAATTTTCTTTATATGGTACAGCTTTGGTTAATCTAATATTTCTATCCCATAACTTTTCTCATTGTTCAAGCTCTATAGTATGTCCAACGTTTTTTGCCCATATTATCATTGTTTCTTTAATTTGTTCCTCCTCCATCTTTAACTTAAGCAGAAATCTATAAAGTTTTTTAATCAGCTTTTTATCTGTTTTTAGCAATGTAAGATCAAGTTCTGTCTGTTCCTTATAGAGCCCCGTTGTTTTCATGTCTTTTTCATATCTTGATTGGATTTGTAGGTATGGCCACCGTGATAGGTCAATACCTTGTTGTTGTAAGTCTTGTCTAGATTTCAATCTTCCTTCATTTTCCAGTAAGTCTTTATATGTTACAAGTTTATCATAGTTAATTAAGTTTGGGTAAGCAAAGGCTTACATTGTTGAAAGCCATTCAGGTATCTTAATATAATTTTTTTCTTTTATTTTTTTCCCATTCTAAGATAAGTGAGTTTCTTATAGCATGGTTCTGGAAATATCTATGTGCTTTATTCTTACCATACCACAGAAAGGCATGCCAGCCAATCTGCAGGTCATGCCCCTCTAGGTATAGTAATCTTTTGTCTCTAAGTGTTATCCATTCTTTAATCCACGTTAAGATAGCTGCTTGGTAATATAACTTCCAGTCTGGGAGTCCAAATCCTCCCCTTTCTCTAACGTCCTGTAGCAATTTCACTTTAATTCGTGCTTTTTTCCCTTGCCAAATAAATTTCAATATTATGGTATTCAGTTCATCAAAGAAGGCTTTTTCTAATTTTACCGGAATAGTTTGAAATAAAAAGAGTATTTTCGGTAAGATATTCATTTTAATTGTAGCTGTTCTCCCCATTATTGACAATTGGAGATTTTTCTACTTGTCTAGGTCCAGTTTTATTTGTTTTAATAATTTTGTATAGTTGTTCTCTTTTACTGTTATACATCTTGCTGTTAAGTAAATTCCCAAGTACTTAACTTTTTTAACTATTTGAAGATTTGTTTTTCTTGCAAGTTGCGTTTTCTGTTTTTCTGTTAAGTGCTTTGTCAAAACTTTAGTCTTTTCTCTATTTATTATCAGGCCTGCGACCTCACCATATTGTTCTATTGTGGCTAACAGTTTTGTGCTTGTTTCCAGAGGTTCTTCCAATATAAAGACCAAGTCATCCGCAAATGCCTGCAATTTATATTTTTCACCCTTTAACTCCAGTCCTTTAATCTTGGAGTCTTGTCTAATATTTCTGTTCAATACTTCCAAAGTTAATATAAATAGCAATGGGAATAAAGGACATCCTTGTCTTATGCCCTTTTTAATATTAAAGTTTTCTGTGTAGTCTCCATTTACAATTACTCTAGCAGTGTGTTTATCATAAATTGCATGAATTGCATTCATAAAGTTTTCCCCAAAATCCATTTCCACAAGTTGCTGAAACATAAATTGCCAATTTAAGTTATCAAACGCCTTTTGTGCATCAAGAAATATCAAAGCCATCTGTTTGCCTGGATGAGCTTCATAGTACTCTAGAACATCCAAGATTGTTCTTAAATTATTTTTTATCTGTCTTTTAGGCAGAAAGCCATTTTGATCTGTGTGTATAAATTCAATCAAGAATTTCTTAATTCTTTCTGCCATTATCGAGGCAAAGATTTTATAGTCTACATTTAATAATGAAATTGGTCTGTAACTTTTTATATGTGTCAAATCTGTATCTTCTTTAGGTATTAAAGTGATATTAGCTTCAGTCCATGTCTTTGGTATTTTGGTTTTCAGGAGAATTTCATTACAAAGTTCTTTTAGGATCGGAGTAAGCACGTCTTGTAACGCAGTGTAGTATTCTGCAGGTAGTCCATCTGGCCCCGGAGTCTTGTCCTTTTTTGCCTTTTTATAGCTTCTATAGTCTCCATCATTGATATTGGTTTGTTCAATATATTTCGGATATTCTGGGGAATTTTTGGTAAATTTGCTTTTATTAAATACTGCTCTATTTTTTCCTTAGAGACTTTCTTTGCCTTATAAAGTGTCTCGTAATATTCTTTCACAATTTTTTTCATTTCATCATTTTGAAACTATTTCTCCTTTTGTATCCTGGAGTTTCTTTATTAATTTCTTTTCTTTTTCCTTTCTCAATCTATATGCTAGCCATCATCCTGGCTTGTTAGCATTTTCAAAGAAATTATGTTTAACCCGTTTAATCTGTTGAGCCATTAATACCATCTCAGCTAAGTTTAATTTGTGCTTTATTATATCGATTTGTTTCTTGAGTATTGCTTTATCTGGATCTATTTGTAATTCTGATTCTAGTTTTCTAAGTTCCTCCCTCAACTTGACGTTCACGTTTATTGATAAGATCCCAATTATCTCCATCTTTTTCAATTATGTCTAGGTCTTAATCTTCTAGTCGATCTTATCTGTCTCTGATCTCTTGGTCTTGATTTTCTCAAGGTTCTTCTGCATTTCCTTGTAGTTTAAGGTCATTGTCCTTTGAAATTTTTGCTGCTTATCATATGCTTCCTTTTGTGAAATGAGCATTTTATAAGGTTCCTTCTTTAAGTCTCTATCCTCAGAAATTTGTTCAGTTATCTCAACTGTATTTTCCTGAGAAATTTCTTGGAGTGAAATTAAGTTGAAAATGAGTTGATTCATGCTCTCAAAGTTATTCTGGATTTCTATGTGGTTTAAAGTCATTGTCCTTTGGAATTGTTGTCGCTCATCATATGTTTCCTTTTGTAAAGTATTCATTGCTTCAGCTGTGCTATCTTCATTTTGTTTAAACAGGTGCATTTTCTAAAAGCTTAGAAGTTCAAAGGGGAAAAGAAAAGAAAAAAAATCCTCATCCACCAGCAGGTGTCAGCATTTGCTCATTTTTCATGTCTTTCTAGTTGTTTTCTTTCTCTAAAGGGTAAATTTCACCTCTTAACTGAAAGAGAGGGAGCGGAGTCCCCCTCCCCCTTTCCTACTTCGGAGAGCTCTTATTTTGGGGATTTTCTTCTTCAGGAAAGTAGGTAGGATAGAGAAAATCAGTATTCTTACCCAGATTCAAGCATGCTGTTTACTATTCGCTTAGTTTAATAGCTTATGGCTTCCGTTGCTTCAGCTATCGCTGGACATGGCATTAGCCAGCCTTTTATTCCGTTGGTTTCTGGGAGGCTTCTCCTGGACTGTTCAGAGAGACCGCCGTCTCTCCTAAGTCCCTGGGATTTCCTTCCTTCATTCCACCCCTTCAGGGTGGATTCTGGCCCCTTAGGGTCCCCAACAAAAAGAAATTTCAGCCAGAGGATCCGACATTTTGAATTCTCCAATTGCTTCGCTGAAAACAGGAACTGGAAACCGCTTTTTATTTCTAATCATTCTAGCCTAATGATGCTTTTAATTTTTGTGGAGTTTTAAAAATCAGTGCCTCAAAGGCTGGGGAAAAAGGAGCCCCTAAAGGGCATCCAGGGCTTGTATTTAACCCCCTTTTTTCTAAAAGGTATTTATTTCTAGGAGGTTTTAAAATCATTTTCTCGAATGCAGGGGGGGGGAACCATTTAAAACCCGCAGCTGGTTTTTACCATTGTAAAAATCTAAAGACACATATTTTGTTAATTGAGCCCTCAAATCCGAATGTACATGTAACCATACGACGTGACCACATTGAAGTAAATCCTGCTAAAAGTCAGATTGCCAAACTCTTCTTAAACTCGCTGTGGGGCAAGTTTGGTCAGAGCACCAATCACCTGTCCACATCCGTGGTGACCAACCCTGAGGATCTATTCAAATATCTTTTTGTACCTTATTACAATGTTTCCTCATGCAAGTTTGTGGATATGGAGACAGCCATTGTGACGTGGAAAACAGCCAAGAACCACCCCACCAAAACCACATGCATTAATGTATTCATTGCCAGCTTTACAACAGCTTATGCGTGGCTGGAATCATACAGGCTACTGGATGGGCTGGGCGATAGGTGCCTGTACCATGACACCGATTCAGTCATTTTTATAAGTAGAGAGGGGGCGTGGACACCTCCTTTGGGTGATTATTTAGGTTAACTGACAAGTGAGATTCCGCCAAACACTATGATAACAGTTTGTTGCGGCTGGTCCCAAAACGTATGCTTATGCTTTGTCCAACGGTGAAGTGGTGCTAAAGGTGAAGGGAATCACACTAAACTGCGGTAATAGCAATAACATTAATTTTGACAGCTTGAAAGATTTGGTAGATGATTATTGTCTGTCTGGTGCAGAGAGAAAAAAAGAGATCAGGGTAGAACAGTTGGGGATTGTTAGGGTTAAGAAACAGTGGACCCTAGAAATGACAGTCCTCCATAAAACTCTAAAAGTAGTCTATAATAAAAGATTGTTAAAGAGTGAAGATTACTGTACGGTGCCTTACGGCTATTAAGGATGGTGGAAAATATTGCACAATTTGTACACCCTTTCTCCTGTATTATAAGCGGGCTGTCCAATTCTGGCAAATCTTTTTTTAATCAAACAAATGTTAGAACATGGCGATGTCACGTTGTCTCAAATGCCTCAAAATATTGTATGGTTTTATAGCTGCTGGCAACCTCTGTACAAAGAACTGCTTAATAAATTCCCTTATATTAAGTTTATGGAGGGGCTTCCGTCTTCTTTTGAAGATGATGATTTGTTTCCGCCAAATCAAATTACTCTAGCCATGATAGATGATCTCATGGTGTCGGCCAGTGAGAGCGATCAAATAGAGAAGGCTTTTACACAGTACGTTCATCACAGAAACCTGAGCATTATTCTCATACTACAAAACCTGTTTTTTCAAGGTAAGAAAATGAGAACAATAGCTCTGAATTCCAAATATTTGGTTTTATTCAGCAACCCCCATGATCAGATGCAAATTGTCACACTGGCCAGACAGATGTACCCCACTAACACAAAGTATTTTTTAGAAGTATTCCAAGATGCCACTCGCAAACCACATGGGTACCTTTTGGTAGATTTGGCAGCCACCACTCCAGAATCCTACAGGTTGAGAACAGGCCTCTTCCCACCTGATTGGCCTACTGTTTACACAATGAAAAAGAAGTGTAAAAAGCAGTAGCCCAGTTACCTTAGCACTAGTTCATTTAAGATGTCAGAGAGGGTACGTAGAAATTGGGGGCTTTTAAAAATCTTAGTAAAGGCCGGACCAAGACAGAGAAAAGCCATCTTATGCAATGCTAATAATGACCTGGTAGGGGCAATAGCAGAAATAGCTCTGAACACCCTAAAAGGAAACCTTCCTCTGAAACCTTCACAATTCCAGTCTCTAAAGAGAAAGAAAGGTGTCATTAAAAAGTTGAGTGATAGAAAGGTCTCACTCAAAAAGAAGCAGATCATACTTCAGTCAGGTGGTTTTATCAGTCCCTTACTAGGGACAGCTATTCCGCTGTTGACTAGCCTGTTAGCTGGATAAACCATGGATCATGCCGAGAAAATGTATCTGGTGTCACCTCATCAGATGGAGCAACTACAGGGCAGGCCCCTTACTATGGGGGCTACAGCCACTAACCGGTTGGATGCTGAGATGCATACCATTCTTCAGAGAACTGATTTGTGTGAGGATGACAAGATTAAGCTCTACAGTTCTGCATTGCAGAGGTATCTAAGACTGACCAGGCAAAATGAGTCTGAAAAGGACAGACTGAATCTCATTTATCCACCGGAAGAACCTCGGCCATTTCCAACATTACCAGAACAGCCGCCACAGCCATCTCCGCAGGACACAGCGATGGCTGAGATCCTAAGCGGTGTGAGCACCCGTTACAGGAAAAATGCAGAACTTTTGCTGAACAAAATGAAACAGCATCAGGACGTCTCAACCTGGGATGATTGCGGTACCTTTTTATACAAAGGGGTCCCTCCTGGACTCACAGCTCAGTTTGGAAGACCATGTAGGAGCTGTGACCAGGGGGGCTTTTGCCCAGGTTCGCCTGGTGCGCCAGTTGCGACCCTATCTGGACCGGGATGCCCTGCGTACAGTCACTCATGCGCTCGTTACCTCTCGTATAGACTACTGCAATGCTCTGTACATGAGGCTGCCCTTGAGGACCACTCGGAGGCTTCAGCTGGTGCAGAATGCGGCCGCGCGAGTTGTGATGGGGGTTTCCCGATACTCCCATGTAACACCTCTTCTCCGTGAGCTGCATTGGCTTCCAGTTGCCCTCTGGGTGAGATTCAAGGTGCTGGTGATTACCTATAAAGCCCTAAATGGCATGGGTCCAGATTACTTACGGGATCACCTGCTGCCGGCGTCATCTTCCCTTCGTCCTGTGCGCTCCCACAGAGAGGGCCTCCTCAGGGTGCCGTCGGTCAAAGAGTGTCGGCTGGCGGCCCCCAGGGGGAGAGCATTCTCTGTGGGCACGCCAGCTCTTTGGAATCAATTACCGGTTGAGCTCCGGATGGCTCCCGACCTTCGCTCTTTCCGCCGTGATCTGAAAACCTACTTATTTGAACAGGCCGGCCTGGTCTAGGGTTTGGGATATTTTTAACTATTTATTGTTAGGGCTAAATTAATTTAATCTTACTTTTAACTTTTGTATGTAGTACTTTTATTGCCCTGTACACTGCCCTGAGTCCTTCGGGACAAGGGCGGTATAGAAATTCAATAAATAAATAAATAAATAAATAAATAAATAAATAAATAAATAAATAAATAAATATTCCTGGTACTAATATTTTAGACTTGGTGAAAGGAGCATCGCAGCAACAAGCCCCTACTGAGAAGCGGAAACCTAAAGGCTGGGATGACTTTATGAATGCTATGGCTGAGGTGAATGTTCCGACCTCTGTGCTGGGGTCTACAGCTGTTAAAGAGCAAATAGAAAAGTTGAAAGATTCTTTGGTTGTTAAGGATGAAACTGCTAACAGCCCCGACTCTGTTATGACAGCCCCTTTTGGCACTCAGAAGCCTCTGTTTACCGGTACCCCTTCTAGTCCTTGGACATTAAACCCTAGAAGTACGTTCAGGCTTGGTGACTGGCTCAATTTGTAAAATGAATAAAAACACAGTGAAACAAGTAAAAACGTTTAAGTCTTTTTCTTTATTTTACAGTAAGGCAGGCATGTCTGCATGCACTGGTGACGGTTACAGGTTCCAAGTCCCCTTCCCACCTTTATAGTTTTTACAAACAGCTTTACCATTTGATCATTTTTAATATCGACATTGGAGTACATCTTTAAAATATTTTCATAGTCTACTCCTTTAGTCCAGTTCAGTAGAAAAAATGCAGTGTTGCCCGCAGGTCACAGTGCTGGGGTGTTGCAGTTGACGTTGGTGAAATGTGTACTTCTCAGTTTGCTGCTCTAAAAACATCACTATGGAGCCAGGAAAGTCAGGGCTATCCGGCGGTCTTCCATAAGAATAAAAAATTTCGCCATATTCGGGAGATGGGAAGTAGAGGGCCAGCCAGTGTTCACCAGGCAGAGTGTGAGGGTGGGTATTTACAATTAATCCAAAAGGTCTTTTGGAGATTTGTCTCTGGGGTAGCAGGTCACAAGGGTAGACCCCTAGAAAGGCTGTATTTCCAGAGAACAAGTGGTGGAGTTGCAGTGTGTTCATACTCACATATAATCAAAAAGCACATTCCTTGTGTGACTTATTTCAATAAGGTTTTCAAAGATTGCATAGAGAATCATGTTGACGGTGTTGGGGAGGGGTTGTGCAAATCTAATTTCGGCTCTGAGGTTACCATTCCTGATCAAAGAATAGTGCTCAGAGCACCCCTGAACAGGACTCAAGTCAAAACAATACAAAGTATACCCTCGGTTAAACTCTTCCCTGCTGATTAACAGCGGCCTGTCTTTCATGCCTTTGCCTGTGGCCTGCACCATCTGCATGTACACTCTCACAAAAAGACCGTGCTCATAATCAGGCTGAAGAGGCTTTGCAGGAATCTGTTTGCCATCACAATGCAAGGCGCAAAAATTGACATTGCAGTGTTGAAAATTGAACAGGTTTCTTTCATAATCCCCACTAAAAGATGCATTGTCCACAAACCCAATCACTAATTGTTTAGGTAGCTGCCCCAGAAATAGATTTTCCTGATTACACACAAGGCTACCTGTAGGAATGCTGTAAACCTTCACCCCCACTCGATCAATGGGGTATTTGGCATTGGAGGTGAGCAAAGCTTCTGCATGACCAAGGCAAACTCCTGGGGCTACTTTTACACGTTTTACAAAGAGAGAAGCTGCCAAGAGTTGCACTTTGTAATTCTCATTGCCGTCCTTCATCACTCAAAATTCATTTCTGCTTCTTGTGAGTTTGACTTTCACATCAACACCATTAATTAGCAGTCTGTCTTGAAAAAACAGATCACTATGCAAAGGCCCTAGCAGGTCCCATTTACGACTACCGGCCGTGTGTCTTGCTCTCGCTTTGAAACTGGAGTTCCCAGCGGCTGTCAGTAGAGTACTCTCCATGAGGTCCGAGTCATCTTTGTAAAAACCCCCCAGCTGTAAATTGGGTACCCAGTGCATCACCACCAAAGTTCAGAATCAGTTCAATCATGGCCCGGTAAGAATAGCAATGATGGCTCTGTGTAATGAGCCAATCTCCCAAGGTAACATTCAGCTGATTAAACAGTGATGCTATGGGGTAGTTGGTCAGGGCCACCCTAGCTCCATCATCAATATCCGACCCATCAGCCTTTACAATCTTGCAACTCACATACAGCAGGTTGTTGTTTAAATCCGTGTAATGCTCACCATGCTCCGTGATAAAAAATTCCAGGGGAGCATTGGGTGTCAGCGCTGATAAAGGAGGGATCTTGACATAGGTACTGTTTTCAATACTGGTCTGTGTAGGCACCAGTTGAAAAAGATCCAATTCTGATTTAACACATTCCTCTGAAGCAGAATGAATAAATGACATATTGTATTAGAATATGTCTTCTTTGTCACAGGGCTTCCTCTTCTGCGCACGTCTCCTCTTGGTATGGCGGGACTTTTTCACAAGTCTTCTCTTATTAAATGGAATAGGCGGGCCCAATGCGTAATTCTTCTTGGTTATGAACATCCCTGATCCATCCTGCCCCCTCTCAACAACACGGGATACAAGATGCCCTGCAACATCTCTGGCAATGTTTTTGGCAGCAGATTTCACATGCGGCTTAATGATTTCTAATCCTCGCCTCAAAAAAGGCATTGCTTTTCGAAAAAGCCCACGGAACAGACCCCCTAAACCTTTCCCGTACATAATGGGGGCTCCTCAGAAGCCTGGAAGGCTGCCACCGGCTTGTGCCCTGTAGTAAGCCACGTAGTCTTGAGGGTTCCTGTGCTCCTTGATCACAACCATCCTTCACTTTTCCGAGGCCTAAAATGAAGCTTGACAATCAGCTTCCCGTGATAAAAATGCATGTTTTTGTCCTGGTCGGTTTTAATTTCTATAGTAATGGTATGAATGTGATGTTTGCTGACTGGTACATAATGTGGATGGTCATAGGTCATTGTGACAAAATCATTGTCTTGCCCTCGTACAGGCACAGAGCGCAGTAATGGCACATAGAAGTTGCCCACTATCTGGAGCTCTACAATGTCTGTGTAAACATATAAGGTGCTGAATCCAGGGAACATACCTAACAGATGTCCAAGTTCTCTGCTAACTAGAATGGTGTGTGGTTCATCTCCTTTAAGATTAATTTTTTGATCCACTGAATCATAATGTAGGGTTGTCTTAGGGCCATCCTTGACGTTTGATATAAGCTTGTTCATATTTTCTAACAGATGTTGGATGCTGTTATAGTACCCACTTCTCAAAGAAAAATGCCATCTCTTTCTCTTGTTAGCAATTTCAAAATATCCAGGAGAAGTTAATGTGTGCCAACTATGCGGATACTGTATCTCTGCTAGCCCTACTTCCCATGATCCTGGAAGATCCAACGATCTCGCTAATTGAATAGTAAAATTAGAATTTTTGTTTTGGGGGGAAATTGCTGCTGATGCATTGCTGGGTAGGGTGATGTAAAACTCCTCCATATCAAAGATGTTGTACTTCAGTCTCCTTAACCCAACTGTTGAACTTCTCTGGCCAGCCAGTCCATTTGACTAGAAACTCTCTGTGTCTCCCCCGCCCTCTTTTTTGGATAATTTTCTCTATTCTGTATATGCGCTGTTGGTCAGTAGAAACCTTTTGGAGCTCCTCAAAGTAAAAAGCCCCCTTTACAGGGTCACCCATGTAATCATTTAATCTATACACAACTCTTTCCCCCCTTGTCTCCAGTTCCTTGATGATGAATATCTCATCTGTATAGGTTTGCTGATAGCCCTTTTCAAACTTACCCCTCAGTCTGGATACTCTGACATGATCTCCCACCTTAAGACCCTTTTTCTTTCTTTTACTTTTTAAAGCTACCCCATAAAGCCTCATCCATACATCCCTTTCATTAGACAAATTTATGGTGTTAGGAGCAGTCCCGATGCTACGATGGTAAGTGCTATTGTACCCCTGAAGAGTATCTGCCAAAATGTCTACATACCGATGTGTATTTCTAGCTGTGAAATATCTCCAGAGTTTGTTTTTTAGGGTTCTATTAAACCTCTCTATAACAGCTGCTTTAGTTTCACTATGAGTGACAAAATGATGAATGCCATAACGTGCTAAAAGTTTCTTCAGCGGGATATTCAAGAATTCTTTACCTGCATCTGTCTGTATTTTTTGGGGTGTGCGTCCTGTTTCAAAGATATTCTGGAAGGCAGCTGTAACTTCCCTCCCTGTTTTATCAGATAAAGGGGAGGCCCAGGCATATTTAGATAACACATCGATAACTGTTAATACGTACTTTTTCCCATGGTTCTCCTTAGAAAACTTGGAGATATCTGTGTTGTGATTCAGGGTCAGCCTGTGGGTTCGGCAGTTGGGTCGGATGACTCAGATGAGGGGGAGGAGGGGGGTGTTGAAGAACTTGCTGATGATGGCTTTGAGGCTCCGCAGAGCCCCCCAGCCAGGCCCCTCCCACCTGGTGGAGACCCAGCTGTGTGAGCCTGACAGCGTGGATGAAGATGACCCACAGCTGGCCCTGTTCAAGGACGCCCAACGCAGGAGGCAGTCAAGTAGGAGTAAACAGAGGAAGGCAATGGGGCTTCTCGGAAGGAGGGAGAGAGAAGCCACGCCCTGAACTCTTTATAAAGGACTTGTGTGGGGAGGGCTGGTTTGCTGAAAGCAACCGCTCAGATAGTGTTTCAAAGCTCCGGTATCTTGGTTCGTGTCTTGTTTGTTTTTGTAATAAATTTGGCAGACGTATTCCAGCCTCTTGCCGTCTGTAAAGGGGTTGCCTTTTCTGCAAGGCCGGTAGCAGGCTGGTACAGAACAATCTGTGAGGTCAGCCTGCCGTTGATGATCTAAGCCAGACACTACTGTTTTATTTCTAGGAAAATTAATTCTTGCAGGTTTATGAAGCATATAAGCGTCTTGCCCTGACAGCCATGTCTTGACTTGCTTCATGGTCAGGTTTTTATCATGTTTTATAGCTTCCTGAAAAAGGCTATTCACACCTCCATAACTACCTACACAGCCTGGTGTATAATAAATATGTCTTAGAAACTTTTCATGCATCATTATACTGAAAGAAAACTGACAAATGGTCAAGTGTTGACATTAACACAGTCTTTTATTGGTTATACAGAATTCAGAGGGGTGGCATGGCTCCACCATCAGAAAAATATCCCTCATCACCACTATCAGAATCAGAAGATAAACCCCCATAACACACTATTTTACAATACGTTGACCCGCCTGCACCCCCCAATCCATGTCCGCAGTCGCAAGCAAGCCAGTCTTTACACAAATTGCAGCTCTTTAACTCACAGGGTTGATAGCGTGGTCTCTGGGATAGCTCAGAACCCCAGTTATAGTCAAGATCAGAAAAATCTGCAGAAGCTTTGTGACCGTGGCGATTACCACAGGAATATAAAATTGGGGTGTCTTGAAGTGTTTGCTGTCTAGGTGTTATTAATTCAGAGTCTGCAAAATATAAAGCACATCCTGCTAGTGTGATATCAGCGCCAGCAGCATTTCCATTAACATAAATAAAAACATATTTTACTTACCATTGCAGGGAGATAATGTAGCATCATTCATCATTTCACAGGCTGTCTGGTAAGTACTCTGCACCTCATCATTAAAGTTACAACACACCATGCTACAGCCGGGCAAAACGGGCCTGAATAAAAAAAATTCTTTATCATAACCCCTGCAACAGATTTTGTTTTTCTTTAATTGAAAAGTTTTACAATACATTTTATATTTAACAATCCCTCCCCCCTCCCTCCGCCCACCCCTTCCTAGCCCTCCCTAACCCTCCCCCCCTTCCCCCCTCCCCCCTCCCCGACTTCCCAGAGCTAAATACAAGGTATAAAAGCAAAAAACAATCATAAACAACCATATGCTAACAACAATAAACTATTAAGTCTATCGCACTCTAGCTCATATGAAATGACTACAAGCAATACTAATATTACATAAAAAAAAGAAAAAAGAGAAAAAAAACTTATTCAAATGCTAAATGAAACTTTTTAGTCCCATATTTGTTCTGGATATAATCAATCCACTTTTTCCACTCCATAATATAACGTTGTTGCGAATGATCTTTCAAATAAGCCGAAATCTTTGCCATTTCGGCCAGGTCAGAAACTTTTAGAGTCCATTCTTCTATAGTCGGGAGTTCCTCCTTCTTCCAATATTGACCTATTAAGAGTCTTGCTGCTTTAATTAAGTTCAACATCAACTTGGTGTCCACAACAGTAGTATCTGTAATTATGCCCAATAAAAACAATTGCGGACAAAACTTTATCCTTTGCTTAAAAATCTTCTGCATATTCCACCAGATTTTAATCCAAAAAGCCTTAACCTTTTTACAGGTCCACCATATATGAAAATACGTTGCATCTTCGCCACCACATCTCCAACATTTGGGTTGATAGTTCGGATACATACTTGCAAGCTTTTTAGGATCTAAATGCCACCTATAAAACATTTTGTAAAAGTTTTCTCTTAAATTTTGAGCTTGTGTAAATTTTACGTTCCTCACCCAGATCTTTTCCCAAGTGTCCATTGTGATAACCTCTTGAATATTCTGAGCCCACTTTATCATACAATCTTTAACAAGTTCTGTTTCTGAATCAATTTCTATCAATGCAAGATATATCCGTTTGATATGTGCTGGACCCTGATTTCTAATTTGCTTTACCAAATTTTCGTCAGTCATTGAGAAACCAATTTTCTGGTCTTCTTTCCACCTGGCCCGTAATTGACCATATTGAAACCAAGTTTGAACAATCTTCTCATCTCGTAAAAGATTATACGGCTTCAAACACCATACGTTCCTCTCCAAACTGAAGATCTCCTTGTACGTAGTCACATCATGTTTGAAGCCAACATTTATGTTTTCTATTGCATGTTTCGGAATTGCCCACAACGGTATCTTGTAGTCTAACTTATGTCTATACTTCTTCCAAACTCTCAGCAATGCCTGTCTTAAAATATGCACTTTAAAGACATTATCTACCTTCTTATCATACAGTAAATATGCATGCCAGCCAAATAACAAGTCGTGGCCCTCAAGATTTAATAATCTCCCTTGTGTCAAATTAATCCAATCACTTATTCCTGACAACGCAGCAGCTTCATAATATAATTTAAGGTTGGGCATTTTAAGACCACCTCTTTCACGCGTATCCTGCATAATCTTAAGTTTAACTCGTGGCCTTTTCCTTTCCCATACAAATTTATTGATACCCCGTTGCCATTCCTCCAAATTTGAGTCTTTTTTAAGAATCGGTATCATTTGAAATAAAAATAGAAATTTAGGCAAGACATTCATTTTCACTGCTGCAATTCTTCCCAGTAAAGACAATTGCAATTTTTCCCAACTCTCCAATTCTTTTTGAATTTTTCCCCATAACTTTTCATAATTATTTTTATATAACTTTGCATTTGAGGGTGACAAATACACCCCCAAATATTTAACCCTTTTAACAATCTCGAATCCAGTTAACCCTTCTAAAAGGGCCTTTTGAGATGCTGTCATATTTTTGGCTAATATTTTAGTTTTTTGTACATTAACCTTAAATCCAGAAACCTTCCCATATTGCATTATTATCTCCATCAGGTCCACAACAGAATTTTCTGGCTGGGTCACCGTAACAACCAGATCGTCTGCAAACGCCCTCAGTCTATAATCCTGATCTCTAATTTGAATACCCTTAATTTTTTCCGAATTCCGTATTTTAATCAATAATATCTCCAATGTTAATACAAATAATAAAGGTGATAACGGACACCCTTGTCTTGTGCCCTTTTCAATATTGCATACTTCAGTCAAACTATTATTTACTATTATTCAGGCAGTTTGTTTTTGATATAATGCCCTAATTGGTTGTAAAAATTTATCCCCAAAATTCATTTTATCTAAAACTTTCATCAAAAATTGCCAATCCAGTTGATCAAAAGCTTTTTCGGCATCTAAAAAGATCAACGCCGCAGGGATCTGGTTGTTCCTTTCCAAAAACTCCACCAAGTCAACTATATGCCTCACATTATTTTTCATTTGTCTACCACTAATAAACCCAGTTTGGTCCCCATGAATCATCTGTTGCAAAACCCTCATCAATCTATTAGCTAAAACCTTAGCAAATATCTTGTAGTCCGTATTTAAAAGTGATATTGGTCTGTAATTTCTTACTTGAGTAACATCCTGATCTTCCTTCGGAATCAGGGAAATAAAAGCAGTTCTCCAAGACGGAGGCACCCTTCCTCCCCTTTGAATTATCTGAAACAATTCCCTTAATGGCTTTGTCACCTCCGATTGTAGATTTTTGTAATAGACCGCAGTCAGTCCATCCGTACCTGGCGCTTTATCCACCTTCAGTTGCTTAATTGCTAAAAGAATTTCTTCTTCTGTTATCAATTGATTAATCTCTTCCTTTTGTTCTTGTGTAAGAACCGGGATGTTGGCATTCTTCAGATATACGTCAATGTCTGTTTCATTAATCTTATCTTTAGCATATAATTTGGAATAAAAGTCCACAAAGGCTTCCTTAATAAGGTCCTGTTGATACACAACCTTACCTTTATGTTCTATTTTGTCTATGTTAGAAGCCCTTTGCTTTTTCCTTAACCTGTAAGCCAACCATCTACCTGGTTTATTGGCATTGCAAAAAGTATTATGTCTAGCAAACCGTAAGTTAGTTGCCACCTGATCAGCCATCAGCTTATCAAATTGTCCTCTTAACAAATTAATAACCTCTTTGGTCTTCACATCCGATGGATTCAAAATTAGGGCCTTTTCTTTTTCCCCAATTTCATTCTCCAATTCTTTCCTCCTAGCTTCCAAGTTACGTCTATATTTATTATTCATATATATTAACACCCCTCTCATATAGGCTTTACTAGCGTCCCAAACCATGTCCATAGAAGTATCCTTGTTCATATTAATTTCAAAAAAGTCCTTCATCTGTTTTTTACATTCTTCCACATTACTCTGATTTCTAAACAAGTTCTCATTTAAGCGCCAAGAGCGCCTATCTCCATTGTCCTTGTTAATCTCTAACCAGACTGGACTATGGTCAGATATAGTTCTTGGACAAATCTTTATCTTCTTAATCCTAGAAAAAAAATCATTAGTCAGTAATATAAAATCAATCCTGGAAAAAGATTGGTGTCTATCAGAAAAAAAGTATAATCCTTTCCATGTAGATGTGTGTCTCTCCAGATATCTCATAATTCCAGATCATCCTTCATTTCAAAAAAAGATTTAGGCAATCTAGCATGGCTCGGGGCATGTTTAAAAGAACCACACTTGTCCAGTTGTACGTCCAAGACACCATTCCAATCTCCCATAAAAATAAAAGATTTATAATCCATCTGGGTAATCTTAATATGTAGTGTTCTATAAAAGTCAGCTTGTTGTTGATTAGGAGCATACAATCCAACCAAAAGCGTTTTTTTTGCCTTCTAACAGCAGATCTATCATAACATATCTTCCTTGTTTATCTGCTTCTATTAGTTCCGCTGTTAGAGTACTCTTGACATAAATAACCACTCCATTTTTCTTATTCATTGCAGAAGCAGTAAATTGCGTACCCAACCTTAAGTTCAGCAGGTATTTTTGGTCCATAACCAGATTTTGTTGCATTCTGCCGGCTGGGGTCTTGTGTCAGACCATGTGATGCTGGCTTTTGCAGTTGTTTTAAAATCAGCTTTGGAACCAGAGGTTGCCATCTTCAAAATACTGCTGGAATTAAATCACTAGCTGTTCAGACCTGCCTGTACAATTTCTCCTGCGCTTGCTATGACACGTCCTTGAGCCTAGTGCATGTCCAGAATCACGGGGTATGACATGCCCAGGCATGTCCCGAACAAGGCCTAACCCCCTTTTTTACTAGCAGACACAAACACACATGCCCTGGATTTGCAGCCCTGACATGCCTGAACAAGTCTACTTGCCACCTGGCTGGTTGCCTCTTGTGAGCCTTTTAATACCTGTTAATATTCCTTGTCTTTTTGCTGTAGGGGGGCAGAATAAATTTTATTAAGGCCATGCTTCATACGGTTACATGTACATGCAGATTTGAGGGCTCAATTGACAAAATATGTGTCTTTAGATTTTTACAATGGTAAAAACCAGCTGTGGGTTTTAAATGGTTCCCCCCCTGCATTTGAGAAAATGATTTTAAAACCTCCTAGAAATAAATACCTTTCAGAAAAAAAGGGGGTTAAGTGCAAGCCCTGGCTGCCTTTTAGGGGCTCCTTTTTCCCAGCTTTTGAGGCACTGATTTTTAAAACTCCACAAAAATTAAAAGCATCATTAGGCTAGAATGATTAGAAATAAAAAGCATTTTTTTAATTTCACAGCTCCCCAAAGTAGGGCTTGTTTCCCAAAAACACAGGCCTCTGTTAATTATTTACTTTATTTAGCTTATTCTGTTTGTTTAGAATGTCCATAGAATTAGTCTAGGGTTAAGCTAATCATGTACCCAGAGGCTTGACTGCCTTGACTTATTGATGGGGGTTAGGTTCAACACACCTTATCTGAAAATAGAGCTGCTAGGGTTACTCTTGCTTATCTTGATGGGCTTAGGCCAACACGTCACTTCCGCTCGCCTTATCTGAAAATAGGTTGGTTACTTCCGCATAGGGCCATAATCTGCTGACGTAATCACCACCACATGGGTTTGTTTACTTTGATGACATCACTGATCAAAAGTGCTGATTGTTGTTGTTAGCTGCGAAGTCGTGTCCGACCCATCGCGACCCTATGGACAACATTCCTCCAGGCCTTCCTGTCCTCTACCATCTTCTGGAGTCCATTTAAGCTCACGCTTACTGCTTCAGTGACTCCATCCAGCCACCTCATTCTCTGTTGTCCCCTTCTTCTATTGCCCTCGATCTTTCCCAGCATTAGGCTCTTCTCCAGTGAGTCCTTCCTTCTCATTAGGTGGCCAAAGTATTTGAGTTTTAGCTTCAGGATCTGGCCTTCTAAAGAGCAGTCAGGATTGATCTCCTCTAGGACTGACCGGTTTGATCGCCTTGCAGTCCAAGGGACTCGCAGGAGTCTTCTCCAGCACCATAGTTCAAAGGCCTCAATTCTTTGGCGCTCAGCCTTTCTTATGGTCCAACTTTCACTGCCATACATTGCAACTGGGAAGACCATAGCCTTGACTATACGCACTTTTGTTGACAGGGTGATGTCTCTGCTTTTTAGTGTGCTGTCTAGATTTGCCATGGCTTTCCTCCCCAGGAGCAAGCGTCTTTTAATTTCTTGGCTACAGTCCCCATCTGCAGCGATCTTGGAGCCCAGGAAAATAAAATCTGTCACTACCTCCATTTCTTCCCCATCTATTTGCCAGGAATTGAGAGGGCCAGATGCCATGATCTTGGTTTTCTTAATGTTAAGTTTCAACCCAAGTTTTGCACTCTCCTTCTTCACCTGCAACAAGAGGCTCTTTAGTTCTTCTTCACTTTCTGCCATTAGAGTGGTATCATCTGCGTATCTTAGATTGTTGATATTTCTTCCGGCAATCTTAATTCCAACTTTTGATTCATCTAGCCCTGCCTTTCTCATGATGTGCTCTGCATATAAGTTAAATAGGCAGGGCAACAGTATACAGCCTTGCCGGACTCCTTTCCCAATTTTGAACCAATCAGTGGTTCCGTGTCCAGTTCTCACTGTTGCTTCTTGACCCGCATATAGGTTTCTCAAGAGACAAATGAGATGGTCTGGTATGCCCATCTCTTTAAGGACTTGCCACAGTTTGTTATGATCCACACAATCAAAGGCTTTAGCATAGTCAATGAAGCAGAAGTAGATGTTTTTCTGGAACTCCCTAGCTTTCTCCATGATCCAGCGTATGTTGGCAATTTGATCTCTAGTTCCTCTGCCTCTTCGAAATCCTGCCTGTACTTCTGGTAGTTCTCGATCCACATACTGCTGAAGTCTAGCTTGTAGGATTTTAAGCATGACTTTACTAGCATGAGAAATGAGTGCAATGGTGCAATAGTTTGAACATTCTTTTGCACTGCCTTTCTTTGGAATTGGAATGTAAACTGATCTTTTCCAATCCTGTGGCCACTGTTGAGTTTTCCAAATTTGCTGGCAAATTGAGTGTAGCACTTTTACTGCACTGTCTTTTAAGATTTTGAATAGCTCAGCTGGAATACTGTCACCTCCACTACCTTTGTTTTTGCTCAGCTTTTCTAAGGCCCACTTCACTTCACATTCTAGGATGTCTGGCTCGAGGTCAGTGACCACCTCATTGTGATTATCTGGGACGTTAAGCTCATTCTTGTATAGTTCTTCTGTGTAATTTTGCCACCTCTTCTTAATCTCTTCTGCCTCTGTTAGGTCCCTGCCATTTTGGTCCTTTATCATGCCCATTTTTGCATTAAACGTTCCCTTCATCTCTCCAATTTTCTTGAAAAGATCTCTGGACCTCCCTATTCTATTGTTTTCTTCTATTTCTTTGCACTGTTCATTTAAGAAGGCATTCTTATCTCTTCTAGCTATTCTCTGGAATTCTGCATTCAATTGGGCATATCTATGTTTTTCTCCCTTGCCTTTCACTTCACTCCTTTCCTCAGCTATTTGCAAAGCTTCCTCAGACAGCCATTTTGCTTTCTTGCATTTCTTTTTCTTTGGGATGGTTTTGGTTGCTACCTGTTGTACAATGTCGCGAACCTCTGTCCATAGTTCTTCAGGCACTCTGTCTATCAGATCTAATTCCTTAAATCTATTTGTCACCTCTACTGTATATTCAACAGGGATATGATTTAATTCATACCTGAGTGGCCTAGTGCTTTTCCCTACTTTCTTCAGTTTAAGCCTAAACTTTGCAAGGAGAAGCTCATGGTCTGAGCCACAGTCAGCTCCTGGTCTTGTTTTTACTGACTGTATAGAGCTTCTCCATCTTTGGCTGCGGAGCATATAGTCAATCTGATTTCTGTGTTGACCGTCTGGTGATGTCCATGTGTAGAGCCGTCTCTTGGGTTGTTGGAAAAGAGTGTTTGCTATGACCGTCGTATTCTCTTGACAAAATTCTATCAGCCTGTGCCCTGCTTCATTTTTTACTCCAAGGCCAAACTTGCCTGTTATTCCAGTTATCTTTTGGCTTCCTACTTTAGCATTCCAATCCCCCATGATGATAAAGACATCAGGTTGCCCTCCGGGTGAAATTCAAGGTGCTGGTTATTACCTATAAAGCCCTACATGGCCTGGGTCCGGGTTATTTGAGGGAACACCTGCTGCCGGCATCAAACGCCCTTCGCCCAGTGCGCTCCCACAGGGAGGGTCTGCTCAGGGTTCCGCCGGTGAGAGATTGCCGGCGGGTGACACCCAGGGATAGGGCCTTCTCAGTGGGAGCGCCTGCCCTCTGGAACCAGCTGCCGGTGGAGCTGAGGACTGCTCCCGACCTCCGATCATTCCGCCGGGGCCTGAAGACCTGGCTCTTTGAGCTCTCGGGCCCAGGCTGAGGAGAAAATCTTAATTGGGGTTTTTAGTGTACAGGGTGAATTTAATACTTTTTAACTGGTTTTAACTTTTGTATGTTTTGATTTTTAATTCCCTGTAAACCACCCTGAGTCCTCAGGGAAAGGGCGGTATACAAATGCAACTAAATAAAATAAAATAAAAATAAATTTTTTGGTGTTAGTTCTATAAGGTGCTGTAGGGCTTCATAGAACCGGTCAATTTCATCCTCTTCAGCACTGGTGGTTGGGGCATAGACTTGGACTACTGTGATATTGAATGGTTTGCCTTGGATTCGAACTGAGATCATTCTGTCATTTTGAGGATTGTATCCCAGTATTGCTTTTCCTACTCTTTTATTGACTATGAAGGCTACTCCATTTCTTCTGAGGGATTCTTGCCCACAGTAGTATACCTGATGGTCATCTGAATTAAATTCACCCATTCCTGTCCATTTTAGTTCGCTGATACCTAAGATGTCAATGTTCAGTCTTGTCATCTCTTGTTTGACCACGTCCAGCTTTCCTTGATTCATGGATCTTACATTCCAGGTTCCTATGGAGAAAAAATCTTTACAGCATCGGACTTTCCTTTCACCACCAGACACATCCACAGCTGAGCGTCCTTTCGGCTTTGGCCCAGTCGCTTCATTCTTTCTGGCGCTACTAGTACTAGCCCTCTGCTCTTCCCCAGTAGCATATTGGACACCTTCCGACCTGAGGGGCTCATCTTCCAGCGTCATATCGTTTTGCCTTTTGGTACTGTCCATAGGGTTTTCATGGCAAAGATACTGGAGTGGTTTGCCATTTCCTTCTCCAGTGGATCACGTTTTGTCAGAACTCTTGGCTATGACCTGTCTGTCTTGGGTGGCCCTGCACGGCATAGCTCATAGCTTCATTGAATTACGCAAGCCCCTTCGCCACGACAAGGCAGTAATCCATGAAGGGGAAAGTGCTGATAATTTTCATTAAAAAAAGGTATACACTATTACTACTATCAATTGCTTGGACCCCGAGAGGTCCTTGGGCATAGATAGGGGTCTCTGGTGGAAATATATTAAGAGGCCCCTGGTATGTTTTTAGCCAGTTGTTTTAAGGGGTTAGGGAGGGAGGGGAATGGTAGGGTTGGGTGGGAATTTGAGGGTGCCCCACCAACCGGTTGTCAGTCCGGGCCTGAGACTTATCCCAGTGAGATGGGCTTGGGGGCCTCTGGTTTTCCCAGCAGTGGGGTGGGGTCTCAAATCCCCACGACAATTGGGAATGGCAGCAGGTGGTTACACGGAGGGCCACATCAACACCTGGGATCACGCCCACGCTGTCTTCAAGCGGTGGCGTGCTCCGACCCTCCGGCTAGTACCCGTTTTTCCGGGGTTGAGGGGGATCAGGCCCCTGAGCTCAGGCTGGTGTACTTTAATGCCAGATCCGTTGTGAATAAGGCTCCCCTCGTCCGCGATCTGATCAAGGAGGAACGCGCAGACCTGGCATGCATTACGGAAACCTGGTTGGGCTCAGAGGGACGTGTCCCTCTGACTGAGCTTTGCCCTCCAGGTTTCCGTGTGCTTCACTGGCCGCGGGCTCAGGGCAGGGGCGGTGGGGTGGCAGTGGTTATACGGGAGACCTTATGTCCGCGGGAGGCCACTGTCATACAGATAGTCGGGAGTGAGTCACTCCTCCTGAGGTGTGGCCCTGGGGTTCAGTTGGGCTTGTTGGTAACATACCTGGCGCCCAGCTGTGTGGTAACAGCCCTGCCCGAGCTTCTCGACGCCCTCTCAGGGTTGGCGGTTGAGTTTCCCAGACTTATAGTTCTGGGCGACTTTAACCTGCCTTCCCTGGGAGGGTCATCAGAGTTAGCTCGGGAGTTCATGGCCTCCATGATGGCCATGGACCTGACCCAAGTAATTCAGGGTCCGACTCATGGAGGGGGTCACACTCTCGACCTAGTTTTTTTATCTGGACAGTGGTTCGATGATCTGGGAGGGGGCTCGCCAACTATTGTGCCCCTGTCATGGTCCGATCATTATATCCTGTGGTTGGTCTTCCGCTATGCCACCCCTCGCCGCTGGGCTGCGGAACCGACCAGGTGGTTACGCCCCAGGCGCCTAATGGATCCTGAACGGTTCCAGATGGCGCTTGGGTCTATACCTATCTCCCTCACTCACAGCCTGGCCAATGCCTTGGTGGATGCCTGGGAAAGGGCTGCCAGTGTGGCGCTCGACCGTGTTGTACCCTTGCGACCCCTGACCCGGCGCAAATCCCTGGTTGTCCACCAGGAACCTACCGTCAACACGACCGGTGAGAAAGTTAGATCACCGATACTTAGGACCGTTCCCAATCGAGGCTGTCATCAATCCGGTCGCCTATCGCTTAACTCTGCCACGTTCCCTGCGCGTGCATCCAGTCTTTCATCAGTCTCTGTTGGTCCCCGAGCAACCGGCCTGTCCACTCCGCTGAGTGGCACCTCCCCCATCAGGACCTTGTGATGGAGACAGCACCCCCGAGTATGAGGTCGCCAGCATCAGGGACTCCTGTTGGCTGAAAGGTCGTTTCCAGTACCTGATTGAATGGAAAGGCTACGGACCAGAGGAGTTCACCTAGGAGAACGCGACCACCGTTCATGCTACTGCTTTGGTGTCTGCTTTTCATGAACAATTTCCATCCCGACCGTATCCGGATCGGCAGACCCGGGGGAAGGGCCCTGCGGTGCGGGATAGTGTTGTGATTCAGGGTCAGCCTGTGGGTTCGGCAGTTGGGTCGGACGATTCAGAGGAGGAGGAGGAGGAGGAGGGGTTTGGAGAGCCTGCAGAGTACAGTTCTGAGGCTTCGCAGAGCTCTCAGCCAGGCCCCTCCCATCTGGTTTCTACGCAAACCCAGCTGTGTGAGCCTGACAGCATGGATGAAGATGACCCACAGCTGGCCCTGTTCAAGGACGCCTGACACAGGAGGCAGCCAATCAGGAGTAAACAGAGGAAGGCAATGGGGCACCTCGGAAGGAGGCAGAAAGAAGCCATGCCTTGAACTGTTTAAAAGGGGAATGTGTGGGAGGGCTGGTTTGCTGAAGGCAACTGTTTGAATAGCTCCTGTTTTAGTGGTTCATGTTTTGTTTTGCTCAGTTTGCTCTGTTTTGGATCTGTTTTGTGTAAATAAATTTGGCAGGCTTACTTCCAGCCTTTCGCCTTTTGTAAAGGGGTTGTCCCTGCCTTTTCTGCAGGGCCGGTAGTAGGCTGGAACAGAACAATGGCATGGGTCCGGATTATCTCAGGGAGCACCTGCTGCCAGCATCAACTTCCCATTGTCCTGTGCGCTCCCACAGGGAGGGCCTCCTCAGGGTCCCGCCGGTCAGGGAATGCCGGCGGGCGATCCCCAGGGGGAGGGTGTTCTCTGTGGGCGCGCCTGCCCTATGGAATCAATTGCCGGTGGAACTCCGGATCGCCCCCGACCTTCGTTCGTTTTGCCGGGACCTAAAAACCTGGCTTTTTGAGTTAGCTGGCCTGGACTGAGGGGTTTTAAGGTTTTTAAATTCTAATTTTAAATTTTGGGGCTATTGATTTAATTTTATTTTATTTTTATTTTTTATTTAAAAAGTTTTACAATACATTTTGACTTTAATCCCCCCTCCCCCACCCCCACCCAACCCTCCCTATCCCTCTCCCCCATTCCCTCCTCCCCCCCCCGACTTCCCAGAGCTAAATACAGGGTATAAAATCAAAAAACAAACATAAGCACCCCTATGTTATCAGCAATAAACTATTAATTCTATCTCCCTCTAGCTCATATAAAATGAATACAAACAATATTAATATTACAAATAAAGTAAAAAAGAAAAAGAGGAAAACAGAAAAAGAGCTTTACTCAGAATAGATTTTCTTAATCCCAGTCCTTATTCATATTAATTTCAAAAAAAAGAAAAAAAAACTTTCACCTACTATTTACATTCTCCAACCTTTCTCTAATTTCTAAACAAATTCTCAGTTACGCGCCAAAAGCGCCTATCTCTATTAACCTTAATAATCTCCAACCTAACTAAACTATGATCAAAAATAATTCTTGCATGTATCACGCCAAATGTCTCGCAGTTCCAAATCATCCTTGAGTTCAAATAAAAAGAGTATAAAAAAAAAAAGGTTTAAGCAGTCTGTAAGACAACTTGTTGTTAATTAGGAGCTTGCATACCCATTCTTAGTTCAACACATACTTTTAGTCCATAACCCTAATATACTTTTCTAACAAGCAAATAACATCAATCTTAAATTGTGTTAAATATTAAAAAAAAAACTTTCTTTCTCCTCTATGATAAATTTAATCCATTGACATTCTAATTTAAAAATTTAATCACCAATCTTAACACTCCAAAGCTTTTGGAGCACGTCTGTCATGACCCCCAAAACTTCTTTGGACCGCGCCCCTCCCACAGCTTCACTGTAAGTACACTTTGGAGATTCCATAACTTTCTGCTGGTCTTGCTCTTGCTCTCGTCTCGCTCTTCTTAGGGCGGCACGCGTCATCCTCTGGCCTCCTGCAACATCCGATGAAACTGTATCTTGATCCCCTCCAACACCATTGTCCTCTATCTGTCTATTTGCAACATCTTGAAGCTTTCCCTCGCCGTATCCCTTTACAGCTTCCAAAAATGATAGGGGGGTTGCTTTTAACACATTGCTATAAAAATCACGTGCCTGGGCCACAGTAACCAGACGATGTCTTTTACCTTCATGCGTCACCACCAGTCCAACTGGAATCTCCCATCTAAACTTAATATCACATTTCTTAAGTTCCTGTACAAGAAATGCAAAATCTTTCCTTCTCCTTAAAATCTTCGGAGGAATCTCTTTTAAAACCAAGACTTCTTGCTCAGCCACTACCAATTTAGTATCATAAGCAGCTTGAATGACTTCATCTCTAATTACTCTCTTTGTAAAATAGACCACCACATCTCTGGGTAACTTCCTCTGTCTTGCAATCCATGAATTTACACGAAAAATTTTGTCCATATTTCCCTCAATTTCAGATGCTGGCTGGCCCAATACCCCTTCCAGAGCCTCAGAAATCAGCTGCTTTAAATCTTCTTTACAATTCTCCTTTAAACCCCTGATTCTAATAGCATACTGCATCTGATGATATTGAACAAGGCTCAATTCTCCGTCCATTTTATCCCTTATATTTTCATTTTCTAATACCTTTGCTTCTAATATAGAGTTCTTTTGACTGAGATCCTTCACTTTTACATCCAGCTGTTGCACACATTCAGCTACAGATTCAATCATAGACAACATGTCCACCCTCATTGCTCTAAACTTCTCTTCCATCTTCTTCTCCAATTTCTCCATTTTCTCCTCCATTTTCTCCTCCAGCTTTTTCAACTTTTCATCCATCATGTCAGACATCAATTGTGAATGCTTTCCAAGAGCATCTTGTAAATCCTTAAGCGTCAATGCCGGAGGAGGTGCAGGAGGAAGCAAAGCTTGCAATGAGGTCTGTTGCACCAGGGAAGACCCCGCACTCCGAAGAGCTTTAGAAGTTTTAGCCGCCATCTTCCCCCACTTTCACTTATTGCGCACTTTCACTTTAAAGCTATAAAATCCATTGAGCTAGAGAGTAAAGATAAGAGTCCACATCACCTTGACCTCCTGTACCGCTCTGCCTGCATCTTGACAATCAAAAGTATTTCCTTTTGGCAGGGGTGGTTGCTAACGCCTGGCTCTGCTCCATAAATCCCGGAGCAGGGGCGCTGCACAGCTCGGAGCAACCCAGGCTTCGGGGGGGCTCAATCCTTCAGCCGCCCAAACTCTCAGCTCAGGCGGCCCCGGAGAGCTCAACCCCTACCTGGGGCCTCACCCCCTCCTCTTCTCCCGAGGAGGGGGCTTCAAATCCATCTAAACAGCTGATCGGCGCTGTTTACGATGGAAAAACACAGCTGCTGAGTGGGCAGCCCGAAAACGGCTGTCTTCGGCGTCGCGTCGCCACCGGAAGTTTTTTTTAAATTTTTATATTGTATTGTTTTAATTTTGCCCTGTAAACCGCCCTGAGTCCTTCGGGAAAAGGGCGGTATATAAATTGAATTAAATAAATAAATAAATAATAAATTTTAAGAGATCTTCTTCCTTGTCTTGTATGTTTTGGAATCTTAAAAAGTATGATGCCCGCTCTATTTCTATGATCGCCAAAGAATATTCGAGTTCTCCATTTATTTGCATCAGTTTTTGGTTTTCATCGTTCATGTCTTCCAGTTTCTGGTCAACCTCCGTTGACTTATTTTCCATTTTTTGGATTCTTTGTTGATTTTCTGCAATCATCTTTTTGAAGTTTTCCAGTTGGGTGTCTATATTGTTAATTTTTTTGATTCATTTTGTCTAAGTCACTTTTCAACTCTTCATGATTTTTAGTTGCTGTAGCAGACTGGGCAGTGTTAGTATCATAGATTGCTTGTAGAATTGCTTGGATGTCCTTCTGTTGGGTATCAATCTTCTCCTGTTGTAACATTGTAGTAATTGGTTTCTGATAGACTGGGCTTGCAGAGGTTGAAGCAGCGGCAGAAGAGCCTTTTTTCCCCAAGTTTGGATAAGTTAGAGGTGCTCATCTTTGTCTTCAAGTTGTGTGGTGTCTCTGCCAAATGGCCAAATTTTGTAATCCAATAGGCTCCTAGTGATTAGGAGAGGAAAACCATCAAAGTAGTAAAAAAAAGTAGGAAATATGGGAATCCACAAAAATAAAGATTCCCCCCCACAAAAAATGGAAGGGGAGCTAAAAGAAAAAGAAAAGAAAAAAGGAGAGACCAAAAGTAAAAGGAGCAAAATAGGAGGTATCTGGAAAAATAGTAGGGCAAAAGAAAAAAATTACCCCAAAAAGCATAAAAAATG